>NC_037347.1:52468714-53093714 GCF_002263795.3 Bos taurus
CTTCTAATAATAATTTATTTGTTTATCTTCATTCTTTATATGAACTCCAATTACTGTTGAAAAAATCATTTTTCAATACAGTTTTCTTTCTTTTTTGGTAATAATTGAATTTATTTTTATTTTTGGTAAATATAGTTTATTTTTAATACCCTAAACACACTTTTATAAATAATAGACTATAAATGTTTGGAAGAGTAAATGGCAAAATTGGAGCCATTAAGACATTTTTAGCAACACAGCTTTTTTCAGGGATAGGGACTATTTACAGAAAACACTGAAATTATCTACAGAATTTTTCAGTTAATTCTGTCCTCATAGTTTCCATGGAGATTATATACGTATATATACACATATAATTTTTTTTCTAAATGAATAAAGGTGTGAGTGGGGCGTGGGCTGGGTATAGTGTGACCAACTTAGGTCACAAAGTAACATACTGCTTTCCTAGTGGCAGAGCACCAAATTATTTCCAGAGTCAGTTTCTAGTAACAGCATCCTTGCTTGATATTGGTGATTTTGTTGTTTATTTAGTTGTTTATTTTTTCTAGTGACTGGTTGAACTATCTCCATGAAGTCTATTCCCCTTACTTAATGCTGCCTTTGATGCCCCAGTTCAGATTGTTTTGTTCGTTTGTTTTCATCTTTTAAACTGGCTACTTAGAGTCAGAACTGGGTTGTTGTATACCTCTTTTTGGTCACAGGTTGTACTTAAGCCACTTTAGTCAGTTAGATTTGTTTTTCCTCTTTGACTCTTATTTGTGTCACTTAGAAGCTGCTACAGGGAGTTTATATTTTTTGCTTCATATTCAGACAATGATTGGTTGCTTGGGGTGGATTGGGGGTTTGCTCTCCTATCACTCCTGAAAAGGTGAATCCTTGAACATGCACAGTCCTGCAGACTGACAGGGATGTGTGCAATTTTAGTTTTGTCTGACTTCCTAAGAATTGCCCCTAAGATAAGTTCATGCTTCAGCCAGTTTTCATTAGAGATTGTGCTCAAGGTCCTTGTGCCTGTAAGGCTTCTTCCTTGCATTGATGGATCTGTGTGTCAGCTGGGAAATTATTTTGAACTAATTCATGTCCTATTCTGCTGCTCTGCAGGTCAACCCATCCTATGCCAGATGATATTTCCCAACCCCCAGGGGTCAGAGGCTCCTTTGATCCCAGGATTATTTTCCTTGGCTGACTGGGTTCTCTCTCATGAATTTCTGGCTGCTCTGTTCTTTCACTTGTTGCCATTGGTATCATGAAGCTACCAAGATCCTCATATCTGCTCTCCACCAAGCTCTTCATTCTTTTTGACAATGTCTTTGGGTATAACCTTCTTCATGCTCTGTTTTAAAGTTTGTTTTGGCAGAGCAGGTGATATCTTTGTACTGCTGACTTACCTCTCCCCTTGGAAAGAAACTCTGCATCAAAACAAAAGAGCTGGGAGTGTGGGAAACAGCTTACTTCTCCTAAGACATATCCCTGCTCAATGAGCAGGCATTATTGGGGTGGGGCAGGGTGGACCTTCATCTCCTTAACTTGCCCTTCTCAGTATTAAATCTCCTCCCTATAAGTGAGCTGGAGTGGGATCCACCAGGTCTCTGGGATTCATAGCCTTTGCTGCTTGGGAATGAAGCTTCTCTACTAATACGGGCAAAGTGAGAGAGGGAGCCTCCATCTTTTAGCCCAGTCCACCCAGGGTAAATTTTCTGCAACAAGGGGCTGGAGTGGAGAGGTAGCATAGTTGGAGTGAAGAAGTGCCAGCAGTCTGTCATTCCAAGGGTAAAACTCCAGACTTAAAACTGGAAACTAGAGGAAGAGAGTCCCTTTATTCTTGGTCATCCCCATACAGATGCTCTCCAACAGAGCATCTGGAGGAGAGTTCGGATAACATGGGGAACTGGTGAGGAAGCAGGTTGCAGCTGACTGGCTGTACTTACCAAGATTTAGGAGGTTCTCTTAAATGAATATTTCTCCATATTTCATATGCCCTTAAGTCAATTTTCTGAAAGTTAAACCATTATATTACACATATAGTTTTTACCAATTAAATAGCTGTTTTTTTGCTGGGGAGAAGTTCTGCCAGGATCCTCACTCTATCATTCCAGAAAATGAAAGTGTTAGTTGCTCAGTTGTGTCCAACTCTCTGAGACCCCATGGACTGTAGCCCACCAGGCTCCTCTGTCCACGGAATTATCCAGCAAGAATACTGGAGTGGAAAGCCATTCCCTTCTCCAGGGAATCTCTCAACCCTGGGATCAAACCTGGGTCTCCTGCAAGGCAGGCAGATTTTCTACCATCTGAGCCACCAGGGATCATTCTAGAAACCCTACCTCAATACCTGTCTTTTAATGTGAATACTTCACCTTGGGGGCCCCAAGTCCATGCAGGAGAATATTTTTCTCTACAAGCTTATATATATAATTTTAAATTCTGAAGCATCAAAACTAATATATTCACACTTTCTTGGAATCAAATTTTTTTTTTATTAGGCCTATGTTCTAGGTTCTTTTTGAAATGACTTCTCAGAGGTCCCATCTATATGTGGGACTCTCAGTATAAATTTGTCCCAAACTCGGTGTGAACTCAGTACCAGTTTCTCATGCTTATACAGCAACAAATACCATATTCTTTTATTTCCAGGAAACTGTTTTCTTCCAGATGAAGCATTAAACCTCAATACAATTTTAATTTTCATTTCCCTTTTTTCTGTTACTTTCTTGAAGTTCCAAATATTGATTTTAAAAGGATATTTATTGTAGTACACCTATCATTTTATGTTTTATTATGTGAGAATTTTCTAATTAACCAATGCTTTATTCAATTATATAATTCTCCATTAATCAGCACAACAGAGCAGTTATATTGTTAAATATATAGTGTGTGGTAAGTCAATAATTGATTATAAAATCACTGCAGATGGTGACTGCAGCCATGAAATTAAAAGATGCTTATTCCTTGGAAGGAAAATTATGACCAACCTAGATAGCATATTCAAAAGCAGAGACATTACTTTGTCAACAAAGGTCCATCTAGTCAAGGCTATGGTTTTTCCAGTGGTCATGTATGGATGTGAGAATTGGACTGTGAAGAAGGCTGAGCGCCGAAGAATTGATGCTTTTGAACTGTGGTGTTGGAGAAGACTCTTGAGAGTCCCTGGGACTGAAAGGAGATCCAACCAGTCCATTCTGAAGGAGATCAGCCCTGGGATTTCTTTGGAAGGAATGATGCTAAAGCTGAAACTCCAGTACTTTGGCCACCTCATGAGAAGATTTGACTCACTGGAAAAGACTCTGATGCTGGGAGGGATTGGGGGCAAGAGGAGAAGGGGACGACAGAGGATGAGATGGCTGGATGGCATCACTGACTCGATGGACGTGAGTCTGAGTGACCTCCGGGACTTGGTGATGGACAGGGAGGCCTGGCGTGCTGTGATTCATGGGGTCGCAAAGAGTCGGACAGGACTGAACGACTGATCTGATCTGATTTGAAAATGTGAAGAATATACTTGATGAGTTATTCTCTTTTCAAACATGGTCCATTTTTAATATTTTATTTTAATAACATAGTAAAAAGTAATCTTTAATATTTACTTAATTCATAAATTTATTAGAATAATTATAATTCCATTTTATATTTTAAAATGTTTATGTTTATAATAGCATAGTGAAATATGCAATGTGAAATACTGAATCCCCCCCCATATACACATATATTTGCTCTTCATTTCCTCTTGAATTTTGCTGAGAGCTTACTAAAAGGTAAGGTAATTTAAAACCAGAATTGTGTTTGTACTTATACTTGGAGAAATTGAGATTTTTGCTATTCTGAAATATGAGTGAAATAAACTCGGTAAAAGAAAATTAAAATTGTATTTTTTTAAACATGATACTTACAAACCATAAAGTGAACTTGTTTACATTGTTATAAGCTAGAAAGTGGAGAGTTATTAAATTATTCTAATGAATTTATGAATTAAGTAAATATTACAGATTTTTTAAGTTTTACTCTTTTACTAAAATATCTGTATTCTGGGGCCTTAGGTACTGTTTTATGGTACTCAGAGAAGGTCAGCTGGGCCCTGGTCACCACCTGCTGTCTTCACTGTTGAGGTCTGCCATGTGCTGGAGAGTGGATGCTGGGAGGGACTGAGAAGGACAGTCTGTTCTTCAGGTGCTACAGGTTCACTGCTGGTGGGACTCAGCCACTCCTGCATGTGGCTTGGGCTCTCAATACCAGAGAATTAGCTGGGGCTCAAACCACTTCACACAGTTATCACACCAATGGAAAGCAAAACAGGCACCTGTCCATTTCCAGTCCCTTCCAGACTGCAGTCTAGTGTGCAGGAACACATGGATTTTCCCCCAGATCCCAAGGGAGAAAGAAACACAACAGGGGTGTAAAAGGCAGCTTCATCAAGTCCTTTCTCAGCCTCAGCCTAGGCCTTCCTTACACACCATTCCACTCCAGCATGACTTCATGGGTGTACCACCTATGTACTTGCCCAAGGTCCCAGCCTCCGAAGAGCCTCTCATTTGGATTAGTGCTCTGTTGTCACCATCTTGCAATCCTTAATGATTTTTGAATAAGGAGACTTCCATTATTATTTTGAATTGGGCTTCACAAAATATTGTAGCTGGTGTTGATTCTATGTGCAGCTGGGCTATGTCATTGAAAGAAAGTCCTCAGGAAAGCCATCTTCTTCTAGAGATTAGACAAAAATAAGGACTACCCTGGGGTTCTTGGTTCCCTAAATTTCTTCCTGGAACTTTGCACCATTCCTGTGGAAAATGGCATGCTTTCAAGTCTCTCAATTCTTGAAATGATTTGTTTAATCTCTGTCACTGGGGAACTGCTCTTATCATTTGGTGGCATTTACAGCTTTTGATTAAAATCATCCTGCTTGCACCCCTGCCCCAATGCCTACCCCCCAGACCCCACACAAATGTGTACAAACGTGTGCATACACACAGTCAGTGAAATCCACTGACTCATAAAACAACTTTTAAAAAACTCAAAAAATGCTAGTTTTATCACTATTAAGTTCCCCTTTTTAAAATTGAAATAATATGTCTGCTTTTGATCTACAGTAAATGCCAGCAGAATTGTTAAATTGAGAATGTGCTTTTTAAAAAATCAACAATTCAAGCTCTTGGGACTTGATCAGTGTGTAAAGCCTCCTAGTTGTTACTCTCCTGGGGGGAAATCTTAATCTACATTAAAATGCTAGAATGTCACTGATCTTTTATATTAAAATCTGCCACATCTTTCTACAGAAGGGAATTATCCCAGTGATCTGGCAAGATTTTCCCTTTTTGTCAGACGCCGTACTGCTTTGAAGATGAGACATCAGGGAGACTGTGCTGAAGAAATTTTTCCAAGCCTGCTCCTCCAGTCCTACAAAGACCACTCCCTATTGTATACTATGCTTGGGGAAATCTCCTTTTTATCAGTAGCTGTTTTAATTTTCTATTGCTTCTATGAGAAAGTAATACAAAATGTGTTGCTTAAAGTGACACAAAAGTGTTCCTTACAGATCCTGAGGTCAGACTTCCAAAATGTGTCTTGTTTGGATAAAACTGAGGTATCCTTAGACCAGCATGCATTTTTAGAGTTTCTAGGAGAGAATCCGTTTTCTTGATTTTCCAGCTTCTAAAGACTGCCTGGTGTTTATGAATTGTGCTCCCGTTCCATCTTGAGAGATAGCAATGACTGGTCAAGTGTCTCTCTTGGCATTACTTTGGTATGGATTACCTCTTCCATATTTTGAAGCCTCTAATGATCCCATTGTACTCAACAAGATTATCCAAGATAACTCCCTATTTTAAGGCCAGTTAGTTTACAACCTCAATTTCATCTTCAACTTTAATCCTATCATGCCATGTAATGTACACATTCACAGATTTTAGGCTTTAATAGGTGGAATCCTTTGAGAAGGACATAACTTTGTCTACCATAGTGCTTTATTTTTGTACATAATTTCCTGAACATAAACATTAGAATTGAATTAAAATCAGGAAATAGATTAGTCCATTTTTATACCACTTCAAGGGAGTATCCTACAAAAAATATCAGACCTTTTACAGTAAAGTGTAGGCAGCTAATAGGTACAACATATCAACTTTAAACATTTGCATCATCACTCATGTATGTTTCAGAACTACAGTATCCAGGAATTCAAATACTTCTAAATTTCACTAATATTTCCAGAATAATATTCCAGAATCAATATTTTATGCTAGAGAATGTCAATTTTAGTTGATGATATTTTGTTTTAATTACAGTTGTCTATAATCTTATGAAATTTTTGTAAATTAACTTTTTCAGAGTGGAAAGCAAAATGAAAACATTAGAAAAGAAAATATAAGAAAAAGGTGATAAAGTTAGCATTGAATACATTTAGATGTATAAAATGGTATGTCATATGTATCAATATAACATATTTTTTTCTCAAATACACATATATGCACACATATATCCTTAGGTTATGGGATATAGAAAGAAGAATTAATGATCATGTGGTTTCTACTTCTTGCCTCAGGAAATCTCACTGAATCCCCCTATCTATCCAAATTACTGAAGGCAATAATTCTACAAATCTTTGAAACACTCAGGCAGAATTAATTAAAATCAAGAACTCCTTCCATATGTTCTTAAGTGATTATCTGTGTTCTAATAAATTCTGATATATGCTTTAGTCAGGCTTTCGAGATAACTATAGTATGGCTGTGTATGTGTTGTGCTTGTGTGTGTGTACTTACGATAGCCATGTTCAGGATTTGAAAATTTCATGTCATCTTATATTTTAATATTGACATGTCTTGTACAAAGGAATAAATACAAGATTACTGCTCTAATTTCAAAATTTTACCTCCTTTTTTTCAAACAAACATATTTGCTCTTGTAAAGAGTTGCATAGGTAGAACAAAGAAAATAAAAATGCACCTAAAGTATATTTTTCATATGTATATATATATTTATGTATATATATATATATATATATATATATATATAGGTATATGTGTGTATGTGTATGTTATGGTAAATAATATTATTAACTCCTATATTAGTCAAACTGCATAAGAAAAAGTAAAGATCCCAGTGGCATAGCACAATTGGCATTAATTTTTCACAAACTTAATGGTCTGCTGAGGTAACTCTTCTACCTCTGTTTAGGTAAGTGATTCTCCGCTTTATGTATCTTTTCCACTTCCCATGAACTGGGACCACTCAGGTTCTGCATGCTTTTCTAAGGGCAATGAGAGAAGATGAAGTGGTCACAGTGAACTTCACAAGCACATTTCAAGGCTCTACTTGAATCAAGTGCTAGCATTTTATTGGTCAGACCAAGTTTAACAGGGGTGACCCCCAAATCGAGAGAGAGCAATTTTGCAACTTACAAACTACTAAAGAAACTGCAAAGTTCCATGGCAAAGAACATGCATAGAGAAAAGGATAAACAAATGGAGCCAAGAATTTACTATGACCCAATTTCATTTTTTTCTCTTTCCTAAAATGGATAAAAAAAAATTGATAGTGGCTGAATTATTACTAATAGTCAAAAACAAAAAGTTCTAATGACAGAAACTTCTATTGATGATGACTACTGGTCAGATTTAGTATTCCTTAAAAAGATTCATCTGGTTTTCAAAATAATGTTTGTGGTTAGGATAATAACAACTATAGAAAGTTTGGCAATTTGGGTATGTCAAGTAATTTAATAATTGCTTTATATTCATTATGCAATTTAAACTCTTTAAAGACGTTGTGTTTTTCTATTCAGATATAGATACTGAGACATATATTTCCATGCCCAGTAATATCCAGTTATTATATATTGGCGCTGAAATATGAACTCATGTCTTCACTGACAGCTAAATATTTACAATAATATTGTAAAATATTTTGCTTAAAATATTTCCACAAACTATTAATTCTGCTTTGTGAGTTATATGCGTTTTACTGTGTTCTATTGCTCTCTCAGGAGAAGGAAATATTCTTGTCTAGAGAATCTGGTGGAGAGAGGAGCCTGGTGGTCTGCCTTCTGTGGAGTCGCACAAGGTTGGACATGACTGAAGAGACTTAGCAGCAGCAGCAGCATGTTTCTCTCTTTTATTTGTGCAGAGAAGAAGGCAAAGAAAAGTAGAATATAATGGAATATCTTGTGATAATTAAGCTCCCAAATATAACTGGCAATCAGTTCAATTAAAAAATATTGCTTGAAAATCAACTCTAGAAATGTGCAGGCAAGCCTTTTGTTTAATGTAAAAGCAACGTGGTACATCTTCATGTGTAATATAATCATTCAGAAGATTTTTTTTAACGTCTGTACCTTAGTACAGTGAAAGTGAAAGTCACTTAGTCGTGTCAGACTCTTTGCCACCCAATAGACTATATCAGCGGAGAAGGCAATGGCAACCCATTCCAGTAGTCTTGCCTGGAAAATCCCGTGAACAGAGAAGCCTGGTAGGCTGCAGTCCATGGGGTCGCTAACAGTTGGGCACGACTGAACAACTTCACTTTCACTCTTCACTTTCATGCATTGGTGAAGGAAAGGGCAACCCACTCCAGTATTCTTGCCTGGAGAATCCCAGGGACAGAGGAGCCTAGTGGGCTGCCATCTATGGGGTCACACAGAGTCAGACACGACTGAAGCGACTTAGCAGCAGCAGCAACAGACTATATCAGTTCAGTTCACTTGCTCATTCGTGTCCAACTCTTTGCGACCCCATGAACTGCAACATGCCAGGCCTCGCTGTCCATCACCAACTCCTGGAGTCCACCCAAACCCATGTCCACTGAATCGGTGATGCCATTCAACCATCTTATCCTCTGTCATCCACTTCTCTTCCTGCCCTCAATCTTTCCCAGCATCAGGGTCTTTTCGAATGAGTCAGCTCTTCGCATCAGGTGGCCAAAGTATTGGAGTTTCAGCTTCAGCATCAGTCCTACCAATGAACAGCCAGGACTGATCTCCTTTAGGATGGACTGGTTGGATCTCCTTGCAGTCCAAGGGACTCTCAAGAGTCTTCTCCAACACCACAATTCAAAAGTACAAATTCTTCAGCGCTCAGCTTTATTTATGGTCCAACTCTCGCATCCACACATGACCACTGGAAAAACCATAGCCTTGACTCGACAGAGCTTTGTTGACAAAGTAATGTCTCTGCTTTTTAATATGCCGTCTAGATTGGTCTTAACTTTCCTTCCAAGGAGTAAGCGTCTTTTAATCTCATGGCTGCAATCACCATCTGCAGTGATTTTGGAGCCCAGAAAAATAAAGTCAACCACTGTTTCCACTGTTTCCTCATATATTTGCCATGAAGTGATGGAACCAGATGCCATGATCTTAGTTTTCTGAATATTGAGCTTTCTTTTTTTTTCTTTTTTTTTTAAATTTTATTTTATTTTTAAACTTTACATAATTGTATTAGTTTTGCCAAATATCAAAATGAATCCATCACAGGTATACATGTGCTCCCCATCCTGAACCCTCCTCCCTCCTCCCTCCCCATACCATTCCTCTGGGTCGTCCCAGTGCACTAGCCCCAAGCATCCAGTATCATGCATTGAACCTTGACTGGCATCTCGTTTCATACATGATATTTTACATGTTTCAATGCCATTCTCCCAAATCTTCCCACCCTCTCCCTCTCCCACAGAGTCCATAAGACTGTTCCATACATTATTAATTATATTTTATTTAACTTTACAATATTGTATTGGTTTTGCCATATATCAAAATGAATCTGCCATAGGTATACATGTGTTCCCCATCCTGAACCCTCCTCCCTCCTCCCTCCCCACACCATCCCTCTGGGTTGTCCCAGTGCACCAGCCCCAAGCATCCAGTATTGTGCATTGAACCTGGACTGGCGACTATTTCATATATGATATTATACTTATTTCAATGCCATTTTCCCAAATCATCCCACCCTCTCCCTCTCCCACAGAGTCCAAAAGATTGTTCTATAACCCTGTACGAGACAGCAAAAGAGACACTGATGTATAGAACAGTCTTTTGAATATTGAGCTTTAAACCAACTTTTTCACTCTCCACTTTCACTTTCATCAAGAGGCTTTTTAGTTCCTCTTCACTTTCTGCCATAAGGATGGTGTCATCTGCATATCTGAGATTATTGATATGTCTCCCAGCAAACTTGATTCCATCTTGTGCTTCCTCCAGCCCAGCATTTCTCATGATGTACTCTGCATATAAGTTAAATAAGCAGGGTGACAACATACAGCCTTGACATACTCCTTTTCCTGTTTGGAACCAGTCTGTTGTTCCATGTCCAGTTCTAACTGTTGCTTCCTGACCTGCATGCAGGTTCCTCAAGAGGCAGGTCAGGTGGTCTGGTATTCCTATCTCTTTCAGAATTTTCCACAGTTTATTGTGATCCACACAGTCAAAGGCTTTGGCATAGTCAATCACACAGGAATAGATGTTTTTCTGGAACTCTCTTGCTTTTTCAATAATCAAGCGGATGTTGGCAATTTGATCTCTGGTTCCTCTGCCTTTTCTAAAACCAGCTTGAACATCTGGAAGTTCACGGTTCACATATTGCTGAAGCCTGTCTTGGAAAATTTTGAGCATTACTTTACTAGCATGTGAGATGAGTGCAATCATGTGGTAGTTGAAGAGTTCTTTGTCATTGCCTTTCTTTGGGATTGGAATGAAAACTGACCATTTCCAGTCCTGTGGCCACTGCTGAGTTTTCAAAATTTGCTGGCATATTGAGTGAAGCACTTTCACAGCATTATTTTTCAGAATTTGAAAGAGCTCAACTGGAATTCCATCACCTCCACAAGCTTTGTTCATAATGATGCTTCCTAAGGCCTTCTTGACTTCACATTCCAGGATGTCTGGCTATAGGTGAGTCATCACACCATCGTGATTATCTTGGTCATAAAGATCTTTTTTGTAGAGTTCTTCTGTGTATTCTTGCCACCTCTTCTTAATGTCTTCTGCTTCTGTTAGGTCCCTACCAGTTTTTTCCTATATTGATCCCATCTTTGCATGAAATGTTCCCCTGGTATCTCTAATTTTCTTGAAGAGATCTCTAGTCTTTCTCATTCTATTGTTTTCCTGTATTTCTTTGCACTGATCACTGAGGAAGGCTTTCTTATCTCTCCTTGCTATTCTTTGGAACTCTGCATTCAAATGAGTATAACTTTCCTTTTCCCCTTTGCTTTTCACTTCCCTTCTTTTCACAGCTATTTGTAAGGCCTCCTCAGACAGCTATTTTGCTTTTTGCATTTCTTTTTCTTGGGGATGGTCTTCATTTCTGTCTCCTGTACAATGTCATGAACCTCTGTCCATAGTTCATCAGGCATTCTGTCTGTCATATCTAGTCCTTTAAATCTATTTCTCACTTCCACTGTATTATCATAAGGGATTTGATTTAGGCCATACCTGGATGGTCTAGTCGTTTTCCCTACTTTCTTCAATTTAAGTCTGAATTTGGCAATAAGGAGTTCATGATCTGAGCCACAGTCAGCTCCCAGTCTTGTTTATGCTGACTGTATACAGCTACTCCATCTTTGGCTGCAAAGAATATAATAATCTGGTTTCAGTGTTGACCATCTGGTGTTGTCCCTGTGTAACTGAGGCGGCTGAGATGGACAGCGTAGGAGCACGACCAAGAGGAACTACACCACGTCCAATGTCAGGGGCAGTGGCCGAGAGGAACTACCTCACGTCCAAGGTAAGAGAAACCCAAGTAAGGTGGTAGGAACTGACAGAGGGCATCAGAGGGAAACCACAATCACAGACAACTAGCCAGTTTGATCACATAGACCACAGCCTTGTCTAGCTCAATGAAACTAAGCCACACCATGTGGGGCCACCCTAAACAGACCAGTCATAGTGGAGAGATCTGACAGAAATATTGTCCACTGGAGAAGGGAATGGCAAACCACTTCAGTATTCTTGCCTTGAGAACCCCATGAATAGCATGAAAAGGCAGAAAGATAGGACACTGAAAGATGAACTCCCCAGCTCAGTAGGTGCCCAATATGCTACTGGTGATCATTGGAGAAATAACTCTAGAAAGAATGAAGGGATGCAGCCAAAGCAAAACCAATACCCAGTTGTGGATGGGACTGGTGATAGAACCAGTGCTTGATGCTGTAAAGAGCAATACTGCATAGGAACCTGGAATGTTAGGTCCATGCATCAAGGCAAATTGGAAGTCGTCAAACAGGAGATGGCAAGAGTGAACATCGACATTCTAGGAATCAGTGAACTAAGATTGACTGGAATGGGTGAATTCAACTCAGATGACCATTATATCTGCTACTGTGGGCAGGAATCCCTTAGAAGAAATGGAGTAGCCATCAAAGTCAACAGAAGAGTCTGAAATGCAGTACTTGGATGCAATCTCAAAATAGACTATATACACCATGAAGTTCTCCTGTCCAGAATACTGGAGTGGGTAGACATTCCCTTCTCCAGGGGAACTTCCCAACCCAGGGATCAAATCCAGGTCTCCCACATTGCAGGCGAATTCTTTAACAGCTGAGCCAGGAGGGAAACTATGAAGTGAAAGTGAAAGTTTCCCTCGGTTCTGTTGGACTCCTTGGACCCCATGGACCATACAGTCCATGGAAATGTCCAGGCCAGAATACTGGATTAAGTAGCTGTATCATTCTCCAAGGGATCTTTCCAACCCAGGGATCAAACCCAGGTCTCCCGCATTGCAGGCAGATTATTTACCAGCTGAGCCACCAAGGAAGCCCAAGAATACTGAAGTGGGTAGAGGATCTTCCCAACCCTGGAGGAGAATCAGGGTCTCCTGCATTGCAGGTGGATTCTTTACTAGCTGAACTACCAGGTATAGTTCATGGATCAAATATATTTCAAGAAAAGTTATTGTTTTCCTTTTTTCTATCTGTTTTTCCTTTTCCATATGAGATATTCACTTTGAACATTAATTATATAACAATATATTTATTAAAATATGACATATTTATTTATTGTGTAATATGTATCAGGCACTCTTCTAAGAGCATTGCATGTGAGCTTTTGTGTGCTTCACCGCAAATGTATGTGGTATAACGGCAAAAACATATGCCCATGGGAATGGGAATTAAATAATATTTTGAAGTTTTTCCCACTAGAAAGTGGCACAGCATTTTTTGCCTGCAGACAGTTGATTTCTACAATTAAAGATATGAATTATTCTGCAATATAACCCCTCTAGAATATAAAACTTTGCTAAGATGACAGTATTCTCTACTCTATCATCTTTTGCTAGTTGCCAGAAGAAAATCTGGATATTACAAACATTCCTGATTCTATTTTTTTTTCCACAGATAATTTAGTTTTTATTGTTCAGTCAGTCAGCTGTGTCTAACTCTTTGCAGCCCCATGGACTGCAACATGCCAGGCTTCCCTGCCTTTCACTATCTCCTGGAGTTTGCTCAAACTCATGTCCATTGAGTAGATGATGACATCGAACCATCTCAGCTTCTGGAGCCCCTTTCTCCTCCTGCCCTCAATCTTTCCCAGAATCAGGACATCTTCCAATGAGTCAGTTCTTTGCATCAGGTAGTCAAAAATTTGGAGCTTCAGTTTCATCATCAGTCCTTTCAATGAATATTCAAGTTTGATTTGCTTTAGGATTGACTGGTTTGATCTCCTTGCAGTCTAAGG
The DNA here is from genome assembly GCF_002263795.3 of Bos taurus. Taxonomy (NCBI): domain Eukaryota; kingdom Metazoa; phylum Chordata; class Mammalia; order Artiodactyla; family Bovidae; genus Bos; species Bos taurus. The sequence continues at coordinate 52,482,360 of NC_037347.1, forward strand.
GACTCTCAAGAGTCTTCTCAAACACCACAGTTCAAAAGCATTAGTTCTTAAGTGCTCAGCCTTCTATAGGTCCAACCCTCACATACATACATGACTACTGGAAAAACTGTAGCTTTGACTACATGGACCTTTGTTGGCAAAATAATGTATCTGTTTTCTAATATGCTGTCTAGGTTTGTCACAACTTTTCTTCCAAGGAGCAAGCATCTTTTAATTTAATGGTTGCAATCACTATCTGCAGTGATTTTGGAGCCCGAGAAAATAAATTCTGTCACTGTTTCCATTGTTTCTCCATCCATTTGACACGAAGTGATGGGGTCAGGTGCCATGATCTCACTTTTTTGAATGTTTATTTTAAGCCAACTTTTCCACTCTCCTCTTTCACCATCATCATAAACCTCTTTAGTTCCTCCTCACTTTCTGCCATCAGGGAGGTGTCATCTGCATATCTGAGGCTATTCATATTTCTCCCAGAAATCTTGATTCCAGCCTTTGATTCCTCCAACCTGGCTTTTGCATGATATACTGTGCATGGAAGTTAAATGAGCAAGATACAAACTTGATGTACTCCTTTTCCAATTTTGAACCAGGCAGTCTATTGTTCAATGCCTGGTTATAACTGTTGCTTCTTGACTTGCATACAGATTTCTCAGGAGGCAGGTAAGGTGGTCTGGTATTCCCACCTCTTTCAGAATCTTCCCACAGTATGTTGTGATCTACACAGTAAAGGTTTTACTATAGTCAGTGAAGCAGAAGTAGATGTTTTTCTATAATTCGCTTGCTTTGTCTATGATCCAGTGGATGTTGGCAATTCAACCTCAGGTTCCTTGGCCTTTTTAAATCCAATTTGTACATCTAGAAGTTCTCAGTTCAAGTACTGCTGAAGCCTAGCTTGAAGGATTTTGAGCATTACCTTTCTAGCATGTGAAATGAGTGCACTTGTGAGGAAGTTTAAACATTCTTTGGCATTGTCCTTCTTTGGGATTGCAATAAAAACTGAGCCTTTCCACTCCTGGCCACTGCTGAGTTTTCCAAATGTAATGGTATACTCAGTGCAGCACTTTGACAGCATCATCTTTTAGGATTTGAAATAGCTCAGCTAGAATTCTATCACCTTTACTAGCTTTGTTTGTAGAAATGCTTCCTAAGGTCCACATGATTTCACACTCCAGGATGTCTGGCTCTAGGAGAGTGACAACACCATTGTGATTATCCAAGTCATTAAGACATTTTAATACAATTATATCAAATATGTCAAAAGTTTTAACTTGTAGAAATTCCTGACATATATTCAGTGAGCACTTGCAAGCTATTTAATTGGTAACAGTGGGTATTAAAATGGCATTTATGAAATACAATGAAATCTGTATTATTTTTAAAAGGTGCATTAAAACCCTAGGTAGGGAATGATTTCAGATGGTTACATACATTCATCCAGTGTTAGTTGTTATTCTTGCTGAGAATTAAGACATGCTCAGCCACTATATATAACTCCCATCAAGTATGATATAGATTACCTCCGAGAAGCTGAGGGCAAGGCCAGATCTCTCCATGATAAAGGCCAAATTTTTTACAACACACAAAGGAAAGACTAAAGTCAATTCCATTTGTCATCATTTCCATACATTTTCCTTTCCCAAGGTGGAGAATGACCTTATACTATGTACCTTATTAGACTACATATTTTGGGTGCTGTGCTAAGTTGTTTCAATCATATCTGACTCTTTGTGACCCCAGGGACTGTAGCCCACCAGGCTTCTCTCTCCATGGGATTCCCAGGAAAGAATACTGGAGTGGGTTACCATTTCCTACTCCATGGCATCTTCCCCACCCAGGGATCGAACCCATGTCTCTTGTGTCTCCTGCATTAGCAGACAGGTTCTTTACCACTAGCTTGCATTAATGAAAATGTTTGTCGTTTTTATGTGTGATGAAAATATTTGAATTTTTGTAAGGATTAAAGCACCTCATTATTGTTATCTCTATTTGGTTTTTGTGGTAACCATAAGATTATCCTGATGAAATAGTTAGCTAGTGTATGTAATTTAATCTTACAAAAACGTGTTTCACCATCAAAGCAAAATATTAAAGTGGCTGCTTCTATAACTCACATTTTTAATTTCTTTAAAATTAAGAATATCAACATTTATTAAATCTGCAATCATATGTACATATATATGGCTCAGAGGTAAAGCGTCTGCCTACAATGCAGGAGACCTGGGTTCAATCCCGGCATCAGGAAGATACCCTGGAGAAGGAAATGGCACTCCACTCTAGTACTTTTGCCTGGAAAATCCCATAGACTGAGAAGCCTGGTAGGCTACAGTCCATGGGGTCGCAAAGAGTCGGACATGACTGAGCAACTTCACTTCACTTCATATATATATATATAATGCATGCATGCATGTACAGTTGCTTCAGTCATATCCAACTCTTTGAAGGTGCTCATAGGACCCTGTGTACTCTAGCCCACCAAAGTCTTCTGTCCATGGTATTCTCCAGGCAAGAATACTGGAGTAGATTGTGCCATGCCCTCCTCCAGGGGATCTTCAAAACACAGGGATCAAATCTGGGTTTCCTACTTTGGAGGTGGATTCTTTATTGTTCAGTCACAAGGGAAGACCTTATATTATGCATATTATACATATTATGCATACATACATATATATATATATAGTATAGATACAGAACATTAGACTTTTAGCCAGATTGCCAATACTGAAATCAGATTGATTATAGTCTTTGCAGCCAAAGATGGAGAAGCTCTATACACTCAGCAAACACAAGACTGAGAGCTGACTGTGGCTCAGATCATGAACTCCTTATTGCAAAATTGAGACTTAAATTGAAGAAAATAGGGAAAACCAGTCAGGTATGACTGAAGTCAAATCCCTTACAATTATACAAAGGAAGTGACAATCAGATTCAAGGGATTAGATCTGATAGACAGAGTGCCTGAAGAACTATGGACAGAGGTTTGTGACATTGTAAAGGAGGCATTGATCGACACCATTCCCCCCAAAAAAGAAACACAAAACAGGAAAGTGGTTGTCTGAGGAGGCCTTACAAATAGAAGAGAAAAGAAGAGAAGCTAAAGGCAAAGGAGAAAAGGAAAGATATACCCATTGAATGCAGAGTTCCAAAGAATAGCAATGAGAGATAAGAAAGCCTTCCTCAGTGATCAATGCAAAGAAACAGAGGAAAACAATAAAATGGGAAAGACTAGAGATCACTTCAAGAAAATTAGAGATACTAACGGAATATTTCAAGCAAAGGTGGGGACAATAAAGGACAGAAATGGTATGGACCTAACAGAAGCAGAAGATATTAAAAAGAGGTGGCAAGAATATACAGAACTGTACCAAAAAGATCATCATGACCCAGATAACAATGATGGTGTGATCACTCACCTAGAGCCAGACATCTTGAAATGCAAAGTCAAACGGGCCTGAGGAAGCATCATTATGAACAAAGTTAGTGGACGGGATATAATTCCAGTTGTCTATTTCAAGTCCTATAAGATGATGCTGGGAAAGTGCTGCATTCAATATGCCAGCAAATCTGGAAAACTCAGCAGTGGCCATAAGACTGAAAACGTTCAGTTCTTATTCCAATCCCAAAGAAAGGCAATGCCAAAGAATGCTCAAACTACTGCACAATTGCACTCATCTCACATGCTAGTAAAGTAATTCTCAAAATTCTCCAAGTCAGGCTTAAACATTACATGAATCATGAACTTTCAGATGTTCAGGCTGGATTTACTAAAGGCAGAGGAACCAGATATCACATTGCCACCATCCATTGCATCATCGAAAAAGCAAGAGAGTTGCAGAAAAACATCTATTTCTATTTGGCAAAACTAATACAATTATGTAAAGTTTAAAAATAAAATAAAATTAGAAAAAAAAAAAACATCTATTTCTGCTTTATTGACTATGCCAATGACTTTGACTATGTGGAACACAACAAATTGTGGAAAATTCTTAAAGAGATGGGAATACTAAACCACCTTACCTGCCTCCTGTGTAATAGGTATGCAGGTCAGGAAGCAACAGTTAGAACTGGACGTGGAACAACAGACTGGTTCTAAATTGGGAAAGAAGTACGTCAAAGCTGTATATTGTCACCCTGTTATTTAAATTATATACAGAGTACATCATGCAAAACTCCGGCCTGGATGAAGCACAAGCTGGAATCAAGATTGCCAGGAGAAATATCAATAACCTCAGATATGCAGATGACACTGCCCTTATGGCAGAAAGTAAAAAAGAACTGAAGACCCTCTTGATGAAAGTGAAAGAAAAGACTGAAAAAGTTGCCTTAAAACTCAATTCAGAAAACTAAGATCATGACATCTTGTCCCATCACTTCATGGCAAATAGATGAGGAAACAATGGAAACAGTGACAGATTTTATTCTTGGGGCCTCCAAAATTACTTCAGATTGTGACTGTAGCCATGAAATTAAAAGATGCTTGCTCCTTGGAAGAAAAGCTAAAGACCAAGTAGACAGCATATTAAAAAGCAGAGGCATTACTCTACCAGCAATAGTTTGTCTAATCAAAGCTATGTTTTTTCCAGTAGCCATGTATGGATGTGAGAGTTGGACTATAAAGAAACTTGAATGCCGAAGAATTGATGTTTTTGAACTATGGTGTTGGAGAAGACTTTTGAGAGTCCATTGGCCTGCAAGGAGATCAAACCAGTCCATTCTATGGAAAATCAGTCCTGAATATTCACTGTAAGAACTGATGCTGAAGCTGAAACTCCAATACTTTAGCCACATGATTTGAAAGACTGACTCATTGGAAAAGATCCTGATGCTGGAAAGATTGAAGGCAGGAGGAGAAGGGGACAACAAAGGTTGAGATGTTTGGATGGCATCCCCAAGTCAATGGACATGAGTTTGAGCAAGTTCCGGGTGTTGGTGATGGGCAAGGAAACCTGGCGTGCTGCAGTCCATGGGGTCACAAAGAGTCAGACATGACAGAGCAACTGAAATGAGACTTTTAGCAAATATGCAAGGTCTTTATTTATTTACTTATTGCATTTCAGTTAGGCAATTAGGACCATGGAAATAAAGTCTGGTTCTTTTTCCTCTGAAACATTTTATTTTCAGAAGAAATCTGTTTTAAATCTCCAACCCCTTAATTATATTCTTGGCATGTTTCCTGTGATTATGTTGTTGTACTGCCAATTTTCAGGACATAGAATGCATTTTTTTAATTGCTAAAAATTAAAATTATAAGTTTAAAACTGTCATTATATTTTGTCTTTGTCAAATTAATGAGCATCTTCAAATTGATAAAACCCCAACTTTTTAGTTTTTTATATACTGTAAACATGTCTTTTTATTCCCATCAATTATATTCCTGAAATATTCATTTTTGAAAGAAAAGTTTCAGAAAATCAGATGTGTGAGTTTGTGTCATGTGTGTGTGTGTGTGTGTGCAGGGGTGTGTTAGGGTATATATGTGTGTGCATTGATTATTTTCCTCAAAGGATAGGCTTGTATCTCAATGAATTGTTTCAAAATCTGTGCTCAAAATATAAGGGTGCTATTTTTGCAAACAGATATATAGTTCTAAAACTCTGAAAACCCCATGTGGCTTTTTTTAAACTCATATAAGTTTATAATACCTTTGATCATACCACACTGCTAAAGGTCAAAGCACTTTTACAGAAATATGGGAACTTTAATGTCAAGTCAGAAAGAGGCACTACCCACATTAAAAAAGAGTTACTAACAGGTAAAGCAACTCCCACATAGGCCTTGAAATGTTATTCTTATGATCATCCATCCTTTAATTAATAAGTTTATTTTTGAAGACTTCTATACAGAGATGGATAAATCTCTGGACAGCTGGTGAACTCTTTAGATCCCTTTTCATCCATCATCACATCTCAAAACAACAAAATTCAAAACAACTCACAATAACTCAAAAGTTTCATGTTATTTTAAGCAGTCTTTGTGTTTAAGATAAAATAAGATAATATTTGATGTAAGTAATCTGGGGAAATACATGAGAAGTTCTTCAATGAAGGTGATTGATTTCTTGACTGATTTCACAAAACTGTCATAGGCCTGTTAATTATAAATGTGGATCTGCTCTATCTGTAAGCCCCATTAGGTTCCCACTCTCCATCACAAGGCAAAGAAGGGGAGGAGACAGACTCAATAACTTCAGTCTCAAGGGCTGTTCTTTTTTGCTCCAAGAGGTGAAGAATAGGGAGAGGGATGGACTAGCTGCCAAGTATGACAAAATTCCTCTCCCTGTAAGTCATTTTGAACCCCCAGGAGATGCAACTCCACCATCTTAATCAACAAAATGAGAGGGATAATAGTTGACTAGAAGAATTAGTAAGTATGTATGCATGCATGCATGCACTGCTAAGTCACGTCCTACTCTTTGCGATCCCGTGGACTGCACTCCTCCAAGTTCCTCTGCCCATGGGATCTAGGCAAGAATTACTGGAGTAGGTTTCCATGCCCTCCTTCAGGAATCTCCTCCCAACCCAGGAATGAAACCAGCATCTCTTACATGTCCTGCATTGGCAAGCGGGTTCTTTACCCATTAATAGTAAGTATAGTGATTAGTGTTAATCAGTCACTCGTGTCCTACTTGCAACCCCATGGACTGACCATAGACCGACAGGCTCCTCTGTCAATGGAATTCTCCAGGCAAGAATATTGGAGTGGGTAACCATTCCCTTCTCCAGGGGATCTTTCTGAGCCAGTGATCAAACGCAAGTCTTCTGCATTACAGGCAGATACTTGACCATCTGAGTCACTAAGGAAGCCCATTAATAAATATATCTGTCACTAAATATTGTACATACAACCACCACAGCTCCAGTCAGATCTCAAGAATATAACCCTGTGCTCCGTGCCCACAAATCTATCCCATTTACTTCCCATATATTTATCAATAGTTTATATTTGGTACCTTCCAAAAGTGCAGGAAGCTTCTACTTTTTGTTGTTCTTTGAAAATAATTCATAAACTATATTTGTGAATTTAGGAAACCAAGAGATAAAAATTGAAATATTTTTTCTATATTCAAAGTACTCAATCACATTAATTTTAACACACTGACTTAGTCTTTTTTCAGGAGGTGAGACTTTTTTTTTATTTTACTGTGAGAAATTTTGGACACCACCCTTTGGAGGGTGGTGAAGTCTGATTTTGTCTACTACCTGCAGTAGGCTGCATAAATACAATGTGCTATCTGCACATTTCTAACCATTCCTGGACCAAAAGTCATGGGCAGTGATGACATCTTTTTATATTTCTTTATATATTTATGTACATTTTAAATGGCTTTTGCCTTTATAATAACATGAAACATTAAGCAGATAAAATTTAAATGTAGTTCTTTCTAAGAGAGTTCTAAGCATGGTATTTTCCATATATTGCAATAAGTAAAATATATCTTTTTTTGAGAAAAGTAAGCAATGATATTTGTGTGACTTTCTTGAGACCCATGACTAGCTCCCAATTTATTTACTTTTTATTGTAAACTTTTTATGCAAAAAGAGGATGGAATTATGAGGTGACTATTGGTGGCTCAGAAGTTAAAGCATCTACCTGCAATGCAGGAGACCCAGGTTCAATACCTGGGTCAGGAAGATCCCCTGGGGAAGGGAATGGCAATCCACTGCAATAGTCTTTCCTGGGAAATCCCATGGACAGGGGAGCCTGGTGGGCTACAGTCCACTGAGTTGCAAAGAGTCAAATGAATACAACTAACTAACACACACATTGGTTCTTAAAGAACTTCAAGCCTATACATGGAAATAGTCTAAGCTTGATTAAAAACATTTTACTGTAAATTAAGAATACATTGGTAAAAAAAGAAAAAAAATTTAAAAAATGTTATTTGGTGCATGAGAATAATGATATAAAGTCCTCTTACTTGCCTGGAAGAAATATTTTAGTCATATTGAGAGTAAATGTTTATCTAAAATATATCATGTTTAAGGGATATAGTGTGGAGGGATGTGGGAAGAGGGGTTCAGGATGAGGGGACACATGTATACCTGTGGCCAATACATACCAATGCATGGCAAAACCCATCATACTATTGTGAAGTAATTGCCTCCAATTAAAATAAATAAATTTAAAATAAAAATAAAACATACCATGTTTAGAAGTGAATTTGATACAAAAATAGCAAATTTCCATTTCTATAAATTGTCCATATGAAATCCCTATTAATACCTCTATGGTGTGTTGCTGGTTAACAGAAAACACTCAGTCAAAACAGTATTCATTGAAACCTTTATTAACTGCTATGCAACTTGTGTTACTGTGATGAGAATTGTTATGTCAATAGACATGTAATTATCATCTAGTCCAAATATTCAATTACTGCACTAGATGGAAGAGGCTTTGTTTCTTTACCTCAGAAATTATAAATAGATAAAATGTATCTACCAAGATTCAAATGAACCTGTATTCTGAATCAAAACCTATATAACTGATCAACATAACTACATCAGTTCAGTCGCTCAGTTGTGTCCGATTCTTTGCCACCCCATGAACTGCAGCACGCTAGGCCTCCCTGTCCATCACCAACTCCTGAGTTCACTCAGACCCACATCCATTGAGTCAGTGATGTCATCCAGCCATCTCATCCTCTGTCGTCCCCTTCTCCTCCTGCCCCCAATCCCTCCCACCATCAGAGTCTTTTCCAATGAGTAACTCTTCGCATGAGGTACTGGAGTTTCAGCTTTAGCATCATTCCTTCCAAAGAAATCCCAGGGCTGATCTCCTTCAGAATGGACTGGTTGGATCTCCTTGCAGTCCAAGGGACTCTAAAGAGTCTTATCCAACATCACAGTTTAAAAGCATCAATTCTTTGGCGCTCAGCTTTCTTCACAGTCCAACTCTCACATCCATACATGACCACTGGAAAAACCATAGCCTTGACTAAATGGACCTTTGTTGGCAAAGTAATCTCTCTGCTTTTCAATATGCTATCTAGGTTGGTTATAACTTTCCTTCCAAGGAGTAAGCGTCTTTTAATTTCATGGCTGCAGTCACCATCTGCAGTGATTTTGGAGCCCCCAAAATTAAAGTCTGACAATGTTTCCACTGTTTCCCCATCTATTTCCCATGAAGTGATGGGACCAGATGCTATGATCTTCATTTTCTGAATGTTGAGCTTTAAGCCAACTTTTTCACTCTCCTCTTTCACTTTCAGCAAGAGGCTTTTTAGTTCCTCTTCACTTTCTGCCATAAGGGTGATGTCATCTGCATATCTGAGGTTATTGATATTTTTCCCAGCAATCTTGATTCCAGCTTGTGCTTCTTACATTACTACATACAATGAAATAAGAAAAGTTACACCAGGACTTCTGATATTAATCTCTAGTTTTGCTTTGGTTAAAGAACTGATATTAATCAGAGTGCCTAAGGAAATGACATTGGTTTAATCAATATTTTTCTTTCTGGTATCCAATTTTCTTATATTCTACAATGTCCTGTTTTCCTGCAAGTATTTTCCTCAGGACATTTTTATTAATTTTTTTTTTCTATATGAACTTGTTCCAAGCACATACATCAATATCTATTCCTTAGCTTCTCCTCTAGAATAGTCTCTGCAAGTATGTGAAGTTTGGACTCTCTCTTTTCCTCCTTATTGCTATTTGTCTTTATTTGTCTTCCTTCTGATCACTAAACCATATTACTTGCTTTCTAGCATGGAAGAAATGCATGTGTGAATAACTCTGTCACACAGGTTACGTGTACAGTGTGGAAAACTAGAGACCATAGGGCCTAATAAGTTTTTTGTAGGATGTATGGTAGTAGACTGAGCTTAGATGGGTCAGTGAACTCCTGCCTCGAAGGTATCTATGAGACAATGTCTTTGGGCCAACTCAACTCATGTCCCCAGAATCTGGTGTTGAATTTTGAGTATCCAGGAACTGTAGTTCAAATCTGGCTTTAATTAAGAAGGTATATTTGTCAAAGTGGGAGACAAAGTATAGTTTATGTCATAGTTTAACTTTATTTATGACTTTTAAATATTGAAACATATCATATGTGTCTTTATTATTCTTTCCTGGGCCTTAAGAAAGCTCAAGCCTTATTTAAATATTTTATTAGATATAAGGAAGCAATCGTACATACTAACAAATGCAAATATAAACCTTAACCTAGTCTCTAGTTTTAAAATATAATAACATGTTCCATTAAACATCCTATTACAGTGCAGCCCTGGTAGCATCTCCGGTGATTCAGTTACATTTGTCTACTCAACAGGGCTAATTGTTCCTCAGGGGGAAAAAAAAAAAAAAGTGTTCTGTTGGCACAGCAAAGTTTTATTTCTCAAAACTATAAAAGTGTGGGACAGACATGTTTTACCCACATGTTTTTAATCTAGGTCATATTAATAAGACAAAATTTTTGTCATAAGTAAACTTTTAAGTTTTAGTTGAATCTTACAGCAGTCTTCCCTGGTACCTCAGCTGGTAAAGAATCCACCTGTAATTCAGGAGACCCCGGTTCGATTTCCAAGTTGGGAAAATCTGCTGGAGAAGGAACAGGCTATGCACTCCAATATTCTTGGGCTTTCCCGGTGGCTCAGCTGGTAAGTATCTGCCTGCAATGCAGGAGACCTGGGTTCAATCTGTAGGAAGATTCCCCTGGAGAAAGGAACAGCTACCCACTCCAGTATTCTGACCTGGAGATTTCCATGGACTCTATGGTCCATGGGGTTACAATGAGTCAGACATGACTGAGCAAAATTTTCACTTTCACTGCACTGCTTCCCTCATGGCTAAGATGGTAAAGGATCTGCCTGCAATGTGGGAGACCTGGGTTCAATCCGTGGGTTGAGAAGATCCCCTGGAGAAGGGAGCATTTTACCCACTTCAGTATTATGGCCTGTAGAATTCCATGAACAGTATAGTCTTTTGGGTCACAAAGAGTCAGACACGACTAAGTGACTTTACTCAACTCTCTTTACTTACAGCAAGTTAGTTGTTAATATATGCTTCACACAAACACACATACACACACAATTATCTCAAAAAGAAGCTATAAGAAGTTGACTTGGATGCATTAAGAATTGTAATATATCATAACTTTATAATAATCCTTTGAATATTAATACTTGTGTAGGTGAATCCAGTTAGAAATATTTTTGTTTCCTCTGTCCAACTGGTTTGAACCTGTTGATGGGTAAACAGGCTGGCACTGTTTTGTACATGAACTCATGTATACCTCTACCAAAGTATATTAACGTTGGCAGCTCTGATGGTCTTACACAGTATTTATCTAATCAAAGCCTATTTATTTTGGTCATTATGTTAAAGGTCTGTGGTGAATTTTATGAAGGAACTGATGACTGCTTAGGTTTGGGAAAGAAAAGCCTGTAGAAAAAGCTTAAGTATGTTTCTGATAACTTCTTTTCCCCTGGCTATGGATCCATAAATGTTATATTCATATATAATTTGGAACACCCAAGGTCCTTCCTTCAAACCTTCCACAAGAGACTGAGACTCATAATGAGACACATTAATGAAGCCCAGTTACCATCTGATAATACTGTCATTAACACTTATTATCACATAATTAGATTGGACATTGGCCATCTCAGAGCCAATTTAAAAGAAGAAGAGGAAAAAAAAAATCTTGTTCAAAGAACTATATCAGGATAAAACATTGTTAAGAGTGTCTGAATAATGATAAAGATTCAGGGAGAATGAGACATCTTATCACTTGGTCAATTAGCACTTCAAAATGGCAGTAATCAAATCAACCTCTTCCTCCAATCTTATATATGAGTTACTTGTTAAATCTTCCACCATCTCAAACTGGAGCAGTTATCTCAGCAATGACATTTTTTAGTGATGGCAGAAAAATCATAGTAATTGTGGGTAATTGTTAGAAAGAATCAACACAACTCTGAACTTTATAGGTCACAATATCTCTGTAGTTTATGGGTATAACTGCAGTTTGAAATAGATAAGTGTCTCTCTTAGCATCTCCTTTTTAAATTTTTTTTAATGTGTGTAAGTTTACGAAGGTCAAATGCCAGTATGATCTAGAATAAGAGCTTTTGTGGCTGATTTTGAAACCTTACTTTAGAGAAAATCTTGTGAAGCAGCAGTACCCCAAAGTGCTGTGGGAAATGTGGCTAAAATTTTATTACTTCCTAACAGAGTTTCAAACACATTTGAATTGCAGAGTGTTGAATGTGTGCATGAATCTGAGGATTCTGGTCTCTGTTTACTAAATAAAAGTGAAAAGGCATCTCAAGGTCACATTTACACTTCTGAGGTCAGGTTCACGTGATATCAAAATAATGTGCAAATCATTTCTACCATAAAAGAAAAATTTGAAACACCTATTTAATGATTTACTGGAATAATAATTGCAATGCAAAATCTTTGTAATAGTGAAGGAAAAGTCATAGGCCTCATTTCTCTACTGACTATTATACTATCTTTTGATACAGAGGAAAATGACAGAATGATGTCTGTTCATTTCCAAGGCAAACCTTTCAAAATCACAGTAATTCAAGTCTATGACCCAAACAGTCATGCTGAAGAAGCTGAAATTGAACAGTTCTACAAGGACCTACAAGACCTGCTAGAATTAATACCAAAAGGAAAAAAAAAAAAAAAAGATGTCCTTTCCATCATAGGGGACTGGAATGCAAGAGTCAAGAGATACCTGGAGTAATAGGCAAGTTTGGCCTTGGAGTACAAAATGAAGCAGGGCAAAGACTTATAGAACTTTGCCAAGAGAACGCACTGGTCATAGCAAACACCCTCTTCCAAAAATACAAGATAATACTCTACGCTTGGACATCACCAGATGGTCAATACTGAAATGAAATTGATTATATTCTTTGCAGCCAAAGATGGAGAAGCTCTATACAGTTAGCAAAACCAGACAAGGATCTGGCTGTGGCTCAGAACATAAACTCCTTATTGCCAAATTCAGACTTCAGTTGAAGAAAGTAGGGAAAACCTCTAGACCACTCAGGTATAAACTAAATCAAATCTCTTATGATTATAGAGTGGAAGTGACAAATGGATTCAAAGGATTAGATCTGATAGACAGAATGCCTGAAGAACTATGGATGGAGGTTCATAACATTGTACAGGAGGCAGTGATCAAAACCAACCTAAGAAAAATAAATGCAAAAAGGCAAAATGGGCATCTGAGGAAGCCTTTTAAATAACTGAGAAAAGAAGAGAAGCTAAAGGCAAATGAGAAAGGAAAGATGCACCCATTTGAATGCAGGATTCCAAAGAATACCAAGGAGAGATAAGAAAGTCTTCCTCAGTGATCAATGCAAAGAAACAGAGAAAAACAATAGAATAGGAAAGACTAGAGATCTCTTCAAGAAAATTAGAGATACCAAGGGAACATTTCATGCAAAGATGGGCAAAATAAAGGACAGAAATGGTATAGACCTAACAGAAGCAGAAGATATTAAGAAAAGATGGCAAGAATACACAGAATAACTATATAAAAAAGATCATGACCCAGATAACAACGATGATGTGATCACTCACCTAGAGCCAGACATCAAGGAACGAAAAGTCAGTGGGCATTAGGAAGCATCACTAGGAACAAAACTTGTGGAGGTGATGGGCTTCCAGTTGAGCTTTTTCAAATCCTGAAAGATGATGCTGTGAAAGTGCTGCATTCAATATGCCAGCAAATTTGGAAAACTCAGCAGTGGCCACAGGACTGGAAAAGGTCAGTTTTCATTCCAATTCCAAAGAAAGGCAATGCCAAAGAATGTTCAAACTTTTGCACAATTGCACTCATCTCACAACGTAATGGTCAAAGTAATGGTCAAAATTCTCCAAGCCAGGCTTCAACAGTATGTGAACTGAGAAATTCCAGATGTTCAAATTGAATTCAGGAAAGGCACAGGAACCAGAGATGAAATTGTCAACATATATTGGATAATAGAAAAAACAAGAGAGTTCCAGAAAAATGTCTACTTCTTATTTATTGATTATACCGAATATTTGGTTTGAATCACAGCAAACTATGGAAATTATAAAAGAGATGGGAATACCAGACCATCTTACCTTCCTCCAGAGGAATCTGTATGCAGGTGAAGAAGCAACAATTAGAACTGGAAATGGAACAATGGTCTGGTTCAAAATTGGGAAAGGAGTATGTCAAGGCTGTATACTGTCACTCTGTTTATTTAATTTGCATGCAGAGTACCAGAGTACACAATGCAAAATGCTGGGTTGGATGAATCACAAGCCAGAATCAAGATTGTTGTGAGAAATATTAATAATCTCAGATATGCAGACGACACCACCATTATGGCAGAAAGTGAAGAGGAACTAAAAAGCCTCTTGATGAAAGTGAAAGAGGAGAGTGAAAAAGCTGACTTAAAATTCCACCTTCAGAAAATGAAGATTGTGACATCCAGTCCCATCACTTTATGCAAATCTGGGGAAAAAATGGAAACAGTGAAAGACTTTATTTTCTTAGATTTCAAAATCACTGAAGAGAGTAACTGCCGTTCAGTGAGTTCAGTTCAGTTTAGTCAATCAGTCGTGTCCAAATCTTGCAACCACATGGACTGCAGCACGCCAGGCTTCCTTGTCCATCACCAGTTCCTGGAGGCTACTCAAACTCATGTTCATCTCCTCGGTGATGCCATTCAGCCATCTCATCCTCTGTCATCAACTTCTCATCCTCATTCTCAGCATCGGGGTCTTTTCAAATGAGTCAGTTCTGCACATCAGGTAGCCAAAGTATTGAAGTTTCAGTTTCAGCATCAGTCCTTCCAATGAATATTCAGGACTGATTTTCTTTAGGATGGACTGGTTGGATACCCCTGCAGTCTAAGGGATTCTCAAGAGTCATCTCCAACACCACAGTTCAAAAACATCAATTCTTTGGCTCTCAGCTTTCTATATAATCCAATTCTCACATCCATACATGACTACTGGAAAAACCATAGCTTTGACTAAATGAACCTTTGTTGCTAAAGTAGTGTCTCTGCTTTTTAATATGTTGTCTAGGTTGGTCATAGCTTTTCTTCCAAGGAGCAAGTGTCTTCTAATTTTCATGACATCTACAGTAATTTTGGAGACCAAAAAAATATACTCTCTCACTGTTTCCATCATTTCCTCATTTTTTGTCAGAAAGGGATGGGACATGATGTCATGATCTTAGTTTTCTGAATGTTAAGTTTTAATACAACTTTTTCACTCTCCTCTTTCACTTTCATCAAGAAGCTCTTTAGTTATTCTTTGCTTTCTACCATATGGATGGTGTTATCTGTGTATCCAAGGTTATTGATATTTCTTCCTGAATTCTTGATTCCAGCTTGTGTTTCATCCAGCCCAGCATTCCACATAATGTGTTCTACATATAAGTTAAACTAGCAGTGTGACAATATACAGCCTTGATGAACTCCTTTCCCGATTTGGAACCAGTGTGTTGCACCATGTCCAGTTCTAACTGTTGCTTCTTGACCTGCACACAGATTTATCAGGAGGCAGATCAGGTGGTCTGGCATTCCATCTCTAAGAATTTTCCAGTTTATTGTGATCCACACAGTCAAAGGTTTTGGCATAGTCAGTAAAGCAGAAATAGATTTTTCTCTGGAACTGTCTTGGTTTTTGATGATCCAACGGATGTTTGCAATTTGATTTTTGGTCCCTCTGCCTTTTCTAAATCCAGCTTGAACATCTGAAAGTTCTTGGTTCACATACTGTTGAAGCCTGGCTTGGAAAATTTTGAGCATTACTTTGCTAGCATGTGAGATGAGTGCAACTGTGCAGTAGTTTGAGGATTCCTTGGCATTGCCTTTCTTTCAGATTGGAATGAAAACTGACCTTTTCCAGTCTTGTGGCCACTGCCTAGTTTTCCAAATTTACTGGCATATTGAGTGCAGCACTTTCACAGCATCATCTTTCAGGATTTGAACTAGTTCAACTGGAATTCCATCACCTCCACTAGATTTTTTCATAGTGATGCTTCCTAAGGCCCACTTGACTTCACATTCCTTGATGTCTGGCTCTAAGTGAGTGATCACACCATCATTGTTAATCTGGGTCATGAAGATCTTTTTTGTATAGTTCTTCTGTGTATTCTTGCCATCTCTTCTTAATATCTTCTGCTTCTGTAAGGTCCATACAATTTCATTTGTTTTTTGTGCTCATCTTTGCATGAAATATTCCCTGGGTATCTTTAATTTTCTTGAAAAGATTTCTATTATTTACCAATCTATTATTTTCCTCAATTTTTTTGCATTGATCACTGAGGAAGTCTTTCTTATCTCCTTGCTATTCTTTGAATCTCTGCATTCAAATGGGTATATGTTTCCTTTTTTCCTTTTCCTTTAGCTTTTCTTCTTTCCTCAGCTATTTGCAAGGCCTCCTCAGAAAACCATTTTGCCTTTTTGCATTTCTTTTCTTGGCGATGGTCTTGATCACTGCCTCCTCTATGCTGTCATGAACCTCCATCCATATATCTTCGGGCACTTTGTCCTTCAGAGCTAATCCCTTGAATCTGTTTGTCGCTTTTACTGTATAATCGTAAGGGATTTGATTTAGGTAATACCTGAATGGTCTGGTGGTTTTCCCTACTTTCTTCAATTAAAGTCCGAATTTGACAATAAGGGGTTCATGTTCAGAGCCACAGTCACCTCTCAGTCTTGCTTTCACTGATTCTATAGAGCTTCTCCATCATTGGCTGTAAAGAATATAATTAATCTGATTTCGGTATTGATCACTTGGTGATGTCCATGTGTAGAGTCTTCTCTTTGTTTTCGGAAGACGGTGTTTGCTATGACCAGCATATTCTATTGGCAAACTCTATTAGCCTTTGACCTGCTTCATTTTGTACTCCAAGGCCAAACTTGCCTGTTACTCCAGGTATGTCTTGACTTCCTACTTCTGCATTCCTGTCCCCTATAATGCAGAGGACATCTGTTTGAGTGTTAGTTCTAAAAGTCTTGTAGTTGTTCATAGGGCCATTCAACTCAGCCTCTTCAGCATTACTGGTTGGGGCATAACTTGAATTACTCTGATATTGGATGCTTTGCCTTGGAAATGAACAGAGATCATTCTGTCGTTTTGAGATTGCATCCAAGTACTGCATTTTGGACTCTTTTGTTGACTATGATGGCTACTCCACTTTTTCTAAGGGATTCTTATCCACAATAGTAGATATAATGGTCATCTGAGTTAAATTCACCCATTCCAGTCCATTTTAGTTCACTGATTCGTAAAATGTCCTTGTTCATCTTGCCATCGCCTATTTGGCAACTTCCAATTTGCCTTGATTCATGGACCTAATATTCTAAGTTCCTATGCGATATTGTTCTTTACAGGATCACACTTTACTCCCATGACCCGTCACATTCACAACTGGCTGATGTTTTTGCTTTGGCTCTGTCTCTTCACTCTTTCTGGAGTTATTTCTCTACTCTTCTCTAGTAGTATATTGGGCACCTACCGACCTGGGGAGTTCATCTGTTAGTGTCATACCTTTTTGCCTTTCCATAATGTTCATGGGGTTCTCAAGATAAGAATACTGAAGTGGTTTGTCATTCCCTTCTCCAGTGGACCACGTTTTGTCAGAACTCTCCACCATGACCTGTCCTTTTTGAGTGGCCTTTCACTGTATGGTTCAAAGTTTCATTGAGCTAGACAAGGCTGTGGTCCATGTGATCAGTTTGCTTCATTTTCTGTGATTGTGATTTTCATTCTGTATACACTCTGATGGATAAGGATAAGAGGCTTATGGAAGCTTCCTGATGGGAGAGACTGACTAAGGGGAAAACTGAATCTTGTTCTGATGGGTGGGGCCATGTTCAGTAAATCTTTAATCCAATTTTCTCATTTTGTTAATGAGTGAGGCTGCATTCCCTCCCTGTCCCTTGACCTGAGGTCAAGCTATGGTGTAGGTAATGAAGATAACAGCAACCTCTTTCAAAAGATCCCACACAAACACTGCTGCACTCAGTGCCTCTGACCCTTTAGCAGGCTACCACTGACCTAAGCCTCCGTCAAAGACTCCTGGACACTCATGGGCATGTCTGGTTCAGTTTCTTATTGGGTCACTGCTCCTTTCTCCTGGATCCTGGTGCACACAAGTTTCTTTTTGTGCCCTCCAAGAGTCTGTTTCCCCAGTCCTGTGTAAGTTCTGGTGGTTCTATGGTGGGGTTAATGGCGACCTTCTCCAAGACGGCTTATCCCATACCCAGGTCTGCTGCATCCAGAGCCCCTGTAGCAGGCCATTGCTGACCCATACCTCCACAAGAGACACTCAGACACACTTCTAGCTCAGTCTCCGTGGATTGGGCATGAGTTTTGTTCCCTTCCCAGGTCTGAGCAGCACAGGTGACCAGTTGCTTGGTAAGCACACTGGCTCAGGTGGGCTGTGCATCTTAATCACCTCCCCAGGCCCAGCCACTCTGTTTCCTGCATGCACTGCAAGAGCACTGTCTCAGGTGTGCTGTATGTCTCACCTGTAGAGCTGATCTCAGGCTGTGATGCTCCTGGGGGATGTCAACCATCCAGGATCTCAGAACGACTTGGTTAGCAGCTGAGAACATGCACACAGCCCTGAAATTATCAGAAAGACTTGGTTAGCAGCTGAGAACCTGCACACAGCCATGAAATTGTCAGAAAGACTTTGTTAGCAGCTGAGAACATGCACACAGCCCTGAAATTATCAGAAAGACTTGGTTAGCAGCTGAGAACCTGCACACAGCCCTGAAATTATCCAAAAGACTTGGTTAGCAGCTGAGAACCTGCACACAGCCATGAAATTATCAGAAAGACTTGGCTAGCAGCTGAGAACCTGCACACAGCCATGAAATTAAAAGGCGCTTGCTCCTTGGAAGGAAAGCTCTGACCAATCTATACAGAGACATTACTTTTCTGACAAAGGTTTGTTTAGTCAAAGCCATGATTTTTCCAGTAGTCATGTATGGATGTTGAGTGTTGTTTGTAAAGAAAGCTGATTGCTGAAGAATTGATGCTTTTAAACTGTGGTGTTGGAGGAGACTTTTGAGAGTCCCTTGAATCACAAGGACATCAAACCCATCAATCCTATAGGAAATCAGTCTTGAAAATTCATTGCAAGGAGTGATGCTGAAGCTGAAGCTCCAATAATTTGGTCACCTGATATAAAGAACAGATTCATTGGAAAAGACCCTGATTCTGGGAAAGATTGAAGGCAGGAGGAGAAGGGGACAACAGAGAATAAGATGGTTGAATTGCATCACCGACTCAATCAACATGAGTGTGAGCAAGCTCTGGGAGTTGGCGATCGACAGGGAAGCCTGACATGCTGCAATCCATGGGGTTGCAAACAGTTGGACACAACTGATTGACTGAACTGAACTGATGATGTTGTATCCTTCCAAAATCTGTAAACTTTTCATTGGCTATTTATCCCACAAAACTATATTTTAAGGAAAACAGTGAAGTTCAGGATCCTGCTAGTTTTAAATTAATCTGTTTATATATATTTTTTAATTTTTCAGAGTTAAAAACTGGTAACTAAAAAAAAATCTGCGTAAATCAATCCTAGATATTTAAGCTGTGAATGACTATAATTGTAACTGAAGTAATCTAATTATGGCTTGTATGAATGTGATCTGATAACATTTAATATTTCACGTTTAATGAAGAAATAGATTTTTAATAAAGCATGGACTAGTTCTTTTTCTGAGACGCTCATATGTTAAATAGTACTAGAAATTTACTACAATTAATGTTTCTTCACTTTTGTTTTCTTATTATTTTTCAAGGTGGGAGGAGATTCTAGTCTTAGAGTTGGATAAGGGCTGAATTGAGTAACCAATGGTGTGTTAACTTTAAGGGCACACATGATGATTAAAAACAAGATACATTTATAAAATTAAGTGTTCTGTGTTGATAGTGCCTTAGAGACAAAGACAGAAAGAGACAAAGGGAGATACACAGAGAGAAAGATTTGACAGATATACATTTGCAAATGTAGTCATCCACTAGATTTCATGCAGGAAATTTTAAGTGCTAGATTCTTCCTTTTTTTTTTTTTTTTCTTTCACTACCTTCCTTGTTAGGCACTCCGTCATGTTTGACTCTGCAATCTCACAGATTGTAGCCTGTTATACTTCTCTGTCCATGGAATTCTCCAGGCAAGATTACTGGAATGGGTAGCTCATCCTTTGTCCAGGGGATCTTCCCAACCCAGGGATCAAATCTACATCTCCTACATTGCAGGTGGATTCTTTACCATCTGTACCCCTGGGGAAGTCTTATATTCTTAGGGAAACTTTAAAAGTACATATAGAAAGAAATGTTACTGTTTTAATAATTCAGTAAAAACACTTTAAAAAGAGCTATCGTGGGGTGTAGTTCAGGAATTATTGCTCAGGTATTGATATATCTGAAAATCTCATGTTTCTGTATGTATCTATTAACTCTATTATCCAAATTACAATGCTACAAAACAATTAGCATTTTCTAGAAGTAAATTCTTTTCTGCAAGTCATTTCTGAGAATCTCTGAATGATATTTGCATGATCTTGATGTCTATCTGGTGTTTGTTTCCTCTGCCAGAAAGTATTATTTGATTGCTGTTTTAACATATTGAGGGTCAACACACATTTCCATAGATTTATAGATCTTGTGTTGCCCTTTCCCATACTAAATTTTTACCACAATTGGACATGTCACTTCTATCACTGATCAGAACTTAGCCTATACTTGACTGTAATTTTTGCCAAAATTTTTCTGGAAGCTTAAGAAATAAGGAAAATGCAATACAGAAAATTACTTCCCTTGGTAACAAAGTGATTATTCTCAGGGCCCAGGAGTCCAATACAAATATCAGGATCCTAGGAAGTTTTAGTATGTTCAAGGTCTGCTCAATTACATTCCATCAAATTCGTTTTTGGTTTGAACTGAACTCTGAGTTCTCCATTCACCAGATTCTTAATTTCTGTATCCTGATTCCCAAAACTTAAAGACTGAAGGGTTAAACTAATACAACATTGTAAATCAACTATACTTCAATAAAAATCACAATGAGGAAAATCCTTTTATCATTCTATAAGGTCTTTCTTTGTCATTAGTGACAGCTTTGGGCTTAAAGTCTGTTTTATCTGATATAAACATAGCTACCCCTGCTCTCTTACTTACTGTTTGCATGGGATAACTTTATCCATCTTTTCAGTTTCAGTCTATCTGTGTTCTCATATCTAGAATGAAGATCCTGTATATTACCATGCTTGTGGTAATGGTTTCACAAGGATATGCATAATTCCATACTTATCAAAATTGCATGTATTAATATGTTCAGTTTTTCTTTTGTATCAAACGTATCTCAGTTAGCTCTTTAAAAAATAATGATGGAGTATGTATCTTCTCTCAAATTCAAAGCTTATTTATTACTCTAAAGGGGCTTCCTTAGTGACTCAGCGATTAAGAATCTGTCTGCAATGCAGGTGACAGGAGTTCAAACTTTGGGTCGGGAAGATCCCCTGGATAAGGAAATGGAAACCAGTTTCAGTGTTCTTGCCTGGGAAACCCCATGAACAAAGGAACCTGGCTGGCTGCAGTCCATAGGGTTGCAAGGATCAGACAGGAATTAGCAGCTATACCACCACATTACTCTAAAATTGGGTGGTAGCACCGATATCTTTTTTCTCTTTCTCTCTCAGTGTCTCAGCCTCTCTCCTATCTTTAGGAATTATCAAATCACTATGTCTGGGAGAAAATAGCATAGCATTGAACATAGCCTGAAATAGTTAATCCTAAATAATATTATATTATATGTGGACCACCGGAAGTCTTTCTAACTCCTTATTAATACAGTGAAACTGTGTTTTAACTCTTTGAAAGGCAATGCTCTTAAAAGCACACCAAAGCATATGTGTTCAGGCTTTATAGCTCTCATTTTCACATATGCATATGCATAGGTGGATACCAATAACCACATACAGAAATGTCAATTATTTTACATTTGTATAAATGCAGTATCATTCTGCTGACTTTCCATACAATAAATGAAGACTTCAAGTTGAATTCATCTTTATCTGGTAGAGAACAAACAACGTGTTATGAGCTGTTTTGTATCCTCATCAAATTTATGTGTGGCATCCCTGATTCTCAGGACCTCAAAATGTGGCCAAATTTAGAATTTTTAAAGAGGTATTTACATTAAATGAGGTCATTAAAGTAAGTCTTAGTCTAATATGTCTGGTCTTGTTATTAAAAGAGATTAGGACACAGAGAGACATCAGGCCTGTGTGCACAATGAGAGGCAAACATGGGAAGACAAAGCGAGAAGAAAGCCATCTGCACATCCAGGAGAGAGGCCTGGGAGAAATCAAGCCTGCCAACACCTTGGTATCAGGCACCTGGACTGCAGACTGTAACGTTGAAGATATTCTCTTTTTTAAGCCACCTAGCCTGCGGTATTTTGTCATGAAGAGTCTACCAAATTGATATATAATTTTTAACAGATTCTGAATCACAAGCCTGTTGTGAAATGGCAAGAATGATAATACTAGGACTTTGTCACCCTATATATAGATAACGATATACAAGGCTATATAAAAGAATTATTCTCTAAATTAAAGAAAAATTAATACCATTATTATGGACTCATATACTTTAAAATCTGAATGAGTAGTTATATAGGAACTTTTTCCTCTGGATTGATAGAAATTTAAACCAGAAATGTCTGCATATTTGTTTTTTAAATATTTAAAAATTTAATTGGCTTCCTGGAGTTCAAAGCAATGCTGCAGACATGACATAATTAACTTCTCATGCGACATCTACAATGTTGGCAAGGATGATTTTAATTTTCCCATTATACAAATTTTATAAATGTTAAGTAAATAAATAAGTAAAACTACAAAAGTCAAAAACTGAGAAAAATATCTGCACAACTCAATTTTTAAGGCCCCAAGTCAATTCTGTCTTATCCCTGGAGATAGAAATGGCAACCCACTCCAGTATTCTTGCCTGGGAAATCCCATAAACAGAGAAACTTGACGGGTCATAAGTCTACGGTGTCGCAAGAAGTGGACATGATGTATTGACTTAGCCAAAACCACACAGAGTACCTTTTATTTAAAATATGCACAATCCATATTTTTCAAAGAAATAACAATATTTTAGCACTTGTGTGTTTAAAGTCTGGTGCTAACCACTCTACAAACATCATTGTATTTAAATATCACAACAAATTCATGTTATAGGTACAAGTCTCTAAACTATAGGTGTGGCAAAAGAGGTTCAGAAAATTAAACTATTTGCTTAATATTACATAGCTAATAATTAGCAAAGCCAAAATCTGGACCTGTCAAATTACAAAACTATTATCCTATTCAATAAGTAGAACAAAATATTTCTTTTTATATGTATTTAATTTTATTTATACATGTATTAATAGGTTTACTCTTCTATGTAAGTACAATATACTTTGGAACCTTGGGATATATTCAAAGGGAAGATACTAGAAAATTTTAAAACAAATCAAAAGTCAGTTCAAGTATTTCACTTGCATTCCTTGAGGTACATTAAATTATTTCATAAAATAATGCAACATTATATAAATATTTCTTTTACTCTCAAAATTAATAGCATTCTTAAATCACTCTCAGATCTCCCTAGATAGCCCAGGAAATGATGTACTTTACCACTTCAACCTACTAAAAATAGAAAAAAAATGATCAATTCAATTGATGTAGAAAACTTTTGATAAAATTTCATACAGATTAAGACGTAAAAATTCATAGACTGTAAGAAATAGAAAAAAATAATTTTAACTTGGTAAATAGCATCCACTAAAATCTACACATCCTTAGAAGAGAAGCCATACAAACATTTCCATGAAATTAAACAACATAATAAACTAGCTACGATTACTATTTTTTGCTATGTTTTCTGGAAGACCAAAGTCACCAAAAATTAAAAGGAATTAGCAAGATATTATAGTCAATTTACATATTAGGTTTTGCTGATCTGGGTTGTCTTGCATTCATAAAAATAATATTTTTTATCAAAAGTACCCCTTTATTTGTAGTAAAAAACATAAATAGGTCACATAAATGCATACAAGTGCTGAACTGGATGCCATAGAGCAAAGCTGGGACATAAATCTTGTAGAACAAAATGTCAGCATAAGTTATTGGATGTAGTGTAACAGTACTGACTCCCTGCCACTTAATTTTACTCTTAGTATAATAGCACACCCACAGCAAAAAACTGAGGGCACACAGTCTTCTTGGAAGCTATACCCAAAGAAATTGTGAACCAATTGCCATGACCCAGATGAGAGATGAAGATTTCATGAAAGTTTCCCTTAGAGATACAGAGCTTAATGAAATGGAAGAAAGACCAAAAACATCTCTGGAAAAGAAGAAGTAAAATCCTCCTCCTGGGATGGGTAGAATGTATCAGTGATTCATGAATATTGTTTGGGAAAGTATTGTGCTTCATGTCTGAGCCAGTTATGAAATCATTTGAGTTTTTCTAAAGAATACGTTGCCATTATCCTGAGGGTGAATCATTTGGTCTTTCAAGTTCTTAGAGAGGCAAGGAAGATTTTAAAAGTATTAGGATAATATACCTTTATTCAAGAATGTAGAAATATTAATTCTAAATTTATTAACTTGGCCAACACATCTTGTTCAAAATGATTAATTATTGAGAGATATTCAGATGAGAAATATATCAGACCATTGGAGATAATATTTGCCACTTCTGAGTGAAGAACTTTTTGGTGAACTTTATGTAGATACTTACTCTGATTGTTTGAGCGCCATATATACTTGTGTCTTAGAAGATGATATTTCTTCAAAATATAGTTCTGATTCAGACAATGTGAATACTAGACCAACAAAATGACAACGAACTTTAGTGATTGATTCTGATACAAGAAGTGAAAATGAAACTCCCAAGCTGGAGAAGACTTCACAAGTGTGTCAGGTGTAACCATTGAGTGTATAACCCACAAAGTGTTAGTGAAATAACAGAATTAAATTTTGACCAGCCAAGATAAAGAGTGCCATCCACAGTTGTTAGTTTCTGCAAAAATCAATAATGAGTTAACATCTGAAGGACTGAGGGCCCTAAAAAGGACCCTCTTCATTTAGCCAGATTCTGCATGGTGCTCAGAACCTAGTAGTGCCCATAATTGTGCATCAAAAGGAAGACAGATTGCAGAGGTGAACTAACATGAAGTGAGTTCAGCCCAGAAATTAGTTTCTACCCAAGGGAAAATAACACTTGTACAATGCTGTAGTTATTTTACATTTCTAAGTTTTATATTATCTTGAGATCTTAGAACACCTTTAATTTTACACTCCCCGCTCTGCCAATTATTCATCTGGTGTGAGTCAAAAGTTGCCATTGTGAAGACAAAGGAAATTCTAAGGAGAAGTGATTATTTTAGGGACTTCTCTGGTGGCTCAGATAGTAAAACATCTGTCTGCAATGCGGGAGACCAGGGTTCAAGACCTGGGTTGGGAAGATCCCCTGGAGAAGGAAATGGCAATCCACTCCAGTACTTTTGCGAAGACAAAGGAAATTCTAAGGAGAAGTGATTATTTTAGGGACTTCTCTGGTGTCTCAGATAGTAAAACATCTGTCTGCAATGCGGGAGACCAGGGTTCAAGACCTGGGTTCGGAAGATCCCCTGGAGAAGGAAATGGCAATCCACTCCAGTACTATTGCCTGGAAAATCCCATGGAAAGAGAAGCTTGGTAGTCCACAGTCTGGGGTTACAAAGAGTCGGATATGACTGAGCAACTATATTTTCAAGCAGGCGTCCATGTCCATCACCAACTCCTGGAGTTCACTCAAACTCATGTCCATCGAGTCGGTGATGCTATCCAGCCATCTCATCCTCTGTTGTCCCCTTCTCCTCCTAACCTCAATCCCTCCCAGCATGACCGTATTTTCCAATGAGTCAACTTTTTGCATGAGGTGGCCAAAGTACTGGAGTTTCAGATTTAGCATCAGTCCTTCCAAAGAACACCCAGGATTTTCTTAAATTTTATTTTATTTTTAAACTTTACATAATTGTATTAGTTTTGCCAAATATCAAAATGAATCAGCCACAGGCATACATGTGTTCCCCATCCTGAACCCTCCTCCCTCCTCCCTCCCCACACCATCCCTCTGGGTCGTCCCAGTGCACCAGCCCCAAGCATCCAGTATCGCACATCGAACCTGGACTGGCAACTCGTTTCTTACATGATATTCTACATGTTTCAATGTCACTCTCCCAAATCTTCCCACCCTCTCCCTCTCCCTCTCCCACAGAGTCCATAAGACTGTTCTATACATCAGTGTCTCTTTTGCTGTCTCGTACACCAGGTTATTGTTACCATCTTTCTAAATTCCATATATATGCGTTAGTATACTGTATTTATGTTTTTCCTTCTGGCTTACTTCACTCTGTATAATAGGCTCCAGTTTCATCCACCTCATTAAAACTGATTCAAATGTATTCTTTTTAATGGTTGAGTAATACTCCATTGTGTATATGTACCACAGCTTTCTTATCCATTCATCTGCTGATGGACATCTAGGTTGCTTCCATGTCCTGGCTATTATAAACAGTGCTGCGATGAACATTGGGGTACACGTGTCTCTTTCCCTTCTGGTTTCCTCAGTGTGTATGCCCAGCAGTGGGATTGCTGGATCATAAGGCAAGGACACCCAGGATTGATCTCTTTTAGAATGGACTGGTTGGATCTCCTTGCAGTCCAAGGGACTCTCAAGAATCTTTTCCAGCACCACAGTTAAAAAGCATCAATTATTTGGCACTCAGCTTTCTTCACAGTTCAACTCTTACATCCATACATGACCATTGGAAAAACCATAGCCTTGACTAGACGGACCTTTATTGGCAAAGTAATGCCTCTGCTTTTCAATATGCTATCTAGGTTGGTCATAACTTTCCTTCCAAGGAGTAAATGTCTTTTAATTTCATGGCTGCAACCACCATCTTCAGTGATTCTGGAGCCGAAAAAAATTAAGTCTGACACTTATTCCACTGTTTCCCCATCTATTTGCCATGAAGTGATGGGAGCGGATGCCATGATCTTCGTTTTCTGAATCTTGAGCTTTAAGGCAACTTTTTCACTCTCCTCTTTCAATTTAATCAAGAGGCTTTTTAATTCTTCTTCACTTTCTGCCATAAGGTTAGTGTCATCTGCATATTTGAGGTTATTGATATTTCTCCTGGCAATCTTCATTCCAGCTTGTACTTCTTCCAGCCCAGTGTGTCTCATGATGTACTCTTCATATAAGTAAAATAAGCAGGGTGACAATATACAGCCTTGACATATTCCTTTCCCTATTTGGAACCAGTCTGCTGTTCCATGTCCAGTTCTAACTGTTGCTTCCTGACCTGCATACAGGTTTCTCAAGAGGCAGGTCAGGTGGTCTGGTATTCCCATCTCTTTCAGAATTTTCCACAGTTTATTGTGATCCACACAGTCAAAGGCTTTGGCATAGTCAATAAAGCAGAAATAGATGTTTGTCTGGAACTCTCTTCCTTTTTCCATGATCCAGCAGATGTTGGCCATTTGATCTCTGGTTCCTCTGCCTTTTCTAAAACCACCTGGAACATCTGGAAGTTCACGATTCACGTATTGCTGAAGCCTGGCTTGGAGAATTTTGAGCATTACTTTACTAGCGTGTGAGATAAGTGCAATAGTGTGGTAGTTTGAGCATTCTTTGGCATTGCCTTTCTTTGGGATTGGAATGAAAACTGACCTTTTCCAGTTGTGTGGCCATTGCTGAGTTTTCCAAATTTTCTGGCATATTCAGTATCTTTCACACTGGCATTTTCACAGTATCAAATTTCAGGATTTGAAATAGCTCAACTGAAATTCCATCACCATCACTAGCTTTGTTCATAGCAATGCTTCCTAAGGCCCACTTGACTTCACATTCCAAGAGGTCTGGCTCTAGGTGAGTGATCACACCATTGCAATTATCTTGGTCGTGAAGATCTTTTTTGTACAGTTCTTCTGTGTATTCTTGCCATCTCTTCTTTTTTTTTTTAATTTTATTTTATTTTTAAACTTTACATAATTGTATTAGTTTTGCCAAATATCAAAATGAATCCATCACAGGTATACATGTGCTCCCCATCCTGAACCCTCCTCCCTCCTCCCTCCCCATACTATCCCTCTGGGTCGTCCCAGTGCACTAGCCCCAAGCATCCAGTATCATGCATTGAACCTGGACTGGCATCTCATTTCATCTCTTCTTAATATCTTCTGCTTCTGTTAGGTCCATACCATTTCTGTCCTCTATCGAGCCCATCTTTGCATGAAATGTTCCCTTGATATCTATAATTTTCTTGAAGAGATCTCTAGTCTTTCCCATTCTGTTGCTTTCCTCTATTTCTTTGCACTGATCACTGAGGAAGGCTTTCTTATCTCTCCTTGCTATTCTTTGGAACTCTGCATTCAGATACTTAAATCTTTCTTTTTCTCCTTTGCTTTTCACTTATCTTCTTTTCACAGCTCTTTATAAAGGCTCCCCAGACAGCCATTTTGTTTTTTTGCATTTCTTTTCTATGTGGATGGTCTTGATCCCTGTCTCCTGTACAATGTCATGAACCTCTGTCCATAGTTCCTCAGGCACTCTATCTATCAGATCTAGTCCCTTAAATCTATTTCTCACTTCCACTGTATAATCATAAGGGATTTGATTTAGGTCATACCTGAATGGTCTATGGTTTTCCCTACTTTCTTCAATTCAAGTCTGAATTTGGCAATAAGGAGTTCATGATCTGAGCCACAGTCACCTCCCAGTCTTGTTTTTGCTGACTGTATAGAGCTTCTCCATCTTTGGCTGCAAAGAATATAATCAATCTGATTTCGGTGTTGACCATCTGGTGATGTCCATGTGTAGAGTCTTCGGTCCACTGGAGGAGGGACTGGCAAACCACTTCAGTATTCTTGCTTTGAGAACCCCATGAACAGTCTGAAAAGGCAAAATGATAGGATATTGAAAGAAGAACTCGCCACGTTGGTAGGTGCCCAATATGCTACTGGAGATCAGTGGAGAAATAACTCCATAAAGAATGAAGGGATGGATCCAAAGCAAAAACAATACCCAGTTGTGGATATGACTGGAGATAGAAGCAAGGTCTAATGCTGTAAAGAGCAATATTGCATAGGAACCTGGAATGTCAGGTCCATGAATCAAGGCAAATTGGAAATGGTCAAAAAAGAGATGGCAAGAGTGAACATTGACATTCTAGGAATCAGCGAACTCAAATGGACTGAAATGGGTGAATTTAACTCAGATGACCATTATATCTACTACTGTGGGCAAGAATCCCTTAGAAGAAATGGAGTAGCCATCATGGTCAACAAAAGAGTCCAAAATGCAGTTGCTGCTGCTGCTGCTAAATCGCTTTAGTCATGTCCGACTCTGTGTGACCCCATAGATGGCAGCCCACTAGGCTCCTCTGTCCCTGGGATTCTCCAGGCAAGAATACTGGAGTGGGTTGCCATTTCCTTCTTCAATGCATGAAAGTGAAAAGGAAAGTGAAGTCGCTCAGGATGCAATCTCAAAAATGACAGAATGATCTCTGTTTGTTTCCAAGGCAAACCATTCACAGTAATCCAAGTCTATGCCCCAACCAGTAATGCTGAAGAATCTGAAGTTGAACGGTTCTATGAAGACCTACAAGACCTTCTAGAATTAACACCCCAAAAAGACGTCCTTTTAATTATAGAGGACTTGAATGCAAAAGTAGAAAGTCAAGAAACACCTGAGGTAACAGGCAGATTTGGCCTTGGAATAAGGAATGAAGCAGGGCAAAGGCTAATAGAGTTTTGCCAAGAGAACACACTGGTCATAGCAAACACCCTCTTCCAAGAAAATATAGAACTTAGCAAAAGAGTACTTATCAAAAATTGACCGCTGGTGTTTTGGGGGGAGATTGCTAAAATAAATTACGCTAATGCTGCCTCTCAGTTCCACTTATCTAGCAAGTAGCAATGATAATTTTACAGAATGATCTTGAATTTCTTGGAACAGGAATTTTCCTGTAGATTTCTAGTTTTTCCTGGAGACAATAGTCACAGGGAATGTTCTTTCATTGGAGACATAGAATAGTTACTAAGCTTTTCAATTATGTAAGTAATTCCTGGGTAATTTATGGATTGTTTAACAATGTATTTTATATGATGGTATTTCTTTAAAAATACATAATATCTGATAATATTAAACAGATCACCATTTTGTCAAGCAAGGACTTTGGGCTTAACTAAAAATGCTAATAGGGACCCTGGGGCAGTGTATGTGTCAAACTCCCGGAAAGGGTCTAGCTGCTTGGTAGAGACAAATGCATCCTGAATAACTGGCTGTTGTGAGCTCTGCATGGTTGCCCTTGTGTTGTCCTTGCATTGGTACTGGTGGTGGTGGCTGTTCAGGAGAAGGTGACAAACTATACAATCCTTTCACCACGTCCTGCCAAGTTTCTCAAAACCCACATAGTTCAGAGGTGAGTGTAACCAGAGTGACCTCTCAACAACCAGGCATGGATTTCAATTCACTTTCTCTTTCCTTACACACAAGCCTCTCTTTCAAGTACTCACTAGAGTCCTAGGTATTTAATTTCTTCACCAGAGTATGATACAGAAGCATTGTGATATATTTTAATAGGAAAATAAATAAACATTAAACTCACACCAAAGTGTTACCTCATCCATATAGAGATGTGAAAATGTGAGAGTCATTTGTTTTACCCTTAGGGATTTCCAAGAAATGAAACAAATTTTAGGTAGTATATCCTTACTAAATTCACAAACACTAAAGCAAACATATCTCAGCTCTCCATTCTGTCCCCTTTTTTCTAAATGCTTTTGAAATATTTTGTCTGTCCCAGCAATTCAAGCCTTTGTAATGCCCCAGCAATCCAAGCCTGTCTATCACAGAGTTTCCTAGCTGGCCTTTCCAAAAAGACGTTAGGGATCACAAACTTAGTCTTGTTTTATTTTTTAATCAACCTTTTGTTTTGTTTCCTGATTTTTAATTCCCTGTAGACCTAACCAGTTGCTCAGTGGTAAGGAATCCGCTTGCCAAGGCAGGAGACTCAAGAGACACAGGTTTGACATGTGGATCGGGAAGATCCCCTGGAGAAGGAAATGACAACCCCATACCAGTATTTTCACTGGGAAAACCCATGGACAAAGGAGATTGTGGGCTATAGGCCATGGGTTCATAAAGAGTCAGACATATCTGAGCAACTGAGCACAGATGTGCATATGCACACACACACACAAACAAACATAGCCATATAGGCAATTGAAGTCCAGAGAACTTATAAAATATACTCAATCCAACTCATAATTTACTATAAATAATTAGATTTCAATTTTCTTAATTCAGGGTTTGAATGCTATCAACAAATTCATCTTTATTTGATGTAATATATGTATTATTTATGAAATTTTTGATAAGGAAGTATATCAAAGAAGTATACACACTTTATAGATTCATGTTATTATAAGTTCAATTGCATATCTTAAGTATGAAATCAATTATTTTTATTAAATTATGGAAAAGTCATTTTGTATAAATAATGCAAGGTATATATAATCCTGATGATAATAGTTTTGTATTAACTTGCAGAGTTTTTGCTATAATGAATAAGTATTATGAAATTCTTTATTCTTATTACTATAGAAAAGTAATCATATGAAATTGGAATTTGTTAATTTTATCACTTTTAAGCATATTTTTGGAAAGAGAAAGCATAATAAGCTTTTCGCTCTTTCTGATTAGTCACAACCTATTGAACCTGGAATGAATGAAAACAAGTAATTTTATTCATTTATTCCATCACTAAAAGTATTTCTAAAGATTTTGAATTAGGAGTTCCTCCTTCCATGAAAAGCACAATCTAGTGGGCAATACTCATTCATCCCTTATGCAGTTAATTGGATTAATTAAATGTTCCCTCTTTGTCCTCCTCTCAAAATGTTAATCTGTCTTAAAACTTGAGGCAAAATCTGCTAAAATGCTAAGAACCAGCTTTCAGTCAAATCCGTTAACCATTGGCATTTTGTGGACAATGATAACTCACTCCATCTCTTTGATGTATTCTCACCAGGATCAGCCGCTGTCAACCTCAGCTGCACGTTTGTATCATCTGGGTAATGTGTGTGTGTATGTTTGTGTGTGTGTGAGAGAGAGAAGAATCTCCAGATAGGAAGGTATGAATCAGGTATCTGTATTTATAAAAATCTTGCCAGTTTACTCTGACTGAGAGTTGAAAACCACTGGCATGGGGATAAAAACATGCTGAATCAATTTAAATGACAATTCAGTAATTGCATGCCATCCGGCACATTTTTATGACTGTATATTCCCTGGTTACCCTTTTAGCAGCTGATGACTGTTTTTAACCTATTTAATACAGATATCATGAGAATAATGGAAATTGCTTGTAAAGTTACAATTAGAACATGTCTTTACAATTACAAAACATAGTTTAGCTATAATTGTCAAGATATTGAGTAAAAAAGAAGAAATTAAAAAAAAAATTATGGTTTGGTCCTATAATTGGCTCTATAATAGCAAAGAATTGATTCTGCATGTACACAGTAAAAGGCAGCACAGATCATAATGTAAAGCAGTCCCATTTTGATTTGGGGAGTTTGTAAGAAATAATGCATTCTATCTTTAATATAACACTATTTCTGGAGAATAAATAACCTACAAACAATCCTAATCCCAAACATATTGCCAAGCACCTTTTGACCTTCCTATCAACTCCAAAGTGAATAGTAAATTGGATTACACGGCTGGGCATATTTATAGCAGAATTTGATCTTAACTACACAGAATGCACCTGCTTACCCAGACATGATTTTAATATCAGAGTATCTGTGGAAGGCTTAAAACAAATCCTTTTAAGAAGTCTATTGATAGATATAATTTCCCAAGAGAAAAGTTAGTTCAAAATAACAAGTCAGCAGAGCACTAGCTGGTTCAGTGTGTCTGTAATGGAAGTTAGAGATAGAGAAATTCAGAATTATTTATAAGAGGATTAAAAAAATTCTACCCCAAATATGCTAAACATAGGAAAGTGGTAAGTTTTGATTTAATCATCAAATCATTAAGAAGTTAAACATCCTGCTTCTGTCTTTTTGTTTTGATATATAGCATCAAATAAAATAAAATAAAAATAAAATAATTATTGAGAAAGATTTCATTATGAATCTGTGAATTGTGATAGTCAGAAGGAAGACCCCCCCCCCACACACACACAGATGTCTGTGTTGTCATCTCTAGGATTTATGTAAATAGTAACTTATGTGTATATGTTACTATGTGTGTGTTCTGTTAGTGTGCATGCTGAGTCATGACCAACTCTTTGTAACCCCGTGGTCTGTAGTCCACCAGCCTCCTCTGTCCATGGAATTTTCCAGGAAAGAATACTGGAGTGGTTTCCATTTCCCTCCTCCAGTGGATCTTCCCGACCCAGGGATCAAACCCTTATCTCTTGCATCTCCTGCATTGGCAGGTGGATTTTTTAACCACTGAATACCTGGGAAGCCCTATATATGTCCATACATGGACTTTATATATCTAAAGAGACTTTGCAAATGCCATTGAGTATCTTGAGATGGAGAGATTATACTGGATTATTCAGGTGTATCTAGTCTAATCGTTGTTGTTGCTGCTGTCCAGTCATCCAGTCGTGTCCAAATCTTTGTGACCCCATGGATTGTAGCACGCTTGGCCTCCCTGTACCTCACCATCTCCTGAAGTTTGCTCAAGTTCATGTCCAGTGCATGGATGATGCCATCCATATACACCCTTAAAGGCAGAGAACTTTTCTTGGCTGTGGTCAGAAAGAGAGTTGTGACCCTGGAAGAATTTCCAGAGAAATGCAACTTTTTGGCTTTTATGGAAGAAGGAGGTCAAGAGCTAAGGCATGCAGGTGGCCTCCAGAAGGTGGAAAAGTCAAGGCAGTAAACTCTCCTTTGTAGCCTCCAGAGAGGAACACAGCTCTTACCCACACCTGTGTTAGCCCAGTGAGATCATATCAGGCTCCTAACCTACGTAACTGTAAGATAATAAATCTGCGTGGTTGTCAGCCGCCACTTTGTGGAGCTTTATCACTGTAGAAATACAAAAATAATACATACCCACACACCTAACCATTTAAAATTCTTTGTATCTACATTTTAATTCATTATTACTGTTCTAGATTTACTTTCCTGGGGACCTTATCATCATTTCCCTCTCTATCTCCTTATATATGTTCAGATGGAAGAAAACATAGGGCCTGTTCTATTTAAGAGCAAACTCAATCTAAGGAAACCTGCTGTTTGTCACGCAGTCAAATTCATTGTGAAATACAATGTGATTTATTTATCTTATTTTTTACATACAAACATTGCCCCCATGAAATTGTTGTCTAATTTAAGAAAAAAAATGTTTCCCGTGAAGTGTTTTTACTTATTATGTGACCATTTATTCATAAATTTACATCCTTAAACATCATAATTATCATGTACTTTCCCAGAGCCAATTTAATTTCTCTCAAAATTATTTATCTTGAGATGACAGCTAAATTACTACACATGCAAATAGTTATATAACATCAAATCTGAATTTCCCAGAATATCTTTCATTTGCTAGCACATTAAACATAAGCTAGATAATCCTCTAATAAATATTTATTTGTAAAAAAAATAATAATAAAAAAATTAAAAAAATAAAACTTTCATGTAAATTATTCTGACTCAATCAGGGAATAATTTACTTTGAAGATTCTTTGGGATACTCAAGTGTTAATAAAAAAAAATATGGAATGATTATAATCCTAAGTTTTACTCACATGCATAGGTTTTTATGAAAGGTCAACTCTCAACACTAAATTATAGAAGACATAAGAGGAGAGGGATTTAGAAAAAATATATAGACACACACGTGCACACACTCATACACATATGTATATTCATGAACAATGAATAAGTGTAGCACATAAGTAATATATAAAGAGTAGTTTCATTAATTGCACTTTAATGCTATTCTTGATAACCTTAACCAAGTCATTTGTGCATTCTGTATCTCTTCACAATTTTTGTTTTGTTGGTTTTAACATCAAAAAGCTATGTATTTCAGTTTACAGTTATCAAATCCATGTCTACTATCTGACCATTTCTACTAAAGAAAGAAGTCATGCATTTGAATGCCAAAAACAACTGATAATCTTATTTAATATTTATTAATGACTATTATGAAAACAATTATTTTATAATAAAAATATTTAGAAAGTTGAACAAAGCCATGAAACTCATTCAAGAGTAATAAAATATGTTTTCCCCAAGAAACTAATTTTAATACACTCATTTTAATGTCCTCATTTTCACCAAGTTATACAAATAACATAGAGATTTGTTATATGCAAATAAGTGATTGAAATAACATGACAGAATTATAATGACCTCTAACAATTATGACAAGCTGCAAACAAGAATACTCATTAAAGAGGTTGTACAATTAATTTTGTAAAAATGTTCCACACACAATTTGGCAAGAGAAAGATGTAAGGAACCCAAGGATAATTTATAGTCTTCATTTAAACTTGTAATTTTTCCAATTAAAGTCCAGTAATGAAATTTTTAAAATTCAATTTTGAATGTCTTTTCTTTCTATTTTATTAGTTAATTCTTGGACTTTAAATATATCACTGGGAAATTCGAAGACTTTCCAGGTCATATGCTGTGTTAAGTAGAAATATCAGGTTTAGTCTCTGTACTTTTTCTTGTAAACAGCCTAGAGAATGCAGATATACAAAAATATACTTATATATAGTTAAAATATTAAAAAGTTAGAGGCTTCAAGAAAACAGTTAAAGATAAAACACACAGATAAGCATAGAAACAGTTCTAGCATTTTCTAAGAGAAATTATAAGTAACTTACTTGAGAATAAATTAAGTAACAACTGTAAAAGTACACAACTATATAAGTAGACAAAGTAGTTATAAAGAGGTAAAGTCCCTATCTTTGGATTAAAAAGCTGACACGAATTAAGAAGAAGGGGTAGGGGGAGGAAGCAGAATCAGAGTTCAGAGTTCGTTAGGAAACACCTGCCCTCAGACTCGTGTTGATCAGTTGGACTGGTAGGGTTGAAATCCAAGATAGAAGAGAGACGACAATAAGCAAGGGACCAGAGTAGCCTAGACCAAAATGAAGCCTACTATAAGTTCCTAGAAATTCACTAATTGGGTAGACAGGTGAAAAGAACAGAATAAGTTTCTAACAGAACTCCTACCCTACCCCCAATTGTACTTTTGCTTTTTGTTTAAATTTCTTATGACATTTCTCAAATCTCTCTGCAAAGGAATTGTCCCAATGTTGCATACCTGGGTAAGCTTCATTAAATTATTAAAAGTCTACAATGTTTTCAAATACATTCTCTCCATATAGGGATTCCCTGGTGGCTCAGAGGGTAAATCGTCTGCCCACAATGTGGGAGACCTAGGTTTGATCCCTGGGTTGGGAAGATCCACTGCAGAAGGAAATGGCAACCCACTCCAGTACTCTTGCCTAGAAAATTCCATGGATGGAGGAGCCTGGTGAGACAGTCCATGGGGGCGCAAAGAGTCAGACATGACTGAGCGACTTCACTTTCACTTTTCTCTCCAAATATAGAATTATAATTGGTCTGCCCAGTATCTGAAATGGATATACAGTCAGCCTCTAAATGGACTATCAGAGAGCTGGGTATATACTCAACTGCTCACCACTACCAGACTCCCTAAAGAATCAGAGGAAGCAGGGCCATTTGAGCAGTTAAGAGTTTGGTTACTCTCTAAAGTCAGTCAGCTCAGATTCAAGTCTCAACTCCATCACTTATTAAATAAACGACTTTGGGAAACTATCTCTAGTGTCTAAATTCTAGGCACATCATCAGTTGGGGGGGAGAAAGCAAGATAGTGCTACCTACTTACCTACTAAAATCATTGTAAGAATTTAATTCAGTAATTCTGGACATATGATATACTGAAAATAACTATTGTTGAGAAAGAGAATGAGAAAGGGATAGAGAGAGAAAAAAACAATCTCAAGTACAAAGAAAGAAATAAAAAAAAAATTCCTTTATATTTAAAAGTGGAGAAAAGACAGAAAAGAAATTTTAGGGGAAGAAGTGCTGTTTATTCTTTTTATTTGTTTTCTTTTAAAATATTTATCTATTCATTTGTCTGTGACAGGTCTTAGCTGCATCATGTAAGATCTTCATCGTGGCACACAGAGTCTCTAGTCACTCTGTGCCATGTGGGATCTTGGCTCCCCAACCAGGAATCTAACCCATGTCTCCTACATTGCAAGGCAGATTCTTAACCACTGGACCACCAGGGAAATCCCTGTTTATTCTTCTTCAGTTCAGTTCAGTCACTCAGTCTTGTCAAACTCTTAGCGACCCCATGGACTGCAGCATGCCAGGCGTCCTTGTCCATCACCAACTCTCGGAGTTCACTCAAACTCATGTCCATTGAGTCAGTGATGCCATCAAGCCATCTCATCCTTTTTCATCCCCTCCTCCTCCCGCCTTTAATCCTTCCCAGCATCAGGGTCTTTTCAAATGAGTCAGTTCTTTGCATCAGGTGGCCAAAGGATTGGAGTTTCAGCTTCAGTATCAGTCCTTCCAATGAATATTCAGGACTGATCTCCTTTAGGATGGACTGGTTGGATCTCCTTGCAGTCCAAGGGACTCTCAAGAGTCTTCTCCAACACCACAGTTCAAAAGCATCAATTCTTAGGCACTCAGCTTTCCTTCTATTCCAACTCTCACATCCATAACAGGACTACTGGAAAAACCATAGCCTTGACTAGACGGACCTTTGTTGACAAAGTAGTGTCTGTTTTTTGATATGTTGTCTAGGTTGGTCATAACTTTTCTTCCAAGGAGTAAGTTTATTTTAATTTCATGGCTGCAGTCACCATCTGCAGTGATTTTGGAGCCCCCAAAAATAAAATCTGTTACTGTTTCCATTGTTCACTACTATTTGCCATGAAGTGATAGGATCAGATGTCATGATCTTACTTTTCTGAATGTTGAGTTTTAAGGCAACTATCAGACTACTTAGGAAAAAAAATCAGCTTTCTAATGAAAATTCAAAACTTCATATGATTTTTCAACCATTAAAACAGAGCATAATTTATTCAACTCAAAATATATATGAGAAAAATTACTCTTTCCCCATTAGAGTTAAAGATATTAAATAGTAAAACAAATTTAAAATTCCTTGTTATGAATTGGGCACATTCGGAGTTTTAAAAGAGTACTTATAGTATAGTTATTGATTAATATGTTTGGATATGTTATTATTTTTCACATGGGATACCTGGAATCAGTTTACTGAGACAAAGTTTTTATCTTTCTACAGGAACTCTTACTTGGTTTATCATTCACATTTGATCCTTGGTTTCAGTGAACATTTCTATAAAACCATCTATGAATCAAACATATATGAAGACTTCTGCAAATGATATATAATTAGAAAGTTTGAGATATGATTATTGAAAATATTAATGGATATATGGATTACTTGCTTAATAGTTATTATAAATATATAGATCATAACCAACGAATTTCCTGACCAAAATATGACTCTTTTTAAGAAACCATTTGAGAGTTTTCAGGATTTTCTTCTAAGCCATGTATCTAATTTTCATTAGTTTCTTTCACCACTTACAGAAAACCATCTTACTTTTGGGTTGGTTCTACCTACACTATACAGCCTAAGGTATTTTGAGATATGCATATTATATTAATGGTTTTTATCTTGCACACTAAGCACACAATCAAACAAACAATCTGGCTCCAGCTCTGAATTTCTGAATGTTGTAGAAAACTATTTCCATAGGGGCTTTAAATGTAGAGTATTTTAAAATATTTATTGCTTTTATGTGCATTTTCTGTTTGCATATTTTAAGTATTTATATTGGTATCAGTAAAGAGGGAAGAGAATATTCCACAAATTTGTTTTGGATTGTATGATTTATGAAGTTTAGAACTTGTAATTGTTTGTGCGGGGTAACCCATTCTAATGTCACCTCTTAGTAAATTAATATTATGGGATTCATAACTAAAAATAACAAATTATAGATGTGAGATTGGGGTGTTAGCTCTGTTTTGAGGAATTCACTTGGTTTTGAACTTGTTTTCTTTGGGAAAAATTGGCATTGCTCTCATTTGCTTGGTCTTTTCTTTGTAGCTGAAATTCTTGTGCCATGGAGAGTAGAGAACAAGAAGGAACTCCTGTTTTTTTCCTCTTAACATGCCTTTTGGCAACTCCTTTTAATCAATTATCCATAATCAAATGCTGAGAGTGTCTCTAATCAGTGGTTTCTCCATCATGTGTGTAGGTACGCAGATTAAAAATATAATAATTTCTGTATGAATTTTACTGACAGTTCATTTGTCTTTAATATGTTTACCTTTGAAAACATGAACATGAGTACATTTTCATTTTTGAGTACATTTTGCTAGCAATTTCAGATTTTTGATCCATTACCGGGGAAATAATATAGTTAAATAAGTGAAAGGAAAGAAAAACAGAGAAAAAAAAAATTATGTCTCCAAAATTAGAGCTAATTGTCCTTCATTAAGTAACAATCTAGAGGAAGAATATGTTTTTGCTATACATGTTTTGCTAAACATACGCTAATATATTTCTGCTATATTATACTACTTTTTGGTATTTAACTATGATGATTATTTATTATGGGAGTTTTAACAATTTTATTTTTATTACATATTCTAGAAACAAAGTTTTCCAAATTTCAGTTATATATTATGGCAGAGATTGTTAGGTAGGGATTCTGTAATTTATGTTTACTTAGCAAACCTAAATAATGAGATCATATTCAACCACTATAGAGAATAGCTGACTTAAATAGATTGTCAGGTATTTCTCCAGGAGGAAAAAAAAAAAAAAAAAGGCTTATTCAGGATTAGCAGAGAATTTCAATAAAAGGAGAGCAATAGTAAAAAGTCCATGATTTTTCATATGCTGAGTCCTTTGCCTGGAAGAAGGAACTATCTCTTCTTCCTGTTGGAATCACTATTTTCACAGAGCATGAGAGCCCCTCATTCTAGTCTCCTAACTCTATTTAATTAACATTTCTGTTGTTTATTTTTTATAGAATATTTTGATCTATGATAATTTGTTTAAAAAACACGATTTTAATTTTAGAGTAAAAAGTTGAAAACGAGATTAAATAATATATGTCATAGCATAGCAGTGCTGGTGGAATGTTTTTAAATTAATTTATTTTAATTGGAGAATAATTACTTTACAATATTGTGATGTTTTTGCCATGAATTGACATGAATCAGCCACAGATGCACGTGTCCCCCTACCCTGAGCCCCCCCTCCCAGTTGTCGGGATTTTTAATACATTTCTATCTTTTAGAAGGAAAATAAAGCTTAAGTATAAAATGTCATATACACACAAACAGGAACCAATGAGATAATTCAATTAAGAGGAATTATTTGGAGGTTGGAATAGGATGCTGGAGTTAGGGGGCTTCCTCAGTGACTCAGAGGTAAAGAATCTGCTTGTAATGCAGGAGCCACAGGAGACACAGGTTTGATCCCTGGGTCAGGAAGATCCCCTGAGGAGGGCATGGCAACCCACTCCAGTACTCTTTTCTGGAAAATCCTATGGACAGAGGAGCCTGGCAGGCTACAGCCCATAGGGTTTCAAAGAGTTGGACATGACTGAAGTGACTCAGCATGCATGCATGCACACTGAGGATATGAAAATGCCCTTGTATAACTTAACAAGAGGTTAAAAAAATTTAGGCAAAATGATGGACTTTAGAATGTTGTAGGAGTAGCCAGCATATCATTGAGAGTGATGTGATTAAGGAGTAGCTGAGAATTTGTTGCCAGAAAAATGTTCAATGATATTAAATAGAAAGAGTCATAGGAGATATTTTCCACTTAAACTTGACAATAATGTAGCTCTTCCTAGAATAAAATGCCATCCTTTCACCTAAGCTCCTGGAGAAAATGATGCTGTCTCATCCAGAGTTCAAAGAGAGCAGTAATTCAGGTTTTAGAGAAAGTTTCCAAGTGAAGCAGACAAAATACTGGCCATGTTTAAGAAATTAACCAGTATGACAAAGTATAAGTAGATTGTAGGAAAGAAAACCCTTCCCGTGTTTCCAGGATAGACTCTGAAAGTGTAGAAAGGAGTTTTAAGTGAGAAACAGCAGGTAAAATATATTTCTGGGTTGGGAAGATCCGCTGGAAAAGGGCTAGACTACCAACTCCAGTATACTTGATCTTCCCTGGTTAATCAGCTAGTACAGAATCTGCCTGCAATGAGGAAGACCTAGGTGTGGTCCCTGGATTGGGAAGATTCTCTGCAGAAGGAAATGGCTAACCACTCCAGTAACCTGGCCTGGAGAATTTCATAGACTGTATGGACAGGGACGCCTGGCGTGTTGCAGACCATGGGGTCACAAAGAGTCGGACACGGCTGAGTGACATTCACTTTCACTCTCAAATAAACAACGGGTTGCTCAAGGAAAGAAAACAAAACCTCAGACTGTCTGGAAACAAACCACTGCTTTTGCCACACTGACAAAGCAACCCTGTTATATTTTTAAGTTAGCGTCACTAGTTATAATTACTTAAACATTCATATTTAAGTTCAGTCAGTCAGTTCAGTTCAGTCGCTCAGTCGTGTCCGACTCTTTGCGACCCCATGAATCGCAGCATGCCAGGCCTCCCTGTCCATCACCAACTCCAGGAGTTTACTGAGACTCACGTCCATTGAATCAGTGATGCCATCCAGCCATCTCATCCTCTGTCGTCCCCTTCTCCTCCTGCCCCCAATCCCTGCCAGCATCAGAGTCTTTTCCAATGAGTCAACTCTTCACATGAGGTGGCCAAAGTACTGGAGTTTCAGCTTTAGCATCATTCCTTCCAAAGAAATCCCAGGGCTGATTTCCTTCATAATAGACTGGTTGGATCTCCTTGCAGTCCAAGGGACTCTCAAGAGTCTTCTCCAACACCACAGTTCAAAAGCATCAATTCCTCGGCGCTCAGCCTTCTTCACAGTCCAATTCTCACATCCACACATGACCACTGGAAAAACCATAGCCTTGACTAGAAGAACCTTTGTTTTCAAAGTAATGTCTCTGCTTTTCAATATGCTATCTAGGTTGGTCATAACTTTCCTTCCAAGGAGTAAGCATCTTTTAATTTCATGGCTGCAGTCACCATCTGCAGTGATTTTGGAGCCCAGAAAAATAAAGTCTGACACTGTTTCCACTGTTTCCCCATCTATTTCCCATGAAGTGATGGGACCAGATGCCATGATCTTCGGTTTCTGAATGTTGAGCTTTAAACCCAGGTTTTTAATCACAGTGTTTGCATTCCACTATTTAAAAAAAAAAAAAAAAAACTTTTGCCATCTTTGAAACCCTAAAGATCTTGGAATGACTTCAGGTAAATATTACTTGATTTAGATGGATCTTGCCAGATTATTAGTAGCAGAAATTCAGTGTTTATATCACAATTATAAGTACAGTGAAAATATTTAATAGATTTTCTCTTTTATAAAGTTATTAATTAATTTGGAAAGGACATGTGTTTTAGAGTGAAACACCTGGGTTTGACACATGCTTTTGTGTTTCTTATCTTTATAACTATTGGGCATTTACTTAATTTCTTTGCATCTCAGTTCCCCAAGTATATAAGGTATGATTAGTAAAACAATTCAAGTTTATTATTAGCATGAAATTGGATAATATATGTAAACTACTGAACTCAGGACATGGTATAGAAAAAATATTCATCATAGACTTACTGTAATTGTTGTCACTGATATTCTGAGATCAATTAATATTTCTAAGATTAGATAAAGTTATTTGTTGTAAAATTATTTTTAAATGATAAATTAAGTGAACAAAATCTTTTTAAAATAATATGTTAAATTATTCACTACAGATATTTAAAATAGTATAGCTCACAGGAAAGTTTTTGGCTTCTAACAATTTTTACTGAATATGTAAGAAACAAAGTTTGAAGTCTGCTTAAAAATATATATAAAATATATATATATATATTCAATATTATTTTGAAGTTAATTAGATACATTTTAGAACCAATTAGTTGAAACTTATCCTCCAGCCATGAACACAAGAACACAAAGGTAGCATTTCTTCTGTTATAAATTCTCCTGAAATGTTTAGAGTAGCAGATCTTAATTTTTCACATTGATTCCCCTGTTCAAATACTAGATTTTTTTTTTTTTTTAAATTTGGCAAAGTAAGAAACAGTTTTAGAGTTGTTTTTTTTTTTTTTTCAAATATTCAAATAATAAAATGCTATCTCTGTTTCATTTGCTTTTTCTTTCTTCTCAAGATCCCATGATGGTAAATGTGGTTGCTTTTTTTTTTTTAATCCCAGGAAATATAAATCTTCCAAGTACAAAGGGCACAAAGTCTGTCTTCAATATTTTCTCCTGATGCTGAGTGCAGAATTGTTTTCAGAAAGAAAA
This sequence comes from Bos taurus, assembly GCF_002263795.3. Taxonomy (NCBI): domain Eukaryota; kingdom Metazoa; phylum Chordata; class Mammalia; order Artiodactyla; family Bovidae; genus Bos; species Bos taurus. The sequence continues at coordinate 52,525,896 of NC_037347.1, forward strand.
TTGCTGACATTAAGCAAGCATCTAACTTGGCAAGTCATTGCAACATATTTCTATATGATGTGGTGAGATGAACTGGAAAAAAGGACGTTTCAGACCCTGAGAGACTGTTGCCTGTTCCCCAGGAAATTGAAAAAAATTAAAAAGTTATACTTAAGCTCTAGTTCTTGATTTATAGAACAATGCAATAGAGGATCAAATTTTTGAGCTTCCCTGTTCTTCAATAGATGGAGTGATATAGTCTGTTTGAATTCTTTCCTCAGTCAGGGAAGGTCTTAAAATAGAATACTTCAACTCTTTCAGATATTAGACAATCAATCACGTTGCAAATATTTTCTAGAGTCAAATATTTAAGAAACTTTTTCAACAAAATAATGGTTCAGTTATATCCATAGATTTTATATTAACTTTATTAGAGTATATTTATTTTACAGTGCTGTGTTCATTTCTGCTGTACAGAAAAGTGTATCCATTATATGTATACATATATGCACTCTTTTCTAGATTGTCTTCCCATTTAAGTCACCTAACAAAGCATTGAGTAGAGTTCCCTGTGCTATACAGTAGGTTCTCATCAGATATCTATTTTATATATGGTAGTGTATATGTAAATTTTGATCTCACAATTCATCCCATCCCTTCTCCCACTTGGTATTTGTAAGCTTGTTCTCTACATCTGGGTCTCTATTTCTGTTTTGCAAATAAGTTAATCTGTACCATCTTCTAGACTCCACATATATATGATATTCATTTTTTCTCTTTCTGATTTCCTTCACTTTGTATGACAGGTTTTAAGTCTATCCACATCTCTGTAAATGATACTATTTCATTCCTTTTTATGACTGAGTAATATTCCATTGTGTGTATGTGTCACATCTTATTTATCCATTTTTCTGTTGTTGGACATTTAGGTTGCTTGCATGTCTTGGCTATTTTAAATGGTGCTGCAACCGTGTATTTTTTTTTTTTTTTGATTTATAGTTTTATCTGGGTATATGCCCCAGGAATGAGATTGCTGGGTCATATCGTTGTTCTATTTTTAGTTTTTTGAGGTTACCTTTATGCTGTTCTCTATAGTGGCTGTATCAATAGTACATTACATTCCCATCAATAGTGTAGGAGGGTTATCTTTTCTTTACATCCTCCAGCATTTTTTCTTTGCAGATTTTTTGATGATGGGCATTCTGACTGGTGTAAGGTGATACCTCTTTGTATCTTTTACTTGCAACTCTTTAATAATTAGTGATATTGGATATTGAGCATCTATTCATGTGTTTGTTAGCCATCTGTATGTCTTCTTTGGAGAAATGTCTATTTAGGACTTTGCTCACTTTTTTCTTTTCTGTTTTTTGAGCCACAGAAGCTGTTTGTATGTTTTGGAGATTAATCCCTTGTGAATTGCTCCATTTGCAATTATTTTCCCCCATTCTGAGAGCTTTTCCATTTTGTTTATGATTTCCTTTGCTGTGCAAAAGCTTTTAAGTTTCATTTTATCTCATTTATTTGTTTTCATTTTTTTATTTTCATTACTCTAGGACGTGAATCAAAAAAGATCTTGCTGCAATTTATCTCAGAGTGCTGTGCCTATATTTTCCTCTAAGAGATTTATCATGTCCCACCTTACATTTAGGTCTTTAATCTATTTTGAGTTGTGTGTGTGTTTGTATGATGTTAGGGAGTGTTCTAATTTCACACTTTTACATGTAACTCTCCAGTTTCCCCAGAACCACTTATTGAAGAGACTGTCTTTTTCTCCACTGTATATCCTTTCCTCCTGTGCCATAGATTAAATGACCATAGGTGCATGGGTTCATCTCTAGGCTTTCAAGCCCATTCCATTGACCTATTTTTGTTTGTTTGGTGTTTTTTGTGCAAGTACCATATTGCCTTGATTACTGTGACTTGTAGTAAAGTCTGATGTCAGGGAACATGGTTCCTCCAGCTCTACTTTTCTTTCTCAAGATTCTTTGGCTATTTACAGTCTTTTCCATATTTTGAAAATGACTATGTGAACCGTGAACTTTCTGATGTTCAAGCTGGTTTTAGAAAAGGCAGAGGAACCAGAGATCAAATTGCCAACATCTGCTGGATCATGGAAAAAGCAAGAGAGTTCCAGAAAAGTATCTATTTCTGCTTTATTAACTATGGCAAAGCCTTTGACTGTGTGGATCACAATAAACTGTGGAAAATTCTGAAAGAGATGGGAATACCAGAACACCTGATCTGCCTCTTGAGAAATTTGTATGCAGGTCAGGAAGCAACAGTTAGAACTGGACATGGAACAACAGACTGGTTCCAAATAGGAAAAGGAGTACCTCAAGGCTGTATATTGTCACCCTGTTTATTGAACTTATATGCAGAGTACATCATGAGAAACGCTGGACTGGAAGAAACACAAGCTGGAATCAAGATTGCTGGGAGAATTATCAATAACCTCAGATATGTAGGTGACACCACCCTTATGGCAGAAAGTAAAGAGGAACTCAAAAGCCTCTTGATGAAAGTGAAAGTGGAGAGTGAAAAATTTGGCTTAAAGCTCAACATTCAGAAAACAAAGATCATGGCATCCGGTCCCATCACTTCATGGGAAATAGATGGGGAAACAGTGGAAACAGTGTCAGACTTTATTTTTCTGGGCTCCAAAATTACTGCAGATGGTGACTACAGCCATGAAATTAAAAGATGCTTACTCCTTGGAAGGAAAGTTATGACCAACCTAGATAGCATATTGAAAAGCAGAGACATTACTTTGAAAACAAAGGTTCGTCAAGTCAAGGCTATGGTTTTTCCTGTGGTCATGTATGGATGTGAGAGTTGGACTGTGAAGAAGGTTGAGCACTGAAAAATTGATGCTTTTGAACTGTGGTGTTGGAGAAGACTCTTGAGAGTCCCTTGGACTGCAAGGAGATCCAACCAGTCCATTCTGAAGGAGATCAGCCTTGGGATTTCTTTGGAAGGAATAATGCTAAAGCTGAAACTCTAGTATTTTGGCCACCTCATGCGAAGAGTTGACTCATTGGAAAAGACTCTGATGCTGGCAGGGATTGGGGGCAGGAGGAGAAGGGGACGACAGAGGATGAGATGGCTGGATGGCATCACTGACTCGATGGACATGAGTCTGAGTGAACTCCGGGAATTGGTGATGGACAGGGAGGGCTGGTGTGCTGCGATTCATGGGGTTGCAAAGAGTCAGACACGACTGAGCGACTGATCTGATCTGATCTGATACTACTTAAAGCAATTATAGATTCTATGCAACCTATAAAATTACCAATGGCATTTTTCACAGAATCCATTTACTTTAATTGTCTCATTATGCTTAGTATTAATAACAAGTCATACTCCATTACAGATATTTCCTAATTTAATGAGGCTTGTGATAACAATTTCTTTTAAATTACACTATATTTGTGATAAGTTATTTGGGGTTGTAAGGTTTGCAAACATGTGTATGTCACACAAAGTATTCAAGATTTTACTATTGTGAGAACAGCAAATAGATAAAACCAATGAAGATCAAACCACAATTAAGGAGAAAACAGTAGCTCTATGACAGTACCTATAAGGATTCTTGTTTTCTCCACATTTTCTCTATTTTTAAACTTATTTCCTTTTCATCAGAAGCTATTCTGCTCAATAGAATTAATTATCTTTTAAAAGTGGTCCATTTACTTATTATAAGCATTCTTTCTCAAGTCAGTTTCTCATCATTATCTGTCCCGGCTGTTCTCAGTCTCTGTGGAATAACAGTTACCACTGTATAGCTTCTCTCTGTTCTCCATAGCCTTCCCTTACCTAATGCATGCTGCTGCTGCTGCTGCTGCTACTAAGTCACTTCAGTTGTATCCGACTCTGTGTGACCCCATAGATGGCAGCCCACCAGGCTCCACCATCCCTGGGATTCTCCAGGCAAGAACACTGGAGTGGGTTGCCATTGCTTTCTCCATACCTAATGCATAACGTCTTTTAAATCAAACCTGCAACTTTGCAACTTAACTAGAGCACTTCCTGTCTCATGTTTCAAGTTTAATGTGTCATCTTAATTCACCTTTCAGCTTCTGTCCCTGCTACAAATTGCTACCACTCTCTTCTCATATTTTACATCCAAATTACCTAAAACCCATTATTATTCAACAAATCACTACTCTGTCAGGCATTGTTATAAAACAAAGAGATACAGCCCTTAATACAGCGAAGTCTCTGCCTCCACTGTATTTGTGATGAAGGCTCTGATCATTCAGTAAAAATTGTTATTCCTCCTATGCAGAACTCTCTTGCTGTACTACTCAATGCCCAGCCAATAAATTAGTGGCCTCTTGGATCAAAGTACATATGTTGATACAATCAACTTTGGGTAGAGTGGTGGAAATTTTCCTTAGCTTTTCTAAATGAGGAGCAAGAATACATCCCAAACAAAATCCCCATAACCTACTCCCCAAACAAATGTTTTGATAATAAACAAAACTTTCAATAAAATATAATAAAGTGGTTGCTTTGCATCTCTTAGTTTTCTTTAAAACTTGTATCTTGTTTACCTTAATTTAGTATTAACTCAGTATTTTGCTTGAATGGATACAAAATTAAATTCACTTTGCCTCTATAGACTGGAAATATGAAAATGATATTTTCAGTGCTCAGATATTTCTGAATGTTCAGCTTTCCACTATGCTTCAGCTTTCCACTATGCTTCAAATAAAAATGTTTCTTTCTTCAGAAACAGGAGAGCTGCCCCTGATTTCACAGTGCAGACACTGTTGCATCTTAAATGGAAAGGATGAAAATAAGTCCACATGAATATGTGATGTCAATATTCACACATTGGAACTCTCTAAATTATAACATTTTTCTTTCATGAATTTTACTCTTGTATTTAATATTGTGCCATGAGATTAAAAGATGCTTACTCCTTGGAAGAAAAGTTATGACCAAGCTAGATAGCATATTCAAAAGCAGAGACATTACTTTGCCAACAAAGGTCCATCTAGTCAAAGCTATGGTTTTTCCAGTAGTCATGTATGGATGTGAGAGTTGGACTGTGAAGAAGGCTGAGCACCGAGGAATTGATGCTTTTGAACTGTGGTGTTGGAGAAGACTCTTGAGAGTCCCTTGGACTGCAAGGAGATCCAACCAGTCCATTCTAAAGGAGATCAGCCTTGGGATTTCTTTGGAAGGAATGATGCTGAAGCTGAAACTCCAGTACTTTGGCCACCTCATGTGAAGAGTTGACTCATTGGAAAAGACTCTGATGCTGGGAGGGATTGGGGGCAGGAGGAGAAGGGGATGACAGAGGATGAGATGGCTGGTTGGCATCACCGACTTGATGGACGTGAGTTTGAATGGACTCTGGGAATTGGTGATGGACAGGGAGGCCTGGTGTGCTGTGATTCATGGGGTCACAGAGAGTCGGACACAACTGAGCAACTGAACTGAACTGAAAGCATATTTTTAAGATTCAGAAATTTGGATCTATTATTTATAATGATAGCTTTTACTTATAAAAGGGTGAATAATATACACATATGTGTGTGTGTGTGTGTATATATATATATATATAGTTTGATTTAACAATAAGTCTGCGTATTTTTTTTTTAATTTTGTGCATCAGAAACTCTTGAGACATTACCCAATGTTACAAAACAGGTAAGCATAAAACTAATGACATTATTTATTTGAAAAAAAGCAGTCATGAGGCTTAGGGAATATAATAAGTGCTATATTTCAGTGACTTCCAGATCCCTTCCAAATCTTTCAAAATTTTAATGTTCAAGTGGCTTCACCCTTCATTATTACTGCAACTTTGGGCAAATTACTCAACTTCTCTTTGCCTCCACTTTCTCACTTATTCAATGGAGAATGATAAAAAACTTTATCACATAATTCACATAAGAATTTATGGGATAATGTGTACAAATATCTTAATGTGGATTCATATGTGAAGTGCTTAAAAGTGTTAACTAATGTTTTCTAAAAATGGGAACATACCATGCACATTACTCTGCAAAATTGTCTTTTGTTTAAAAGAACATCATATGTAAGTTGTTTACTAGCTAAGCTGTATCTGGCTTTTTTGCGACTTCATGGACTGTAGCCCACCAGGCTCCTCTGCCCATAAGATTTCCCAGGCAAGAATACTGGAGTGGGTTGACATTTCCTTCTTGAGAGAATCTTCCAGACCCAGAGATCAAACCCGTGTCTCCTGTATTGGCAGGCAGATTCGCTACCATTGAGCCACTAGGGAAGCCCTCAATATTAGCTATGCTGCTGCTGCTGCTAAGTCGCTTCAGTCGTGTCCGACTCTGTGCAACCCCATAGACGGTAGCCCACCAGGCTCCCCCGTCCCTGGGATTCTCCAGGCAAGAACACTGGAGGGGGTTGCCATTTCCTTCTCCAAGGCATGAAAGTGAGAAGTGAAAGTGAAGTCGCTCAGTCGTGTCTGACTCTTAGTGACCCCATGGACTGCAGCCCACCAGGCTCCTCCATCCATGGGATTTTCCAGGCAAGAGTACTGGAGTGCGGTGCCATTGCCTTCTCCAAATATTAGCTATAACCTACCATATGTTGGATTTCCCTGGTAGCTAAGCTGGTAATGAATTCGCCTGCACTGCAGGAGACCCCGGTTCGATTCCTGAGTTGGAAAGATTTCTGGAGAAGGCACAAGCTACCCACTTCAGTATTCTTGGGCTTCCCCGGTAGCTCAGACAGTAAAGAATCCACCTGCAATGTGGGAGACCTGGGTTTGATCTCTGGCTTGGGAAGATCCCCTGGAGTAGGACACAGCAACCCACTCCAATATTCTTGCCTGGAGAATCCACATGGACAGAGAAGCCTGGTGGGCTACAGTCCATATAAACACAAAGAGTCGGACACAGCTGAGCGAAGAAGCACACAGCGCACAGACTCTATATTATTGAAATTCAGTTAAGTTCACTCATTTATTGACACGATGCAGGTATTTGATTCAGGACCATAAAATTTTCTCTATTTTTTGTTTTCTCTATATCTATGGAACATAGTTAAATCAAATTTCAAAGTGAATATCTTATAAAATAAGTAATTAAAAAAAACTGCATAAATGACATACATTTCTCTTATATCCAACAAATTGTTAAAAGGACAATTCTCATTCAGTCAAGACTATGATCCAGAGGAAAATAGGCCCAGCTGTTTATTAGAAGTTTTGCTATTGAAAATTTTCCCACTTCCAATTTCCAGATGAAAATTATCCTGAAATTTTTAAAATAAGAAATACATTTATATATCTGACAATTTATCTTTAGTTCATATGGCATATAGCTAAATTTTGTGAATAAAGGAAACACATCAACTTTATAATGAATAATATATAATATTAAATGTATGCACACATGTTCCATCACTCAAGTCATGCAAGACTCTTCTGTGATCCCATGGACTGTAGCCTGCCAATCTCTTCTGTCCATAAAATTTTCCAGACAACAATACTGGGCTGGGGTGCCGTTTCCTAATACAAGGGATCTTCCCAACACAGGGATAGAACCTGTGTCTCCTGCTTTTTTTTTTTTTTTTTACTGCTGAGCCACCTGGGAAGTCATTAAATATGTGTATGTGTTTCTCAGAATACATGTGTAGATACAATCATTTTGTATTTTATAGACTTTTTTTTAATTATGAGCAAGTTTTATTTTATACATATAAACAATTAAAATACATAAAATTTGCTCTACAGAAAAAAGTAATTTCAGATCAGATCAGATCAGTCACTCAGTTGTGTGATTCTTTGCGACCCTATGAATCGCAGCACACCAGGCCTCCCTGTCCGTCACCAATTCCCGGAGTACACTCAGACTCATGTCCATCGAGTCAGTGATGCCATCCAGCCATCTCATCCTCTGTCGTCCCCTTCTCCTCCTGCCCTCAGTCCCTCCCAGCATCAGAGTCTTTTCCAATGAATCAACTCTTCGCATGAGGTTGCCAAAGTACTGGAGTTTCAGCTTTAGCATCATTCCTTCCAAAGAAATCCCAAGGCTGATCTCCTTCAGAATGGACTGGTTGGATCTCCTTGCAGTCCACTGGACTCTCAAGAGTCTTCTCCAACACCACAGTTCAAAAGCATTAATTTTTCAGCACTCAGCCTTCTTCACAGTCCAACTCTCACATCCATACATGACCACAGGAAAAACCGTAGCCTTGACTAGACAAACCTTTGTTGGCAAAGTAATGTCTCTGCTTTTGAATATGCTATTGAGAGAGTCATTTCCTAGGCAGGTTGATAGGGAGTCTAGGGGTCCCCAAGGAGAGAGGGGTCTGGAATTCTCAAGGAGGAAAAAAGGACAAACTTTTTTTCTTTCTCCACATTCCTTAGGATTATATACCAATAATGTATCCTGCCTAAGGACAGTCTTTGGATTCAACCTTCTGTTATTTTCAAATGTTAATTATGGGAGTATACCTGGTCTTTACAAGGATGTATCTTGCCTGAGGACAGTGTTATCTTAAAATGTAAATTATGGGAGTAGGTCGGAGGAGGTCTTTACAACCTCCAGACAGTCTTTGGATTATATAACCTCATTGTTAACACTAGCAAGCGGGTACTCTTTCTACCCCCTTCTGATGCCTATGTCAGAAGCTTTCTCTATATCCTTTATACTTTAATAAAACTTTATTACACAAAAGCTCTGAGCCATCAAGCCTCGTCTCTGGCCCCGGATTGAATTCTTCTCCTCCGGGGGCCAAGAATCCCGGTGTATTCTCATGATTCAACAACAACCTTTCACTATCTAGGTTGGTCATAACTTTCCTTCCAAGGAGTAAGCGTCTTTAAATTTCATGGCTGCAGTCACCATCTGTAGTGATTTTGGAGCCCAGAAAAATAGTCTGACACTGTTTTCACTGTTTCCCCATCTATTTCCCATGAAGTGGTGGAACCAGGTGCCGTGATCTTTGTTTTCTGAATGTTGAGCTTTAAGCCAAATTTTTCACTCTCCACTTTCACTTTCATCAAGAGGCTTTTGAGTTCCTCTTCACTTTCTGCCATAAGGGTTGTGTCATATGCATATCTGAGGTTATTGATATTTCTCCCAGCAATCTTGATTCCAGCTTGTGTTTCTTCCAGTCCAGCGTTTCTCATGATGTACTCTGCGTATAAGTTAAATAAACAGGGTGACAATATACAGCCTTGAGGTACTCCTTTTCCTATTTGGAACCAGTCTGTTGTTCCATGTCCAGTTCTAACTGTTGCTTCCTGACCTGCCTACAAATTTCTCAAGAGGCAGATCAGGTGGTCTGGTATTCCCATCTCTTTCAGAATTTTCCACAGTTTATTGTGATCCACACAGTCAAAGGCTTTGGCGTAGTCAATAAAGCAGAAATAGATGTTTTTCTGGAACTCTCTTGCTTTTTCCATGATCCAGCGGATGTTGGCAATTTGATCTCTGGTTCCTCTGCCTTTTCTAAAACCAGCTTGAACATCAGGAAGTTCATGGTTCACATATTGTTGAAGCCTGGCTTGGAGAATTTTGAGCGTTTCTTTACTAGCGTGTGAGATGAGTGCAATTGTGCAGTAGTTTGAGCATTCTTTTTCATTGTCTTTCTTTGGGATTGGAATGAAAACTGACCTTTTCCAGTCCTGTGGCCACTGCTGAGTTTTCCAAATTTGCTGGCATATTGAGTGCAGCACTTTCACAGCATCATCTTTCAGGAGTTGGAATAGCTCAACTGGAATTCCATCACCTCCACTAGCTTTGTTCGTAGTGATGCTTTCTAAGGCCCACTTGACTTCACATTCCAGGATGTCTGGCTCTAGGTCAGTGATCACACCATCGTGATTATCTGGGTCGTGAAGATCTTCTTTGTACAGTTCTCTGTATTCTTGCCATCTCTTCTTAATATCTTCTGCTTCTGTTAGGTCCATACCATTTCTGTCCTTTATCGAGCTCATCTTTGCATGAAATGTTCCTTTGTATCTCTGATTTTCTTGAAAATATCCCTAGTCTTTCCTATTCGCAATTCATTTTCTGTCAAATGCTTTCAGCTGTTATCATGTTTAACAGGACTTTGATATTCGGCTGTGTACTCAAATAACTCAAAATTTTGTTTTCTTTCCAATAGCAAGAAAGTAGTAGTAGTTGGCCATCTCTAACTCCCCACAAATAAGGGACTATATCAGAAGAGAGCTCAAAAAAACTTGTTTATTTGTACATTATAAAATTAATTGATGCTACTGAATCAATATTGACTTTATTCAATTTCAATTTCTTTTAGATGTGATTGAAACTTTAACACAGAAAAGATAATTTTGAAGTCAACTCAAGGCATAAATCACTAACTGGATTAAATGAAGTTTTGACAGAATTAATTTCACGTAAATCATGCTTTTACATGATTGCTTAATATTTAAGACAGTGAAAATTGAATAGGGCCAAAATATACTATTTTAGCTGACAAATATAAAACCTGAATAGTGGTTAAAAGCTGGATAGATGTTTATATTCATCTCACATCAGCAAAGTTTGATGTTAAAGCATGCAGCAATTGTAGAGCAATTCCTCTAACATCAGTGACCCCATCTCTTTTCATCACATTCTTATCCTTTATGGTGAATAGATGGGGACACAGTGGAAATGGTGACAGACTTAATTTTTTGGGGGGCCCCAAAATCACTGAAGATGGTACCTTCAGCCATGAAATTAAAAGATGCTTGCTCCCTGGAAGAAAAGTTATGACCAACCTAGACAGCATATAAAAAGCAGAGACTTTACTTTGCCAACAAAGGTCCATCTAGTCAAAGCTTTGGTTTTTCCAGCAGTCATGTATGAATGTGAAGGTTGGACTCTAAAGAAAGCTGAATGCTGAAGAATTGATGATTTTGAAATGTGGTGTTGGAGAAGACTCTTGAGAGTCCCTTAGACTGCAAGGAGATCCAACCATTCCATCCTAAAGGAGATCAGTCCTGGGTGTTCATTGGAAGGATTGATGCTAAAGCTGAAACTCCAATACTTTGGCCACCTGAGGCAAAGAATTGACTCATTTGAAATGACCCTGATGCTGGGAAAGATTGAAGGCAGGAGGAGAAGGGGATGGCCGAGGATGAGATGGTAGGATGGCATCACTGACTCAATGGACACGAGTTTGAGTAAACTGCAGAAGTCATTGATGGACAGGGAGGCCTGGTGTACTGCAGTCCATGGGGTCACAAAGAGTCAGACACGGCTGAGTGACTGAACTGAACTGAACAGTTTTATAGCTATGACCAGCCTAGACAGCATATAAAGAGCAGAGACATCACTTTACCAACAAAGATCCTTATAGTCAAAGCTATCATTTTTCCAGTAGTTCTGTATGTATGTGAGTTGGACCATTAAGAAGGCGGAGCACCAAAGAATTGTTGCTTTTGAACTGTGGTACTAGAGAAGAATCTTGATAGTCCCTTGGACTGCAAAATTAAACCAGTCTATCCAAAAAGGAAAGCAACCCTGAATATTCATTGGAAGGAATTATACTGAAGTTGAAGCTCCAATCCTTTGGCCCCATGATGCAAAGAGCAGACTTACTGGAAAAGACCGCGCATCTGGGAAAGTTTGAAGACAAAAGAAGAAGGTGGCAGAAGATGAGATGGTTGTATGGCATCATTGACTCAATGGACATGAGTTTGAGCAAACTCTAGGAGATAGTAAGGAACAAGAAAGCCTGGTATGCTGCAGTTTATATGGTCGCAAAGACGCAGACATGACTGAGCAACTGAATAACAACAAAGATAACTGTCACCTCATGGTTCAAAGATTTCTGCTTGCAGAAGCTTCTACATTACATCCTCATCCAGATGAAATGATCAGGGGAAAAAGGACACAACAGATTCCCTAGAAATCAAATTACTGGAAGATCACACACATCATTTTGATGTTCTTTTTGTTGTTGCTCAGTCACTAAATCATCTCCAACTCTTTGTGACCCCATTGCATGCAGCACACTGGGCCTCCCTGCCCCTTAACATCTCTGGGTGTTTCCCCAAGTTCATGTCCATTAAGTCCTTGATGCCATCCAACCATCTCATCCTCTGTCTTTTCCTTCTCCTTTTGCCTTCAATCTTTTCCAGCATCATGGTCTTTCCAATGAGTTGGCTCTTCACACCAAGTGGCCGATGTATTGGAGCTTCAGCTTTAGCATCAGTCCCTCCAATGAGTATTCAGGGTTGATTTGGTTTGGGGTTGACTGGATGGATCTCCTTGCAGTCCAAGGGACTATGAAGAGTCTTCTCCAGCACCACGGTTCAAAAGCATCAATTCTTCGACACTAAGCCTTCATTATGGTCCAACTCTCACATATGTACATGACTACTGGAAAGAGCATGGCTTTGGCTATATGAATCTCTGTTTACAAAGTGTGTGTTTGTTTTGTAAAGTACTTTCCATGCAAGAATACTGGAGTGGGTGCCAAAACCTCCTCCAGGAGATCATCCCAACCCAGGGATTGAACCTATGTCTCCTGCAACTCTTGCACTGCAGCAGATTCTTTACTACTGGGCCACTGAGGAAGCCCATGACAAATCTGTGTATGTGTGTTTGTTAGTTTGTCAGTTGTGTCCTACTCTTTGTGACTTCACAGACTGTAGTGCATCAGACTCCTCTGTCTATGGAATTCTCTAGGCAAGAATACTGGAGTGAATTGCTATTTTGGTAATTGTGGTGCATGAGATTGGAATTTGAGGTTCATCGACTCTAGAATGTGGGCTCAGTAGTTGTGACACAGGGTGTCAGTTTCCCTGCAGCATGTGGGATTTTCCCAGACCAGGGATCAGGGGTTGAACCCGTGTCCCCTGTGTTGGCAGGCAGATTCTTAACCACCAGACTTCCATGGAAGTTCCCAATCTTTATTCTTAAGTGAACATTTATCAAGCTAAATATTGTGGACTGTATCACTAAGATAATGGAAAGAATAGATACTGAGGGCTACCTAAAGTCTCTACAACAGTTAGGGATGCACTCCAAAATAGAATAGTATACTTGGGAATGTTTTTAAAAAATAATATGACAGAATCAATAAATGGAAAATTACAAAACTATCTACAGAAGAGGTAGAAATGAAAGTTAGTCTTCGGTGGTAAGAGATGTGAGGTTGGTACTTGAAAATCTCATAGGAATTGCAATCCTGATCTGAGCATTTCAAGATCTGAAATGTGGCTATGCTATTGAGTCCTGACTGGATGCACATTCCTAGGCACAGGAAAGAAATGCTTTGTGACTGTTCTGATCTGATGTGAAAAAACAGTTGTGTCAAACATTTTTAAAAGTATTCAGTAGTTTAAATTATTGGTATAAGCCATAATTTTTTATTTTATTTTTTTTGTTTTGATATTTATTTTTATTATTTTTTTAATTTTATTTTAATTTTAAACTTTACATAATTGTATTAGTTTTGTCAAATATCAAAATGAATCCACCACAGGTATACATGTGCTCCGCATCCTGAACCCTCCTCCCTCCTCCCTCCCATTACCATCCCTCTGGGTCATCCCAGTGCACTAGTCCCAAGCATCCAGTATCGTGCATCGAACCTGGATTGGCAACTCGTTTCTTACATGATATTTTACATGTTTCAATGCCATTCTCCCAAATCTTTCCACCCTCTCCCTCTCCCACAGAGTCCATAAGACTGTTCTATACATCAGTGTCTCTTTTGCTGTCTCGTACACAGGGTTATTGTTACCATCTTTCTAAATTCCATATATATGTGTTAGTATACTGTATTGGTGTTCTTCCTTCTGGCTTACTTCACTCTGTATAATAGGCTCCAGTTTCATCCACCTCATTAGAACTGATTCAAATGTATTCTTTTTAATGGCTGAGTAATACTCCATTGTGTATATGTACCACTGCTTTCTTATCCATTCATCTGCTGATGGACATCTAGGTTGCTTCCATGTCTTGGCTATTATAAACAGTGCTGTGATGAACATTGGGGTACACGTGTCTCTTTCCCTTCTGGTTTCCTCAGTGTGTATGCCCAGCAGTGGGATTGCTGGATCATAAGGCAGTTATATTTCCAGTTTTTTTAAGGAATCTCCACACTTCTCCATAGTGGCTGTACTAGTTTGCATTCCCACCAACAGTGTAAGAGAGTTCCCTTTTCTCCACACCCTCTCCAGCATTTATTGCTTGTAGACTTTTGGATCGCAGCCATTCTGACTGGTGTGAAATGGTACCTCATAGTGGTTTTGCTTTGCATTTCTCTTATAATGAGTGATGTTGAGCATCTTTTCATGTGTTTGTTAGCCATCTGTATGTCTTCTGTGGAGAAATGTCTATTTAGTTCCTTGGCCCATTTTTTGATTGGGTCATTTATTTTTCTGGAGTTGAGCTGTAGGAGTTGCTTGTATATTTTTGAGATTAGTTGTTTGTCAGTTGCTTCATTTGCTATTATTTTCTCCCATTCTGAGGCTGTCTTTTCACCTTGCTAATAGTTTCCTTTGATGTGCAAAAGCTTTTAAGGTTAATTAGGTCCCATTTGTTTATTTTTGTTTTTATTTCCAATATTCTGGGAGGTGGGTCATAGAGGATCCTGCTGTGATGTATGTCGGAGAGTGTTTTGCCTATGTTCTCCTCTAGGAGTTTTATAGTTTCTGGTCTTACATTTAGACCTTTAATCCATTTTGAGTTTATTTTTGTGTATGGTGTTAGAAAGTGTTCTAGTTTCATTCTTTTACAAGTGGTTGACAAGTTTTCCCAGCACCACTTGTTAAAGAGATTGTCTTTAATCCATTGTATATTCTTGCCTCCTTTGTCAAAAATAAGGTGTCCATATGTGCGTGGATTTATCTCTGGGCTTTCTGTTTTGTTCCATTGATCTATATTTCTGTCTTTGTGCCAGTACCATACTGTCTTGATAACTGTGGCTTTGTAGTAGAGCCTGAAGTCCGGTAGGTTGATTCCTCCAGTTCCATTCTTCTTTCTCAAGATCGCTTTGGCTATTCGAGGTTTTTTGTATTTCCATACAAATTGTGAAAGTATTTGTTCTAGCTCTGTGAAGAATACCGTTGGTAGCTTGATAGGGATTGCATTGAATCTATAAATTGCTTTGGGTAGTATACTCATTTTCACTATATTGATTCTTCCAATCCATGAACATGGTATATTTCTCCATCTATTAGTGTCCTCTTTGATTTCTTTCACCAGTGTTTTATAGTTTTCTATATATAGGTCTTTAGTTTCTTTAGGTAGATATATTCCTAAGTATTTTATTCTCTCCGTTGCAATGGTGAATGGAATTGTTTCCTTAATATCTCTTTCTGTTTTCTCATTATTAGTGTATAGGAATGCAAGGGATTTCTGTGTGTTGATTTTATATCCTGAAACTTTACTATAGTCATTGATTATTTCTAGTAATTTTCTGGTGGAGTCTTTAGGGTTTTCTATGTAGAGGATCATGTCATCTGCAAATAATGAGAGTTTTACTTCTTCTTTTCCAATTTGGATTCATTTTATTTCTTTTTCTGCTCTGATTGCTGTGGCCAAAACTTCCAAAACTATGTTGAATAGTAATGGTGAAAATGGGCACCCTTGTCTTGTTCCTGACTTTAGAGGAAATGCTTTCAATTTTTCACCGTTGAGGATAATGTTTGCTGTGGGTTTGTCATATATAGCTTTTATTATGTTGAGGTATGTTCCTTCTATTCCTGCTTTCTGCAGAGTTTTTATCATAAATGGGTGTTCAATTTTGTCAAAGGCTTTCTCTGCATCTATTGAGATAATCATATGGTTTTTATTTTTCAATTTGTTAATGTGGTGTATTACATTGATTGATTTGTGGATATTGAAGGATCCTTGCATCCCTGGGATAAAGCCCACTTGGTCATGGTGTATGATCTTTTTAATGTGTTGTTGGATTCTGATTGCTAGAATTTTGTTAAAGATTTTTGCATCTATGTTCATCAGTGATATTGGCCTGTAGTTTTCTTTTTTTGTGGGATCTTTGTCAGGTTTTGGTATTAGGGTGATGGTGGCCTCATAGAATGAGTTTGGAAGTTTACCTTCCTCTGCAATTTTCTGGAAGAGTTTGAGCAGGATAGGTGTTAGCTCTTCTCTAAATTTTTGGTAGAATTCAGCTGTGAAGCCATCTGGACCTGGGCTTTTGTTTGCTGGAAGATCAAACAGAACCCTTTTTAAGTCTCTGGTCATAAAGACTTGATTACAAATATTAGTGAGGTTGAGACATGATATTGATGCTTCATAGAGAGGTTATTATTCATATTCCTATTTCTGTAAGTATAAATGATATTTTAAGGTGCAACTTTGTTAGAGTTATGATGTGATGGAAGCTGTAGATTTTCAAATCTATTTTATGACTCTGTCCTCTTACATCAAAACCCAATGTGAATATTTGATTATTAATCACTGAATACTAATAGCTAATGATAATGTTTCCAATCAATGGCCTTAAAATCGTGGAAAATGCATATGTGAGGCCTGGAAACATGAGAGTTACAGAGCAGACATCATAATAAGGGTAACAATTGTATAAAGTCTTTGAAAGGACTTTAAACTCAAAATTTTCAATCTTCATTTGAACAGTTTTAGGATGATACTGAATACAGAGTATAAATTCCCTTGGGAAATTAGCTAAGTCAAAATCCATTATTAACAGTTTGTTCAATTGGCCCTATTTTTCGAGATAAGTCATTTGTTAAATCACCACATACATCCTGCTTAAGAGAATCTTGACTAAAATGAAAGTGCTACAAAAATTCTCAGTATATTTAAAGTAAAATTATCTGGGTATATATTTTATGGACATAATCTTATGATTAAAATGGGCTTTTAAAACACAGCTGTATTGAACCACATTCTGTGCTGAAGGGAATTATTACCATTTTGTTTCTTCTCATTGGCTACCAGGGCACAATGACATTTTCTTAATGACAGAATCAAAGCAGAAAATGACTTGTTGAGAACATCTATTTGCTATTTTCATAGAAATCTACCCCATCAAATCCCTGAGAGGAAAAAATGAGACTCCAAGATTTAAGAGCTAATGTAACTTTTTTCCAAGTGGATTAGTTTTCAGAGAAAAATATATTTGAAAGCAGTTATCAGTTCAACTTCCCTTGAGTTGTTAGATATAACATTTCAGAAAATATCTGAAAACAAGCCTATTGAATTTCATAGGTATAATATTTTCCTAAAGTGGAATATAGTTTGGATTCTAAAAATGTAAGATATGTCATTTTAAAATGCTTTTAAGTTAAATAAAAAAGTGTCTCTTCCATAATTTAGGCATAGCATTTGTCAACTTTTGGATATAAAATAAGTTGTTTCATTGTCTTTTCTTAGGGGACTTTAATACTTGAGGTAGAACCATCCATTAACCATTGAAGCAGCTTCCTTGAACCTAAGAGAAATAAGATAGTAAAACATTCAAAAATATAGAAGATTTATATACTAAAACTTAGTTCACTTTCTCTACTTTACTTCAGGAGTGAAAATGAATGGAATGAACTACCCCTAAAATAAAGGGAGATCAACTCAATGTATACTATTTTTCAGTTCCAAATAACTGTATCTCATTGTTCCTTGACAGAGTGAAGGCTATATTGTATATAAATGGGGATATTTCTTGAGAACAGAAGGACAGTCCTGCTGTACCTTAATATTCTAAATTTCTAGGCTATGTTTACAATCTTATGAAATCTTAATGTCATTTACACCTCACTTTATAATCAAACATTCCCTATATAAACTGTGACAAAATTCAACTCACTTCAAACCAGTTTACATTAAAGAGCAGAAAAAATTGTTAGAACAAAACTCATTTGCCTTATATATGTGAAAAGACTGTTACATGGAAATGTCATAATCATTCCTGATGCTTTTCTTTCAGTAACAGAATTACTTTTCACCTTCTGGCTTCAAAATATGAATATCAAACAATTGTGCGTCTTAAAGAATGTCACAAATTCTAGTTGAAGTCAGAAACAAATAGGGTTTAGTTTTTTGAGTTAATATTATGGGTGCATTATAGATTATTTTTCATCTTTAATTGTTTCACTTCAAATTAACAAGCTGATATCTATTTAACAGTGTATATCTTTATATACTTGTGCATGTATTGGTATAAATAGAGGGATTTATTAGAAGGATGTGTGCTTAGTGCTTGTACAGAGACTCTGTATGACCCTATGGACTGCAGCTAGTCAGTCTCCTCTGTCCATGGTATCCTCTAGGCAAGAATGATGGAGTGGGTTGCCATTTTTCCCTCTAGGGGATCTGCTCAACTCAGGACCCAGGAATCAAACCTGAGTCTCACCTGTCCCCTGCATTGCAGGTGGATTCTTTACCTACTGAGCCGTCAGGGAACGTTAGCATAATAATGTAGGTTGGCTAAGCAAGCTAGTCATCCCTAGAGCTGACAGTGATGAAGGGAATATCTGGAGCAGGCTGAAACCCCAAATACATCAGCTTAAATCCATTTTCTACAGGCAACAAGGAAGTTCCAGAGGAAAAGGCAAGCAATTCTGATGTGGATGGAACTTTATCTTCATTGTTTTTGAGGTTCATTGGGTTTAAACATTCATCACAATTAATGATACTGTACAGATTAAATGGGTGCAGTTTATCAATAAATTTGTAAAAAGATATTACGTGCAATAAAAGCATTTCTTAACAGCATAAAGTTTTCCAGTTTTCAGTAAGTTTAGTAAGATCTATTCTTAATTTTGTTCACATATTGACTATGGATATTAATTTAACATCCTAAATGAAGTTAAGAACTTAAGTATACATACAAAGCATTTACCTCCTTGGTCTCTTCTTCCTTTAGTAACTAACTACAATTTTCAATTACAGTCCAGGTTCGATGTATGATACTGGATGCTTGGGCTTGGTGCACTAAGACGACCCAGAGGGATGGTACAGGAAGGCAGGAGGGAGGAGGGTTCAGGATGGGGAACACGTGTATACCTGTGGAGGATTCATGTTGATGAATGGCAAAACCATACAATATTGTAAAGTAAAAAAATAAAAAAATAAAATGCAAAAAAACAACCAGATTTACCAACCTCAAGAAAATTATATTACAATGGAAGTTAAATTACATAATTAAATTACATAAATTAAATTAAGAAACATTTCAATAGTATTTTTTTAATTTGACATATTTGTTAAGACAAATACTTCATTTTGAAGTAGAACAGAAAACATTTTTATCTGTTTTCAAATTTCCCATCTCACTCATTTTCCAAAATTTATGTTTTCAGACTTAATTTATGTGATATGAGATTATTTTTTATGGAATACTCTATCCTTATTTATTTTTTGAAAATAGAGTTATATGTGAGACAAATGTACATATTTATATAATACATATTTAATATATCTATTTTAAAGAGCACATTATCTTCTTTTGAATTCAGGGAGCTAGGAGTCTAGTTTCCTAACTGTGAATACTTTCTTCAATTTTCTATGCAGAGAAATACACGAAACCTGTAACAACCATGATCTAGACTTAAAGGACCATATCATATACATAAGATAGTTACAAATAATAATAAGAAATTATAATTCAAGGGAATAATGTCTAAGTGCTTGCTAGAGGCACAAGTGATGCTCAAGAGTCGTAGGAGTATGATAACATTAATTATAACTGGAGAAATTTTTTTTTTAAAGTTTCTGCCGAAAAGAAAAGCCAATTGAATTTAAGCACTAGGTGGATATTTATTTAATTAAAGCTGCCACACAGTAAAATCAGTGATGCAAAATTTAACCTCAAGGAGTGAAGAGAGTCCCTACTTTACATGAAATTCCAAGTCATGACTCATCTGTTTATAATTTGAGTTGTATATTCATTACCTTCAATTTGTATAATTCTTAAACATAAATCCTTGAATATTTAAATATAATTCTTATAGAAGTCAATACAAACCACAAGATTAAACTACATTCAGCGTGAGGGGAGATAGACTGTACCTCTTGATGAGAAGATGAGTATGCATCTACAAGGATGGAAAGAACCATTGGTATCCTATTTTTTAGGAAACAAGTCACCCATAATTTTATTCCCCATTATTCTAGAATATAGAACTTTTTTCAACTTCTCTGAATAATTAAAATGTTTTATTCTTTTTTGTTTATTCATATATCTATTTTATTTTCCATTCATTTACAGTGTCATTTAAATACAGAATGCTAAGTAACATTATTCTAAGTATTAAAATGCGTTTCAAATCTGCCCCTTTGTGCTAGTCTTTTGCTGCTGCTGCTGCTGCTAAGTCGCTCAGTCTTTTAATTTATACTTAAAAATCATTTGTGCTATCACAAAAGCATCTTGCCACTCGTGTTCCTCTAGTGGCATTCCTTTGGCACAATCTTCCTCATTGCATCCAGAATTGCTTTCTAAAATAAATATTTGATCAACTATCATTTTAGTATATTTTACAATGTTTCTTGGCCTATATTAAAGTTCCCTTGTGTATCACAGAGACTTTATGAATCTAGTTCCAGATGGCTTTTCCACTTTTACTTACCACCAGGAAGTCCCTTAACACTCTATATTACAGCTCCAAAACAGTACTTTTCTTATACTACATCAGAATCTACATGTGCTTGACAGTTTATCAACTATAGAATCTTTCTGAAAACTTCTTATTTTTGCCTTACAACATAAACACAAGATGTGTGTTAGTTGTGACTCTTTGCAAGCCCATGGACTGTAGCCCGCCAGGCTCCTCTGTCCATGAACTTCTCCAGGCAATAATACTGGAGTGAGTAGCCATTCCCTTCTTCAGGGGATCTTCCCCACCCAGGGACTGAACTCAGGATCTCCTGCATTACAGGCAGATTCTTTTTTAAAAGAAATTATTTATTTTAATTGGAGGCTAATTACTTTACAATATTGTGGTGGTTTTTGCCATATATTGACAGAATCAGCCAAAGGTGTACAAGTGTCCCCAATCCAAAACCCCCTCCCTCTTCCCTCCCCATCCCATCCCTCTGGGTTGTCCCAGTGCAGCAGCTTCAAGTGCCCTGTTTCATGCATCAAATTTGGACTGGTGATCTGTTTCACATACGGTAATATGCATGTTTCGATGCTATTCTCTCAAATCATCCCACCCTCACCTTCTCCCAGAATCCAAGAGTCTGTTCTTTATATCTGTGTCTCTTTTGCTGTCTCTCATATAGGATCATTGTTACCATCTTTCTCAATTACATATATATATATATATATATATATATATATATATATATGCTTTATTATACTGTGTTGGTGTTTTTCTTTCTGACTTACTTCACTCTGTATAATAGGCACCAGTTTCATCCACCTCACTAGGACTGATTCAAATGTGTTCTTTTTTAATAGCTGAGTAATATTCCATTGTATATAACTTTCTTATCCATTCATCTGCTGATGGACATCCAGGTTGCTTCCATGTCCTAGCTATTGTAACAGTGCTGTGATGAACATTGGGGTACATGTGTCTCTTTCAGTTCTGGTTTCTTCAGTGTGTATGCCCAGAAGTGGGATTGCTGGGTCGTATGGCAGATCTGTTTTCAGTTTGTTAAGGAATGTCCACACTGTTCTCCATAGTGGCTGTACTAGTTTGCATTCCCTCCAACAGTGTAAGAGGGTTCCCTTTTCTCCACAACTTCTCCAGCATTTGTGGTTTGTAGACTTTTTGATATTAGCTGTTCTGACTGGCATGAGATGGTACCTCATTGTGGTTTTGATTTGCATTTCTCTGATAATGAGTTGATGTTGAGCATCTTTTTCATGTGTTTGTTAGCCATCTGTATGTCTCCTTTGGAGAAGTGTCTGTTTAGTTCTTTTGCCCATTTTTTGATTGGGTCGTTTATATGCCATCAGATTCTTTACCATGTGAGCCATGAGGGAAGCCTGCCCTTCAACACATTAACCCTTTAAATCACAGCTTAATTTTGCTTAGTCAGAGATAGATATTTCCTAATCTCCACCCCCTAGCAGACTTACAAAAACATCTTCTATGCTTACATGTCACCTTGGACTTGTCACTATCAAACTGTATATTGCACTGCACCATAACTTTAAATGTATCTTTCTCTATCCACCAGAACTTTGAGCTACATACTGTCACACACTGACCAGTAAAAAGCAATACACCTTACACAGAATGCATTCAATCTGTATTTGTTAGGTAATGAATATTTGACTAGCTTCATTGTAAAAGTCCATAATATATTTAAGAATGTATTTTACATTGAATATATGTTTGTTATATTATTCATGATATTTTTGTGCATTTTTCAATCAAGATACACTAGTGATATATAAAAGCTACACAGCATATAAGGTAATTGCACTGAGATCTCACATATTTACTAAAAAATATCAACATATTTTTAGTTATATTTCTTTTGTAAACAAGCTAAATAGAAAATCCTTAGTAGAAATTTTAATTCTTACACACCAATGATGATACACACCCTGATGTATAACTTCTGTTTTTCGATAGAAGAACTGGAGTCACTTTTTTCTTAAGAATTTGTTTTTGTCTTTTCAAGCAGTTGTTATTGAGCTCACTGGGCTGCAAAATGCAATAAATGTCTTCATTTCATTGCCAAATTATTCATCTGAACTAGAGTGAGAAGAGATGTGTGCTAATTTCTTGATAGCCTGACTGCTTTGTCAAAAAGTTGGAAAGTACTGTCAAATTTGCATTACAAAATAAAACATGTTTAACGCTGATCTACTGCTAGAGAAAGTAATTTGTTTTAACAAATATTTATGTTTATCAGGCCTAAAAAAGAAAAGTAGCTTATTCTCCCTAAAAAAAGAAAAAGCCACAAAGTTTATAATATTCTTTTTGTGCTTGTCTTTTGTTTTACCTTTAAAGTAAATCTTCATTACAGTCTATTAGTGCTCTCGAATTGGATCTGATATTGGGCTGTGCAAAACTGGAATTGACCCATAACCCATGACAGTAAAAGAGCACTAGAAATATTGTGAATTTTAGAAAATGAAACTTCACACACACAAACACACACAAAGAAACTTCACAAAATTTGAAAACTGGCAAACCATTATATGGGAAACAAACAAAAATAAATAGTTAAAAGAGGGTGAAAAACAGTGTGAGGAAATGGGAAAGAAACTGGAATATAGTCAAATCTCCAGAATTGAAATAGGGCCAGGAATCAAAACCAGGAGTAATTTCCTAAATTGCTCCATGACTACACAGGTGCTACCCACAGAGGAGATGAAACCTATAACATGAGCTGTGAGGGAATAACAAAGGGCAGCAGACAGGCCTGGAAAATTGATAAAATACTGTTGATAAACATCAACAGTAAATCTTGAATTTAATAAAAGAGAGACAAGTCTAGGTAACACTGTAAGAGCAAAACAACATAGATAAATCAATCTTTCCTTTTAAAATCAAAATATAAGTTAAAGTAGAATTCTTGTATTTACCTGTGTATTTTCCATGGTGTGGACATGTTTTGGAAATGTCTCTATTGTGGAAAATACATAGTTAATCTGGCTGAACAAAGAGTTGAAACCTAAGTGTAATGTATACTTCTTTAAAGATTCCTAACAGTTCCTAAATTTGTATAATTATTTTAGCAAGTGTTCCTAAAGCATTCAGTATATTAGTGATTTTAAGTCCAGTTTGATCAGACTACAAATGTCCTCAAGAGAACAATTTCTGTTATTCTTTCTGAAACAGAAAATGTCAAGGAAAACAAATCGAATAGAATCTCTGTATAGCTCAGTTGGTAAAGAATCTGCCTACAATGCAGGATTCCTGGGTTTAAACCCTGGGTTGGGAAGATCCCCTGGAGAAGGGAAAGGCTACCCACTCCAGTATTCTGGCCTGGAGAATTCCATGGACTGTACAGTCCATGGAGTTGCAAAGAGTCAGACACAACTGAGTGACTTCACGTATATCATCAAAGAAATTGTTGAAAATTTTTAAAGACTTTTTTCTGTAGGAATCTTTAAGAATTTTTTCTCCTCTGCTGAAACATGCCAACATTTACGATGCAGCTGATGTTGTATACACTCAAATTGCCAGCTCAGTCCTGTGAGTGGCTTGTAGCCAAGGAAGACCTAGATGAGGAACCAGCAAGGTCTGACAATGGTGCAGTGGCCACCACTTCAGAACCTGGTAAGTCTGCTGAGAGTTAAAGGATTCTGGATTTTTTAAGAAGCCATAGCCTTCATGTAAACTCCAATTTAGAGTGCATAATACACATCTGGCTAGTGGTGAAAAACAAACCTACCAATGCAGGCAACATAAGAGATGCAGGTTGAATCTCTGGTCGGGAAGATCCCCTGAATGAGGGCATGGCAACCCAGTCCAGTATACAAATCCCAGACCTCTCCTCCAGTTACTTGGATTGTATAGGTCTAGACAGGGACCCAGGGACCTGCTTATATAAATAAGCCCCTTAGGTAACTTTAGTGGAGTCATCCAGTGATCATACTCATACTACGAAAAACTCACAGTTCAGTTCAGTTCAGTTCAGTTGCTCAGTCGTGTCTGACTGTTTGTGACCTCATGGACTGCAGTACACCAGGCCTCCTTGTCCATCACCAACTCCTGGAGTTTACCCAAACTCATGTCCATTGAGTCAGTGATGCCATCCAACCATCTCATCCTCTGTCGTTCCCTTCTCCTCCTGCCTTCAATATTTCCCAGCATCAGGGTCTTTTCCAATGAGTTAGTTCTTCATATCAGGTAGCCAAAGTATTGGAATTTCAGCTTCAACCTCAGTCCTTCCAATGAACACCCAGGACTGATCTCCTTTAGGATGGACTGGTTGGATCTCCTTGCAGTCCAAGGGACTCTCAAGAGTCTTCTCCAACACCACAGTTCAAAAGCATCAATTCTTTGGAGCTCAGCCTTCTATTTAGTCCAACTTTCACATCCATACATGACTACTGGAAAAACCATGGCCTTGACTAGATGGACTTTTGTTGGCAAAGTAATGTCTCTGTTTTTGAATATGCTGTCTAGGTTGGTCATAACTTTCCTTCCAAGGAGTAAGCGTCTTTTAATTTCATGGCTGCAGTCACCATCTGCAGTGATTTTGGAGCCCCCCAAAATAAAGTCAGTCACCGTTTCCACTGTTTCCCCATCTATTTGCCATGAAGTAGTCCTTAATTTTCTATAAGTCTTTAACTGTGATTCTTAATGTGCCCACAAGTTTTAAAACTTGTCATTAACATGATGTGTTTTCTTTGCAGGAGACTGAATATATCCGGTTGTGTCCATTTTTTTTTTGTTTGTTTGTTTTTAGTCACTATGTCCAATGCTTTTGTAACCCCATTGACTGTAACCTGCCAAACTCCTCTGTCCATGGTATTTCCAAGGCAAGAATACTAGAGTGCATTGCCATTTCCTTCTCCAGGGGATTTTCCCAACCCAGGGATTGAACCCATGTCTCTTAGATATCCTGCACTGATAACTGGGTGCTTTACCACTGAGCCACCAGGGAAGACCCTACCTATTCTGAATTGAATATATCACCGAATACAAGATATTACCATTTATTTGATTTTGAGCAGAGCTAGTAATTCAGTGAGCTTCTTAGGTAGCTCAGCTGGTCAAGAATCCACCTGCAAGGCAGAAGACCCTGGTTCAATTCCTGGGTGGGGACAATCCTCTGTAGAAGGGATAGGTTACCCACTCCAGTATTCTTGGGCTTCTCTGGTGGCTCAGAGAGTAAAGAATTCACCTGCACTGAGGGAGACCTGCTTTTGATCCCTGGGTTGTGAAGATTCTCTGGAGAAAGACATGCAACCCACTCCAGTATTATTGCCTGGAGAATCCCCATGGATAGAAGAGCCTGGAAGGCTATAGCCCGTGGTGTCACAAAGAGTCGAACGCAACTAAGCACAACACAGTTACTCAATAATGACACTTTGCTCTATAGTTTTGTTTCTGAAGAAAATTTCATGCATAAGAATAGATGCATAAATCAAAGCAAAATTTCATTTGAGAAGTGATAGCTGATGATGAGATTTTGGACTGAAGATCACATTGTCAAGTGTCTCTGCCACTTTATATTCAATATCATCATAATAGTAAATATAACGCATAGGTATGCCAACAAAACAATGGTATCAATCCATCTCTAGGGTGCTATCTTCCCAAAGTCTGCTGGGTAGAGTTTTAGACCTAGAGGAGAGAGTGATGTAGAAAGAGGGTCATTGTTCATGAAAGAAAAGAAGGAAAAGTATCAGTAATGGGAGAGAGACTGGCAGAAGGGTGGTGAGTTCCATAGTCAGAGAGTTATCATCTGCACTATAGGACACTGATCCTGAATCTTTCTCAGGGTTTTTTTTTTTTTTTTTTTTAATTGAGAGATTATTTACTTTATAATGAGTGTGCTACGTTGTTCAATAAATGTATGGGTAGCAGTTTTAACCAACGTGAATAGATATGATCTTTTAACAAAGCTACATTCTGAGATGTGCTTTTTACATTACACAATTCATTATGAAGCTCTACCTTATTTTCTACATTATGAAAGACCACACATTGTCTAAGGATTTCATGAACTTGGCCTGTCTATCTGTTTCAAATTCATTGTCTTGCATCCGTGGATCTCTAATATGGAAGATGTATAATGGTCAAGTGATACATCACTGAAATAGTATTTTGTCATCAACCTGCATGGCTCATGTTATTATGGACATTATGTTTTTAATTTTGTTTTAATTTGAGGATAATTGTTTTACAGTGTTGTGTTGGTTTCTGCCATACTACAATGTGAATCAGTCATAAGTAAACATAGGTACCCTCCCTCTTTAACCTCCCTCTGATCTCCTGATGAACCTACAGCTTGTCTGTCATAAAGAGTAAAGTCAGAAAGAGAAAAAACAAATATCATATACAAATGTGTATATATATATATATGGAATCTAGAAAAATAGTACTGATGAACCCATTATATTTTATTATGAGACAACATATTTAGGTAGGATAAAAGGTTGTCATTTCTTACTAATGTGACCTCCTATATCTTTTCCATGTGGTCTCAGTTGTGCTTACTGTAAATTAAGTGTTATAACTGATGTTAACTACTTTTTGCTTATTTATATCATTTTTCATACCAAATTTTGTATTAAGAGAAATAGCATTTTAGGTTTTTTGTTGTTGTTTTTTCTTTTCTTATCAACAGTTTCCCAAAGAAGCAGTAAGAAACTTTCCTATCACACACTGAGGCAATTTCAAAAATTGCGCTGAAATATTCTGAAGTGTGAATTAGTGAAAGCAAGTTAGTAAGAAAAAATGGGAAACATTAGGTTAATTCAAGATATAAAATATAAATAGTAATCATAGCCTGGTAAACATCAGATACTTTATACTCCTATTGATGCTTTGCTGTTTAGTCATTCAGTCATGTCCTACTCTTTGCAACCCCATGGACTGTAGTCTACTAGGCTCCTCAGTCTATGGGGTTTCCCAGGAAAGAATATTGGTGTGGTTTGCCATTTTCTTATCCAGGGGATCTTCCTGACCCAGGGATCGAAGCTGTGTCTCCTGCTTAGCAGCTGAATTCTTTACCACTGAGCCACCTGGGATGCCCCTACTATAGGTGCTAGACAGGTTTAATATTTGCTCTGCTTATGGCCCAGATATTATAAAATACTGCTTGTATACAAAGAAGTACGACATAAATGGAAAACTCCACTGTTCCAAACTTATAGTGGCAGGTGTATATGAAAGTATCGACTGAAAAAAATTCACAACATGAGTGCTGTGAGTTAAGTTTTATTTGGGAAAAAATGAAGATTATAACCTTGGAGGCAGCATTTCCAATAGCTCTGAGATACTAACTCAAAGAGATAGGGGAGGAGATCAGTGTTATATATTATTTTAGTGGAGAGGGGTATAGGGCAGTCAAGCACACATTTTGGCAGAAGCTTGCTACTACTCGCAAGGAGCCAATGTCCCTGTTAATGATTTTACAGATTTTCTAGATATAGGGAGATTCAAGAATCAGGCTCATAAAATCTTGTCCAGAAAGTATCTGTCTAAAAGTTTCTTCTGCCAGAGAACAGAATGTCTCATTCCTGATCTTCACCCTGAACTCCTTTCAGGGTGTGCTGAAGCTCAGTGGCTACAGTGACTAGTGACTTGATCCTTGTAGAGACAGATGGCACATGCCAGTTTTTGTTGTTGTTGTTGTTGGCAAAAAGAACATAAAGTAAAACTTCCTTACACAGAACAGCAATGCTGCAGTCACCATAGCCCTATAGAAGAGTAGTTTCCACAGTCCTCAGCTTCCTATTTCCACCATCTACTGCAGATGTTAGGGATTGACTGATGATCTTGACAAGTATTCCTCAGTACTGATCTGTGTTCTGGTGCCGGGTTTTGAGAATATTTTCATATGCCTGAAGTGAAATAAAAATATATGAGCTTGTGATAAGGATAAATTCCCTCATTGTTTTAACATGATTTTCCAATCCTTTTCTTTCAAGATTCAGGATAAATTTTAAATAAAGTTTTTTGTTTGCCTATGTTTTCGTTTCAGTATGTACTGTGTTTCTGCTAGGCAAAAGTAAAAAAAAAAAAAATAAAGAAAAGAAAAAATAATTGCAAACTATACTCAGAAATTAGAAAAAAAATTATACTGAATCAGTAAATTAAAAAATCCTAGCAGCATTAGGCAGCTCTGTCCCTCTCTTTAAGGAAATGAAAAGCTATCGATCTCTTACACATAGTTATTTATTTATTTTCCCTTATTAAACAATTTGCTACAACTGTGGGGGATAAAAAGTAGATTCTTTTGCCACACTTATCTTTGTGACATTTCACGAACTAATTTTAATTAACATATATTTGATTTGATGTCAAAATGCTCCGGTTCCTTTAAAATGTCAAATTTTAAAGTGCTGACATTTTCTTGGAAAGAGCAAGGACCTGAATGAGTTAATTAGGAAGGGGCTGGCCACTCAGAGATTTCAGTACAAAAGGCAGTTCCAGTTCGTTTTTGCTGATAAGAAAGCTGTCCCTGAAGATGGCTGAGTCTTTTTCAGCTCAGGGCCAGGATGACCTTCCATAGGAAGCCTAATTTTATACTGTTCTCTCACATGCTAGAGAACGGACCATATTTTCTACTATGATCCAAATCTATATTAGTAATCAGACAACTTCTTTATATTCATCTGTAAAGTTCTTGAGAACAGGTATTTGTCATATTCATCTGTTTGAACAACACTTAAAACTATGCATGGCACATAGTAGGCCCTCAGTACATATATCTTAAACTAATGGTGAAGGAGGAAGTGACAAAACTATCAATACAAGAAATTTTGATTCAGAGTAAAAATGAGAAAGCAGTTGAGAACTTTACAGAGACTATTTACTCAAAAAAAGTTGACTTGAATTTGACATAACTGAGACCAGTTTAAAATAAATTGCTGTAAATAATTGTGATGAAGAATCTTTACAATAGTTAAAATTCAAGCATCTGTAGATTATTAAAGTGTGAGACAGATAGACAAAGACTAAAGAGCACCACAGGCAGCTTATGACAATATGTGGGATAAAAGCAAATTGACTGACTGATCTTCATTGTAGTTAGATAACAGGCTACATATTTGGATTCTTTTTAAATATTTAAGGCTGTTTTCTTAATTGTTTTATATGATTTGTGTGGTAGAATGCATTATGAAATGAATTTTAGATTCTTGGTTTAGTTTTCCTAATGAACTTATATGAATGAATAAGTGAATTAGAAGTGATAGCTCTAGTTTCTGTCACCTAATCTTAATTTGCAGTGCTTTGGGGAAATCTAAACCTAATTAGCAATGATGTCTATTAGAACAGTCATGAAATTAATATGTGTTTACAGCTAACTCCCAAAATAAAGGAGAGGTAGTTCAGATTAAATCAACTTTAGTTTATTTGGTCCTTTAATTATAATGAGAATTTAATGGTGTATAGATGTGTACACTAATTGTATATTTATCTTGAAAATGTAATCTCATCACCCTAATTTTTATATGATTTGAAAAGTCTTAGAGAAAAGGAGATATAGAGAAGACCACTAATCACAAACTTGTAAAAGAAGTGACATAATCAATAGTTTATGTTTATTAATATTTCATAAGTTTAGGATGCAGACATCAAACCTTCTGACATATACTGAAGGATAACTAAGTGATGTGTGAAAAACAGATTATCCTCTCACTTTTGTGATCAAGACTTAGAAATGACTGCGGAGCTCTACCCTTGTTCCTAAACAGCCCCCAGGTGAGGCTAATGGGAAGTGCATGCCTGTCTGCTTGCTCAGTCTCTCAATCATTTCTGTTTGTGATCCTATGACCATAGCCTACCAGGTTCCCCTGTCCATGGGATTCTCCAGGCAAGAATACTGAAGTGTGTTGTCATGCCCTCCTCCAAGGAATCTTCTGGACCCAGGGATCACACCTAGGTCTCTTATGCCTCCTGCATTGACATGATGGTTCTTTACCACTAGCGCCACCTGGAAAGTATCTAATAGAAAGAAACATTGCAAACCAGTCCTGCTAGCTATAAAAAGTAGTTCCAGAATTACAGTATGATCATTAGAATTGGGTACAACCGGTGTCTTTACTATAAATCCTAATTTAAATGTAATCAGGGATGTGTAAAGCTTCAATTTCCAAAGCTGCCAACATGTAAAACCTACCTGATTTTCTGTCATTGCATTTTTCAAACCAGCTGGGCTTCAATGAAAGTATTTTGTGTTCCTGCTGGGCCATAATGAAATGATTTTTCACCTGGTTTGAAACCCATGCAAATCCAAATAAAAACTGAAACTGAAGTGAAATGTACAATATGTCAACCACAGGAACCAGTGCCAGTATTTTTTCCCCCCTCCAAAGCGATTGCTAACTGAAACAGCAGGCTTCACACTTTCATAATCTCAGCAGACTGCAGCAGTAGCTAACTTCACAGACTACTTGAGGACAATTGAGCACCATGATAAAAGAGAAGGGCTGTTACTAGCTGGTTGAAATGAGATGTTGACTCTTGATTCCTTGGGTTACAACTGGTGTTGAAGGTAGTTATAGTTAAAATTATTATGACCACTCCATCGGATTCATTTTATTTTCTTCTATAAATGTTAGATGACTTTCAACTGGCAAATTAAGATACTTAAATTAACAAATTAAAGGTATGAGCAATATTATCTTTTATTTTGAATCTGAAACACATGTGGCCTCAGAGATTATTTGATTTTCTAGTTTGAAAAGTTGGAGCAGCAGAAATTAGAACATTTCTTGTGCATGCTAATAATTATAAAAACTATTTTAGATTAATGAAATATATGTTTAAGGAAAAAATGTGAGATCTAAACAAAGAAAACATGACTTTAATTTAGGGAAATGCTTATTTTGCATATAATTTTCAACAAAATGGTGCAACTTATTCATCTTAACATCCTTTATTTTTCATCATGATAGCTGAATATAAAAGCATGAAATGAGTGTTGTCTAATAAGTAAAATGTGGCTAACTTCTTCATTCCTATCCCTGTGAACAATATTATTTTGGAATGTGCTCTTGGTTTTAGTAACTTAGGCCCTTGTGGCTTTAACCCTTAAGAAATGGCTCCTAGAGTTAGTAGTCATTCAGAATACCCATGTATCCAGCAACGGTGGTGATTTTGTACAAATATATCAACATTTATTTACCCATCCTTCTTTTTTTTTTTTAAGCTGAGGAAAAATTGACCTGTTATATTGGTGTCCAGTATACAACATAATGATTCTGTGTTTGTATACAATTCAAAATAATTCCTACAATAACTCCAGTTACCATCTATCCTCATATAAAGTTGTGTATTTTTTTTCTTGTGATGAGAACTTTGAGCTGTTTTTTTTTTTTTTTTTTGATGAGTCCAATCAGTTTTTCTATAACACTTGTCTTGAAAACCAATGTTTTTCCAAACAATTGACATATCAGGAAACAGTTTTAGCATGATAGAGATTCTGCCGCTTATGTGTGGTTTCATCTGTGAGAGACTAGAGGTAAATACAGAAAACTACATTCAACTGAATGGAGCCATCCTAAAATATCCAAAAGATTAAAACTGCACACAGGAATACGTGAAGCAAGGATGAGTTGTACTCATCCCATTCTGGAATTCCAACTTCTGGTCTGATTTCAGAGAACAAACCTTACATCCATTTACAACAGCTCATAAGTTTCAACCCTTCTGGCAGCCAACCTGGCTCAGCACACTCTCCTCTGTTTAATGTTCCCCTTTCCTCTCTGTGTTCTCTGTTCTTTTTACTTTCTTTCTCTCTCTTTACATTCACTCATTTTCCATCCAACTTTTATTCTCTTCCTCTCACACATAGTAGGAGAAGGTGTTTAGTGTTTCTTGCCATACATTGACATGAATCAGCCATGGGTGTACATGTGCCCCCCCTCATCCTGAAGCCCCCTCCCACCTCCTTCCCCATCCCATCCCTCAGGGTTGTCCCAGTGCACAGGCTTTGAGTGCCCTGTTTCATGCATCAGACTTGGACTGGTGATTAAGATAAAGTGCCATATTGATTTGTAATGCTTATTTATGAATCATGTAACAGGCCTAAATCTGTGCTATTATTTTTATTATGTGGCTATTTTGTTGTTAATGTGACACTGATCACAATTTTGAGCATTGGCTACCTCACTATATTTTCATAAAGTCTGTGGGTTTTGCTATGTAATTTGCAGTGTGATGATATTTAAGGAACTCACCTGCTGCTTTAGAATGGAAATGATGATATTATAGTTTGCAACCTGTTTGATGCCCTTAAAAAAGACTCAGTCCAAACTTTACCCAGGAGGGAGAAATTACCTTTATTACTCTGATCAGGAAACAAACCTGTCCTCTGACACAAAGAACATTATCTTTATCTTTCAAGACCGTTCTACAAACTTCCTTTGAAATGTATCCCAGAACAAAGACCGCCAATGACTCTTCCCAAGATGTGCAGGAATACAAGGCACCTATGGAGAATTTTTTCCCAATCATATTATTCTGAAGAACAAGTATGAGATTGCTTCTTTCACCATGCTTCCATAGTAGATGGTCCAGAGGAGTGTCTTCAGAGCATGGCATTCAGCCACTCTACAAAGAGCCTCCAGGAAAGGAAGTGATATGGTGATTAACCTGACCAGTTCATCCAAGGAAAGTCAATCCTGATAAATCTCAAACTGGGTTAAGCCCTCAACTACTGATTCAGAAGACCTATCATGGTTGTGTTATAGACCTTACTAGACATAGACTCTAACATGCCACAAGCTTCACAAGGATTGTCACTGTTGTTTTGGCTGCTCAGTCATGTCCAACTCTTTGTCACCCCATGGACTGTAACCTGACAGTCTCCTCTGTCCATGGGATTTTCCCAGACAAGAATACTGGAGTGGGTTGCCATTTCCTACATGTCCCTCCATGTGGCTGGAAGGTGGATATTTGATGTTTTTTAAAAAAATAATAGAAATGAGTATTCCCTGAGAATTTATTGACCAGAAATAAGTATTTCTATGTGCAAAATCTCCTGTTCACTGGTTATCCAATTTGAGTGGACAGAATATTGGCCACTGAGAATTCCTTTCTCTATAGTTTTGGTCATTCCTTGATCTCCTATTCCCTGTACTCAAAATCCACTTATATGATTGTTTAGAGAGAGGAAACTCCACTCTTACTATCTGATGCATCTCTCTGTGTAGCATTTTTAAAATAATATTTTGATAATACCAAAAGTATAATTTTAATTATTATAGAAGGCTATGATTCAGTTTTTTTTTTCCTTAGAGATTTGAAAATGTTTATCCATTTACTTTTGGTATCTGTGTTAAATATAAAATATGAAGCAAATTTAATTACAGTACATACTGCATTTTTTATAACTCTATTAAAGATTTAAGTAATTTAAACTGTTTCAATTATAAAATAACAGTAGAATTACTTTAGAATGTATTGTTTTTTGTCATTCCTGCTGAGCCCATTTATAGTCTTTAAGAATATTTGAGTTTTGCCTAGAAATATTTTCATATATTTTCTTTCATTACAGCCTCTGTTTAGTTCTCTCAAGTCTCTTCTGGAAGACATTCTAAAATGTATATCTATCATAGATTAGGCCTATTTCCCTTCTTTATATATTACCTTTTCCATAATATATTTAAGGTCTTTAAAATCTGACATATTTCTGTCAGACTTCTGAGCTTGTTCTCTAGTTTGCTACATTAGCCACGTTTTGTTCTGCTACTTGTCCTTATAAGTGAATATAGCAAAGAATCAAAATGCAAGATCAGCATAAAAATACAAGTATATTTATATATATTAGCAAAAAACAATTGAAAACCAAATTGTTAAACAATGTTGCACTCTATAGTGTCAAAAATACCAAATACTTACAATAAATATTTAACGAAAGACCTGTAGGAACTGAAAGTTATAGACTTCCAGTTAAAGTCTGGAAGTCTAGACTTGCAGTTAAAGTCTAAAGACTTTACTTAAGCAAAGAAAGACCTAAATAGAGTGATGCCAGACTTCACTGGTGGCTCAGTGGTAAAGAATCTGCCTGCCAGTGCAGGAGATGCAAGAGATAGGGATTCGACTCCTGGGTTGTAAAGACCCCTGGAGGAGGAAATAGCAACCCACTCCAGCATTCTTGCCTGGAAAAATCCCATGGACAGAGGAGCCTGCTGGGGTATAGCAAATAGAGTCAAAGAGTAGGATACGACTGAGCTCACAAGAGCACAAATAATGTGATGCACTATTTATATGCATAGGAAATCTCAATATTGGTAAGATTTTTATTCTTTCCAGGTTAATCTATAGATCCAATGCAAAACTTACCAAATGTAAGCATATCTTTAGTCTGTGATGCAACAATTATACTCTAGGGTATATACTTATGTGAAACTAGTGCAAATGTCCAGCAAAATAGAAACAATGTTCATAGACAAGTTTTACATAATAGCCGTAATTTGAACCAACCCAAATACCTACCATAGGCCTCAAGTGAAAAATTCATTGCTATAGTATGGATGAATCTCCTGTACATAATATTAATGAAGAGGCAGACGTAAAATAAGCAAAGCAGTATGGTTATATTTTATGGAATTAAAATTGAGCAAAACTAATCTAAGATGATAAAAACCAGATGGTGGGTAAAATTATACTGAAGATGGGAAGAGTAATATGAACTGACAGGAGGACGAAAGAGCTTTTTAGAGTTCAGGAAATTCTCTGTATCACAGGTCAGAATTGGTTACATGAGGATATGTATATATAAAAGTGCATCAATGTATAAATTTATGATTTTTACAATTTAAGAAAATGAAAAGAATCACTCATCAAACTCCTTCACATGCTACTGTGTAAAAGTGAATCTCTAGGAGAAGATTTTAAAGTGCAGCATTTCTCGAATATATTAGTTAATGAATTATAGGAACTGACTTTCAGTGTAATATGAGACAAGCCAGTAATTGAGTTAGAATAAAATATCTAAAGGATAGTGAATTGGTTCTGATTTCTAATTTAGGAAGAGATTAGTGGATAATAACCAGGATTAGGAGACAGTTGAAAATATCTTATTCAACTAGAACATTTGGTAGTGATAAAAATTATAGAAATTTATTCATTAGAAAAATTTCAAGAGAATAAGTATAAAACTATATTTCCACTAAGGTCAGGAAATTTTGACCATCTTGGAAACTATTTCACTATACTCATACATTTGACTATACAAGTCTATCTTTTAATTGTCTTCCATCTGACTTTAAGCAAATATATATATATATATATATATATATATATATATATGTGATCTATATATATATAATAAAGTGAACTTTCTGCTTGATCAAGATAAATAGCTTGAGATTTTAATTATTTTATTGAAATACAAAAAACCTTTTCCTATACCCCTTCAACTCTCCATCCAGGCCATGGAGATTCTGATTTAATTGGTATGGGGTAGAGCCTAGAAATTGGGATTTTAAAAAAAAATCTAATATGGAGCAAACTGAAACTTACAAGAGAGAGGGCCCATATGCCAAAACCCATACCTAAAATCCAACAGCCATTTGAGCTGATATAAGGGGAAATAATAACTTTCAAATTAGGCAAATCACTCTGAAACTGAATGATTCATCAGTGAGAATAAATAGAACACATATTCAGGGAGAAGTAGTTCTCAGAGAAGGAAATTACAAATTAAATAGAAAAAAAAGATAAATAAAATGTTATTTAAAAGCTTTCAATTGTTCCAATTTTTAAAAAAATATCAATTAAGTCATACAATAGATTTTCATGTGACCTAATGAAAACGATATCAGCGATGTTCAAAAGAAAATAATTTTCCTCATTTTCTTCAATTCAGTTCTTGCCTAAGATACATCAGATGAGATTTTGTCTACCTGAAGGCAATCACTTCCTTCAGTTGTGCCACTGGCAACGATTTACAATGGACTGAGATGATAAGGGGAGAGAGACAATGTGTCAGAGACATGCCCCTGAAGAAACATTTCTGCATGCCAAGAGATGCAGCAGTTGAAGCAGATAAAAAAGTAAAGCTAAACACGTGGTTTTTGAGTGAAATAACCAAGTTAAAATTTGGGTACATAAATTTCATGGGATTATTTTGAAATTTCAGTAGTTAGGAGGCAAAAAGAATGAAAAGAAGAAAAATGAGGTCACAACTTTACCAGTGTTGTAAGATCCATCTTGTTAGTTTTGCAGCTGATTTTGAAGAATCACCAAGAGTAAATCTATATTTGAAGATAGAGTTTAAAGAGATAGGGAAAGAAAAGGAACTGAGTTGCTATCTATTCCTGCATGTTTGGACAAAGAATTTAAGTTATAAATGTCAGTGACAGAGTTGAATTCTAAGTTTGTATTCAGAACTGATTTCAGTTGCTAAAAGACGTTAGGTTGTGTGTCCATGGACCGTTTAGATGAAAGTAACTTTTGAGGTTTAATGATCTGCACATATGCCAATTTCTATAGATCTGACTAGACTGCAGAATCAAGAAGAACTAGATATCTTTCACTAATGCAAAAATTCATTGAACATCTTATGTATTAGAGGATACATTTTTTATTTAAGCTCTTTATCAGGAGAGAAAAGTTAGAAGATTTAAAATTATTGGAATTTGTATTTGATTCCCACCTGTAGAGAAACAAAGGTCCATCTAGTCAAATCTATGGTTTTTCCAGTAGCCATGTATGGATGTGAGAGTTGGACTATAAAGAAAGCTGAGTGCTGAGAAATTGATGCTTTTGAACTGTGGTGTTGAAGAAGACTCTTGAGAGTCCCTTGGACTGCAAGGAGATCCAACCTGTCCATCCTAAAGGAAATCAGTCCTGAATATTCATTGGAAGGACTGATGCTATAGCTGAAACTCCAATACTTTGGCCATCTGATGTGAAGGACTGACTCATTGGAAAAGACCCTGATGCTGGGGAAGATTGAAGGTAGTAGGAGAAAGGGACGATAGAGAATGAGATGGTTGGATGGCACCACCAACACGATGGACATGAGTATGAGTAAGCTCAGGGAGTTGGTGACGGACAGGGGAGCTTGGCATACTGGTGTCCCTGGGATCACAAAGAGTCAGACAGAACTGAGCAACTGAACTGAACTGAATTCCGCCTTTAGAAATAATAAACTTTAATATTGGGGTTTCACATTCTTTATTAAACAGTGTAGAGATTCCCTAAGTGTATTATATTGCAACTATTCATTTATTTTGCTACATATTCACTATTTTCATAATGCAAATATAATTAAGACAAATACAGAAAGCTCTTGAAACAATTTCTTGAAATAAGTTCTAGAAGAAAATCATGTAAACTTCCAGTTAATACTTTGTGGAAGTATACTGTTTTCTGCTGCTGCTGTTGCTAAGTCGCTTCAGTCGTGTCTGACTCTGTGCAACCCCACAGACTGCAGCCCACCAGGCTCCTCTGTCTCTGGGATTCTCCAGGCAAGAACACTGTTTTCTACCTTCTCCTAAAAAGCATTCTGTAATTCACTTTCTTTGAAACTACAGTATAAAGACTATCTCCATGATTTCAAGATTTAGAAAGAAAATTATGTTAGGTTTAGGGTATAGTCAAGTTATTCACACATAGATTTTTTTCAGTGACTTAATTTTACTTAGGAAATAGCAATGAAATATAACAAATAAGTATAAATCACATAATTTTTAATGAATCATTCTGATTATTTTCCAGGTGTTTCTACAGTGAGGATTCACTAACACAATCCAATGGTATTATATGTTGAGACCTTGTAAAATCTGGTCAGTGTGCTTTGCTCTTTCCTCCTTTTCCCCATGTTGTAGAGAGGAAACACTTTAAGTAAATAAAGATTTTTGTTTTTAAGGAAATCGTTTAGGAATTGAATAAACATTTTCTGGAGTTTGGAAGGCTCTTGGTCAAAAGTGCATAGAAGAATAATGGACCGAAAAATAGAACCTACAGAGCTAATAGCTAGTAGCCTAATATAGTATTAAATTACATGGATTCTGCCTGCAGATTGCCTTGGACTTGAACTCTGATACTACCACTTATTAAGTCTATGATGTTAGCACATTACCTAATCTTTAGTGCTCTGTTTCCTTATCTGTGGTGGTAGTGGTGGTTTAGTTGCTAAGTCATGTCCGACTCTTGTGACCCCATGGACTGTAGCCCTTCAGTCACTGTCCATGAGATTCTCCAGGCAAGAATATTGGAGTAGGTTGCCATTTCCTTCTCCATTCCTTATCTGTATAATGGCCTTAACACAGAACCACTACATATGGTCATTGTCAGTATTAAGTATTTAGAATAGTGCTTTGTCCATACTAATTACCACATAAGTATATGCTCAATAATAAGATGCAGCTACTCTCAACTTTTCTCATTCTTTATTACATTTTCTTCTTTATATACTTTTTCTGTTTCTCTTTCAGTATAGCATGACTTTGTCTGAGTTTTCACCTATCTTGACCACATATAACCATGTGTGCACACTGAGTCACTTCAGTTGTGTCCAACTCTTGGTGACCCTCTGGACTGTAGCCTGCCAGGCTTCTCTGCAATGGGATTCTCCTAGCAAGAATACTGGAATGGGTTGCCATGTCCTTCTCTAGGGGATCTTCCTGTCCCAGAGATTGAACCTGTATCTCCTTTATTTGCTGCATTGTAGCATATGCTTTAACACTGAGCCACCAGGGAAACCCACATATAGCCATGCCAGCACTCAATAAAGACAAATCAGTATTACCTTAGAGATACTGGTTAGTTTAAATTTAAGGAAATCATATTTCTATTGGCTGGACTTACATCAGGAATATTGTAGTGGTCTCATCAGCTACAGACAGTGCATGAGTTCTACGCCTCTTTTGTCTCATTTGATAGAAGGTTATCATAAACTAGAAGAAAAATGCAATAAGTAGGTTGCCTACAACACTATTCAGTTTACAGAATATACAATTGACTGTGCATTTAATTTTATATCTTGAAATACCAATTCAATCCATCAGTTTTATATAATTGCATCAATAAGTAACTTGCTAGTTCTTAAAATAGCATCCATCCAAACAGTAGATAAATAACAAGATGACCAGACACACAAAAATGGAGTCATTCATTTGTGAATTGCAATACACAAATGTCTCAAAGCCTAATTACTGGAAAATTATAGTAAAAACACTCTTTATATGTACATATACATCACTGGAATGAAATAGTTTGCCAAGTAATCTGCAACAAATTAGGTCTGTAAAGATGAAATTAATCCTATTGACATTCATAAATCAAAAACATTACGAATGACTAAAATTCAAGAAAGTAAACACCTCAAGACACTACTGATAATGTCTTGGTGCTGATAATGAAGATTTCTCCCTAAAAATATGCAAAAGCTTAAATCCTAAACAGGTGTTCCTGTGTTATAAGAATATTGCCAATTTATGTTTCACAAGCCAGTCTCATATATATATATATATATATATATATATATATATATATATATATATACACATACATGTAGTGAATCTTCATTATAAGTGCTTCTCAGGTGGTGCAGTGCTAAGAATCTGCCTGCCAATGTAGGAGACACAGGAGACATGGGTTAAATCCCTGGGTGGGGAAGATCCCCTGGAGGAGGAAATGGCAACCCACTCCAGTATTCTTGCCTGGAAAATTCCACAGACAGAGGAGCCTGGTAGGGCTACAGTCCACACGGTTGCAAAGAGCTGGACTCAACTGAGTGACTGACCACACACAAGCAATCTTCATTGTCAATTCCATGTTCATGAATTTGCTATCTAGAATGTATTTCTAACCCGAAAATTAATATTCAGAGAGCTTATTATAGTCACTTGAGGACATGCACAGAGCGGCAAAAAGTTTGAGTCACTCAAAGTTCTAGTTCTCAACAGGACGACCCTCTCTTGTGTTTCAATTCTCCCATTGTAAAATGTGTCCTTCTCATGTCCTATTTAATGCCATATTTATTCAATTTTTGTGCTTTTCATTAGTGATTTTGTTGTTTAAAATACCCCAGAACTCTGCGGCTGCTGCTGCTAACTCGCTTTAGTCGTGTCCGACTCTGTGCGACCCCATAGATGGCAGCCCACCAGGCTTCCCCGTCCCTGGGATTCTCCAGGCAAAAGTACTGGAGTGGGGTGCCATTGCCTTCTCCAATGCATGAAAGTGAAAACTGAAAGTGAAGTCGCTCAGTCGTGTCCAACTCTAGCGAACCCATGGATTGCAGCCTACCAGGCTCCTCTGTCCATTCGACTTTCCAGGCAAAAGTACTGGAGTGGGGTGCCATTGCCTTCTCCGCCCCGGAACTCTAGTGTGGAAGTATTCTCTACTGTTCTAAGGGCAAAAAGGCTGTGATGTGGTTTATAGAGAAAATGTACGTTTTAGATAAGCTTTTTCAGTCATTAGTTACAATGCTCTCAGGTGTGAGTTCAGTGCTAATGAATCAATAACACTATCCATCAAGGGGATAAAAAGAAATTTGCAGATCTGTGCATAAGGCTGCTCCATAAAGTGCTAAAGTCTCACAATGCGTGATGAATTATGAAAAAGATAGAAGTTAAAATTTTGTGGATGGATGTGGTGATAAGCAATTTAAAAAGCTTGATGGACAGCACTGTTATCAGGCTAAAAGCCAGATAAAGTTTAGGTTATGCTGCTCAGGATTAAGAAAATATTAGGAGAAAAGGCTACTGAATTATTGTTATAAAGAAATGACAGCCAATTAATTATTTGTAAGAACTGTATAGTTCTCTATACAGTTAAACAAGATCTCTTTTAACAAGATCTGTATTAAACAAGATCTCTTTTAACAGAAACACACATAAAACAAGATTCTGTACTGATTGGCTAACAAAAATGTTGTGACCAGTACCTTGAAGAAAAGTAACCTTGAATTTCTCCCAAGAGAAATGGCTCAGTATTCGCTGATTCTATTTAGCCTAGTTATCTCCTTTATCAGGTTAGTAGCAACTATTTATATTTTGGTTTTATATTTTCTTGCCTAGATTAAGTGAAATAGTTCTACTAAAAATTAATTTCTTGATATCTGTTATTAATATAATTCTTTATTTGATTTTCTTGTCTTCAGCCACTTCCTCTTTTACCCTGTCCTGCTAATCACAAAATATCTGTTTACTTTTTTTTAAATCACTAAATATAGAAAAAAATTTTACTCTGGTTGCTCTTTCATTCAAGAAGCTAAAATATTTGTAAATTGTCAACTCATAGACTATATTTTTGGTTATTTAAAATTATATTTAACATTCTACCTCTATTCCATCCAATCTTATTTCTCACTGTATTTATACAAGCATTTTCTAATTAAGTGTTGTGTCTTCTCGGATAAGCTTCATATCTTGAACTTGCTTATGTTCAAAACATGGGTGAAGGTCAGCAACAAGATCAGGGTAGAGAAGAAAAAAAAAGAAAAAAATGGACAAAAAGATCTTCTAGGCTGGTTTATGCAGCCTCAACTCATCAAGTCCAATGTATAGCATCAAAATGAGTATTGCAAATGTTGCTATGTTTATTATGCCAAATTCCACTTTGGTTTTTCTGAACACTTGTTATCAATTTGGGTAAATCAAGCAGATTTTAGGGATATCTTGTACATTTATAATAGTAGCGACATTTTTGAGCATTTACTCCGTATACAATAGACAGTTCGTGGGAATATGAGAATGGAAATCAACAGTCTAAAACAGGGAAGAAGTGTGACCTTGTTTGAATTTCAATACCTTTGTTGTGTAGTGTGAAGCGCTTACTTTCCTGAAGTGTTGGGATGCGGTTTGAAGGAGTAGCCCCTGAATGCAGAGGGGTTCAAGCTGATGTGAAATGAAAGTGACATAATTGAGGGTCCAGGGGTCATCTTAAGCTACTTTAGGTCCAGTATAATGTAGACCTGAACCACTAAGGGCTAATAGTCTTGATAATATTTTTCTCATTGGTCAAAATCGTGTCATGGAAGAAGAAATCTTGGGACAATAAGTGTAAGAAAATAGTAATTCCAACTATTGAGTTTAGGAAAGATAAGTTTTGATTTTCTTTACCTATAATACTCAACTGCATACCCCACTTATACTTCAACCCTTCTCCACACACACAGAATAATTGATGTCTTGATATAATATGCATTTATCTTATGGAAAAAACAATGGGAATGAGAACAGATAAACTGTGGATTTACTTCTTTACATTCTCTTTTAAGTGCTTTCTATCTTATAGTTAATTTATTAGTTTTTTCCATTTTATAACTA
The DNA here is from genome assembly GCF_002263795.3 of Bos taurus. NCBI lineage: Eukaryota > Metazoa > Chordata > Mammalia > Artiodactyla > Bovidae > Bos > Bos taurus. The sequence continues at coordinate 52,568,631 of NC_037347.1, forward strand.
TTAACAATGTAATAAATCAATTGTATTTAAATAATAAACTATTATGCATACCTTGTTTGTTCCATCTTGGTCTTAGAGGTGAGAAGTCAAATATGTTTATCAAAGATTTGTTTAAGGATATTAAAGCTTTAATATTAAGCTAAGTAGTTGCATTTTACATGTGAAAATTTAGGCTTCTTTCTCTATGAATAGATCTGTTTCCTTTACTTTCTAGACTCAGGCTATAAATGAGGGGTAGCATTTATTGATCATGTGATATGCATCATGAACTGCTAGAAGTGTTTTTCTTGTGCCTTTTAAATCCTCCCACAATCCTATTTTATATGTCTTAATACAGCCACTTATAGATAAGGATATAGAAGTTCACAGAGGTTTCAGTAATCAGAATTTATCAAGAAATAGAATTCAGCTAGCTTCAAATTCCAGGTTGTTTTGCAATACAAAATAACTCCTGTTCAGAACACATTGTATTAGAGACTGAATTTTTAGCTAACATAAATTTTTTATTGATTGCAGTAATAGCATTTTAGTGTTCTGATATTCCAGGTCATTACTAAGCATTATTTTAATGCATTACACTCATAGAAAATATATTGGATGGAATAGTTTGGGGGATTATATAAACAATTCTTATCTAAGTGATATTTTGACAATATAAAATTGTATCTAGCTATTATATCTTCATTTATACTATGTCTAGAAAGGTCATTTTTATCACAGGATATATATAATTCAATTTAGATACCATGACAAAACCAATCAAATATTTTATTTAAGTAATTAATACTCTCATAATTTAGTAATGAACTTTATACATTTCTCACTAAAAATATGAAATTATATCGGCATTCTCGATTCTAACCCATATCCTTTGACAATTTATCATTGTTTCTGGCTCTCAGGTTTCTCAGCTATAAAAAAGTCAGAAATATTTATATCAAGCACTGTGGGTATTAAATGAGTTTGTACATGAAAATAAAAAAGTAGTTGCTACTTTTAAGTCATATACATAATTAGAATCTGATATAATGTTAACTATAATTGAGCTATTTCTCATCTATCTCTCTTGATAAAACTCAATGTAAGAGAAACAGTGAGCAACCCTTTTAAACAGTCTAATTTTCTCATTTCAATGAAGACGTTTTACTTTTTAAAGTAAAATTGTAAGAATTTGTTTTATTGCATGGTTTATATTAACTACTATATAATTCTATTACAATTTAAAAAATTAACATCAGGTTATGTGTTTAGTAAGTTTCTTGCATCATGAAGATTTTATTTTTCCACTAAGTTAGAATACTACTGACTAAGAGATTAGTGTACCAACCACAATATAAAATCATAAATATTACTATCTTTTATGAAATTATAACAATGAAATTTCATTTTGATTGCTGTTTAAAAGCTGGTTAAAATTACTTTCAAGGTGCTTTATAAAACTGCTTTCCATTATCATTAACCATGGATGGTTTAGTGGAGATTGTTATTTAACTTATGCAGAGGAAGTATAAGTAAGTTTGTTTGTCATTTCTTCATAAAAGATTAACATTTAAGACCACAAAAACAATTAATCCATTATCTTCATTAGGTTTTGGGGATAAAGAATTGATATTTGTACAAAATACAAATAATCACGTAGATATTGTTTTAGCATGTATCAACAAATAATCATAAGGTTAAATTTTTTAAAAAATTATCTAAAATGCTTGTACTCAGAGACAAGGTGACATATTTGAAAAATAAACTTGAAAACTAAGTTGTTTAAATTTTCTTCAAATGTAAATGTAAGGTTATGAGTATACAGAATTATATTCTACATGATAAACTAACACATTTAATAAACATATTAATTTTTATATTGATTATTCTCTAGACATATAGAATATTCTAAGAATTTCATTTACAATTTTTTGTCAGATATCTTACGTATTTCAGTGTAATTTAACATCTATTTAACACTTAAAATTCCAAGAGCTTGCTACATTCTGGGAGTAAAATATTTAATAAAATGCATTTGTTGCCCTCCAAGTACTTATTGATTACCAACAGGAAGACATAAAATATATTATATTAGATCTTAAACAAAGAAGTATCTGCAAGGTACTAAGTAAGGGACAGTTAACTCTTTCCTCAATTTCAGGGTACTTTTGAGATAAAATTAACCTGTCAGTAACAATTTTTCCAAATCTAAATATAAAAATCTCCATCGCTATCCCTCATGTGTGCCTTATAAATGCAAGCCACTTCAATTACCATCTCCATAAACCAGCAGTGACACTGCAAGGGAGTCATTGTCATACCTAGTTTATATAGTAGGAAAATGATGTTCAAATATATTGTATAATTTATAAAGATTGCAGATTAGTAAGTGAAGGTCCAACTATCAAATATGAAAGCAAAACTCCAGTAGAATGGTCATAGTATTAGAAGTTCTTACTTACTGGTAAGTTTCTATACAAATTTCATGATTACTTCAATCCCTCTTATTCTCCCCACATTTTCTTAAAGAAAAAGGGATAATGATCTCTCCTTGAAACTGCATCCAAGGAATTGACCTACTGTAAGCACTAATGATAGCAAGGGTGGCACAGTGGTAAAGAACCCTGCTATGCAGGAGATAAATATGCCAAAATTTTTGACTGTGTGGATTACAACAAACTGTGGAAAATTATTATAGAGATGGGAATACCAGACTACCTTACCTTCCTCCTGAGAAATCTGTATGCAGGTCAAGAAGCAACAGTTACAACTGGATATGGAATAACAGACTGTTTCCAAATAGGGAAAGGAGCACGTCAAGGCAAAAAAGTCTGCTTGTTTAACTTTTATGCAGAATACATCATGTGAAATAATGAGCTGGATGAAACACAAGCTGGAATCAAGATTGCAGGGAGAAATATCAACAACCTCAGGTACACAGATGACACCACCCACATGGCAGAAAGTGTAGAAGAACTAAAGAGCCCCCTGATGAAAATGAAAGAGGAAAATGAAAAAGTTGGCTTAAAACTCAAAATTCAAAAAACGATGATCATGTCATATAGTTCCTGCACTTCATGGCAAATAGGTGGGGAAGCAATGGAAACAGTGACAGACACGGGCTTCCCTGGTGGCTCAGAGGGTAAAGTGTCTGCCTACAATGCGGGAGATGCAGGTTCAATCCCTGGGTCAGGAAGATCCCCTGGAGAAGGGAATGGCAACCCACTCCAGTACTCTTGCCTGGAAAATCCCATGGACTGAGAAGTCTGGTAGGCTACAGTCCATGGGGTCGCAAAGAGTCAGACACGAATGAACAACTTCACATAATCACTGCTTATTGGCAAATTCAGACTTAAACTGAAGAAAGTAGGGAAAACCACTAGACCATTCAGGTATGACCTAAATCAAATCCCTTATGATTATACAATGGAAGGGAGAAATAGATTTAAGGGACTAGATCTGATAGATAGAGTGCCTGATGAACTTTGGATGGAGGTTTGTGACATTGTACGAAGAGAAATGAAAAGCAATGAAGAAAAGGAGAGATATAAGCATCTGAATGCAGACTTCCAAAGAATAATAAGGAGAGATAAGAAAGCCTTCCTCAATGATCAATGCAAATAAATATAGGAAAACCACAGAATGGGAAAGACTAGAGATCTCTTCAAGAAAATTAAAGATACCAAGGGAATATTTCATGCAAATATGGGCTAGATAAAGGACAGAAATGGTATGGACCTAACAGAAGCAGAAGATATTAAGAAGAGGTAGCAAGAATACACAGAAGAACTGTACAAAAAAGAGCTTCACAACCCAGATAATCACGATGGTGTGATCACTCACCTAGAGCCAGACATCCTGGAATGTGAAGTCAAGTGGGCCTTAGAAAGCATCCCTATGAACATAGCTAGTGGAGGTGATGGAATTCCAGTTGAGCTATTTCAAATCCTAAAAGATGATGCTGAGAAAGTGCTGCACTCAATATGCCAGCAAATTTGGAAAACTCAGCAATGGCCACAGGACTAGAAAAGGTCAGTTTTCATTCCAATCCCAAAGAAAGGCAATGCCAAGGAATGCTCAAACTACCACACAATTGCACTCATCTCATATGCTAGTAAAGTAATTCTCAAAATTCTCCAAGCCAGGTTTCAGCAGTACATGAACCATGAACTTCCAGATATTCAAGATGGTTTTCAAAAAGGCAGAGGAACTAGAGATCAAATTGCCAGCATCCACTGGATCATTGCAAAAGCAAGAGAGTTCCAGACAAACATCTATTTCTGCTTTATTGACTATGCCAAAGCCTTTGACTGTGTGGATCACAATAAACTATGGAAAATTCTGAAAGAGATAGGAATACCAGACCACCTGACCTGCCTCTTGACAAATCTGTATGCAGGTCAAGAAGCAACAGTTAGAACTGGACATGGAACAACAGACTGGTTCCAAATAGGAAAAGGAGTACCTCAAGGCTATATATTGTCACCCTGCTTATTTAACTTATATGCATAGTACATTATGAGAAATGCTGGGCTGGAAGAAGCACAAGCTGGAATCAAGTTTGCTGGGAGAAATATCAATAACCTCAGATATGCAGATGACACCACCCTTATGGCAGAAAGTGAAGAGGAACTAAAAAAGCCTCTTGATGAAAGTGAAAGAGGAGAGTGAAAAAGTTGGCTTAAAGCTCAACATTCAGAAAACTAAGATCACGGCATCCGGTCCCATCACTTCATGGCAAATAGATGGGGAAACAATGGAAACAGTGTCAGACTTTATTTTGGGGGGCTCCAAAATCACTGCAGATGGTGATTGCAGCCATGAAATTAAAAGACGGTTACTCCTTGGAAGAAAAGTTATGACCAACCTAGATAGCATATTTAAAAGCAGAGACATTATTTTGCCAACAAAGGTCCGTCTAGTCAAGGCTATGGTTTTTCCAGCGGTCATGTATGAATGGGAGAATTGGACTGTGAAGAAAGCTGAGCGCTGAAGAATTGATGCTTTTGAACTGTGGTGTTGGAGAAGACTCTTGAGAGTCCCTTGGACTGCAAGGAGATCCAACCAGTCCATTCTAAAGGAGATCAGTCCTGGGTATTCATTGGAAGGACTGATGCTGAGGTTGAAACTCCAATACTTTGGCCACCTCATGCGAAGAGTTGACTCTTTGGAAAAGACCCTGTTGCTGGGAGGGACTGGGGGCAGGAGGAGAAGGGGACGACAGAGGATGAGATGGCTGGATGGCATGACTGACTCAATGGACATGAGTTTGAGCAAACTCTGGGAGTTGGTGAAGGACAGGGAGGCCTGGCGTGCTGGGGTTAATGGGGTCTCAAAGAGTTGGACACGACTGAGCGACTGAACTGAACTGAACTGATAACCACTGCAGATGGTGATTACAGCCATGAAATTAAAAGACACTTGCTCCTTGAAGGAAAAGCTATGACTAACCTAGACAGCATATTAAAAAGCTCAGACATTACTATGCCAACAAAGGTGCATCCAGTCAAAGCTATGGTTTTTCCAGTAGTCATGTATGGATGTGAGAGTTGGACTATAAAGAAAGCTGAGCGCTGAAGAACTGATGCTTTTGAACTGGGGTGTTGGAGAAGACTCTTGAGAGTCCCTTAGATTGCAGGATATCAAAGCAGTCAATCATGAAGGAAATCAGTCCTGAATATTCATTGGAAGAACTGATGCTGAAGCTGAAACTCCGATACTTTGGCCACCTAATGTGAAGAACTGTTTCATGGGGAAAAACCTGATCCTGGGAAAGATAGAAGGCAGGAGGAAAAGGGGATGACAGAGGATAAGATGTTTGGATAACATCACCGACTTGATTGACATGAGCTTGAGCAAACTCCAGGGTTTGGTGATGAACATGGAAGCCTGGAGTGCTGCAGTCTTTGGGGTTGCAAAGAGTCAGACATAACTTAGCAACTGAACTGAATTGAACTGATGCAGGAGATTCAGGAAACAGAGGTTCAATCCCTGGATCAGGAATATCCCTTGGAGGAGGAACTTGGCAACCCTCTACAGCATTCTCCCTTGACATATCCCATGGGCAGAGGAGCCTGGCTAGCTACAGTCCATGGGGTCACAAAGAGTCGGATATGACTGAACATACACAGGCACACATACACACACACACAAGCACTAAAGAGCATAATGCATTGCTTGTAGTCAAAGAAAATTCTGGCAATCAGAATATCAGGAGCAAATACTTACTATTTTAACCTGATAAATATTAATAATACCACAAAGGTTTTTTTTCTTATTGATGATTTTTCAATAACATATAGTAATGTGATCCACTTAATGAGAAAGATTTCCCCCATAATAATGAAAACATGTTGATAAGAGCTTTCAAGTCAATAGAAATATAGGCCATGTTTTGATTTTGAATATTCAATAGTTGGACATTTTTGAGTTACGCTATTTGGGGTCGCAAAGAGTTGGACACGACTGAGTGACTGAACTGAACTGAAATAACTGATGATTTTTAATGTTCTGACAAAAGACCCTTTGTTATGCACACTTTAGAAAATGAATTCCCTTTAGTCATGATTTTATTTGATTTTATTCACATATTCCATTTGAGATATCAACCTATAAATATTTATTCTCATTGAATAGTGCAAGTTTATAAATATTTTAAATTAAATACCATGTCCCATTATCTTTTATACCCACTAAGCATATATTTCTTATTTCTCTCATCTAAAATTCGATAGTCATGAAATTCTACATTTAATCCATTCAATAGATAAAAAATCCAATGATTATGCATTTATATTTCATGGAGCTGAATACTGTCACTTGACATTTATTACCAAAGACAACACTGAAAATTATATATAAACTGAAAATAATTAAACATGTGAATTAAGGAAACCCATGTCACTAAATGTAGCATTAATAGAGTAGCAAAATGGCAAAGAATCCTGAAAAATATTGATAAAGTCTATCTTTAAAACTCCTGAAAACTGCAAAGTTGGGAGTCTGTTTCCTGAACATCATCTCTGAGTTACAGATGATCAGTTTTCTCATGTCTCTTCAAGAGCAGCGGACAGTTTTCTAGTATCTACATAAGAGCCACGTCTTCTTAATCAGGAAAGGTTTGCTGCATATTTATTCCCATATGTAAAGGACTGAAGGAAGTACAGAACCCAAGAAATTGTTACTGGGCAAGCTGACACAGGATAAGTAGCAACCTCAGGGAAAGAGAGCAATTTGTAAATTACATAGAAGAGCTATGAGTTTATAGGAATAGAATGCCAATTAACAATAGAGGTTGCACCATCATTAGCTTGTGGATAGCTCTTTTTATGCAAACTTTAGCCAGCCTTGTGTAAGCGGCACACTTTCACCCACCGGCACTTTCTCAAGGTAGCAATGGAAACCACCAATCACAGTAGAAAGGAATGCTCTGTTGGCATAAAACATTTTTTGTGTGTGTGCCAGAATACATTTCTCATTAATTTATTAATTCCTTTCAGCTAGCATTATCATTCACCTTTCTGAAGTGAAGCAAATACCACAGGAAGAAGAAAGATGTCCCAGCTTTAAATTGGCTCTTTGGCCACCTGGTGAGAATTGCCACCTCACTGGAAAAGATCCTGATGTTAGGAAAGATTGAAGGCAAAAGAAGGGATGACAGAGGATGAGTTAGGTAGACAGCATCACACCAACTCAATGGACATGAATTTGGGCAAACTCCAGGAGACAGTGAAGGAGAGAGAAACAGTCCACAGGGTCACAAAGAGCCGGAGACGATTTAGTGACTGAACAATAACAGTAATCTAGTAGGAAACACATAGGAATAGACAATTAAATAAAACAAAGTTTTGAGGGATGGAATGGGGAGGGAGGTGGGTGGGGGGTTCAGGATGGGGGACATATGTACACCCATGGCTGATTCTTGTCAATGTATGGCAAAAAAACACTATAATATTGTAAAGAAATTAGCCCCCAATTAAAATAAATAAATTAATTTTAAAAACAAATAAAACCACTGTAAAAAAAAAAAAGAAGAATAAGAAATAAAACACAAACAGAAGTGTTCAGTTTTATAAAACTGATCATAGACTCTTTCCCAGAAGGAGTGATAATTGAATTTTATGTAAACTAAGTAGTAGAAATTAATGGGCTTCTCAGGTGGTGCTTGTGGTAAACAATCCGCCTGCCAATGCAGGATACACAAAAAACATGTGTTCGATCCCTGGATTGGGAAGATCCCCTGGAGAAGGGCATGTCAATTCACTCCAGTATTCTTGCCTATGGAATCCCATGGTCAGAGGAGCCTGGCAGGCTATAGGCCATAGGGTCGCAAAGAGTCAGACATGACTAAAGTGATTTAACACAACAATTAATAAAGAGAATATAGAGGGGATTATTTCTGACACAAGAGTATGATGTGTTAAAAAAAAAAAAAGAACGAAAAAGAAGAAGCATGGAACTATTTAAGAAATTAGGTTTGAAGAGTGGAATCAGAAACCTGTTTGCTGCAAGTTCAGGGAACACCTTACTTCTTCTAAAGTCATACAGCATTTGTGAAATATCTAGCAGCCACGTTTTAAGAGACTACGGTTTTATTTCTGGAGTAGGAAATGGCAACAAACTCCAGTATTCTTGCCTGGAAAATTCCACGGACAAAGGAGCCTCGTGGGCTGTGGTTCGTGGGATCACAAAGATTCGGACATGAATTCTTACACCACTTTTGTTGTTTGTTCAGTTGCTCAGGCAGGTCTGACACTTGTGACCCTATGGGCTGTAACACGCCATGCCTCCCTGTCCTTCACCACCTCCCAGAGTTTGTTCAAACTCATGTCCTTCGAGTCGGTGATCCCATCCAACTATCTCATCCTCTATCATCCCTTTCTCCTTTTGCCTTCAATCTTTCCCAGCATCAAGGGTCTTTTCCAATGAACTGGCTCTTTGTATCAAAGTACTGGAGTCCAAAGTATCAGTGTCCAAAGTATCGGAGCTTCAGCCTCAGTCCTTCCAATGTAAACCACTTTTATTTCCTCTTTTATTACCAGAGAAAACAAATTTCTAGGTCACTTTTGTCTCATGACAGCACACAGTTCCTAATTAATGTTTCTCTTAATCCTGCTTTCTAAACAGTAACTAATTTCAAACACATCCATATTTTCCTTAAGACTTTCCTCAGAGTCCATCAGCTCTATCCCAAACCTTATGAAATAAGTTTATCTCTTCCTTCTCTTTGAGCAGCAAGCACTCCCTCTTTCTCTCTGGTGCCCTCCATTGCTGCAGCGAGTCAACAAGTCTGATTTTTTTACACTACAGACTTGTGTCTAATTATCTTTTGCTATTTGCCTTTAACAAGATGTAGTGCATTGTCAAATTGAGAAAGATCTTGTAGGACCTTGGGGAAATGCAGCATCATGATTAGGTGCAGACTTTATATCCAAATTAATGTGTTTGAATCCACTCTATATCACTGATTAACCCCATTATATTGCATTAATGTTAGTTGCTCAGTTAATTGACTTTTTGTGACCCCATGAACTGTACCCATCAGGCTCCTCTGTCCATGGAATTTTCCAGACAAGAATACTGGGGTTGGTTGCCATTTTCTTCTCCAGGGTATCTTCCCAACCCTGGGATCGAACCCGGGTCTCCTGTATTATAGGCAGATTCTTAATTTAAGCTGTACTTGCCTCAATTTATTCATCTGTTAATAGGACAATAATGGTATTTCCTTTGGGCTTCCCTAGTGGCTCAAACAGTTAGGAATCCAACTGCAATTCTGGAGGTCTGAGTTCGATCCCTGGGATTGGGAAAGATCCCCTGAGGAAGGGCATAGCAGCCCACTCTAGTATTCTTGCCTGGAAAATCCCCATGGACAGAGAAGCCTGGTGGATTTGTAGAGTCAGACACAACTGAGCGATTATGCACAGCACAGTATTTCCTTTAGAGGGTTTTGGGTTTTTTGTTTGTTTGTTTTTTCAGTTAATGTAGGCAATCTGGTTAGAAAGACTGCTGTACTTCTGTTAGCTATTATATATCATGTTAAGAAACTTGGATCTCTTTTTATAAACAATCAGTAGGAATGCATATATCTCTTAGCCCACTAGGCATCCGAGTATTGAATATATTTAAGAGAGTATGAGTGGAGCAAGGATACCAGTTAAGAGGCTGTTAAAACAGACTTTCTGGATAATTTAAGTAGAACTATGACTGTAAGGTCAGAACAAACAGGTTGACTGAGTGAAGTATTTGAGAGCTGACATCAGCTAGACCTTGTTATTTATTACATATATTCAGGCATGCATGAAATGTGTGTATGCTCATGCTGTGATTGAAATGTATCTGTGATTATATAGAATATACAATTATATACACAGTTTGAAATGTATAAATACTTGTAAATCATTTCATTTAAAGCATCCAAAACATGTCAAGTGGTTTGGGTGCAATATAATGTTTTAATACCAGACAGTTTTACTGCCAGTTACTTTTTATTTCACCACATGATCTGTAAGACAGAAAATATATTTAAATTTACTGGGAATATACTGAACTGTGAGTCTTATTTAATCAGTTTGTTTAATGCCTAGAAACTAGCCTATGGTGTTAAAAGTGTGTGGTCTTAGGTAATTGACTAACTGAATATAGGCACTAGGAAACATGACATTAAAATGGTCTGGTCAGTCAATTAATCAGGACTTCATGGAGTCCAAAAGATGACATTAGCAATTCAGAATTCATAATCTAGTTTTATAAATAGAGTATTAGAGGGATAAACATCACGCAAATTATAACCCGCCTCAGAATTTAACAAATGTCATCATTTCAAAGCATAAGCCTGGAACTGAAAAGTTACTATTAAATATTTAGGCTTGTAATTCTGGAGCTACCAGATGAATGTCTTTTCAGAAACAAGAACACAAATCTAAAGGTGAATAACTAACCTTAAAGACCAAGTTCATATGCCTACCTGTTTTTCTAAAATTGTATTTAACAAATACAAACTTAAATATCTAAAGAAAATCATCTAGGTAAAAACTGTGTTGGGTTCAATTACAAATTTATTTTTATTATGTTCTATTTATCTCTACTATTAATTTTTCATTTGTTTTAATTTTGAAAATTTTCAATATATCCCATAGGCATATGCAAATGATATATATGATGGTGCTTATAATTATTTTTCCATATTATGGCTGAAATGGATGAATTATAGGTTACTGATATTTTAATTGTGTTGTTTATTTTCTTAATGATGGATTTTAAGATTGCTTTGGATACTTTGTTATATATCATTTATCAGATGTATGATTTGCAAATGCTTTCTCCCAGTCTATGGCTAAGATTTTCATTCTCTTAATGTCTTTCATTATCATCATTATTTCATTAATGTCTCCTTATTGTCAAATTCAGACTTATATTGCAGAAACTGGGGAAAACCAAGACCATTCAGGTATGACCTAAATGAAATCCCTTACAATTATACAGTGGAAGTGACAAATAGATTCAAGGGATTATATCTGATAGGCAGAGTGCCTGAAGAACTACTGACAGAGGTTCGTGACATTGTACAGGAGGCAGGGATCAAGACCATCCCCAAGAAAAAGAAATACAAAAAGGCAAAATGGTGTCTGAGGAGGCCTTACAAATAGCTGTGAATAGAAGAGAAGCAAAAGGTAAAGGAGAAAAGAAAAGATATACCCATTTGACTGCAGAGTTCCAAAGAGAATGGCAAGGAGAGATAAGAAAGACCTCCTCAGCAATCAATGCAAAGAAATAGAGGAAAACAACAGAATGGGAAAGATTATAGATCTCTTCAAGATAATTGGAGATACCAAGGGAATTTTTCATGCAAACTTGAGCTCAATAAAGGAAAGAAATTGTATGGACCTAACAGAAGTAGAGATCTTAAGAAGAGGTGGCTAGAATACACAGAAGAACTATACAAAAGAGATCTTCATGACACAGAAAACCACAATATCACTCACCTAGAGCCAGACATCCTGGAATGTGAAGGCAAGTGGGCCTTCGGAAGCATCATTAGGAACAAAGCTAATGGAGGTTATGGAATTCCAGTTGAGCTATTTCAAATCCTAAAAGATGATGTTGTGAAAGTGCTGCACTCAATATGCCAGCAAATTTGGAAAACTCAGCAGTGGCCACAGGACTGGAAAAGATCAGTTTTCATTCCTATCCCAAAAAAGGCAATGCCAAAAAATGCTCAAACTACCGCACAATTGCACTCATCTCACACGCTAGTAAAGTAATGCTCAAAATTCTCCAAGCCAGGCTTCAACACCGCATGAACCATGAACTCTCAAATGTTCAAGCTGGATTTAGAAAAGGCAGAGGAACCAGAGATCAAATTCTCAACATCCGTTGGATCATAGAAAAAGCAAGAGAGTTCTACAAAAGCATCTACCTCTGCTTTATTGACTATGCCAAAGCCTTTAGTCCACTGTGTGGACTACAACAAACTGTGGTAAAATTCTGAAAGAGATGGGAATACCAGATCACCTGACCCACCTCTTGATAAATCAGTACGCAGGTCAAGAAGCAACAGTTAGAATGGGACATAGAACAACAGACTGGTTCCAAATCGGGAAAGGTGTGCATCAAGGCTGTATATTGTCACCCTGCTTATTTAACTTCTATGCAGAGTACATCATGAGAAACGCTGGGCTGGATGAAGAACAAGCTGGAATCAAGATTGCTGGGAGAAATATCAATAACCTCAGATATGCAGATGACACCACCCTCATGGCAGAAAGCAAAGAATAACTAAAAAGCCTCTTGATGAAAGTGAAAGAGGAGAGTGAAAAACTTGGCTTAAAACGCAATATTCAGAAAACTAAGATCATGGGATCTGGTCCCATTATTTCATGGGAAATAGATGGGGAAACAGTGGAAACAGCAACAGACTTCATTTGTTTTTACTCCAAAATCATTACAGATAGTGACTTCAGCCATGATATTAAAAGATGCTTGCTCCTTGGAAGAAAAGTTATGACCAACCTAGACAGCATATTAAAAAGCAGAGACATTACTTTGTCAACAAAAGTCCATCTAGTCAAAGCTATGGTTTTTCCAGTAGTCATGTATGGATGTGAGAGTTGGACTATAAAGAAACCTGAGCACCAAAGTATTGATGCTTTTGAACTGTTGTGTTGGAGAAGACTCTTGAGAGTCCCTTGGACTGCAAGGAGATCCAACCACTCCATCTTAAAGGAAATCAGTCCTGAATATTCATTGGAAAGGGCTGATGCTGAAGCTGAAACCAGTACTTTGGCCACCTGATGCAAAGAACTGACTCATTTGAAAAGACCCTGATACTATGAAAGACTGAAAGCAGGAGGAGAAGGGGACAACAGAGGATGAGATGGCATCAAGACTCAATGGACATGAGTTTGAGTAAGCTCTGGGAGTTGGTGATGGACAGGGAAACCTGGTGTGCTGCATTCCATGGGGTTGCAAAGATTCAGGCTGGATTGAGAGACTGATCTGAACTGAACTGAATGTCTCTCATATATTAGAGTTTTTAATTTTAATAAATTCTAACTTATTACTTTGTTTTTTTCTTTCATGAATCATGCTTTGAGGTTAAATCTAAAATTAATTAACAAACCTAAATTCAGACAGATTTGCTTTCAGAAGCTTTACAGTATTGCTGTAAAGCTTATATTTATATTCACATTTATGATTCATTTTTAAATTTGCTTTGTAAGGTCTGCCTATTTTCATACATTTGCAAATGTGCATTCAAATTTTCCAACATAATTTGTTGAAAAAAATTGTCTTTTATCCATTTAATTGCCTTTGAATCTTTATTTAAAAACTCAGTTGACTATATCTGTGTGGATCTGTAGTTTGCCTCTGGGGCTTCCCTGGTGATGAAGTGGTAAAGAGTTTTCCTGCCAATGCAGGAGATGTGGGTTCAATCCCTGGATCAGAAAGATCCCCTGTAGAAGCAAATGGATACCCACTCCAGTATTCTTGCCTGGGAAATCCCATGGACAGAGGAGCCTAGGGGTGTTCAGTACACGGGGTCACCAAGTGTTCGGCACAATTGAGCACGCACCCATGCATAGCTTGCCTCTATTTAGTTCTATTGCTCTATGGGTCTATTCTGTAACCAGTACCATACTGCTTTTATTATGATAGGAGTATAGTAAGTCTCACAATAGCATACTGTGAGTTCGCCGATGATTTTTATGCAGTATTCTGCAGTGTATTGTAGATATTTTGCCTTTCCGCTACATTTGAGAACCAGCTAATTGTTAAATAAAGAAGAGCTCACTGAGTTCCTGGGGTTGTGTTGAATCTACAGATCAAGTCTGGACGAATTCAGTTCTTAATAATACAGATTTTTCCTATCCACGGACATAAAATATTTTCCCATTTATTTAGATCTTTTATTTCTTTTTCAATCTCTTGCAGTTTTCCGTCTAGAAATTCTGTACATATTTCATCGCATTTGCATAAAAGTATTAATTGCTTTGATATTATTATAAAGTCAATAATTTTAAAAATTTTAAAGTTTCTATTGTTCATTGTTGATAGATGGGAAAACAGTTGGTATTTGAGTATTGACCATGCACTTGCGACCCTATTATATTCCCTTGTTAACATCAGGGGTTTATTTGTAGATTTTTAAAAATTTTCTCCGATGACAATTATGTCATCTGCCAATAAAAATAACATCATTTCTTCATTTCCATTCAGTATATGTTTATGTTTTCCTTTTATTATTGCACTAGCAAAGACTTACAGTAGGACATTGAATACTTGCTGAGAAATGATGCCCTTATTTTGTTCTTTATAAGTATCTAATCTTTCAACATTAAGTATAATGCTAGCTTTAGGTTTTTGTGGATTATCTTTATAAACTTGAAGAAGCTTTACACTTTTCTAAATTTTCTGAACGTTTTTATCATGAATAATTATTAGATTTTGTCAAATGATTTTTCTGTATTATTTGATATGATCATATGATTTTATTCAGCTTGTTGGTAAGGTGTATTACATTGACTGGATCTTTCAATATTGAACCAACCATATAACTGGAATAAATCCTACCTGGCTGTAGAGTATAATTATTTTGATACATTATTGAATATAATTTCCTTATAGTTTGCTTAGGATTTTTGTATATGTTCATAGACTATATGTACAATTATCCTTTCTTGTTTTGTCTTTCTCTGGCTTGGATATTAAAGTAGTGCTGGCCTCATAGACTGAACTAAAAAGTAATTCTATATTTTATGGAAGAATCTGTGAAAAAGTGGAACAACGTTTGTAAATGTTTGGTAGAAGTTATCAGTGAAATAATATGGGCCTAGTAATACTCATTTTTCAAAAAGATCATTAATTCTTGATTCATGTGTTTTAAAGGATGTAAAGATATTCAAAGTATTTCTTTCTCCTTATATAGGTTTAGGTAATTTACATCTTTCCAAATAGTAGTGCATTTTATGTAAATTATCAAATTTCTGGACATAGAGTATTTCATAATATTATTTTATTACCTGTCTATTGTCCATATGATTGGTAGTGATGATTTCTCTTCTATTTCTGATATTGGTAATTTGTGTAATCTCTTTTTTCATCCTTGATTGGTGTTTCAAGGTGTTTTATAAAAGAAAAATTCTTTTTTTAAGAGAAATATTTTTGTTTCTTAATTTTTCTATTATTTTCCTATTTTTAAGTTTATTATTTCTGTTGCAGTCTTTACTACTCCATTATTCTTTTCATGTTATTCTTTTACTTCTTTAGTCATCTAATTTCTTTAGGCTTAAATTGATCTTCTTTCTCTGAATTTCTAAAGCAGAAGCTGAGATTGTTGCTTGAATACCTTTCTTCTTTTCTAATACTTTTTGTAATACTATAAATTTTCCTGTGAATACCTATTTCACTGTATCCCACACATTTTGTAGCAATAAATTTTTACTTTACTTTAGCTAGAAAATTTTTGTTTTAATGTTTTAAAACTTCTCCTTTGCATCTGTATTATTTAAAAGAATATTTTATGTCACTAACTATTTGGATATTCTCCCACTATCTTTATGTTACTAATCCCTTGTTTAATTCCTTTCTGAGAAAACACTTTGCATTATTTCTAGTCTTGTAAATTTGCTAAGGCACATTTTATGGCCCCAAAGTGTAGCCTTAGTGAGTGCCTCATGTTTGCTTGAGAAACATTATTTAGCTGTTGTTTGATGAAATATTCTATAAATGTCAGTTTGATCCGGTCGATATATGGTACATTTCTGCTTAAAGGTATCAAACATATATGTTCTAATATATAGAAATATGTTGGATTGCCCATCTATAATAGTGGACTTGTCTGTTTCTTTTCATAGTTCTATCTATTTTTGCTTCATATATTTTTCTTCTATAGTTAGATGTATGTGTGCTTACTAGCTTAGTCACGTCCAACTCTTTGTGTCCCCATGGACGGCAGCCTGCCAGGCTCCTCTGTCCATGGGGATTATCCAGGCAAGAATACTAGAGTGGGTTGCCATACCTTCCTCCAGGGGATCTTCCCAACCCGGGATCGAACCCAGGTCTCCCACATTGCAGGCAAATTCGTTACCATCTGAGCCACCAGGGAAGCCTCATTTAGGTGCAAACACATTAACAATTGTTATTGCTTCTTGGAGAACTGATCCCTTTATTGTTATGAAATATCCTTTGATTTCCCTAATACTATTTTCTTATTCTAGAATATATTTAATCTTAATGTAGCAACTACAATTTTCTGCCCCCCCCCCAATTTTCTTTTGATTGGTATTACTCTGGTATACTTCTCCAATTCTTTTAACTGTCTTTGTCGTTATATTCAAAGGAGGGACTCTTCAGACAACCTATCTTGTTCCCTTTCTACTCTTTTAAGTTCTGTCTTTTAACTGATGATATATTTAGGTCATTTATGTTTGCTGTTGCTGCTGCTAAGTCACTTCACTCGTGTCTGACTCTGTGCGACCCCATAGACGGCAGCCCACCAGGCTCTCCCGTCCCTGGGATTCTCCGGGCAAGAACACTGGAGGGGGTTGCCATTTCCTTCTCCAATGCATGAAAGTGAAAAGTGAAAGTGAAGTCGCTCAGTCGTGTCCGACTCTTAGCGACCCCATGGACTGCAGCCTACCAGCCATGGACTGCAGCCTACCAGGCTCTGCCATCCATTGGATTTTCCAGGCATGAGTACTGGAGTGGGGTGCCATTGCTTTCTCCTCATTTATGTTTAAGCAATCATTAATATGATTGCTTCAATATATGTCATATCTATAATTATTTTTAAATTCATTGAATTAAGTCTTTGTTCCCTCTGTAGCTTCATTAGATTAAGTGAGCATTTTATATGATCCCATTTTGTCTGTTCTCTTTGTATAGCAATAACTCTTAATATTTTATGGTTGACTAAAGTTTCCAATACATACATTTTTAACTATTCTATTCTATCTTCGAGTAACACTACACTTCTTCACATGTAGTGTGGGTACTTACTACATTTATTTCCAATTATCTTTCTTTCTCCTGTATGAATGTATGAATGTTATCATTCATTCAACTTAACTAAATGTTATAATCACAGAATATAATATTATTATTACTGCCTTAAACAAACTATTATAGTCCTAAAATTAGATGGCTAATACACCTGCAGGGTGTGTTTTTAGAGCAAAAGGTCTTGAAATTTCCTAGGTTTTACCACTCACTAAATGCTTTTCCAGAATATACTTGAACACACTGATTGCAAATATATCATTTTATATAACAGTAATACAATTCATAAGATTGGTTACTAACATATCTTATCTTCTCACAAATCCATATACAATTACTCCTTTAGGATTTTAATTCCCAGAACAAGATTTACTACCTTGAATGTAAACTTACTTTATCTTGTTAAAATGCATCTCCTCATTCTAATTTTTCAGATATTTTAAGATGCAGATTCCATTTTACAGAATATTTATAAACTTTCAGTTTTATAACTTTGGAAACCTAATAAATAAGCTTCCTAAAACTTCTTCTAATTCATTAGTGAATAAATATGAAGCACAGTTTTATAACACATACATTTTTAAGGACTCATGACCCCTGCTACCCCACAAAGAAATTAATAATATTATGATCATTTGGTCAACAGGTCAGTCACGAGAACTGCTTAGGAATAAAGAGCCTGGTTTTACTACAAATGACAAGGACAAGAGGCAACCTGTCTCAGAGGTAGAGAAGTAGAAATGATTCATGAATCTATAATTCTAGAGGCAGCATACTATTGTAGCAAAGTTATATTTTTGAGTTTTTCTGATCTGTACAACTTTATTTTGGCATATGACAAATCTGTTGTAGGTTGAACAAAATAATTAGCTTTATTATTTATAATAATATTTTATACTAGTGGTTTGGATTGCAATCATTTTAGTCACAAGGATCATGACTGAACTTTCCCACTTTTTTCCAACAAAATCTATACACAAATGTTAGGCAATAAGAAACTGATTTTAAAATATACTGATGCTTGGGGCTGGTGCACTGGGATGACCCAGAGGGATGGTATGGGGAGGGAGGAGGGTTCAGGATGGGAACACGTGTATACCTGTGGCTGATTCATGTTGATATATGGCAAAACCAATACAATATTGTAAAATTTAAAAATAAAATAAAAAAAAAAATATACTGGTGGTTGTGACATCTGTCACAAACAAAACCAAGAGCTTTGGTAAAGAACCCAGTTGATTCTTGCTTATGTAAACATAAAGAAAAAAATATTTTTATTAATAATATTTCTCTTCAGCCAAGTTATCACAGTTAGCATGCAGTGAAATAATAAATATATTCCCCAAGAACATCTCTATGATTGAAATTTATCTATAAAAATATATCATGTGTGCATGCACGTTGCTGCTGCTATTGCTGCGAAGTCGCTTCAGTCGTGTCTGACTCTGTGCGACCCTATAGACAGCAGCCCACCAGGCTCCACTGTCCCTGGAATTTTCCAGGCAAGAACACTGGAGTGGGTTGCCATTTCCTTCTCCAATGCATGAAAGTGAAAAGTGAAAGTGAAGTTGCTCAGTCGTGTCTGACTCTTAGCGACCCCATGCACTGCAGCCTACCAGGCTCCTCCATCCATGGGATTTTCCAGGCACAAATACTGGAGTGGGGTGCCATTGCCTTCTCCGCATGCATGTTACATCCCCTTTAGTGGTGTCCAGCCCTGAAACCCTATGGACCATAGTCCAAATGATCAAAATACATCATACACCGTCAAATCTATGATTTCTAAGTGCCTCATCTCCATTTGTTAAAACAGGTATTTTATTCCATGGAATTACTATTAACATAAAAATTTTTAAATGTGGCAGGTTTTAGCAACAGTCAATATACATACATAAATAAGGTAATAATGAGTATGAAATTTATTTCATCATGGATAACTTGATGATAATATTAACATATGTGATAATTTAAATGACTGGAACCCTATTCAGGATCTCTTTCTAAATTTGGATGAAAGCTAAAGAGAAATTGCTAAATTGCTAATAGATAAAAATACATAACGCACTAATATATATTAAATAAAGGCTCATACCTTTGAGAATCAATGCTATACATTAAATTATGTCCCTGCAAAAGATATGTTGCTGTGATCCACACAAAGGCTTTGGCATAGTCAATAAAGCTGAAGTAGATGCTTTTCTGGAACTCTCACTTTTTCGATGATCCAACAGATGTTGGCAATTTGATCTCTGGTTCCTCTGCCTTTTCTAAATACAGCTTGACATATAGAAGTTCATGGTTCACATACTGTTGAAGCCTGGCTTGGAGAATTTTGAGCATTACTTTGCTAGCATGTGAGATGAGTGCAATTGTGCAGTAGTTTGAACATTCTTTGGCATTGCCTTTCTTTGGGAATGGAATGAAAACTGACCTTTTCCAGTCCTGTGGCCACTGCTGAGTTTTCCAAATTTGCTGGCCTGTTGAGTGAAGCATTTTCACAGCATCATCTTTTAGGATTTGAAATAGTTGAACTGGAATTTCCATCACTTCCACTAGCTTTGTTCATAGTGATGCTTCCTAAGGCCCACTTGATTTCACATTCCAGGATGTCTGGCTCTAGGTGAGTGATCACATCATTGTGATTATCTGGGTCATGAAGACATTTTTTGTGTAGTTCTGTATTCCTGCCATGTTTTCTTAATATCCTCTGCTTCTGTTAGGTCCATACCATTTCTGTCCTTTATTGTGCCCATCTTTGCATAAAATGCTCCCTTGGTATCTCTAATTTTCATGAAGAGATCTCTAGTCTCTCCCTTTCTACTGTTTTCCTCCATTTCTTTGCACTGATCACTGAGAAAGGCTTTCTTATCTCTCCATGCTATTCTTAGGAACTCTCCATTCAAATGGGTGTATCTTTCCTTTTCTCGTTTGTGTTTCACTTTTCTCAGTTATTTGTAAGGACTCCTCAGACAACCATTTTGCCTTTTTGCATTTCTTTTTTTTTTCTTTTAATTTTATTTTATTTTTAAACTTTACATAATTGTATTAGTTTTGCCAAATATCAAAATGAATCCGCCACAGGTATACATGTGTTCCCCATCCTGAACCCTCCTCCCTCCTCCCTCCCCATACCATCCCTCTGGGTCGTCCCAGTGCACTAGCCCCAAGCATCCAGTATCGTGCATCGAACCTGGACTGGCAACTCGTTTCTTACATGATATTTTACGTGTTTCAATGTCATTCTCCCAAATCTTCCCACCCTCTCCCTCTCCCACAGAGTCCATAAGACTGTTCTATACATCAGTGTCTCTTTTGCTGTCTCGTACACCGGGTTATTGTTACCATCTTTCTGAATTCCATATATATGCGTTAGTATACTGTATTTATGTTTTTCCTTCTGGCTTACTTCACTCTGTATAATAGGCTCCAGTTTCATCCACCTCATTAGAACTGATTCAAATGTATTCTTTTTAATGGCTGAGTAATACTCCATTGTGTAAATGTACCATAGCTTTCTTATCCATTCATCTGCTGATGGACATCTAGGTTGCTTCCATGTCCTGGCTATTATAAACAGTGCTGCGATGAACACTGGGGTACACGTGTCTCTTTCCCTTCTGGTTTCCTCAGTGTGTATGCCCAGCAGTGGGATTGCTGGATTTCTTTTTCTTAGGGATGGTCTTTATTACTGCCTCCTGTACAATGATAGGAACCTCTGTCCATAGTTCTTCAGGCACTTTGTCTATCAGATCTAATCCCTTGAATATATTTGTCACTTCCACTGTATAATTGTAAGGGATTTGATTAAAGAAATGTGAATACCAGACTACCTGACCTGCCTCCTGAAACATCTGTATTCAGGTCAAGAAGCAACAGTTAGAACTCTACGTGGAGCAACAGACTGGTTCCAAATCCAGAAAGGAGTATGTCAAGGCTGTATATTGTCACCCTGCTTATTTAACTTATATGAAGAATGCATCACGTGAAATGCCAGGCTAGTTGAAGCACGAGCTGGAATCATGATTGCCAGGAGAAATATCAATAACCTCAGATATGCAGATGACACCACCCTTATGGCAGAAAGCAAAGAAGAACTAAAGAGCTTCTTGATTAAAGTGAAAGAGGAGAGTGAAAAAGTTGGCTTAAAGCTTAACATTCAGAAAACTAAGATCATGGCATCTGGTCCCATCACTTCATGGCAAATAGATGAGGAAACAATGGAAATAGTGTGAGACTTTATTTGGGGGGCTCCAAAATCACTGCTGATGGTGACTGAAGCCTTGAAATTAAAAGATACTTGCTCCTTGGAAGAAAAGCTATGACCAAACTAGACAGTATATTAAAAAGCTCAGACATTATTTTCCTAACAAAGGTCTGTCTAGTCAAAGCTAAGCTTTTTCCAGTGGTCATGTGTGGATATGAGAGTTGAACTATAAAGAAGCTGAGCACCAAAGAATTGGTGCTTTTGAACTGTGGTGTTGGAGAAGATTCTTGAGAGTATCTTGGAGTGCAAGGAGATCCAACCAGTCCATCCTAAAGGAAATCAGTCCTGAATATTCATTGGAAGGACTGATGCTGAAGCTGAAACTCCAATACTTTGGGCCACCTGATGCGAAGAGCTGACTCATAGGGAAAGACCCTGATGCTGGGAAAGATTGAAAGTGGGAGGAGAAAGGAATGACCTAAGATGATATGGTTGGATGGCATCACTGACCCAATGGACATGAGTCTGAGTAAACTACAGGAGTTAGTGATGGACAGGGAAGCCTGGTGTGGTGCAGTCCATGGGGTCCCAAAGTGTCAGACACGACTGAGCGACTGAACTGAACTGAAAAAGATGTTATAGCCTTAACTTTTCTTACCTCAGAATGTGATCTAATTTGGTATTGGGTCATTGTAAGCAAAACAAAGAAATCAGAGGATGAGAGCTACTCTCAGAAGCTAGAAAAAGGCAACAAAGTATCCCTCTGCAACTGTGAAAGGAAGCATGATGCTGCTTGAATGTGTGTTTACAGCCTTCGGAAACTTGAGATAATGTATTTCCACTGTTTTAAGCCACCAAATTGTGGCCTTTTGTTTGGACAACCCAAGGAAACTAAAACAATTGCCACAAAATTTGGTTATCAAATATTAATAGCGTGATATGTCATTACCTCAATAATTCATGTATACTTGCCATATTGAGTCTGAGATAAATTGTGCCACTGGTATTACATTCAAGTATTTAAACTCTAGAGAGTAAGAATGGAATAAATGATATTTCAGTCATTCCAGAAGTATATATCAAATATCTTTTCTTGTCCAGCCTGTTCTAAGAGCTTGGAATACAGAGGTGGACAATATCTGCAATGTTTTTCCTATGATAGAAGATTTTGGAAAGGCTGACAGTAAACACTTGTAAAATAAACAATAACAACAAATAACATTAGACTTATTTTAACTGGTAATAAGTCCTATGGAGTTCAGTCAATGATGGGAAGGTCATCAAAGGAGTTCTGAAGGTGCAAATGCCTTTCTATTTTATTTAGAGCAGTAATCAAAGTCTTCTTTATAACAGTAGCAATTGAGCAGACACTCAACTGAAGGAAGTGGGGGAAATAATCATGCATCAATCTGGAAAAGAATTTTTGGAAGAGAAAACAGGAAGTGTCTCAAGTTTGGAGAAGACAAGAGTGTGACTGGAGTGGAGTTAGAAATAGAATGTTGGGGACTGGGGCCACTGGGAGATGATTAAGAGCCATTGTTCATGGCCTCAGCCATGGTAAGAACTTTAGCTTATTTTGGATGAGAAGCAATTGGTGGGTTTTGAAAACAGTAAAATAGCATCATTTGTATGTTATAAGCATCACTTTTGGAACTTCCCTAGTGATCCAGTGGTTAAGAATCTGCCTTGCAATGTAAGAGAGAAGGGTTCAATCCTTTGCCAAGGAACTAAGAGTCCACATACCAGGGAACAACTACATCAGTGAGCTGCAGCAACTGAGCCCACAAGCCACAACTAGAGAGTCTATACGCTGCAACAAAAGATCTGGCATGACACAACAAATTTCCTGCATGCCTCATATAAGACCCAACACAGCCAAATACGAAAGTATTTTTAAAAAGCTTCACTTTCATTCACTGCAATGTAGAGCCCAGGGTACAGGGGGAGAAGCAGAAAGAATATTGGAGGGCTATTACAAAAGTTAATGTTTTGTGAGCTGAATAATAACCCCCAAAATATTCATGTCCTAATGCATGAAACCTGTGAATATTACTCTATGTGACAAAAAAGGCTTTACAGATGTAATGAAGTTAAAGATGTTGAGATGAAAAATGATTATAGATTATTTGGGTGGGACAAATAAAATCCCAAGGGTCCTTGTAATGAAGAGGCATCATGATATTCAAATCAAGAAGAGGATAATTGACAATGAAAACATGTAGGAGCAATGTTCTTTGAGGATGATGAAAGGTGCCATGAACCACGGAATGCAGGTGGCTATAAAAAACAGAAAAGGCAAGGAAATAGACTTCCCTCCTACAGCCTCCAAAGAAATCATGACCCTGCCAACATCTTGGTTCCAGTCAAGTGGAATCCATTTCAGACTTCTGATCCTCAGAACTGTAACACAGGTGTTATTTAAAGTTACTAAATGTGGTAATTTACTACTTTAACAGTAGGAAACAATTTACCTACTAAAACCATGTGAAAACTGATGTTAGAAGGATATTATACATTTAGAAGAAGATAATTCTCATTATTTTTTGAAGATAATATTAGCAAGATTGACTAATGGTTTCAAAGTGTGTTGTGAGAGAGAGGTCAAGAATAACACTAATGTTTTAGCTTAAGCAAATTATAATTTTCAGAAACCTTAAAGGTAACAGAAAAAGCTGTCTGAGTAAGAATGGAAACCAGGAGTTCAATTTTGGATATTTCAAGTTTGAAATATTAGATGGGAACTATTAGATTGGGATGGAAATGTGAGATAAAAAGTTGAATGTGTAAGACTCAGAGTTGGGGTGGAGATGAAATCAAATTAAATCGCACATTTGGGAATGAGTATTGGTGCCATATATCTTCATACATAAATATACGCATAAGTTTGTTGTCTCCATAGGTAATTATAAACACACACAGTCTTTATATGCCAATACATGGATCAAAGTGAAAGTCGCTCAGTTGTGTCCGACTCTTTGCGACCTCATGGGCTATACAGTCCATGGAATTCTCTAGGCCAGAATACTGGAGTGAATAGCCTTTCCCTTCTCCAGGTGTTCTTCCCAACCCAGCAATCGTACCTAGGTCTCCTGCATTGCAGGCGGTTTCTTTACCAGCTGAGCCACAAGGGAAGCCCAAGAATACTCCAGTGGGTAGCCTATCCCTTTTCCAGGGGATCTTCCCAACCCAGGAATCGAACCGGGGTCTCCAGCATTGCAGGTGGATACTTTACCAACTGAGCTAACAGAGAAGCCCAATACATGAATATATATACATATTATCTTTATACATAATTAAATATACTATACAATTTAGATTCATTTAGCTTTCACAAGGCTCCAATTAACTCATTATTTTATTGCCCTGCTCCCATTTTTTATAAATCTGTGTCAAACAAGACTAAGAGATTTTTAAATCTAATAAAAGGTCTACTTTGTTGCAAAGCTCATGTGTTTACTCTTTATGTTTTACTTCCTCATGTTTTACAAAGTGATTTCATTTTCCTCACACACAGTTATTAAAATGTAGGAGGTTTTAGTTCAGGGAATTTGAGGGTTGATCAAGGGGAAAAGATGAGCTGGAGAGGCATTATCAGACATAAAGCTTTTCTGGAAAGATTTGGACAGGTTTTCATGGTGCGAGAAATTCTTCACAGCAGGAGATTATGAGTGGTAGGCTTGGGTGATAGTAGGGGCCACCACACAGAAGGGAAAGACAGTAAGAGAACTCTGGGAAAGAGGGGACCTGAGAGTGGGCTTATGAGTATAGGTGATGCGCTCAGCATAATGTCAGGTTGTCTTTCGGTCGGAGAGCTCAAAAAGGCCACTCCAAGTTAGGCTCTAACCTATGAATAGCCTGCAGATACTGGATGGGATTTCATGAGATATGAATGGGATATTTAGGCAAGCTCTAAATGGATAAAAATCTGCTTTTTTTTTTGATTGCTTTGAAAATAATTGCACATGAAAAAATTTAGTTTTGCATAAGTCAGCTCTTGAGCAAATGAGTCTTAGCCTGCAGTAAAGAAATAAACAATCTAGCAAGTGATACACAAAAGCTGTCTTTGGTTCATGTGTGTGACAGTGAAAGTCGCTCAGTTGTGTCCGACTCTTTGCGACCCTATGGACTATGTATTCCACGGAATTCTCCAGGCCACAATATTGGAGTGGGCTGTTCATGTGTATAAAAGAAGAGAATATCAATTTTTAGTTCTTTTTGAAATCTGAAGGTAGAGGTATTTTAAATATAGATTAGAAAATCTATAGAAATGTAAAGCAAGTAATTAGAGTATTAACAGTAATGTAGGAAATAAATGTCTTAGAGAAATCCAAGTAATATTTTTGAATACTTTTGGAAAATTTTTACCTTCTGTATATATTACTGAGTACTATTATTTATAAAATTGCCTTTCTTCTCATCAACACAACTCTGAGTTCATAATATATCAGCCATCTAGTTTATGAATAATGCTCAGAATACTAATTATATTGTGAACATGCATTAATGAGTAGAATAAAATTATAACAGTTTCCAATTTCCCTTTTGTTTTCATTCATATTAAAAATAAGCACAAAAATCAGGTAATATCTTTAAAACTGCAATAGCTGAATAAAAGTATTCAAATGCAATAATATTCACAAATGGTATGTAACTGAGACAAAAAAGGGGTGCAATATAGTGTCCCTGGCATATTTTACTAATGCACACCTTTACCTGACATACTATTGAATATCACAAACCATAATTTTTCAAAAAAATTATAAAAATCAATTTAGGTTTGCAATATATTTCTTTAATCAGTAAGGACAGCAAAACTACAACATATCAACAATTTACAGGGCATTTTAATATTATAGAATAGCTAATCTGTAAAATCAGTTAAAGGTCATTGCTTTCAAATTAAATATCTATTTTTATAGAAAAGGATTGTTTCTGTCCTCATTTTTCTCCTTTCATGACAGACTGGTAAACCTTTATGCATGGTCTACCTCCACTGCACACCTACTGGTCAGTAACCACCAGGAGAAACTACCGCTGCTGCTGCTGCTAAGTCGCGTCAGTCGTGTCCCACTCTGTGCGACCCCATAGACGGCAGCCCATCAGGCCCCGCCGTCCCCCGGATTCTCCAGGCAAGAGCACTGGAGTAGAAACTACTAGGCCATCGAATTGCTATAAAATGGATTTAGTGACACACATGGAAAGCTGTGATTCAGCAAGAAACCGCTGTATTTAAGCGTTTTTTTTGGACAATAGTGAAAAGTGCTGAAGTGCTACTAGTCTTTGAATTGAAAAAAAAATGCACATTTCAAGAGATAATGTCACTCTTATCCATCTGAAAATATTACCAGTGTTGATATTTTTTAAAAAAAGTCCTTCTTGTAGCCTATTTCTCATTAAATTATATATATCTATATATATATTTCCCCTATTGACTCTCCCTTTTATTCTTTCTCGTCTTTCTTCTTTCTTGTTTGTTTTTCCTTCTGTTTTTTGCCTTTCCTTTTTTTTTTTCCTTTACTTTTCGCACATGCAGGCGATGAGAGATTTCTGGTATAGAGCAAACTAAAAATGTATTAAATTATTATATTTAATCAAAAATCCTTATTTTTTGTGTGAAAAGTCCATTAATTAAAAAAGATGATTTTTCATCTGTCAAATTCAGTAATATTGCAATAGACTATTAATGTGAAGGAAAAGAAATAATTATAACTATCTACATTGAAAAGAAACAAGGTTCCAGTGTGAAAAAGGAAGTTAGGTTTGAACTGAATATTATAACAGTTAGTTACAGTATTGCAGCTAAAATTGTTAGAATAAAAAAAAGAGAATTTTGTAGTTGTACATTTCTTAGAATAAGCTTTATTAGTTTGTTATTAGAAAGCACATGTGATATAACCAGATCATCCATCAGATCTGAAAATAATTCTCTACTTTTTCATTTTTATTCATTGACTCACCATGTATCATAACTTTGTTCTCTACATATGATATTTTCATGATATGTCTGTCATCTCCCTCACAAGTTCTTGAGGTGGAGAGAGTTATTGATGAGTACTGTGAAGTTCGGGAATGCTGATCATAGATTAAAACAATACTGGAAAGATTGAAAGTTCAGAAGCAATCTAACATGACTCAAAGATTTGACAAATCTTAGAAGTGACAAACGGAAATCCAGCAATCATAGAAAAGTTGGATAGTTTTATTTAAAAAGATTAAAACACCTATTTGAAGTTTATGCTACAGTGAACTACTAAAAAGCTAAGTGTTTTATAAAATTGAGACGTTCCTAACTTTTTTTCTAAAGAGACATTTTTAAGGTAGCTTTAATAGGCAAATAATGTATTAAATCTTCCAATCTTAATGACCGAGCAAACATTTACACAGACATAATACATATATGTATAATATACCTACTATATTCCTGATACTTTCTTAAGTCTGGACAAATAGCCGTAAACAAAGCATGCATGTCCATATGTATAAATTTAATCCAGGGGGGAATAATGAAAGACTAGTGGCAGAGTTGGAACCAGCACCTTGTTTTGAGGCTGTCCTTTGCCTTATTGGATGTTGAACATTATCTCTGGCTTCAGCACAAAAGAAATAAGTAGCAGCCTCCATGCCCTCCAACTGTGGGTCTCAAAAATGTCTACAAAGGCACCTCAGGGCAAGAACCATCCCGAGTTGAGAACCAATGATCTGTACCAGCTGTTGGTAGTGCTTTATTTATGTCGCCTCGGTCCATGGAATTCCTCAGGCAAGAATACTGGAGCAAGTAGTTCTTCTCTTCTCCAGGGGATCTTCTCAACCCGGGGATCGAACCTGGGTCTCCTGCATTTCAGGCAGATTACTGTCTGAGCCACCAGAGAGGCCCCATTTATGGAAAGAGCATGCTAAATAGAAGAGGATGGTAAATTGGTCTTTTAAATCTCATAAAATTGTTATTGTCATTTTGAGATTATCTCCATGTATTATTCATGCAATATTTAATAACTGACAAAAACATTGAATAAGCCCCTGGATATAAAAGGTAACAATAAGCTGAGGTTCATTTTGCCTATATAAACATACAGTGGTATGATAATAAATCTGTTATACTTTTGTATTTGACCAGACTTCTCTCGAAACCATTTATAGAATAAAGAAAGAACTCTTCCTGTAGTGTACTGTGTTGGAAATTTCTGTGGGATCATAGCAATCTTATATTTCTCCAGAATGAACCCTTTGAGAAGAGGCAGGGAAAAACTAAAAACAAAGAGACAAAAAACTACTAGCAAAAAATTGAGATTATTGTGTACTTTGAGAAAAGTTTGTTAACATTACCCTCTTAAGATTTTGCCAACATTACTCCTCCAAACAATAGAAGGCAATGAATGGAGTATGAATTGCTTTTCTCTTTTGGCAGGTACAAATCCAAATGGAAGAAAGAGTAAAACAGAGGAAAAAATAAGATTTTTTTCTTGTCCCAGCCCCACCTCCTACTGCTACCAGGAAATTATCATCACACAAAAAGTAAATGTTTTTAAATAGCTGATAAATAATAATACACATTAAATTTTATTTTCAAGATGGCCATGGGTCCTAAATTAATAGTTTCCACTGTCTAAATTTATACTATATCTCCATTGTAGGAAATTGCTAGATTTATTTTATTAAAATAGTTATTTAAGTATAGATAGATGTTTGTTAGATACACAATTGGTTTTGACAGATCTTCAATTAGAAAGGAAAGGTTAAGCTGTATTTTCACATTTAGATTGACTGTTCTTGTTATTTTCCTTAGGCTCAATTTTATGTTAATGATGAGCCAAACATAAATATCATAAATGGATTCAATAACATGAACCATTGGTAATACAACACGGAAATACAAATTTGAAATATGTATAATCTTCATTTGAGTTACATAATATACTCTCGATTATTAATGGTATTTTATATAACTAAAGATTTTCTAGTTTGTGGGTTTGTCAATATTAGACAGGAACTGAAATATTGACACTAAATATAAGAATCTATTTTAATCGAATATATGTGCTTATTTGATCATCCTAACTTCAGTGATGTCAACTAAGCAGAGGAGAGCCGTAGCTAGAAACAGAAATATGAATGATCTTAATCACATAAATTTACATAAAAATAATCGTCTTGGAAATTCTCCATGTATGCTCTTTTGAGTTTTCAACAGCTTATTTCTCTCATTCAGAGGAATTACCCATTTGAAAGAGTAAGTCAGGTGATCATAATTACATACCAAACAAACTGTGTTACTTAAGTTATTTAAATTCAGATATGCAGTGTCCTCAAGAGTCCTGTCTGATTCTTTTCCACTCCATGGACTGCAGTGTGTGAGACTTCCTTGTCCTTCACTGTCTCCTGGAGATTGCTCAAACTCATGACCATCGAGTCAGTGCTGCTGCTGCTGCTGCTGCTGCTAAGTTGCTTCAGTTGTGTCCGACTGTGTGCAATCCCATAGATGGCAGCCCACCAGGCTCCTCTGTCCCTGGGATTCTCTAGGTAAGAATACTGGAGTGAGTTGCTATTTCTTTCTCCAATGCATGCATGCATGCTAAGTCGCTTCAGTCATTTCCGACTCTGTGTGACCCTATGGACAGCAGCCCACCAGGCTCCTCCATCCACAGGATTCTCTAGGCAAGAACACTGGAGTGGGTTGCCGGTGATGTTTTTCAAACCTCTTATCCTCTGCTGCACCATTCTCCTCCTGTCCTCAATCTTTCCCAGGATCAGGGTCAATCCAATGAGCTGGCACTGTGCATTTGTTACACAAACTATTGGAGCTTCAGCTTCAGCATGAGATGTTTGGGAGTGAATTTGTGACCTAATTTGAAATTGTAACATGGAGAAATAGGCAAAAACCTAAGATATGCAAATGATACCACTCTAATAGCAGAAAGAATAATAAGAAAGCCTCTTGATGAGGGTGAAAGAGGACAGTGAAAAAGCTGGCTTAAAACTCAGCATTCAGAAAACTAACATCATTGTATCCAGTCCCATCGCTTCATGGAAAAAGAAGGGGGAAAAGTGGAACCAGTGACAGATTTTCTTTTCTTGGGCTCCAAAATCACTGTGGAGGGTGACTGCAGCTATGAAATTAAAAGACACTTGCTTCTTGGAAGAACAGCTATGATAAATCTAGACAGTGTATTTAAAAGCAGAGACCTCACTTTGCAGACAAAGGTCCATATGGTCAAAGCTATGATTTTTCCAGTAGTCATGTACGGATGTGAGCATTGGACTGCCAAGAAGTCTGAGTGCTGAAGAACTGATGCTTTCAAATTCTTGTGCTGGAGAAGATTCTTGAGAGTTCCTTGGACAGCAAGGAAATCAAACCATTGAATCCTAAAGGAAATCATCCCTGAATATTCATGGAAGAACTGATGCTGAAGCTGTAACTCCAATACTTTGGCCACCTGATGCAAAGAACTGACTCATTGTAAATGACCCTGATGCTGGGAAAGATTGAAGGCAGGAAGAGAAGGAGATGACAGTGGGTGAGATGGTTGGATGTTATTGCCGACTGGATGGACATGATGTTGAGCAAGCTCTGGGAGTTGGTGATGGACAGGGAAGCCTGGCATGGTGCAGTGCATGGGGCTGCAAAGAGTCAGACACGACTGAGCAACTGAAATGAAGGGTTAGAACTTCAACATTTTTGGAAGTGCAAAGTTCAACATATAACAGAGAAACTGGAAAGATAAGTACCCTAAGATTTCTTTGATGTGTAATTTTGTTTTCCAGACTCTAGAAAGAATGACTACATTGTGTTAATTGTGATTTTATATTCTATAATGTTTTACCATTATAGATATATGTAATATATAATATAATTTGACTATATGTGTGTATATATATATATATATATACACTTATATTATGCTCAAAATCCTTCAAGGTAGACCTCAGAAATATGTGAACCTAGAACTTCTAGATGTACAAGCTGGGTTTAGAAAAGGCAGAGGAACCAGAGGTCAATCTGCCAACATTCAATGGATCATAGAGAAAGCAAGGGAATTCCAGAAAAAAAACTCTACTTCTGCTTCATTGACTATGCTAAAGCCTTTGACTGTGTGGATCACAACAAACTGTGAAAATTATTAAAGAGATAAGAACACCAGACCACCTTACCTGCCTCTTGAGAAACCTGTATGTGAGTCAAGAAGCAAGAGTTCGGACCTTACTTGGAACAATTGACTGGTTCAAAATAGGGAATGGGGTATGAAAAGGCTGTATATTGTCACCTTGCTTATTTAACTTATATGCAGAGTACATCATGCAAAATGCCAGGCTGGATGAATCCCAAGTTGGAATCAAGATTGCCAGCAGAATATCCATAACCTCAGATATGCAGATGATAGCACTCTAAAGGCAGAAAATAAAGAGGAACTAAAGACCCCTTGATGAGAGTAAAAGAGGAGAGTGAAAAAGCTGGCTAAAAATTCAACATTCAAAAGCTAAGATCATGGCATCCAGTCCCATCACTTCATACAAATAGAAGGGAGAAAAGTGGAAGCAGTGACGGATTTTCTTTGCTTGGGCTCCAAAACCACTGCAAATGGTGACTGCAGCTATGAAATTGCAAGATGCTTGCTCCTTGGGAGGAATGCTATGACAAACCTAGACTGCATATTAAAAAGCAGAGACATGACTTTGCCAACAAAGGTCCCTACAGTCAAAGCCATGCTTTTTTCCAGTAGTCATGCATGAACGTGAGAATTCATTCAGCCTAAAGATGGCTGAATGCTGAAAAACTGATGTTTTTGAATTGTAGTGTTGGAAAACACTCTTGAGAGTCCCTTGGACAGCAAGATGATCAAACCAGTTAGTTATAAAGTAAACCAACCCTGAATATTCATTCACAGGATTGATCCTGAAGCTGAAGCTCCAGTAGTATGGCCATCTGATGCAAAAAGCTCACTCTTTTGAAAAGACCCTGATTCTGGGGAAGACTGAAGGCAAAAGGGAGCAGCAGAGAATGAGATGGTTAGGTAGCATCATTGACTCAATTCATATGAGTCTGGGCCACCAGGGAAACACATGAATCCCAGTCAACTCCAGGAGATTTTGAAGGACAAAGGAGCCTGGAATGCTGCAGTCCATAGAGTCACAAAGAGCTGGCCATGACTTTGTGAATGTATAACAATAGCACAATGTTTTGATACATAGGAGACATATAGCTGTCTAAGGAAAGTTTGCTCTTTCCAGCTTAGCTAATTTTGTGAGATAGTGCAGACCTTAGAAAAACAGACTGGCAGTTATTCCTAAAGCAAAATTGGGCTTATTTAGAATTAGCAAAGAATTGCAAGTGGAGATCTGCAACTATGGCAAGCAACATGCAAGCCCTGCACAACAAAGCAAAAATAACTTTTTTTTTCCCCCCCAGAGAGGAAAAGGAAGCTGGGTAGAGTAAAAAAAGAGTCTCCTAGTGTGATTGCACTTTGAAGTGTAATGACTTTCATTGGCTGCATCGTGACAGTCTCTCACTGGCTACCTTCTTGTCAGGCAAAAGGAGAAAGTCATTCTTCTGTTAGGCTCTACTATTGTTGTAGGATACAAGAGCATTCTGACTTCTGACTCTATTATAATTGTTGTCTTTATTAATTGTTACAATGCTAGCTTTTCAGTGACTTCACCTTATACAAACCAGCTGATTCTGAATTCATATCTTTATACACCATCTTTGAAAGTGAAAGTGGCTCTGTTGTGTCCCAGTCTGAAACCCCATGGACTGTAGCCTATGAGGCTCCTCTGTTCATTGGCTTCTCCAGGTAAGAATACTGAAGTGGGTTTCCATTTCCTTATCCAGGGAATCTTCCTGACCCAGGGATTGAAACTGTCACAAAGAGTAGGACATGACTTTGTAAATGTAGAACAACATAATGTTTTGACACATAGAGGATATACAGCTGGCTATATCTCCTGCATTGCAGGCAGATTCTTTACCATCTGAACCACCAGGGAAACCCATATACCACTTTTATCTTTGTATCTTTTATACATCAAGCCATATTTCTGTTTACCTGAATTAACTGGGGGTCACATACAAGTCAACTAGAAGCCAGACCCTAAACGCTAGAGCCCACAGAACTGGCAACCCACTCCAGTACTCTTGCCTGGAAAATCCCATGAACAGAGGAGCCTGGTAGGCTGCTGTCTCTGGGGTTGCTCAGAGTCGAACACGACTGAAGTGACTTAGCGGTAGCAGCAGCAGCCAGTCCTAAACGTTTACACCATCCTGTCCTGCCTTTTCCACAATTACGGCTATGTCCTGTGCTTTCACTTTCTCCTCTGTCTCCTGATCCAAATTTGATTCTTTCCTATGTAGACTTGAATGGTATGGCATGTACCCTTCTTTTGGGAAAATAAAATGTAAGTAATAGCTTCTTGTTCAATGGCCTTGACCTCTATGTCATTAATCAGTTACTTTTATAAATGAAAATCCCACAGATACAGTTGAGACACAAATGCTCAGTAAACACGCCCGCCAAAAGATCTGGTGGGTTCTTTCAGTCTTCTTGTTAAACACATTGTATTGTCTCATGCCATACCTTTCCGTTTCTCACCACCCCCTTTTCATCACAATTATAACCCTACCCTCATAGGGAGTTTGTACCCCTGAAATCTAAAGTCATCACATTTGCCTTATTTCAAGCTTTGCTTTCTAGAGGACCAGGCTAATACTTATTTGGAATCAGCAATGTACAAAATGAAAAAAAGAATGGTGATAAAGCCTAGATTAAAAGCTAGATATCTAAATCTATTAAAAAGCTATAATTTTTAAAACAGTAAGATAGAAAATCATGGTTAAAAAGCCAGGTCAGTATGAAGTGTTAAGTTCAGAAACATTCAACTACAAGTACGTGATTAGCAAGTAAACACAGAGCTATGTCAAATCAGTACAATGAGTTGCTTGATTGGTATATTGAGAAGGATTAGTTAATCATTAGGAAAAGAAATAGCCTGAAATGAAAACAAAACTGCAATAAATTATGAGACAGAGTTCAACCTAGTTCAGTCAGTCAATCAGTTCAGTCACTCAGTCGTGTCTGACTCTTTGCAACCCCATGAATCGCAGCACGCCAGGCCTCCCTGTCCATCACCAACTCCCGGAGTTCACTCAGACTCACATCCATCGAGTCAGTGATGCCATACTGCCATCTCATCCTCTGTCATCCCCTTCTCCTCCTGCCCCCAATCTCTCCCAGCATCAGAGTCTTTTCCAATGAGTCAACTCTTCACATGAGGTGGCCAAAGTACTGGAGTTTCAGCTTTAACATCATTCCCTCCAAAGAAATCCCAGGACTGATCTCCTTTAGAAGGGACTGGTTGGATCTCCTTACAGTCCAAGGGACTCTCAAGAGTCTTCTCCAACACCACAGTTTAAAAGCATCAATTCTTCGGCACTCAGCTTTCTTTACAGTCCAACTCTCACATCCATACATGACCACTGGAAAAACCATAGCCTTGACTAGACGGACCTTTGTTGGCAAAGTAATGTCTCTGCTTTTCAATATGCTGTCTAGTTTGGTCATAACTTTTCTTCCAAGGAGTAAGTTGCTGCTACTGCTGCTAAGTCGCTTCAATGGTGTCCGACTCTATGCAACCCCAGAGACGGCAGCCCACCAGGCTCCCCCATCCCTGGGATTCTCCAGGCAAGAACATTGGAGAGGGTTGCCATTTCCTTCTCAGATGCATGAAAGTGAAAAGTGAAAGGGAAGTTGCTCAGTCGTGTCCGACTCTTAGCGACCCTGTGGGCTACAGCCTACCAGGCCCCTCCATCCATGGGATTTTCCAGGCAAAAGTACTGGAGTGGGGTGCCATTTAGTAGCCAATAAACCAAAGAACTAAATCAGGTCACATTTGGCATGTGTTCAGTTGAAAACATTAAAAAAATATTCTCAAATTGGAGAACTTGTAACAAATGTGTCTATTCTGGATGTAAATATGGTGCATGCATGTGTGCTAAGTCACTGTAGTCATGTCTGACTCTTTGTGACACTGTAGACTATAGCCTGCTAGGCATCTCTGTCCATGGGATTCTCCAGGCAAGAATACTAGAGTGGGTTGCCATGTTCTCTTCCAGAGGATCTACCCCACCCAGGAATTTAACCTGTGTTCCCTGATAGCTCAGTTGGTAAAGAATCGGCCTGCAATGAAGGAGACCCTGGTTTGATTCCTGGGTCAGGAAGATCTGCTGGAGAAGGCATACGCTACCCACTCCAGTATTCTTGGGCTTCCCTTGTGGCTCAGGTGTTAAAGAATCCATCTGCAATGCAGGAGACCTGGGTTTGTTCCTTGGGTTTGTTCCCTAGGTTGGGAAGATCCCTTGGAGAAGGGAAAGGCTACCCACTCCAGCATTCTGGCCTGGAAAATTCTATGGACTGTATAGTCCATGGGGTTGCAAAGAGTCAGACAAGGCTAAGTGACTTTCACCTTCACTTTATCTTATGTCTTCTACTTTACAGGCAAATTCTTTACCAGTGAACCACTGGGGAAGCCCTGTAAATATGGTAATACATACAAAAAATGTTAAAATAGGTCATATTCTTCAAATAAATGGTTCATTTTTATTTGTTTTAATTTTATTTTATTTTTAAACTTTACAATATTGTATTGGTTTTGCCAAATATCAAAATGAATCTGCCACAGGTATACATGTGTTCCCCATCCTGAACCCTCCTCCCTCCTCCCTCCCCATACCATCCCTCTGGGTCATCCCAGTGCACTAGCCCCAAGCATCCAGTATCGTGCATCAA
Source organism: Bos taurus (assembly GCF_002263795.3). Lineage (NCBI taxonomy): Eukaryota > Metazoa > Chordata > Mammalia > Artiodactyla > Bovidae > Bos > Bos taurus. The sequence goes on from NC_037347.1 coordinate 52,605,084, forward strand.
ACCTGGACTGGCGACTCATTCCATATATGATATTATACGTATTTCAATGCCATTCTCCCAAATCATCCCACCCTCTCCCTCTCCCACAGAGTCCAAAAGACTGTTCTATACATCAGTGCCTCTTTTGCTGTCTCATATACAGGGTTATTGTTACCATCTTTCTAAATTCCATATATATGCATTAGTATATTGTATTGGTGTTTTTCTTTCTGGCTTACTTCACTCTGTATAATAGGCTCCAGTTTCATCCACCTCGTTAGAACTGATTCAAATGTATTCTTTTTAATGGCTGAGTGATACTCCATTGTGTATATGTACCACAGCTTTCTTATCCATTCATCTGTTGATTGACATCTAGGTTGCTTCCATGTCCTGGCTATTATAAACAGTGCTGCAATAAACATTGGTGTACACGTGTCTCTTTCCCTTCTGGTTTCCTCAGTGTGTATGCCCAGCAGTGGGATTGCTGGGTAATAAGGCAGTTCTGTTTCCAGTTTTTTAAGGAATCTCCACACTGTTCTCCATAGTGGCTTTACTAGTTTGCATTCCCACCAACAGTGTAAGAGGGTTCCCTTTTCTGCACACCCTCTGCAGCATTTATTGCTTGTAGACATTTGGATCGCAGCCATTCTGTCTGGCATGAAATGGTACCTCATAGTGGTTTTGATTTGCATTTCTCTGATAATGAGTGATGTTGAGCATGTTTTCATGTGTTTGTTAGCCATCTGTATGGATTCTTTGGAGAAATGTCTATTTAGTTCTTTGGCCCATTTTGAAAGTTGCAGGATATAAAATCAACACACAGAAATCCCTTGCATTCCCATACACTAATAATGAGAAAACAGAAAGAGAAATTAAGGAAACAATTCCATTCACCATTGCAACGGAAAGAATAAAATACTTAGGAATATATCTACCTAAAGAAACTAAAGACCTATATACAGAAAACTATAAAACACTGGTGAAAGAAATCAAAGAGGACACTAATAGATGGAGAAATATACCATGTTCATGGATTGGAAGAATCAATATAGTGAAAATGAGTATACTACCCAAAGCAATTTATAGATTCAATGCAATCCCTATCAAGCTGCCAATGGTATTCTTCACAGAGCTATAACAAATAATTTCACAATTTGTATGGAAATACTAAAAACCTTGAATAGCCAAAGCTATCTTGAGAAAGAAGAATGGAACTGGAGGAATCAACCTGCCTGACTTCAGGCTCTACTACAAAGCCACAGTCATCAAGACAGTATGGTACTGTCACAAAGACAGAAATATAGATCAATGGAACAAAATAGAAAGCCCAGAGATAAATCCACGCACATATGGACACCTTATCTTTGACAAAGGAGGCAAGAATATACAATGGATTAAAGACAATCTCTTTAACAAGTGGTGCTGGGAAAACTGGTCAACCACTTGTAAAAGAATGAAACTAGAACACTTTCTAACACCATACACAAAAATAAACTCAAAACGGATTAAAGATCTAAACATAAGACCAGAAACTATAAAACTCCTAGAGGAGAACATAGGCAAAACACTCTCCGACATACATCACAGCAGGATCCTCTATGACCCACCTCCCAGAATACTGGAAATAAAAGCAAAAATAAACAAATGGGGCCTAATTAAACTTAAAAGCTTCTGCACAACAAAGGAAACTATAAGCAAGGTGAAAAGACAGCCTTCAGAATGGGAGAAAATAATAGCAAATGAAACAATGGACAAACAACTAATCTCAAAAATATACAAGCAACTCCTACAGCTCAATTCCAGAACAATGGTTCATTTTTAAGCAGAAACTATTTTAAGGTATACTCAGGCATTTATGTGAATAAATATATTCAAAAATTCTTGCAATTTACAAAATAAGATTTTATAAATTATGACCCATTCATATATTAAACATCTATTAAAATGATGTATAAAAATAACATGGGTAAATATGAAAAGTTTTTCATGATTTATCATCACATGGTAAATTGAAAAGCAAGTGTTAGTCACTCAGCCATGTCTGACTCTTAGTGACCCTATGGACAGTAGCCCACCAGGCTCTTCTGTCCATGGAATTCTCCAGGCAAGAATACTGGAGTGGGTTGCCATTTCCTTCTCCAGTGGATCTTCCAGGAATCGGACTGGGGTCTCCTGCATTGCAGGAGGATTATTTCCCAACTAAGTTTTCAGGGAAGCCCTATGAAAAATAAAGTTATTAAATATGATTTAATGGATATAGTATCTGTAAATTTAAATAAACTAAGTCCTGTTTTAAGTTTCTTAATACCAGAATTTCAGAAATGTTGCTTGCACACTGTTCTAAGTGAAAAGCTAACTGCAGAAATCTGGAAATAGAGGAGAAAAAAAAAAAAAAAGATGTACATGAGGTGGTAAACATTGAAGGAGTATACTACTTTTATTTTAACTTTTACATTTTAGGATTTAACTTTTTTTAGCATTTAACTTTTATTTTAAATGCTATTCTGACTGGTCCTCCTCAAACCGCCTATTAATTTAATTCCACACTTTAACCACTTCTCTTATTCAGTTCTAACATTCTGGGCCACTATACGCACTTACTCTAATCTTCCCAGGGTCAGGTTCCAAACAACTGGGGACAGCCCCTATGTTATGGAGCCCATGAACCTATTCAAATTAGGAAACCCACCAGGAAGTCAAGACACCTGGCTAATATTCTGTGTGCCATAGGTGAGCTGCCGTCTACAGCCCCAGTTTGCTCTTTCCCTGTGCCTAGCCATTACTTCTTGTGTGGCCCTGAGTGACAGCCTTCTCTCCTTCTGAGCTGTAAATAATACAGACTTCTGCTTTTCATCTATGCAAGTATCAGTGTGTTGTGCCCCACCATCAAAAGAATCTTGAAATCTTGTTAAACAAAGAGGTATGTATGTCCCTGTATAAATGTATACACATACATATACTTAACTTTTTCCTATACACGTCTACTCTAGTTCAAGTATTCATTATCCTTATGATTCTAATCCAATAATGTGTCTTCCAATTCAAGATTCCTAATATGCCTGTCCTTAAAAACTCTTTGTTAAGGTGAACAAACATTTCTGAGTCTGAAATCACACCAGTTTTGACAAAGATCTGTGCCTTGGTAAAGCTTTCTGACAGTACAGTTTCTAATTCCTGCATTGCCTTTGCCAACCCAGCCAGAAACTTTGTGGTCATTATTCAAAAACGAACACTAATATGTCCTCTGCTCCTAAGATAAAATGTAAAGCTTCCTCATGCATTACTGCAACACTTCGTAAATACCACCATAATGTGATGATAGTTGCCATATTTATGTGACTACATGTCGACCTCCCTCTGTAAGTAGATTTTCTAAGACTAACTGGTATTGCTAAGTTCCACTATATTTTCTCCAAACTATCACCATCTGACAAATTAGGCACACTCATAATTTGTTTTGCTGAACTGAGCTGAAGGGATCTATGTACATACATTAGTTAGCAAATACTGATTTGAGGATGAGATCACTTTCATTGACAGTCTTTCTTAAATTAGAGGTTTGGGGGAAATTAAATGGAAATTAAGTGAGATCTTCTCCCCTTCTCCCCAACACCACTGCCTATATACTAGAGGTATCTGTCTTAGCACTTTTATGTGGCTTAGAAAGTGTTAAATATTGAAACACCAGAGACATCTCAATGGATCTTGAGTCTAGAAACCATAAATTTAAAGACCTCTTTCAGGTATCCCTTAACCCAAAGTTATTTTTTTCCATTTAAAATCAGGGAAATTTATATCCTATATCCATATGAAAAAAAAAAAGCTAAAGAAAATGTCATTTTGGCAGTCTTTAGAAGAATGGGTTCATATTTGAAGAGAATCATATCTTTAAATTCCTGCATTATTATGAGTTTATTCAGTACCATAGAGACAGAAAGTGTTAGATCAAGATAAATAGACATGAATCTTTCTTGCTTTGTAGAATGAACATTCTAAACATTGTAGGTGGTGTGAAAACCGCATGACTTAAGAAAAAACTGGGATAAAGATTTAATTAATCTGATAATAATCTACAGGATCAGCATAATATCTGAGAGTGCAAATGAGAAAAATGAGAATAATGGGTAAATGATGATAGGGAAAATTGATCGGTTCAGTTCAGTCACTCAGTTGTGTCCAGTTTTTGAGACCCCATGGACTGCAGCACGCCAGGCTTTCCTGTCCATCACCAACACCGGGAGATTGCTCAAAATCATCTCCATCGAGTGGTGATGCCATCCAACCATCTCATCTTCTGTCATCCCCTTCTCCTCCTGCCTTCAATATTTCCCAGGATCAGGTCTTTTCCAATGAGTCAGTTCTTTGTATTAGGTGGCCAAAATACTGGAATTGCAGCTTCAGTATCAGTCCTTCCAATGTATATTCAGGGTTTATTTCTTTTATGATTGACTGGTGTGGCCTCCTGGCAATCCAAGGGAATCTCAAGAGTCTTCTCCAACACCACAATTCAAAAGCATCAATTTTTGGTGCTTAGCTTTCTTTCTAGTCCAACTCTCACATCCGTACATTACTACTGGAAAAACCATAGCTTTGACTAGAGGGACCTTTGTCGGCAAAGTAGTGTCTCTGCTTTTGATTTATTTTTATTTTTTTCAAGTATGCTAAGTTTGTCATAGCTTTTCTTCCAAGGAGAAAGCGTCTTTTTATTTCATGGCTGTAGTCACCATCTGCAGTGATTGCAGGTTCTTTACCAAGTGAGCTATGAGGGAAGCCCCATTCATATATTAAGTACCTATTAAAATGATGTAGAAATATAACATGGGTAGATATGAAAAGATATTCATGCTATATCATCACATGATAAAAGTAAGTTATAAAACCTTATGGTAGTTGGGGTAGAGTTATGGGATTATGTTAAATACAAAGAAATTTTTATATTATAGAAGAAAACAAAAGATACAGAAAAATTTTTGAATAGGATATATTTGGGGGATTATAATTTCTACAGTGATTTATATTTTCTTCTTCATGCCAGCGTGAATTTTCTAAACTTTGGGTAAAACATATACATGTATTTTCCATGAAAAATAAAGTTACCTGAATATGGTTTAGTGGGTACAATGTCTATAAATTTAAGTAAACTAAATACAGTATTAAGTTTCTTAATACCAGAATTTCAGAAATGTTGCTTGTACTCTGTTCTAAGGGTAAGGTGAAATGCAGAAATTTGGACATAGCGGAGAAAAAAGATTGTAGACTTCAAAGGTGAGCAGTTGCCTATAGCCCCCGTTTGCTCTTTCCCTGTGCTCAGACACTACTTTCTGTGTGGCCTTTTCCTCTTTCTGAGCTTTTAGTACAGACTTCTGCTTTGTAACTATGCAAGCGTCAGTGTGTTGTGGCCCATTATCAAAAGAATCTTGAAATCTTATATAACAAAGAAGTGTATATGTCTGTGCATATGTGTGTGTGTGTTAGTTGCTCAGTTGTGTCCGACTCTTTGCAATGCTATGGACCATAGTACACCTGTCCATAAAACAGACTGTAGCTTCCTCTGTCCATAGAATTCTCCAGGTAAGAATACTGGAGTGGGTAGCCCGACCCAGGGATTGAATCCCGGTCTCCTGCATTGTAGGCAGATTCTGTGCCATCTGAACCATATGTATGCATATACTTAACTTTTTCGTCCACAACTTTGCTCAAGTTCACGCGTTCATTATCCTTATCATTCTAATCCAAATAATGTACCTTCCAATTCCAGATTCCTAATATAGTAAAGTCGATCAATCATGTCCAACTCTTTGAGACCCCATGGACTGTAGACTACCAGACTCCTCCACCCATGGGATTTTCCAGGCAAGAATACTGGAGTGGGTTGCCATTTCCTTCTCCAGAGGATCTATCCCTGTCATTAAAAACTCTTTGTTCAGGTGTACAAACAGATCTGAGTCTGAAACCACAACAGTTTTCACAAAGATCTGTGCTTTGGTAAAGCTCTCTGACAGTACAGTTTCTATTTCCTGCATTGCCTTTGCCAAACCAGCTAGAAACGTTGTGGTCATTGTTCAAAAACTAACATTAATATATCCTCAGCTCCTAAGATGAAATATAAAACTTCCTCATGCATTGCTGTAACACTTTGCAAATACCACCAAAATGTGATGATAATGTCACCATATTTATGTGACTACATATCTACCTCCCACTGTAAGTAGATTTTCTAAGACTGACTGGTATGGCTAAGTTCCACTGTATTTTCTCCTAATCATCACCAGCTGACAAATTGGGCACACTTATAATTTGTTTTGCTGAGCTGAACTGAAGGGATCTGTATACATACATTAGTTAGCAAATACTGATTTGAGGATGAGATCACTTTCATTGACAGTCTTTCTTAAATTAGAGGTCTGGGGGAAATTAAATGGAAAATAAGTGAGATCTTCTTCCCCTCTCCCCAACACCACTGCCAATATACCATAGATATCTGTCTTAATGCTTTTATTTGGCTCAGAAATTGCTATATATTGAAACACCAGAGACATCTCAATGGATTTTGAGTCTAGAAACCATAAATTTAAGGACCACTCTTTCAGGTATCATTTAACCTAAAGTTATTTTTTCCATTTAAAATCAGGGAGATTTGTATCCTATATCCATCCTTTAAAAAAAAAAAAAAAAGTTAAAGAAAATGTCATTTTGGCAGGCAGTCTTTAGAAGAGTGGATTCATATCTTTAAAATCCTGCATTTATATGAGTTTATTCAGTACCATAGAGACAGAAAGTGTTAGATCAAGATAAATAGACATGAATCTTTCTTGCTTTGTAGAATGAACATTCTAAACATTGTAGGTGGTGTGAAAACTGCACAACTTAAGAAAATAAAACTTTGAGATAAAGATTTAATTAATCATAGTAATCACAGGACCAGCATAATCTCTGAGCCAGGGTAAGAGTGCAAATGAGAATAATGGGTAAATGATGACAGGGAGAATTTATAGGAGGTTTATTTTTTTATTTTTTTTTAATATGGTCAAAGAGGTACCTGAATGTGTCAGTGAAAAGGAATTGGAATGTGGTTCCACACTATTTGTTAATAATATATGCATGTGTATACTATGTTGTTATGAATGTATATTATATATATACATATATGATGTATTTCAACTAGCTAATTATACACAATTTACTGCAAAGTATGACTCAGTGTACTGATTTGCTAAATCCAAAGCTTTAATCATTCACCCTTCTTAAACTGTTAATAGAGGCATATGTCACAAATTTACCCAAGTGACACTTGTGGATGTGAATCTGGGAACTGTGGAGAGGCAGTCAAGTAAATGACAGCATTGACCAGCGTGTCTTCTTCATATTCAAATCAGATAATCCAAATAAGATCTTTAACTTAAGCCCATTGTTGGCTTCTGCTTGGTGTTGTTCAGTTGCTAAGCCCTGTCCAACTCTTTGTGACCCGATGGACTGCAGCACACCAGGCTCCCCTGTCTTATGCAGTCTCACAGAGTTTGCTTGAATACATATCCATTGAGTTGGTGATTCTTTCTAACCATCTCATCCCCATTGCAGCCCCCTTTTCCTTTTTCCTTCATTCTTTCCCAGCATCAGTCTTCTCTAGTGAGCCGGCTTCTACATGCCTAAATAAAATGTCTGTTTACAAAAATTCTCAGTCAAAATTTTAGCCTTACTCATGCTTCATGGTTATTTTTCTAAATCTAAAATAAGAAATAAGTACTAAATGAATAAATACTAACATAAATACTATTTATAAATAAAAATAATTATAAAACATATCCAGCTTCTACTCCTTAATATTCTTAATGATTACCAAAAGTCTATATTTTGGTGGAAATGTGACTAAGCACACATGAATGAGAAATGAACACATTAGAACTATGAAATCACATCTGCAAGTAATGTTGTTCCATTGCAGTTGCTCCCACCAAAGCAATGTGGGAGGCATCATTTGACCCAGTTCTCTGAAGGATACTTTTATTATATGCAGTGAGGAAAGGAAAAATTAAGGCCATTTGTCAATGGCTGAAATGAGATTCTAACATGTTTGAATTACCATTTCTGGACTTTTCCACCATTTATTTTATAAAATACAAGCATTTGATTCATAAACACCCTATGGTAGAATTCTCTAGTTATGAGTAATAGATTATAGCTTGTGTGGTGTTTGAGACATGGAGTTACAGGAGCTTAATAGTCAGCATTAATTTATTCTTGGAGCTGATAAGTGTTGGAAAGACTTTGCAGTTTGGGTGTGTGCTCAGTTGCTCAGTCGTGTCCGACTCTTTGCAGCCACTTTTCAAATAGAAGTAATAAATCATATTAACAACCGCCTTTACTTTCAAGTTTATTCTACAAGTAACGAGTAACAGAAAATACTGAAAAATATATATTATATATGTGTGTGTGTATATATACATATATATATATAGCATGTATTAATTCAGTGCAATATTTTAATGAGAAATACTTGATTTTGTTTTAAAAATTATTATCATTGCTTTGTCCTGGCTGCACGACATGACTTGAGAGGTTTTAGTTCCCTGACCAGGGAATGAACCTGGGCTCTTGGCAATGAAAGCCTGGAGTCCTAAACACTGGACCACCAAAGGATTCCCTGTTTATTATTATGTTTAAAATAACTAGAAGACTAGGAAAATATAGATGATAATACAGATTTTAAAAATAGAGGAAACATTTCAAGACCTATTATTAGTACATGAAAGAAAATAAAAATACAAAAATAAAGATTCCCTGTAAAACATGTAAAAAGTATGGTTCAAACATTTATTGAGTTGGGTTTTGTGCTTCAAAACTTAGTCGTTTATGTCTTTAAAATCAGTAAATTAGTCTGTAATCTGCCTACTGATAATAAGGAAAACAGAGTGTCTTATCTCACATCATGTGAAGCCATAATTATATGAACATTTGCACACAGTTAATTTTGTTTGTATTCACTTAGAAATACCTGCTGGGTAGGGATTATCATTACTTTCAGGAAATGTCTGATTTGCCAAAAGGCCAGAAATATCACACAGCATACTAAATTTTCTCAGCAGCTAAAGTACATTTAGAAAGAATGAAAATGAGGTATCTTTATCATTTCAAGGAAAATATTAGCTGATTTTCAAGCACTTTAGGTACATAAATAATGCAACCAATTTAAACATGGAAAACATTGTTTTCAGTTCACCTGATATTTGAGCAGAACTACCTACATAATTCTGTTGACAAAAGAGGACAAAAATAATTCAAATTTCAAGCTTAATTTGCCTATTTTTTCATTTACTTAATTTCCAAATTTGACAGATATATCAATATACAATACAGAATTACCACAATTCCAGGTACTTATCAGAGACTTCTACCTTCTATCAAAAAGTTAGTTGGAGAAAACAGAATTTCAAGATCGTTGCCTAAAAAGTATGTCTGCCATACATCTACACTTTTTCAAAACACTAAGCTACCTTTGCATTAACCAAACATTTTAGAGTCATGAAATCAGATTGTTTAGAAAGTCATACTTGCCAAAGGAAATGTGTTTTGCATAAATAACATGAGGGATGATGAGGACAGGATTTCTTAGATCACCGTGACATCACTGAAGTCACATTTGAAAAGATTTTATTCATCTGTTTTGATAAATTTTATCCTCATTGTGGCAAAATGGCCCCTGAGAGATGGCTGCTCCCTAGCGCCAGGAACCATGAATATGGCAGAATGGGCCCTTGAGAGATGGCCGCTCCCTAGTTCCAGGAACCTTGAATACATCATATTAGTTGGGAAGAGAAACTTTGCAGTCTAGTCTAGGTAGCAGATCATAAAGTAAGTTTAACCTTGAATAAATGTTGATGCCCAAACTGAAAACAAGGGTTCTTAAAAGCAAAGAAGTATCTTCAGCAGGAGCAAAAGAACTTGGGTGGAAGAGAAGTTAGATAGACTCAAAATATGAGAAAAACAAAACGCCCTTCAGGTTTGAAGACAGAGAGGGCAAAGCCCCCAGGAATGCAGATGGTTGTAAAGAACTGAGAGTCTCCTGGATAATAGCCAGCAAGGATCTCAGCCAGAAAAAGCTGCAAGAATTCTGCAAACAACCTGAATGATCTTGAAAGCAGATTTTCCCTTTCAGTCCAGGCCAGCCAAGACCTGACCTTGACCTTGTGTAACCAGCAACAGTCAGTCCACTAGAACTTCTAACTACAGAGCTGTGAGTTGATATGCTTATGTTGTTTTAAACAAATAACTTGATGGTAATTTGCTACAACAGCAATAGAAAACGAATGAACACACACACACACACAAATAATGTACTTCCTACTTCGGATGACAAGAGCAACATCAGACATTATAGTCTTTTTTGCTGGTGGTAAAGATGCTCACAGATAATTTTAAATTTTCTCATAGAAACAGTGCAGGTAATTTTATGCCTTAGAGTAAGATGCCCGTTAAAAGACATTAGATTTCTACCCTCCCATAGTGACTGCAGACAAGGGGCATTCTATCCAAAGGCACAAACTTTATAAGTTATAGGGATCTAATGTACGATATGGTGACTATATAGTTAACAATACTGTGTTGCACATTTGAAAATTGTTGAGAATAAACCTTCAAAACGATAAAAAAGAAAGGGATATTATCATCCTTCATGATTACATGTCTAAGGGGTGGCTCCCTGGCCCTTGAAAAAGATATTTCTAGTCTGGGATTGTAGAACCTGGCAAGAAGCTTTTGAAAAGATTTACATCTCAAAGGGTCAAGGAATGCATTTTCAACTAGCAAATGCTCTTCAACTAGTAAATACTCACAGAAAAGGTAGGTCAGGGGCTTACAGCAGGAAAAAAAACCTGTCGTTTATTTCTGAGTGTTTTATTCTTTTTGATGCTATTATAAACAGAATTGTTTTCTTAATTTCCTTTTTGAATAATTCCTTGCTTATGTATAGAAACAACTGACTTTTTTATGCTGATTTTCTATCCTTCAACTGTAACGGATTTGTGTGCTAGCTCTAACAGTTTTTCTGTTTGTTTTGTGGAGTCTTGGAAATTTTTCACATGAAAATCATGTGATCTGAGAACAGATAATTTTACTCTTTATTTTTCAATTTGGATGATTTTTTTCTTCCTTTTTTTTTTTTTCTTTCTTTCTTTTGACTAACTGCTCTGGTCAGAATTTTAGTATAATGTTTAGTGTCGAATAGAAGTGATAAAAGTGAGCATTATTGCTTTTTTGTAGATCTCAGTGTTCTTGCCTAGAGAATCCCAGGGACAGGGGAGCCTGGTGAGCTGCCGTCTATGGGGTCGCACACAGTTGGACACGACTGAAGCAACTTAGCAGCAGCAACAGCAGCAGAGTAAAAAAAATCCAGTTTTTCACCATGGAGTAGAATGATAATGATGGGCTTTTCAAATAAGGACTTTATTGTACAAGTTCCTTCCACACTTAATTTTTTTTTAATTTAAATTTATTTATTTTAGTTGGAGGCTAATTACTTTACAATATTATATTGGTCCTGCCATACATCAACATGAATCCGCCACGGGTGTCCACGTGTTCCCCATCCTGAACCCCCCTCCCACCTCACTCTCCGTACCATCCCTCTGGGTCATCCCAGTGTTCTAGCCCCAAGCATCCTGTATCCCACATCGAACCTGGACTGGCGATTCGTGTCTTATATGATATTATACATGTTTCAATGCCATTCTCCCAAATCATCCCCCGCTCTCCCTCTCCCACAGAGTCCAAAAGACTGTTCTATACATCTGTGTCTCTTTTGCTGTCTCGTGTAATTTTCTGAGAGTTTTTATTATGCTGCTGCTGCTACTAAGTCGCTTCAGTCGTATCCGACTCTGTGTGACCCCATAGACGGCAGCCCACCAGGCTCCCCAGTCCCTGGGATTCTCCAGGCAAGAGTACTGGGTTGCCATTGCCTTCTCCATTTTTATTATGAAAGGTGTTGAATTTTGTCAAGTACTTTCCCTGCATATGTGTTATCACACACATAAATAGTATAATAAAAATAAAAATAAATAAAGAGGATGACAAAAAACTTTTGGAAGCAATGAATTTGTACATGACACACATTATGGTGATATTTTCATATAAATATATGAATCTCCAAATATGTTGTGCTGCATAATTAATTATGTACAGATTTTTGTATAGCAATTGTATCTAAATGTTTCACAAAAAAATGATAAAAACAAATATGAGGGGAATGTTAAAAAAAGTGGTCAACTTCAGTAACATCACAGAAGCAGCTCCTTAACAACAAGTAGAATCCCGAATCATGGGAAATTTCCCAATGTCAACAAACTTTCCAAACAGTTTAAAAATCTCTGCACTTCTTGGGTCCAGGACATTTATGATCCATTTGCAGACATGTTCTTCCAGTGCCCACAGGTTTATACCCATATTCTGCAATTCCTTTGGTAAATACTCTCTTTTGTTGACCTAAAACAAATGGACTGCCAATTATTTCTTCAGGGATACTTGAGTTGATTGAGGAATAGCAAAGAATTGTGATTCAGAGTCTGCAACCATGATGAGTCACTTGCAAGTCCTGTTGTAATAAGGAAAAGAGGACTCATATATAGGGGAAAAGGAAGAGGGGGAGGCAAGCTACTCTAAATAGAGAGTCCATTAAAAGATTTGAGAGTTTGAAGTAAAGCTGCTTTTCACTGACTAAGTTGTAGAGGTTCTCATTGAGGACTTTGCCAGGCAACAAAACAATTCTTTTTACGGCTGTTAACTCTGCTATCACTATAGAGTGTGAGAGTTTCCACTTCTTGTATTCTGACTCTATTTAATTGAGATTTCTGTTTATTCATTTTTATACTTTTTTACTACAAGAAGGACAGTAATTATGGAGCCAGGTTGAGACTTGACCCAAGTTATTGGTATAGATAGTATAATATACAGCATTACCCTTGAACTGAAGCATCATCACAGGTGAGCTTGACAAAATGCACATTTATAATTCACTTTGATTTAGCAAATTGGAATCTGGGGCATGGGGTGGGGACTGAGATGTTTAACTCTCTGTCCAGGTACCTATATGTTTTGTTCAGAACAGTTTGAGAACCACTGGTCTAGTGATTTGGGCAAGTAAAGGCAAATATTGAGGAAGACAAACATCGTTGCATAACGTATCCATTTCAGATGATATTTGTACATCTTTTTCAGATAAAGGGAAGGCCTCTATTCTATAATAAGTTGCAGGGACCATTTCTGTGTCTGTGTGGATCGAGCATATCTGTGAGTTCAGGTTTCTGAGAGTGTCTGCCCAGTTGTGCCAGCCTCAGGTCTCAGGGTCTCACCTCTTCCCCATCACAATGAACACTTTAGCATAAAATATTCCCCAGGGGTGAAAATTAAACCACTTTTGTAAGTGGCTCATTTGTTACAGGGAACTCTCTTTAAACAGGATATAAGCATTCTCTGACTTGAGAGTGGCCTGCTTAAACCTGTTATTGAAGGAGGAAACAGACAGAACAGGCTCCATCTTGAAAGCAGGACTCCATCTTGGACGGGACTGTGGCCTTTGCGCTATATGCCCAGTATCTATGGAAACTACATACCAACTGGAAAAACAGACCCCCCCCCCAGATGGAAGAGCCCCAGGAATTGTACCTAGACTCTCCATTGCCTAAAAGAATACTCTAATTATCTGTGTAACTGAATAGAATCATAAATTCTATTATACTTGTTGGAGTATAACCACAGGCCGATAATTGTCCACGGTTAACTACCTAGGCTTAAAGCATATGAATCACGGGTTAACTTTGATTGTAACTTTCTTTTCCTTTGTTTAGACTACTTGCAGGGAATTTGGGGAGGTGGGTTTAGGCACATACACTTAGGGTATATAAGGTTTAAAAAAAGAAAAAAACTGGTTGGGGTCCTTGGCTAAGAGAAGACTCTGCTTTGGGCCCACCAGTATAATAAGCTGCACTCCACTATCTGCATTGTCCTTCTGAGTGAGTTTGTTTCCCAAAATGCATGGCTACAACATTATTATTATTATTTTCTTTTCGGAGTTAGATTTCAGTTAGGATCTTCCAATTACTTTATCAGTCTTTATTACTTATAATAAGTAGTAATATATTACTTATAATTGTCATTATCAAGTATTTAGCAAATCCAGTATAACCTTTCTACCTTTATTCCATCTAAATCCACAAAACTTGAGTGTCTCGGTACTTCAAATGCTTAACAGGCTAAGAGTGCTCACTTTCTAATTTATTACCACTAATGACCAGACCAGAGAGTGGGCCTAGTATTGGAATCACAAGAATTTGCTTGCTAGGAATCCACCTTCAGCACCAACTGTCTTTGTTTAGGTTTTCCCCAAATCAACCCTAAGACAGGAAATCAAATACAGGTAGTTTATTTGGAGACAATTTAAGAAATTATCATTGTTACATGGAAGAATCAATTCAGTTCAGTTCAGTTGCTCAGTCATGTCCGACTCTTTGTGACCCATGAACCATTACCAACTCCTGAAGTCCACCCAAACCCATGTCCATCGAGTCGGTGATGCCATCCAATCATCTTATCCTCTGTCGTCCCCTTTTCATCCTGCCTTTAATCTTTCCCAGCAGCAGGGTCTTTTCAAATGAGTCAGCTCTCTGCATCAGGTGGCCAAAGTAGTGGAGTTTCAGCTTCAGCATCAGTCCTTCCAATGAACAACCAGGACTGATCTCCTTTAGGATGGACTTGTTGGGTCTCCTTGTTGGATCCAGTCCAAGGGTTATCAGACTACCAACAAATACAAATACTTAAATTAGACCTATTGAATTTTAACTATCTATGTAATTCTTTTTCTCCCTATCCAGGATCAGATATCATTTCGTGTAAGAGGCCAGTTAGTAAATATTTTAGGCTTTCCAGGCCAAATGTTCTCTGTCACAACTGCTCATCCTTGGAGGACAAAAATGGCCATGGATGATGTGTTACTGAATGGGCATGGGTGTGTTCTAATATCATATTATTCACAATAAGAGGTCATGAGATGGATTTGACCCACAAACCATACTTCATTGACTTGTGCTCTTTATTGTGGTCTTTTTGAGGACCAAAATCACTGCAGATAGTGATTACAGCCATGAAATTAAAAGTTGCTTAATCCTTGGAAGGAAAGTTATGACCAACCTAGACAGCATATTGAAAAGCAGAGATATTACTTTGCCAACAAAGGTCCATCTAGTCAAGGCTATGGTTTTCCAGTGGTCATGTATGGATGTAAGAGTTGGACTGTGAAGAAAGCTGAGTGCTGAAGAACTGATGCCTTTGAACTATGGTATTGGAGAAGACTCTTGAGAGTCACATGGACTGCAAGAAGATCCAACCAGTCCATCCTAAAGGAGATCAGTCCTAGGTGTTCATTGGAAGGACTGATGCTGAGGCGGAAACTCCAATACTTTGGCCACTTCATGCGAAGAGTTGACTCATTAGAAAAGACCCTGATGCTGGGAGGAATTTGGAGCAGGAGGAGAAGTGGACAACAGAGGATGAGATGGCTGGATGGCATCACCAACTCGATGGACATGAGTTTGAGTGAACTCCAGGAGTTGGTGATGGATAGGGAGGCCTGGCATGCTGCGATTCATGGTGTCGCAAAGAGTCGGACACGACTGAGCGACTGAACTGAACTGAACTGAGGACCAAAGCATGACTTTTTATCAGTATAGCTTAAATATCTGGCCAAGGATATACACATAGATATATAGAACACATGAAAGAAATTTTTAATATGTTTACAGATTCTATGGATGACGAAATTGAGGTGATCTTTCTCCTTCCCTTATTCAATGAACTTGAAAATGTGGTTGCATTTTAAAAATATAAACTTGAAACTACAACTCAAGATTGAACCATGCATAATTATCTTTAAAGCAGAATAGCAATGCACCACCCAAACAGGCTGAGTAGTAACCTAATTTGCTTTATTGCCTTTGATAAAGAAATAACATTTCCCTCAGTAGGTCAATTTTAAAGAAATGAAAAGCAGATGAAACAGAAAGAGAGGTGAACTCTGACTGATTAGCACAACCCTATCCAAAGCAGAAAGGTGGAGCTTTGAGTGTTTAATCTCATTGACAGGCAAACCACCATCATGAAAAGCCTCTGGAATCAATCATAACTTTTTCTAGATGCTTCACCTAATACTCTTTCTTTTGTTCTCCTACCTTTTTTTAAAAATATCTGTATAAAATGTAGTTGATCCCTTTCATATAAAGTTTACCTACATGTAAAACTAAAGCATTGTACTGATAAGGACACAGCCTTGGACAGTAGATCTATAAAGAAAAACATATTTACAAATAAAATTCTGTATGTAGTAAAGAGAATGGTTAGGAGTCTTCAAGGGTCAATGTGCATGGGTGAGTGCTGAGTTGCTTCATTTATGTCCACCTCTTTGAGATCCAATGGAATATACCAGGCTCCTCTATCCATGGGATTCTCTAGGCAAGAATAATAGAATGAATTGCCATGACCTCTTCCAGGTGGTCTTCCCAACCCAGGGATGGAACCAGCCTATCTCACATCCCTTGCCTTGTCAGGTGGGTCCTTTACTACTAGGGCCACCTGGGAAACCCCTAGGGTCAGTATATTTAGTTATTAAGCAGGACACTATGTGTACAAGTATCCCTTATATTAATAACTTACACCCCTGTTACAAATGTTTGTTTGTTTGTTGCATGCAACTTCCGTATTATGAGAAAAGTATTTCTCACAAGGTGTATATAACTTGCTTTCTTGGAAGTCTTTTTGAGCAATGTGAAATTCCTTTTGTAATTTATGAAAGAAATTCTGTGTTAGAATAAAGCATTTTCATGTTGAATTTCCTTCAATCTTAGATTTTTAATATTAGATAGGTGAAGACAATTACATGAAACTTTTCCCCTCAAAATTTGTAGGATATCAATTTTAGATCCAAATTTGGGGTCTTTCTCAAATAGAAAAATTTCCCTTCCTTTCTTATTCATGTAGTAATTTTAACATTATCACATTTAAATCTTAAGTCAGTATCTGCCTGCTTCTAGCATCCCATGTAGAAAAGGAAATACAGAGGACAAAACTAAAGGCAAAAACATTTTAAATTTACAACCTCTTTATTTCAGTGGCAAATTCTTTGTTACCTCATTAATTATTTAAGTAATATAAAGTATCAACCTCTCATTGATGAAATGTTCTTTATACTAATTTACAGAATAACTTCATAGAGTCTTGTGGTATATATATTCTCTTTTGCAGTAAAAAAATGGCATTGAACATAATTACATGAATTAATGACCTTGCATTAGTGTAGCCTTAAATCAAGCAGAGCCTGTAAATTATTTTAATTGTGGCATCCAGTTAAAATATTTTGGTCAATGAGCCTTTACAAATTGTATTAAAATGTGCAAAAATAATTTGGCTGTGATATATATCATGTTAACACACATTTATGATGACTGAATTTAAAATACAATCTCCTTTTCAACCTTTTCTTCTAGAATTATACATATTTCATTTTGAATCTATGAAGACAGCCTAAATTCAGACTCTCTTAGCACTGGTGAAATTAAAATATTAAGAATTCTTCCTCAGAAACCTAACCAGTTCTCCAGTTACTAGGTCAAACTATTTTTTCTGCTCTTACTGCTGCTGCTAAGTCACATCAGTCGTGTCCAACTCTTCGCAACCCCACAGACGGCAGCCCACCAGGCTCCTCCGTCCCTGGGATTCTCCAGGCAAGAACACTGGAGTGGGCTGCCATTTCCTTCTCCAATGCATGAAAGGGAAAAGGGAAAGTGACACGACTCCTAGTGACCCCATGGACTGCAGCCTACTAGACTCCTCCATCCATGGGATTTTCTAGGCAAGAGTACTCTTACTAGTTTGCTATTATTGAGTTAGCACACTGAACAGCTATAAAAAGTCCACACATTATTTCACAGTTACCTTGGGGCAGGATTCTAGTACATTTTAGGTAATCCTCTATTCTGGATTTTACAACTTTAAAATTGAGAGGCCAATTGGGTAATCTTTCTTTCTAAAGCTTTGGAACATCATCCAGATTTTAGTGTTGTTGGCAGAATTCAATTCTCTCTAGCTATAGAATCAAGGTCCCATTTTCTTGCTCTGTCTGCTGGCGGATGCTTCAAGCATCGGGGAAACCAATCACAGTCCCTTGTCATGTGGTCCAAAACATGGCAGCTTCCTTCTACAAAACCAACAGAAAAATCTCTCTAGAGTCAGCTAATACTGCAACTTAACATAAGCACAGGAGTAACTACTCTCATATTTACTGGTCTAGTGTATATTCAAAGGTAAAACCTGTATACTAGGGACAAGAATCCTGCAGGCCATCTTAGAATTCTTCCTACCATACTCCCCCAATCACGTGTGTCAACGACAAGCAGAAAATGTTCTCTCTGGTCCTGAGAAAATAATGTTTTTTTCTCACCGTCTGTAACCACTGAAATGTTTAGCATTTACCTTTGAATGAAATTAAGATTATCACTGTAAGAAGGAACAAAGGATTTGAATATATTCTGAGAATGTCTAGTGTTGGAACCATTTCTGACATATTCAACCACTGAATGTTAAGCCTGGACCATCTCCTGATACAGTGTTCTCTTTGGAGGAGGCACACACGACATCAAAAAGATGTGTGAATAATCACCTCTTATGAATTACTAACCGTGTAGCCACAACTCAAAGTAGATTTTAACTGTAAAACTACCCCATAGAAATGAAATTATAAACTGTATAAAGCAATTTTTCATTTTAGTACTCAATTCTGAATTCTCTTCCACACATGTCAATGGTGATAAATATTTAATAATAATGAAAAAATTTGAGAAATATATTAAAAACTTCCACAATGCAAAATATATGCCCAAAGTGAAAAAGATAGCACAGTAAATACATCAGATGACAGTCTAGTCATCTAGTCAGACTAGTTTAGATGCTAGTCTACCTTAGTAGGTAGCCAGGGTCAAAATTAGAGAAATACATCCATTAATTTGTCTTTTTACTTTAACATGTAATTAATTTGAGGATATTACAAATGTAACTGGATCTTGCCAAGGATATTTTTTATCAGGTGTGATAAATTGTATTTGACCTACTGGTACCACCCACTGAATACCTAACTTTATGTATTTCAATAACTTCCCTGATAACCAACCAACTGGGTAACATCTGCAGTCTCTCAAACTGTCACTTTGGGACATGAATTAGTGTTAGCATACACATAAATCATCATAGTAAGTCAAGCGGAACTGAAGCAGAGATAGGCTGGCTTTAAAATAGTTATATGACCAAATAAATTCAAGAGATGCATTAATTCAATCAAGAAATAGATCCTACTTCTAACTTTTTAATTTTGACTTGATCCACTTTGGTTAAATTCTACCAAAATTGTTTATTCCTAAAATTAAAATCATTGCTGTTAAAAGGAAAGGATTAGCATCATAAACAAACCATGGTTTGTGGTAATGAACTAAAGAACACTCAACAATGAGGAACCAGCATCTTGAAATACTGAATTATTGAAAAGTAAGAGTGATTATAATTATAGGCTGATGTGGTTGTATCTTTTTTTATGTGCGCCTTTAGCAAGTAGTTTCAAAAGGATTAGAAGCAGTGCTGAGAAGAAGGAAATAGTGTCTTATTTATTTCAGATCACTTAAAAAACTTGTCAAAGTCATTTTGAAACATTTTATCCTTTTTTTTTTTTGAAACAAGTTCACATAATGTTTCTAAACAACAACCTTTACTAACTTCTTCAGAGAATCAGAGGTTAGTTTACAGACATAATCATAGACTATTTATCTTCATAGTTTTAGTTTCCTACTCTTTTCAAAAAAACCTGTACTAAAATTTCAGTTTTTATCTAGTTAAAATCCAAAATACGCATCAACACATTAAAAAGAGTAAAATAATCAGCTCTCACTTAATTTTATAATTTTATTTAAAAATATATCATTGGTTCTAAATGTTTTTGTTCTTTTACTTGGGCACATTTAGTTTCAGGTACTTTTTTGAGAAATTCTTTTAAAACAATTGTTTATATAAAGCACCATATCCTGCTTAATAAACCAAATAATTGAACGTGTCATTCAACAGAGTTTTGATGAAGTTGGGAGTTAAAAGGGTCCATAGGTAAGATGTATTATTAAATTTCATACAGGTAAGGTATTGTAAATAAGAAATAGGATAATAATAATGATAACTAGCTTTCAGAAATACTACACTTCTTAGAGATAAAAAATAAAAAATACAATAATAGCCAAGTTAAAGTTAGGCAGGCATGAGGAATTCCCAGATTTATTTCTTCTCCCTTTGGCTACCTCATGAAGGTAAATATGGGTACAGGTATAGATTCATAGATAAAAGGGGAAAGAAGAAGGAATGTCTACAGATGAAAAGTCAGAAAACAGACAATGGCAAAAAACTTAGCAGACACCTCTGCTCTACATTTAGAACATGCAGAGGCCAAGGCAAAAGATAAGGATAGGTGTTGTCAGCCATGCCTGGAGAAGTTAACAATGTGGAAGAGTCAAATTGGGTCATAAACAAGAGTGAGATGCTCAGAATATTTATGGAGAATCTATTTTGAGAACACTAAGTGCAGACACCTAGATAAAGACCCGAAAAAAGGGATTTGTGAGACTGCAGGTTAGTGAGGAAAATATTGGTTGATATCAAGGAACCAACGGGAACCATTGGTTTAAACACATATACATTCCAACACCAGCTTCTCTCATGTCATTACTGACATCTGAGTATCCGCTTCCCCAGTCAGTATTGCGCGACGTCATCAAAGGGACAAGCCCTACCCATATATAAAATTCTCCCATTAGACAGTGTTAGTGCTTTGCCCCTAATTCACGGATTCATTCCTCCATTCATTCAATTAATACATAAAACCATACACATCATGGTCCAGTAACTTCTAGGTGATCAAAGTATGTCAATAATTATGCCTGAGAAGATCACTTCTCTTAAGGAACTTACATCCTTTATGGAGAAGACTGGCAATAAAAGTTAGAGATACAAATACAAAAATAACCTAAAAATAAGTGCTATGAATAAAGAAAGAAAAAAAAAAAAAAACATGAAGTGGAGCTGTATTATAAGAAGTATTGGAAATACTGAAGAAGGCAGAATTAGTTCTAACATTAATTAGATGCCCAAGGGGAGTGTCATTGAGGAGACGAAAATCAAGCAATGATTTTAATGAGGTGAGGGAATTGGTCACATGAGTATCTCAGGGAAGAGAACCCCAGGCAGAGAGAATAATAAGTGCAAAGGACACAGGATGAATACCTGCTTACTGCTTTTTTTCAATGCATATATTAAATACATTTATTTTATTAAGTTGCTAAACCCATAACTCTGAGATCATAAAGTCTTAGAGAACAGAGATAAAATGGACTGTATCATTAACATTCTAATAGCAAGTTCGACCTTTCACATGATGAGGCAAAAATGAATATTTGTGGAGGGGCAATGACCTTGAGTGTCTTTCCAGGCTCCACACTGTGTGCCAGGGTCATCTAGAGGAAATCAGCCTGAATATACTAACTAACTATTAAAAGTTGTCAACTGAAAGAAGCCTTCCTGACAGAAGGATAAGGGCAAAGGGAGAGTCAGGGGTTGCAAGCCAGGTAGGTGTCTGGGGTCACCGCTGAGAGAGGTGAGATTCAGGAACAGAGACCTGGGACTTGGATCAGCTGTCAGCCCAATGGATTGAAGGATCTTGGAAGGACAAGGCAGGGAAGCTCTGTGATAAGGGCATCATGATGCTACTGGTTTATTTATGGGTGGGGAATGAGAAACGTGGGGCTTCCCTGATAGCTCAGTTGGTAAAGAATCTGCCTGCAATGAAGGAGACCCTGCTTCAATTCCTAGGTCGGGAAGATCTGCTGGACCAGGGATAGGCTACCCACTCCAGTATTCTTGGGCTCCCATTGTGGTTCAGTTGGTATTCAGTACTCCAGTATTTTGGCCTGGAGAATTCCATGGACTGTATAGTCCATGCAGTTGTGAAGAGTGGGACACGACTGAGTGACTTTCACTTTTAGTTTCACTTTCAATGAGAAATTGGAGTGTAAGGGCATAGATGGGATGAGCTTGCTTGTCTCAAAGACTACACATGTGGAGGGTGTGTTTCTTCCTGTTATTTTATCCCAGAACTCCTTGCTTTGAAGACTGATAGCCCCATTGTAATCTCTGCAAGTACTTGCTATTTTTTAAAAGGAGCAAGGAAGTCACTGTGGCTGGAGGAGAATGGAGAGGAAATAACTGAGTATCATAGAGAAAACAGGAGCTAGATACTGTGGACAGCTATCAAGAGTTTAAAATATTAATAGATTACCAAAGAACAGGATAAAGCAGGAAAGTACCCAATGCAAAAGTGAAACCCAAAAGACACAAATTACAAACGTGAAAAAAAGGATGGAGAGATCATGGAAGAAACAGGAGAAATGTGCACAGTTAAGTTCAGTCAGTCAGTTGTGTCTGACTTTTTGCAACCCTATGGACTATAGTATGCCAGGCTTCCCTGTCCAGCACCAACTCACAGAGCTTGCTCAAACTCATGTCCACCAAGTCGGTGATGCCATCCAATCATCTCATCCTCTGTCATATCCTTCTCTTCCTGCCTTCAATCTTTCCCAGCATCAGGATCTTTTCCAATGAGTCAGTTCTTTGCATCAGGTGGCCACACCAAAGCAAAACCAATTGATTTTCAGATAAATAAAAATAAATTACATTCATAAAACAGGAAGAATAATTCACTAAAGAAGGAGAATCAGATTAAAATAAAGAGTTTTGAAGTAAAAAATGTGACATTACAAAGAACTTTAATAAAAAGTTTGGAAGATGACTTCAAGGACGTTATACAGAATGCCAACTTAAATTTAAAATTTAGCAATTTAAAGGTTTAGAGGAACAATCTACAGCATCCCATATGCATAATATTTATTCCAGAAAGAGATTAAGATCAGAGTGGAGAAAATACATAAATAACAGAACAGCATTTTCTGGAAACAAAGTATGATTCAATAGCATAAGGAGGCACAAGAAGTGTTTAGAGCTATGATTTTTTTTTTAAATCCACATCAAGGCTCATTTTTGTGTTTCATTTCACTCGGGAAAATCTGAACAGAGCTGAGAGGGGGAAAAAACACTTTATCTATAGAGGTGTGATAATGCAATTGGAGCTGAATTTTCAACAACACTGCATTGCTGGATGATAGAAGATTGGACAAAACTTTTACAACTCATACAGAAAATAATGTTTAGATAGAATTCCATTTCTAGCCAAATTAGTAACCAAGAATGAAAGACAATAAAACTTGGGAAAAATCCTGAAAGGAATTATTTTCCTGTAATTTTTTTAGGAACACTTTTTCAAGCAAAAGAGAAAATTAAACTCCTCACCCCCCTCCCCGAAGAAAAAAAGAACTAATATGCAGAATCAGTATCAGGGACTCCAACCCATCAGAAGTCCTAAAAATACAGTTACAACAAAACATAAGTAAAATATTACATTCTTACAGTTTTGCATTCTGTGGTCAGAAGTCCTAGTGGGGCCTGTTGGACCTCTACTGTAAGTTTTACAAGACTGAAAGCAACGTGTTGGCAGGGCTTCATATCCTTCGTAAAGAAGGCTGAGCACCAAATTGATATTTTCAAATTGTGGTATTGGAGAAGACGCTTTAGAGTCCCTTGGACAGCAAGGAGATCAAACTAGTCAATCCTAAAAGAAATCAACCCTGAATATTCATTGGAAGGACTGATGCTGAAGCTGAAGATCCAATACTTCGGCCACCTGATGAGAAGAGTTGAATCATTGGAAGGGCCCTGATTCTGGGAAAGATTGAAGGCAAAAAGAGAAAGGGGCAGCAGAGGATAAGATGGTTAGATATCATCAGTGACTCAATGGATATGAATTTGAGCAAACTCGGAGCTAGTAGAGGACAGAGAAGCCTGGCCTGCTATAGTCCATGGGGTCAAAAAGAATTGGACAAGACTTAGCAACTAAAAAATAACAACAATAACAACAATACACCCTTCTAGAGACTTTGGGGAAGAAATAGCTTCCAGGTTTATTCAGATTATTGGTGAAATGTAGTTCCCTAGTGAAAGTGAAGTTTACTCAGTCGAGTCTGACTCTTTGCGACCCCGTGGACTATACAGTCCATGGAATTCTCCAGGCCAGAATACTGGAGTGGGTAGTCTTTCCCTTCTCCAGGGGCTCTTCCCAACCCAGGAATCGAATCCAGGTATCCCACATTGCAGGTGCATTCTTTACCAGCTAAGCCACAAGGGAAGCTCAGGAATACTGTAGTGAATTGAACTGGGGTCTCCTGCATTGCAGGTGGATTCTCTAAGACTTAGGAGTTCTCTCAGACTGAGGTATCTATTTTCTTGCTGACAATGAGATTTGGTGTCCATATCCTGGTGGCCTGTCTCTATTGGCATGTGGTATTACTACCACTATCTCCTCTGTCAACCTGCAAAAAAATGTTATATGACTTCCTTAACTCATTTCCTATTGCTGCCGTAGCAAACACCACACATTTAATGGCTTAAAAAAAAAAACTCACTAACGTATAATTTTACATTTTTGTAGGTTAAAAACCCAACGTGGATATCAATGGACTAAAATCAAGATGTCAGCCAGGCTGCCTCTCTGGAGTAGAATCTGTTCCCGTGTCTTTTTCAGCTTCCAGAGGCTCCCTGCATTTCTTGGCTTGTGGTCCCCTTTCTCCTTTTTTGAACCAAACAGTGGCAAGTGGAGTTCAGCTCACATCACATTTTACTTACTTATTCCTCTGATTCTCTCTTAGTATTAAGGATCTTGTGATGACATTGGTCCCGTGTAAGAAAACCAGAATAGTATCTCTATTTTAAGATCAGCAAGTTAGAAAGCTACTTGCATTGGCAACTTTTATCCCCCTTTCCCATGAACCTGTCATAGTCACAAATTCTGCAGGCTTCACGTACAGATGCTTTGGAGAGGTCATTACCCTGCCTAGTACAGTCCTCTTCAGTTTATCCCCTTTCTGTGATTGCTTTCTTGTAATGAATGGAGCACACCCTGACCCATTGGGATAAAGTACTTGTTGGACTTTGAAAGTCACACTTAGGACCTGAATTAATCATCCTTTCACCATCCTGGAGTCAGAACCTTATCCTATTTATTTTACTACACCATGTCCTTACCAATTTCATGTTTAAATCTATTCTACACTCATCTTGAGAAAAAGTGTCTTACGCTTTCTATAATCTGCTAGCATTCCTTATTATACAATCAACATAAATTAGAATTCTTATAGTATGAAAAGCCCAGAATTCCAATGACTTAACACACTACAAGTTAATGTCTTCCTCATAAAAAGCTCTGAAGTTTCCAGTAACATTTTAGGTCCAAAGTCTTTTAAGTCAGAACTCAATTTTCCAGGCTAGTGGAGGCCTACTCACCTGTAGCTTCACATTTTGGAACACATGCTTCCCCAGTGAACAGTGGGAAGAGAAAGCAGGAGGATCTCAAGATGTCCAGAAATTGCTTCAGCCCACATCTGATACAGTTCACCCGTGCTCACAATCCAGTGGCTAGAGCTGGGCAATCCTTAATGTCAACAGTCAAAGCAAGAAAGTTTAATCCTCCCAGATTCATACAATAATAGGAGATTGAAAAAATTACAAGCACTAGAATTTTCCACAGCACTCATTCTTAGAGACATGTATGACTTTTCCTAAGATCTATCACCATCAATGGGCTTCCCAGGAGTCACAGTGATGAAGAATCTGCCTACCGATGCAAGAAAGGCAAGAGATGTGTGTTTGATTCCTGGGTCGGGAAGATCCCCTGGAGTAGGAAATGGCAATCCACTCCAGTATTCTTGCCTACAGAATTCCATGGACAGAGGAGCCTGGCTGGTTACAGTCCACGGGGTCTAAAAGAGTCTGATAAGACTGAGCACTCAGGAGCATGCCTTACCATCAACAATATCTAAGCCCTGATTTTGAGTTGAAGCACTCATTCTTAAGCTTGTATTTCTCTCACTGAATCTAATGAGTGAAAGTGAAAGTGTTAGTCGCTCAGTTGTATCCAACTCTTTGCTACCCACTAACTGTAGCCTGCCAGGTTCCTCAGTCCATGAGATTTTTCAGGCAGGAATACTGGAATGGGTTGTCATTCCCTTTTCCAGGGGATCTTCCCCAGCCAGGGATTTAACTCGGGTCTCCTGCATAAGGCAGGAGGCAATGGCATCCCACTCCAGTACTCTTGCCTGGAAAAATCCCATGGATGGAGGAGCCTGGTAGGCTGCAGTCCATGGGATCGCTAAGAGTCGGACCTGACTGAGCGACTTCACTTTCACTTTTCACTTTCATCCATTAGAGAAGGAAATGGCAACCCACTCCAGTGTTCTTGCCTGGAGAATCCCAAGGACAGGGGAGCCTGGTGGGCTGCCGTCTATGGGGTCACACAGAGTCAGACATGACTGAAGCGACTTAGCAGTAGCAGTAGCAGCTCCTGCACTGCAGGCAAATTCCTTACTGTCTGAGCCACAGTCTCTCACTGAATCTAGCAGTTTTCCAATTATCTTGATGCTGTCGGTCTCCCACTAATAGGGCAGTCCTAGTATCACACCTGCTAGTCGGCTAGTTTCGTCACTGCATCCTCATTCTGTTAAATATTTAGACTACAGAGTGGAGAATTATCTATGGTATGCTATGAGTTTTTATGCAAATTATTCTATATAATTTAGCCTCACATCATCCCACTGCTTAAAATTTCTCTATACTTTTTATTCCCTAATAGAGATCTCAGTTGTTACCCATGAAATCTTGAAACACCTATATAAACATAATAATTGAAATCTTTTCCCCCCATTTTAATGTAACTTCAAGTGTTCATGTTAAGATACCCAATACTATTCTGATTCATGGTTGAATTAGTTTAAGCTAGGTATTACCACATACTTTACTTAAAATATATTTATTATTTTGGGTCAGGAGTCCAGGCATGGCCTAACTTGTCCTCTGCTCAGAGCCTCACAGGGATTCAATCAGCAGGTTGATTTGGCTGCACTTGAATGGTGATGAGCACACTTGGATGTATGTTGAAGTTGGTGGTAGAATTCATTTCTTCATGGCTGTAGAATTCATGGCATTTTCCAGACCAACAAAGAATATCTTTGAACTTAGGAAGGCCCACATCCCCTTTTGGATGAATTCCAACTGGTTGAGCAAGCCTATCTCTTATTATTAACTTACAACAGATTGATTTGGGACTTGACATTTAGTACTTCTGCCATGATGTAACTTAAGCATGAATATGTGCTTCCCTGGTGGCTCAAACAGTAAAGTATCCATCTGCAATGCAGGAGATGTGGGTTTGATCCCTGGGTTGGAAAGATCCCCTGGAGAAAGGAATGGCAACCCACTCCAGCATTCTTGCCTGGAGAATCCCATGGACAGAGGAACCTGGTGGGCTACAGTCCATGGGGTCACAAAGAGTAGGACACAACTGAGCGATTAAGCATGCAAGCATGAATGTAATGGAGATCATGGGACAAAATCTTAGAATTTTGCCTACCATAAGATCCTGTTTTAGTCTTCCAACAGTGGAGGGTTTTTGTAATTTTTGTTTGTCCCCACAAGTCTAAAATTTCAGAATGCTCTGTAAGTTATTTATTACTGATTGTGTGATGTTTGTAGTGAGTTCTTTTAGTCTAAATTCCTTTCCTCACTTCTGAAAATTAGTTTTTATATCTTTTCTGATAATTTCTATGCTTTCATTTTTGAATTCTTTTATTTTTTTCAATTCCTGTACATCTTTTTTATCTTTTATCATCTGATATATCCCTATTTGTAATATCTACAATATTTTAAAATTCCAACCACTTTATTTTCACCTGAATGTTTGTGTTTTCTAGTATCTCTGTATTGTTGTCCAGATGAAATGCCAACTCAAATAACTATGGAGATATTACTTGTGGGTCTTTTGTTCCAATCTATTCAAAAATTTTCTGAATTTCTCTTGGTTTGCATTCATTAGTTTTAGTCTTTGACTTTTATTTAGATATTTCTTTTTTATTTTATTTTTTAACTTTACAATATTGTATTGGTTTTGCCATAATTTAATACACAAAATCCATTTTAGCACTTAAGGTAACATGTTCTCAGGTTCTAGGGATTTGGGCCAGAGAATTTGGGGGGAGGCTATTCTACCTACCACAGAGATGTTCAATTTCCCCAGAAAGTAAACTTCTTATCTCCCACCTGAGTTGTATAAGCTTGGCTGCCAATATTGGTGGTTTAGTGAGAAAAGTGTTTTAGAATTTTAATTAATCTTCTTGCTTTCAACTGAATATCTAAAACACATTCAATTTGCCTGCTATCTTGGATTTCACACAATGTCTGATCCAATTCCTCTAACTTTCAGCTTTCCATATTTCTGCAAGAGAGGTGAGGATATCTGACATTTCAGACTAGGACTGGAGATTTCAAAGTCTAGCTGCTGCATAGATAAACTTTCAACAGAATCACCTGTTGTCAGACACCAGAGCATTTTGCTTCAGGTATATGTGGTACCTTACATTCCTGAGTCTTTGCAGGACCTGATGATTTTACACACACATAAACACAAAATGAGTTTACTCTGCTCTGCCAAATCACTGAATACTCATTTATCTTCTTTCCAGTTTCTAAAGTTTGTTGCTATCATTTGTTTTCTGTTGTATCCTCTCCTATATATCTTGTCCTTATCAGTTAATGTAGTTTTATTTTACAGAACTTTTAAAAGGAGAGTTAGGAGAAAGTAGCTGTAACTAAATGTATTCAGAGTTTAAATAAAAGATATTGTTTCCAAATTCCTTTGGCTTATTTTCATCAAATGGTATACCTGATCTCAAATATGTGATATTTGTCATGGCCCTAATTTCTTTTAAATTCCATAAGAATTATTTAACTAAGTATTTGCTTATAGGTATTTTAGTTTATGGAGAAGGAAATGGCAACTCACTCTAGTACTCTTGCCTGGAAAATCCCATAGATGAAGGAGCCTGGTAGGCTACAGTCCTTGGGGGCGCAAAGAGCTGGATACGACTGAGCGACTTCACTTTCACTTTTCACTTACATGCATTGGAGGAGGAAATGGCAACCCACTCCAGTGTTTTTTGCCTGGAGAATCCCAGGGATGGGGGAGCCTCGTGGGCTGCCATCTATGGGGTCTCACAGAGTTGGACACGACTGAAGCAACTTAGCAGCAGCAGCATTTTAGTTTACATTTTTCTTGAAAATGTGAGGACTGTGTAGGTGTGTGCTTGCTGTATTTTTTTTTCCCCAATTGAGATGTAATTTACAGAATAAAGGACACAGCACAAAGCTTATATAACTTGCCAGAATTTTACTTATATGTACCCCTCCCTGTTTATTCATCATCCAGGAGAAAATACAAATCATTTCAAATACCCCAGTAAATTCCTTCATGATGCTCTGGAACCCACATCACTCTAAATATAACCACTATTCTGATTCCTAGCACCATAGATTAGTTGTGCCTATAATCTTTTGCTATTTTTTCAATGTTGTATTTATGCAATTTATTTATGTTGTTATGAGTTGTTGTAGTTTGTCTTTCTATTGCTATATCATATTATACTGTACAACTTTACCATAAAATACTCACTTGCTTATGGACATTTTGAATTGTTCCCAGTTTCTGGCTGTTAAACACAATGCTGCTGTGAACAATTTTGTCTGTATCTTTTGGTAGATATCAACATTCATCTATCTTGTTTGAAGAATTTCTGGTTCCTAGACCATTGGAGAAGGAAATGGCAACCCACTCCAGTGTTTTTGCCTGGAGAATCCTAGGGACGGAGTAGGGGGGAGCCTCGTGGGCTGCCGTCTCTGGGGTCGCACAGAGTCAGACACGACTGAAGAGACTTAGCAGCAGCAGCAGACCATAAATATGTTTAACTTTAGAAGACACTGCCAACATGTTGTCCAAAATGCCTGTGCCAATTTACATTCCCAAGAAATGTAACAATTTCTGTTTGTTCAATATTCTGGTTAATATCGATTACTATCAGACTTTTAATTGTAGATATTCTGATAGAGTATATTAGTATCATATTGAGTTTTGACTTTCGTTTTCAATCTGTGACTTTCCTTTTAATTTTCTCAATATTATCACTTAATGAATAGTTCATAATTTAACGAAGCCCAAGTTTTAACTTTAAAAAATTTTAATACTCTTTTGTTGCAGTTTTTTAGAATTCTTTGCCTATCCTCAAATTATGAAAACACTCACATGTTCTTATGTTAAAGCACTGTTATTTTAACTTTAATATTTATAATACATCAAAACTTAATTGTTCCTTGTTGTGTCATTTTTACATGGCTTTTCTAATATTGCCCTAGCAGCATTTATTATAAAGACCATTCTTTCTCTAGAGAAGAAAGGTCTCTCCATTTTTTGTTGATGGATTCTTGAACCAATGACACTCACTCAATCTGGAAATCTCTAAAAATACAACAACAAAATAAACCCCACTTAACTAATGTAGAGGAGAAAAAAGAATTTCTCTCTACTTTTCTAGATTTTTGGCTTAGATCTCTCTGTGATAAAAGACAGAGTAAAAGGAGAAAGACAGATTATAGCATGTGTACCTCCTCTCCAAGGGAGACCCAGGAAAACTGAGTAAATTTCTGAAATGGACCAAGCTATCATCTTAGATACAATCTTCAGTGAAAGACAAAAAAAGATGTTGGGGGTTTGGGAGCCAATTATGGAGATTTCAGGCAAAGCACAGTAAAGGAGGGTTTTGCTGTTGTGCAGATTTGCAGATTTAAGCTTCTGCCTTTCCATTACCTGCTTACCTGATGACTCAGGGGTAAAGAATCCTCCTGCCAATGCAGGAGATGCAGGTTCCACCCCTGGGTCAGGAAGATTCCCTGAAGAAGAAAATGACAACCCACATTCCAGTATTCTTGCCTGGAGAATCCCATGGACAGAGGAGCTTGGTGGGCTGCAGTTCGTGGGGTCACAAACGAGTCAGAAATTCCTAAGGGACTAAACAACAGCAACAACTTGTCTATTAATGAGAGTTTCTAGAGATTTAGTTATTATTTTTTTCTTGACACATAGTGGAAGATGCCTTTAGAGAGACTTCCCTTGAATAGGTTAATGTCTCTTACAAAAGTGTAACTTCTAGGTTTTCAAAGCTTGTTTTGTGTCTGCTGTTTCTTAAAAATAACCATCTCGAGATAATCTTAATCCAAAGGGGGTATTTGGGGTGGTGAATTCTGTTCTCCTTCCCTGTTAAGTCAATAATAAAGAAAAAAGGAGCTATAAAAATATTACATTAATCCAAGAAAGACAGAAAAAAGGTGAAAGTTACCAAACTATAGATGGCACACATAGAAAAAAAATGTGAGATGGCAGAGTTAAACATACTGATAGTTCCAATAAGTTTAAAGGCAGACATTTGCCAGATTGGATAAAATGTGAGATCCAACCATAGACTTATCTACAGGAAACCATTTTAAATATTGAAGACATAGATTAAAATGTGAAACTAGACACTTCATGCAAATGCCAGGCAAAGGATAGCTGGAGTGTTTTCACTTATATCAGACAATGTACAGAAAGAGGAAGGAATATTACGCTGATAACAGGACAAAAGCATCAGACTATAATTTATAAAAATAACATTTTCTTCCACCAATTTCTAGTACAATACAGAAATGTGCAATATGTTAAACACACAGTATTGTGTCATTAAATTTCAGATAATACATATACTAGTCTAGGCTGGAAGGATCTTAAAATATGAGACTCCTTGGATATCATGTTGATCAGTTTACATGTCGGCTTGGCGAGGCTATAGTTGTTTAGTTGCTAAGTCAGTTTCAACTCTTTTGCAACCCCATGATCACCTGTAGCTTGCCAGAATCCTCTGTCCACGGGTTTTCCCAGGCAATAATACTCAAGTAGATTGCCATTTTCTTCTCCAGGGGATCTTCCTGACCTGGGGATGGAACCCTCATCATTTGCTTAGCAGGTGGATTTTTTACCACCGAGCCACCTGGAAAGCCCAAGTCTATAGTACCCAGGCACTTAATCAAACACTAATATAAGTTTTGCTGTGAAGTCATGTTTTACTCTTTGCAACGCCATACACTGCAGTATGCCAGTCTCTTCTGTCCTTCACTATCTCCTGGAGTTTGCTTAAATTCATATCCATTGAGTCAGTGATACTATCTAACCATCTCATCCTCTGCCACCCCCCTTCTACTTTTACCATCAATCTTTCCCAGCATCAGTCTTTTCCAATGAGTTGGCTTTTTCACATCAGGTGGCCAATGTATTGGAGCTTCAGCTCCATGGATGTGATTAATTACTATAATCAGTTTATTTAAGGTAAAGGAATTATACTCAATTATTTAGATGGGGTACTTGAAATCATCTAATGGTATTAAGAGTAAATCTAAGCTTTCCTGGAGAGGAAAACTTTTTTTCTCAAAACGACAGATTCCTTGATTGCTTCTTAGCCTGTTGGTTGATTCTACGGATTTTGGGCTTGCCAGCCCCCAGAAACATTTGAGCCATTCCCAGTTCCTTTAAACACACACACACACACACACACACACACACACACACACACATTTATTTATTTATTTTCTGCTTTCCTGGAGAACTCTGATACTAACATATTTCTACTAACATTTGAGAACATAGGCTCTTCTCTACTCTCTTTTATTTATGAAAGTTAATTTATTGGCATGTTATAAATAGGCCACCATAACAATTTTCTAATTTTAAATTTTATGTCAGTCTTTTTTATTTTTATAAAAATAAATTCTCTTTAGCAATGTAATGTAATTAGCAATGTAATTCTCTTTTATTTTCATAATCTTGTGAATCTCAGTTTCTCATTCTCTATTATTTATATTCTCTCTCACACACTCACAGATTCAACAATTAAAAAGAGCTCAAAACCATCTCAGTCTCCCTCTTTTTCCTCTGAGTTCCCAGTGTCAGCTCTTAAAAGTGGGAGTGAGAAAAGTGGAAGTAAGTGACTTCTGCTATTTTCTGAAACATTTTCTATCAAGAAGGATAGAGCAAGGACTCATAAGTTAAGACAAGATAATTACTCATTTTTAGCAATAGCTTAGGATTGGGTCACAGTAGTTTCCTCAGCTTCTCCTACAAGTAATTTTATAGAAAATTGAAGATAATCTCACAAATAAGAAATCTGTAATAATAAAATCAGAAATTAACTTTGGTTGGTAGAGACGATCACTCATAGAAAGGGAACTTTGTGGGGTGATACCTTTTTAACTGAAATAGCACAGTAGGATGAAAATTACTTAATGATAAAACCGATGGAGTCATTACAATCTGCCAGACATAACACGATGGCAAGAAGCCTAAATACTTTGGCCTCTTACTCCTAAGAAGCTCAGATTTCTGACAATAAACTTAAAGACATCTGTGCGAGAAGCTGTTTTTTAAACATTGATTTCTTTTATTGAAATATAAAATATTTAAATTTAATAAATAATTCAAGATTAATATTTTATTTACTTTAAATGTCAACTAAATTGAGTTAAAATCTTACTACATTCCAAAGGCAAGTATAAATATGTTCTTAATTATCACAGATCCTTAAAGTAAAAAAAAAAAAGAAAAGTGAATAGACTGCTATGAAAAATATCCTTAGTTACAAATATAATTTTATTCTTCAATCATAATTCCTCACTCCCTTTTCCAATCAAAGAGTTATGCAAACAAAATGTTTTGACAATAGTGATTCAAATTTCTAGTGAAAAATTTTATCTCTCTCTCAATTTCCATTATTCCTTTTAGTTAAAAAAAATGGCTCTTAATCCTAAGTAATTCTAACTTATGGACAAAGTCTCTGTGTACCATAAACATTTTAGTAATCCCAATACCATTTGTTTATTTGGTTTGTTTTGTCTATTTGTTGGTTGGTTCGTTGATTTTATTCCTCGGACTTGGTCAAATTCATTTGTTTCCTTATTTATTTTAAGATTGTTAAATTTCTTGACTGTCTTGCTAGAGCCTCTGGTAGGATAAGCATCCATTATAATGCACAATCTTAACCCATAGACTTTATATCTAAATAAGAGAAAGCTTTGACCTCTTCTAGAATTATTTTGGAATAATCACATTTATTGTCCCCTAAAAATATCTTCATGATACAAGTATTGGATACTTATATACATGATATAAGTATTGTACATATCTGTTGCTCTTTATTTTTAGCATTCATAGGTTTTTAACAGCAATCTCTGTAGCTTAAAACTATTGACTATGACATGTCTCCTTCTGATTGCATCTTGTTTTTATCCTCCTTACATGAACTTAGAATCATTCACTCCATTTCTCTCTCTATGTGTATATGGTATGCATATACATATATATGTATGCTGGAATATGTATACATATATACATATGCGTGAATATTTACATACTTTGTGGTGGTTTAGTCATTCAGCTGTGTCCAACTCTTTGTGACCTCATGGACTGTAGGATACCAGGCTCCTCAGTTCATGCGATTTCCCTTCCTCCTCCAGGGGATCTTCCTGACCTAGGGATCGAACTCACATCTCCCTGCATTGCAGGCAGATTCTTTACCACTGAGCCACCAGAGAAGCCCATATATATTCATACATACATACGTACATAATAGCAATTCACAGGGAACATACATCTTATGAGAGTATCTTGGACTATTTCTTAGGTATAAGGGTACAAGAAACTTGCTTCAGTGTTCTCTCTGTGTATCTTTCTCCTTGGGCTCTTTCCTAGTAATCTTAGAATATTTCTTCCCTAAATCCACAGGATTTCTTATTTTCTTTCTAGCTTGATAGACAGCTTTGTTCATATCACTAATACTGTCTCATTCCTGTGATAGTATTGATTTTTCTCCTCACTAACTTTTCACTCTCAACTCCCAACAATCACTTTAAACTTCTAGTTTACTTTTCCCTTTTTACATATTGAAGGCTTGTGAATCTTCCCCACTCTTTGTATAATTTAAGAGAAAATGGGAATATAGAGTAAACTCTCAAAATACATTTGAAGGGATTCTTTACAAAATGAATATGATGGCATTGGAAATATCAGTTCTAAATTCTATAAAACTTCATACCTATTTATTAGATTAGATAGGCAGTACTATTACCTATTTCAATGCAGGATACTTCCTGTGATAGAAAAACCTTTCACTGCAGAATTACTGTAATCTTCTCCAGAAGGCAAAATAAGCTAAAAAAAAAAAAAAATCTGAGTAAACATGTTCTTTTGGTGAACGATTATCCACTATTCTATAAGAGTAACAACATGATATTCTTTTTCTAAATATAATGACACACAGTCAATAAGCACTCCCATAGATATTTAACAGTCTCACTGAAGTCTGTGATGTTTCTATTACCTGTGTACAATGCTGCAAATCAATCTATCTCAACATCAAGACGTTTCTTTCTTCTGGGAATCAGAAAGGGCAGAACAGGAAGAGCAGTGTTGAAATAATTCAGTAAAAGTGCAGACCACAGAGAGAGAAACAACACAACTGAAGATGAGCAATGCACAGAACTCACTGCAAAACACATGCAAACCAATAACCAGACACTTCAGCTGCATTTAAAGCTGGCACTAAGTGCAGCCTTAACAGAATGCTCCTCTCTGGAATAATCTGCTCTAACTGCACTATGCTTCTTAGCAGCATAAGCAGCCCCAGCTGCAGGTACCTTTGCTTGTAGTGTCAGTTCACATCCATCTGATGCCTAGACTCCAGCTCCATAGAGAGAAGCTCTAAACAGAGCTCAGGCCATTATACAAAAGGAACACCTGCCTTATATTCTTTGGTTTTGGAGGAGAGTCCCTATCTGATCCTGTTTCCTTTCAGCTCTCCATTCGAATCTAGAATGGTCAAGACATTAATTCCTAACAAAGAGATTTGTATGGCCAACACTCGCCCCTTTCCTTTAACTGTAATCAGTAAAAGTTAACAATTATGTTTTGGGAAAATTTACAGGCCTTCTGTAATCATCTACTATCTCTTACTTTCCCAACTGCTTCTTATTAGAAAGAAAACCCTGGGAATGGGAAACAATTTTTTTTTTCTTTCTTTTCAATTTTAATATAGTGAAAATCTCTGAAAAATTAAAGCTGAAAGTGTTAGTGGCTCAATCATGTCCAACTATTTGAGACCCATGGACTGTAGCGCACTAGGCTCCTCTGCCCATGAAATTCTCCAGGCAAGAATACTAGAGTAGGTTGCCATTCCCTTCTCCAGGGGATCTTCCCAACTCAGAGGTCAAACCAGGGTCTCCTGCATTGCAGGCAGATTCTTTACCACCTGAGCCACCAGGGAAGCCCACTTTGCTACAAATTCCATATTCTATTTCAGAAGCTTTGGATGTTTTTCTTATTCATTTGGGTCAGATGGTTTTTGACTTTGACTCTGTGGGGGAAGTGACTCAGGAAGTTGGGAAGATGTTGGGTAAGTGGCATTTTAATATTATGCCAGGATTCATGGCATTCAAAATGCCATACTTACTTCCTATCTCTGGTTTATGATGATATATTGTCACATATATTTATTCCTGTAGGAGTCTAAGTTGCACATAGTAGAACCAGTCTAACTATTCTAGCAGTTAGGAATTTATTAAGGATATGTCCACTACAAATTGGCACTTGCCAACTGCCTTGGTGGGGTTTGTATCCTGTGCCGCTGTAGAAGCTGAACTTCAACATCCCCTGAAGGGAGTTCAGGCTGGATATCAGGAATGAGGCACTCTGTTCTCTAGGAAAACTGGCAGAACAGTTCTTCAGATATAAATTTTCAGGAACTGATTCTTTGCACCCACTTCTTGCATCTCCTCATATCTATAAAAATGGTAAATGCCTTTATGCTGACATTTGCTCCTCATGAGTAGCAGAAAACTTCTGTAAAGATAAGTGCTTGATTGCATCAACTCTTCCTTCATTAAAACCATATATATTGATTCCTTCCTCCCACCTCTTTGGAGCAATTTCTCAGAGCTATCTGAGGTGTTGTCTGCAGTGCTGCCCTCCTCACTTTGCCCCAAATAAAACTTAATGTGCAACCCTCATGTTGTGCATTTTTTAGTTGACAGATATTAGTTTTGCCACAGATTCACCAGAAGAGGAGAAAACTAGACTGGGATTCTACATACTCAGAAACTATATATTCAGGGAAGGTAATCAAGAAATGTTTATGAACAACCAAATGCAGACATTCTTCTAATGGAAACACAACTGTACTTCACTTTATCACCTAAAACAATAGGCAACAGACCCAAGAATTCTGCTCCTGCTGTCTCCACGCTTCCCCGTGTCCCTGCCTAAACAGATGCGTACACTGTCATGCTTGCTAGCAGATAGCTGTAGTCAATAACCACTGACTTTGCTCATTTCCACTTTCAAGTCTCATGAAGACACATTTGATTGGCAGATACAAAGTCACGCACCAAGGACTGATGTGATAGCAAGCCTAACAAAGGCAGATTTTAGCCTTCAAGACTTTAACACAAGGAGACCTGAAAAAGGAGTGTGAAAACAACAGTGAATCTGACTTCCACGATAACCTGTATGTTAGCTATTGTCATGGAAGGTTAGAGCTTCACATGAATTTGGCTTGAATCTCCTATCCCACAACACAGAAAAATTCAATGGTTACTCAGTGTTTTGAGAATTCCTTTATTTTTACTTCCTGTTTCAATTAAATATCTCATCTTTATTTCAACTTGTATCCTGAGAATTCCCCCTTCTTTCAGCCGACCTAGAAAAGAATCAAAGTCTCAATCACTATGCATACCACACATTTGGATTGTAGCGTTTCCTCTGGCATTTTGCTGTCTTATAGGGAAGCAATGCAAACTAAATTTTGCTTCAGCCATCTCTGCTATTATTAATTCCTTTAACCCAGTTCCTCCTTCCAGTAGATATCTGATGCGCTATTGCTCCACCCAAACGTTTTGTCTCCTCTTCTCCTCATGTAACCACAGCTTCAAAATTCCACTCATTTCTTACTTAACATTATTTACCTATCTCTCCTTGGATAATCATAGCTCATTTAAGGTATACTCAGAAAAACTCACCTTTAAAGCAAGATCTGTTCTAAAACTAGGTAATAATTAGGTATTCATATCTTAAAGCAATTATATTCTTCATAATACTTACATATCTCATAATTTAAATTATTTAAGAATTCAATAATCATTTATTGAAACTGCAGTGGTTATTTAGAAGAAAAAAAGTAAAATTTAGTTTTTGCTTAAAAATCGCTTATAGCTTTTTCAGAGAGTTAAAATACGTATGGGATTCCCAGGTACCACCAGTGGTAAAGAACTCACTTGCCAATGCAAGAGATATAAGAGAGACTGGTTCAATCCCTGGGTTGAGAAGATCCCCTGGAGAAGGGCATGGCAACCCACTCCAATATTCTTGCCTGGAGAATCTTCATGGACAGAAGAGTATGGTGGGCTACAGTCCAAAGGGTTGCAAAGAGTCAGACATGACTAAAGTGGCTTAGCATGCATGAAAAATACATATGAGAAAAAGCAAAATATAGAAATAGGTAACAATTAATATATATATACTATTAGAGTTTAATAAAATACAAATTCAAATATGAAAGTGAAAATGATGGCTTGTCAAAACCAAAGAAAATCATTTGCTTATTAACTTGCCCTTTCATTAGACATTTCTGATAAGTTATCCAGTGAAGGAACTCTTTCTTCAAAGGTTAATATTTTTTATGCACAAATCACATTTTAAAGATAAAGGAGAATCATTAAATAAATAAAAAATAAATAAAAAATACTTTTTTTATTTAAAAAATAAAATGGATATATTGAGAATGTTTGAAGAATAGTATGTAAACACATTATAAACACCTTTGATGAATTCCTTTTAAATGTACTAGTATGTAGTACATAATAAACAAGAACTTGTCAAAATTCTAAAGCTTAAACATATTATGAAAAATTTGAATTCAATAGGTTAAATTTCTATTTCTCTGAATTTGGTGTAAATTCTAATTATGAATGTTAATTGGATTCAATATAGACTGTGATCAGGTATATAGGTATAGGTATAATCACTCACCTAGATCCAGACATCCTGAAATGCGAAGTGAAGTGGGCCTTAGGAAGCATCATGAACAAAGCTAATGGAGGTGATGGAATTCCAGCTGGGCTATTTCAAATCCTAAAAGATGATGCTGAGAAAGTGCTGCATTCAATATGCCAGCAAATTTGGAAAACTCAGCAGTGGCCACAGGACTAGGAAAGGTCCATTTTCATTCCAATCCCAAAGAAAGGCAATGCCAAAGAATGTTCAAACTATTGCACAATTGCATTCACCTCACATGCTAGCAAAGTAATGCTCAAAGTTCTCCAAGGCACGCTTCAATAATACATGAACCATGAACTTTCAGATGTTCAAGCTGGTTTTAGAAAAGGCAGAGGAACCAGAGATCAAATTGCCAACACCAGCTGAATCATCAAAACAGCAAGAGACTTCCAGAAAAACACCTGCTTTATTTACTTTGCCAAAGCCTTTGACTGGTTCACAACAACCTGGAAAATTCTTCAAGAGGTGGGAATACCAGATCACCTAACCTGCCTCTCAAGAAATCTGTATGCAGGTCAGGAATCAACAGTTAGAATTGGACATGGAACAACAGAATGGTTCCAAATTGGGAAAGGAGAACCTCAAGGGTGTATATTGTCAACTTGCTTATTTAACTTATATGCAGAGTACATCATGAGAAACGCTGGGCTGGGTAAAGCACAAGCTGGAATCAAGATTGCCAGGAGAAATATCAATAACCAGAGATATGCAGATAACACCACCCTTATGGCAGAAAGTGAAGAAGAACTAAAGAGACTCTTGATGGAAGTGAAAGAGGAGAGTGAAAAAGTTGGCTTAAAGCTCAACATTCAGAAAACTAAGATCATGGCATCTGGTCCCATCAGTTCAGTTCAGTTAGTTCAGTTCAGTCACTCAGTCATGTCTGACTTTTTGTGACCCCATGAACCACAGCACACCAGGGCTCCCTGTCCATCACAAACTGCCAGAGTCTACCCAAACCCATGTCCATTGAGTTGGGGATGTCATACAACCATCTGATCCTCTGTCATCCCCTTCTTCTCCTGCCTTCAATCTTTCCCAGCCTCAGGGTCTTTTCAAATGAGTCAGCTCTTCTCATCAGGTGGCCAAAGTATTGGAGTTTCAGCTTCAACATCAGTCCTTCCAATGAATACCCAGGACTGGGATCCTTTAGGATGGACTGGTTGGATCTCCTCGCAGTCCAAGGGACTCTCAAGAATCTTCTCCAACACCAGAGTTCAAAAGCATCAGTTCTTTGGTGTTCAGCTTCCTTTATACTCCAACTCTCACATCCATAGATAAAAACTGGAAAAATCATAGCTTTGACTAGACGGATCTTTGTGGACAAAGTAATGTCCAGTCCATTCTGAAGGAGACCAGCCCTGGGATTTCTTTGGAAGGAATGATGCTAAAGCTGAAACTCCAGTACTTTGGCCACCTCATGCAAAGAGTTGACTCATTGGAAAAGACTCTGATGCTGGGAGGGATTAGGGGCAGGAGGAGAAGAGGATGACAGAGGATGAGATGGCTGGATGGCATCACCGACTCGATGGACGTGAGTCTCAGTGAACTCCAGGAGTTGGTGTTGGACAGGGAGGCCTGGCGTGCTGCGACTCAT
Organism: Bos taurus; assembly: GCF_002263795.3. NCBI lineage: Eukaryota > Metazoa > Chordata > Mammalia > Artiodactyla > Bovidae > Bos > Bos taurus. The sequence continues at coordinate 52,645,898 of NC_037347.1, forward strand.
GGGGTTGCAAAGAGTCAGACACGACTGAGCAACTGATCTGATCTGATCTGATCTGCTTTTAATATGCTGTCTAGGTTGGTCATAACTTACCTTCCAAGGAGTAAACATTTTTTAATTTCATGGCTGTAATCACCATGTGCAGTGATTTTGGTGCACAAAAAAAATAAAGTCTGACACTGTTTCCACTGTTTCCCCATCTATTTACCATAAGTGATGGGACCAGATGCCATGATCTTAGTCTTCTGAATGTTGAGATTTAAGCCAACTTTTTCACTCTCCTCTTTCACTTTCATCAAGAGGCTCTTTAGCTCCTCTTCACTTTCTGCCATAAGAGTGGTGTCATCGGCATATCTGAGGTTATTGATATTTCTCCTGGCAATCTTGATTACAGCTTGTGTTCCTCCACCCCAGCATTTCTCATGATGTACTCTGCATATAAGTTAAATAAGCAGGGTGACAATACACAGCTTTGATGTACTCCTTTTCAGATTTGGAACCAGTCTGTTGTTCCACGTCCAGTTCTAACTGTTGCTTCCTGACCTGCATACAGATTTCTCAAGAGTCAGGTCAGGTGGTCTGGTATTCCCATCTCCTTCAGAATTTTCCAGTTTATTGTGATACACACAGTCAAAGGCTTTGGCATAGTCAATAAAGCAGAAATAGATGTTTTTCTGGAACTCTCTTGCTTTATCAATGATAAAGTGGATGTTGGCAATTTGATCTCTGGTTCCTCTGCCTTTTCTAAAACCAGAATGAACATCTGGAAGTTCACAGTTTATGTATTGCTGAAGCCTGGCTTGGAGAATTTTGAGCATTACTTTACTAGTGTGTGAGATGAGTGCAATTGTGTGGTAGTTTTAGCATTCTTTGATGTTTCTTTTCTTTGGGGTTGGAATGAAAACTGACATTTTCCAGTCTTGTGACCACTCCTGAGTTTTCCAAATTTGTTGACATTGAGTGCAGCACTTTCTCAGCATCATCTTTTAGGATTTGAAATAGCTCAACAGGGGTTCCATCACCTCCAGTAGCTTTATCTGTGATGCTTCCGAAGGCCCACTTTACTTCACATTCCAGGATGTCTGGCTCTAGGTGAGTGTGAGTGATCACAGCATCATGATTATCTGGGTTGTGAAGATCTTTTTTGTACAGTTCTTCTGTGTATTCTTGCCATCTCTTCTTAATATCTTCTGCTTCTGTTAGGTCCATACAATTTCTGTCTTTTATTGAGCCCATCTTTGCATGAAAACTTCCCTTGGTATCTCTAATTTTCTTGAAGAGATCGCTAGTTTTTCCCATTCTGTTGTTATCTGTATTTCTTTGCATCGCTTGCTGAGGAAGGGTTTCCTATCTCTCCTTGCTATTGTTTGGAACTCTGCATTCAAATGAGTATATCTCTGTTTTTCTCCTATGCTTTTTGCTCCTCTTGTTTTCACAGCTATTTGTAAGGCCTCCTCAGATAGCCATTTTGCCTTTTTTGCATTTCTTTTTCTTGGGGATGGTCTTGGTTCCTGTCTCCTGTACAATGTCATGAACCACGGTCCACAGTTCATCAGGTACTCTGTCCATCAGATCTAGCCCCTTAAACCTATTTCTCACCTCCACTGTGTAATCAGAAGGGATTTGATTTAGGTCATACCTGAATAGTCTAGTGGTTTTCCCCCCTTTCTTTAATTTAAGTCTGAATTTGGCAATAACAAATTCATGATCTGAACCCCAGTCAGTTCCTGGTCTTATTTTTGCTGACTGTATAGAGCTTCTCCATCTATGACCGCAAAAAATATAATCAATCTGATTTAGGTGTTGACCATCTAATGATGTACCTGTATAGAGTCTTCTCTTGTGTTATTGGAAGGGAACTATGGTATAACACACTATGACCAGTGCATTCTCTTGGCAGAACTCTATTAGCCTTTGCCCTTGTTCATTCTGTACTCCAAGGCCAAATTTGCCTATTTCTCCAGGTGTTTCTTGACTTCCTACTTTTGCATTCCAGTCCCCTGTAATGAAAAGGACATCTTTTGGGGTGTTAGTTCTAGAAGGTCTTGTAGTTCTTTATAGTACCGTTAAACTTCAGCTTCTTCATCGTTACTGGTTGGGGTATAGACTTGGATTACCATGATATTGAATAGTTTGCCTTGGAAACGAATGGCAAATAGATAGGGAAACAGTAGAAACAGTAGCAGACTTTTTTTTTTTTTTTTTGGCTCCAAAATCACTGCAAATGTTGACTGCAGCCATGAAGTTAAAAGACACTTACTCCTTGGAAGAAAAGTTATGACCAACCTAGACAGCATATTGAAAAGCAGAGACATTACTTTGCCAACAAAGTCTATCTAGTCAAAACTATGTTGTTGTTTTTTTTTTCCCAGTAGTCATGTATGGGTATGAGAGTTGAACTATAAAGAAAGCTGAATTCTGTAGAATTGATGCTTCAATTCACAGTTCAAAGAACTGTGGTGTTGGAGAAGACTCTTGAGAGTCCCTTGGACTGCAAGGAGATCCAACCAGTCCATCCTAAAGGAAATCAGTCCTGAATATTCATTGGAAAGACTGATATTGAAGCTGAAACTCCATTACTTGGTCACCTGATGTGAAGAACTGACTCATTTGAAAAGACTCTAATTCTGGGAGAGGTTGAAGCGGGGAGGAGAAGGGGACAGAGGATGAGATGGTTGGATGGAATCACCCACTCAGTGGACATTAGACTGAGTAAACTCTGGGAGTTGGTGATGGACAGGGAGGCCTGGCTGCTGTATTCCATGGAGCTGCAAGGAGTTGGACATGACTGCGTGACTGCACTGAACTGAACCGATAAACTGTGAATCCTTTCAACATTCTAATAGACTGTTTAAAAAGTTCATTTATGTATACAGAATTCTGTTTATCTCTTATATGGGAAATGATTACCTCATTTTCATATTATAATATTTGCAGTATAAGTTCTAAGACATTATTCATTTCACCTTTGCATTCTTTATTGTATCCGGCATTTAGTTTTGCATATAGAATTACTCAATATAAAGTTATTCCTAGACTAGTAAACACATGAGAGGTAATAACCAGTGGTTGAAAAACAAAAAGAATCAAAAAGTTGATGCATTTATATATGCTTCATTCAGTAGTTGTCTCCATTATTGTAAGTGATCAAAATGCACCACATTATAAACTTAAAATTGTTCTTTTTAGAGCAGCAGTGAATGCCTGCTACTTTTTTCACTGTGGTTTCTTCAAATCTCTAATTCTGGATTTCTCATGTCAATTCTTCTCAGTGTTGTTCAATGGCTTATCTCTATACTTTGCTTTTCAAATTTCAGGTTTCTCCATGTTCCTGCCTTCGATCCTTTTTATCTTGTTATTCTAAGTGTTCTTTCTTGATTCTCCAGAATAAGATAAATGATTATCTATATCTACATCTTTTGTTTAAATGACTCTCCAAGGTATCAAAAACCCAACTATTAAACTCTTACTGGACTCTGCATCTATACATCCACCACAAATACCAACATCATCATTTTCAAAACAAAAAATATACATTTCTGCCCCTTTTCTCACTTAACATCAAAATAGACTCATTGTCTTGATTCTTATCCAATATTCAAAATTCATAAAGCCCTGAATGTTTTATCACCTAAAAACTGCTCAAACTTTTCCCCTCATCTCTATTCTCATAGTTAGTGCCTTTATAAAATTTCCCCTTATCTTGTTGCCACTGAAATTTCTTTCTAAAACATTATTATTATTAGTGTTATTATTATTATTTTTTCTAAAACATCATTCATCAAAAGTACTTCATTGTATACAGATTGTTTTTATGCATGATGATATTTTCATGGTTTTGTTTAAGTTTTTATAAGATTATAGGGAATAAGTACAATATCAGAAATAAAATGTACCTTGACCTCATGGTTTTCTTTCCTTCTGAGTAATTCTTAGCATAGAAGAAAAATTAGTGCTGACCAACACTTCCAACCTTTATATCCATCTTTTATGCTCATTTTAGCATGCTATTTTCTATTTCTAAAATCATGGGAACCTTAAACTAAGCTCATATATTCTCTCCATTTTTATTTTTCATTTATCTTTTTCTTCTTTCTTCTTCTGGTATCTTCTGACATATAACTTTTCATACTGTTAGGTTTTCCATTTCCATGATTCTTTATGTTATGCATACAATTTTATTGCAGAACTTAGATTAATAACTATAATTATATACATTTTATATACTTACAAGTATTAGAGCTTCCCTGGTAGCTCAGCTGGTAAAGAATCTTCCTGCAGTTCAGGAGACCCTGGTTTGATTTTTGGGCTAAAAGATCCGCTGGAGAAGGGAATAGCTACCCACTCCAGTATTCTTGGTTTTCCCTGGTGATTCAGCTCATATAGAATTTGACGCCTAGGTTGGGAAGATCTCCTGAGAAGGGAATGGCTACCCACTCCAGTATTCTGGCCTGGAGAGTTCCACAGACTCAATAGTCCATGGGGTTTCAAAGAGTCAGACACAACTGAGTGACTTTCACTTTCATCTTTTCATTAAATCAGTCAACTGGTAGAAAAAATCCTATCTATCTTTATTGAAATCCTCATCTTCTAATAGGTTATTTAGAGCCATAAAGTGTTTATTATTAATTTTGAAATAAATAAATTCAGCAGAATTTTTGACAGTATTTTGACTGTACTTTGACAGTATTGTCTCTCAGGAAAGCTGTTGGCCTCTACATTCCCATTTTCTTCATGGCCTTTACAAATTAAGTATCTCTCTCTTGCTTTCTCAAGGTGTCTCTTTCAACCAGCCCTCTACATTTTGTACAGATATGTACTCTACAACCAACTACTGAGACAACTCAAACTACGCAAGATATTATGGTGTTTTCTTCCTCCCTCCCTGCTTCTTATCCACTTTTTCCAAATTCTTGCCAAATTTCTCCTAAAAGAAACCAAAGTTTTGCTTTCTAATAATCCTTTCAGTCTCTCAGACATCTAAGCTGCTGAGCATAGCTCAGCAAATCCATGCAATCTTACAGATTGGTGCCAGTGGAAATGCATGACTTGTTGGCTCTGCTGGGTCCTCAGAGCAGCTCAGCTATGCCTCTTCTACTTAATAAGGTCCCTGTTTTCCTTTGGCTCAGCAGTTATCTCTATCATTCACACCTTGCTATTAACCCTCCTCCTAATGCCTCCCAACAGTCTTCTTATTCTCAGTACATGAGTCCAGTGGTTATTCCACTTGAAAACTTCAGCTTTCTATCCTTAATATGCCTCCCTTTGATCCTCTTGTTTGAATTTCATTTATTTTTGTCTCCTTCATCTATACCAATTATATGACCCAGATATCAGTATCCTGATAATAATTTTCTACTTTTTTTGGCTGCACAGCACAGCTAACAAGATCTTAGTTCCCTGACCAGGGATTGAATCCAGGCCTTTAACAGTAAAAGCTCACAGTCCTAACCACTGGACAGTCAGGGAATTCTCTATTTTAGTTTATAATATAGCTGCTTTCTAAAAATTCAACACTCTTTAGAATATGGTCTTCAAGATTCAGCAGACACTAATTGCATTTCATTGGGCATGCTACTTAACCTGTTCAACCATTACCTTCTTTAGATATGAAATAAGATAATATCTTCAATACTTTGGCCACCTGATGCAAAGAGCCAAGTCATTGGGAAAAAACCCTGATGCTGGGAAAGATTGAAGACAAAAGGAGAAGAGGGCAGCAGAGGATGAGATGTTTGGATAGTATCACTGACTCAGTGGACATGAACTTGGGCAAACTCCAGGAGATAGTGAGGGACAGGGAGATCTGGCATGTTGCAGTGCATGGAGTCACAAAGACTTGGACATAACTTAGTGACTGAACAGAAACAACCATTCCACAGAGTTTTGAATGAGATAATATTTGCAGAATTATTAGCTCAGAATTCATTATGAATTGAGTACCAATATATGTCAGGTACAATTCTAAAATATGTGAAGGAAAGAGTATTGGAAAAATTCAATTATTTTCATTGGAGTTTATATTGTTGTAGGAAATTGCCCATAGCAATGTTTCTCAGTATTACTTCATTCTGCCCATTTCCACCATGAGCAAACCACCATGAGAGTACTAAGTACTCTCCTTAGTACTCCTGAAGGAGACCCTGGCAATGGTCCCTAGTGATTCCTCACTCTCACCAAGGTCTCATTCCAGTGCATCCTGCAACCTCCTGTAAGACTGAGGTTCTGCAACCTAACAGGTCTGTGAGTCCTTCCCAGATTAGGTTCCCTCACCTCTGTTCTTTGCCTGCCTTTTATCTGTAGGAAAATCTTAGTCACATAATAAATTTAATCAGATAACTAAGAAACTGAAGAAAGAAAGGAAAATAATCAAGCAAAACAAAGAAATACATTAGTCATTAAACAAAGTCAAGGACATTTAGTTCTTCCTCAAGAGCTATAGGCAATATTCTGAGTCAAGTCCTCTGAGCTGTTTTGCAGTTATTGAAAGCCACACCAGGTGGAAAAAGTTAACTGTATGCTGCCCACACTGACCAACTGAGACACACACACACACACACACTGCCCACAAGCACAGAGACCATGAACCACTTGGAGCCACAATGTTGATGATGCTGATTCTCAGTTACCTCACCACCAATCAATCAGAAGAATGTTCATGAGCTCATCCCACCCTGCTCCTGAAACACTATGAGACATTTCACTGCTCCCTCTGGGGTGGGACACAGTTTTGAGGGCATTATCCCACTGTGGCTCCCTCTGCCTGTCAAAGTAGGAAAGCTATTTCTTTCTACTTAACCCAAAACTCTGAGATTTAACCCAGCACAGGCATACAGAGGTCAATTTGGCAATAGTTCCCAAAAGCACATTTGAAATGTTATTGGTTTTCTGTTAAAAAAAAAAAAAGAAAAAAAAAAGAAAAAGAAAGAAATTGAAAGGCTCCCAATTATCCAGTTGCTTATTCTCAGCTAGCATTCAAGATCCTCCGGCCAGCTTCCCACTTGGCTCTACCCCTCCCCCATCTCCTGCTTCCTTTGACCCCAAAGTTTTGCTTCTCTCTCTTCCCTCTGTTGCTCCTTTCCCTCTGCCAGTAAGATCTTTTTTTTTTTTTTTTTCTCTTTAATAAGGTCATTGCAAATGGCATGGTTTTTACAGACTCTTTCTGTTTTCCTAGAGGAGGAATGATCTTGCTTTTGAGTACCTTGCCCTTTGAACTAATGCTAAAGAAGGCAAGAACTGAATGCTCTCCCTTTGTATGTTGCTTACCTGAGGATTCCTTATCTACTCACCAGGATGTACACTCCTAAAAGATTGACTTGTCCTACTACAGTGCTCTGAAAACACCAAGCATACAAAGAAGCTTGTTCTCTCCTTTACTTAATTACTTTTGTATTACCGAGAGTACAAGGCCTGATACAAAGAGTTGCTCAATAAATATTTGCTGAACTGAGTTGATTATATAGAGGAAGTTTGCCTCTAATAAGTGTTACAACACTTTATAATTTGAACTTTGAGTGTGACTCCATGTCCATTACCTTTCTTATGGTCTTTTTGGTCTTCATTTACAAGATATCTTAGCACATATTCCAAACTTTTATTCATGTTACATAATGTTGAAAGTTGTAGCTACAAGGGCTATGGCCTGGAATTTAATTCCAGCTGAGAATTGTGGTGTAGTTAAGTATTCCTATACAATTTAGTTTAATGAGAGCCATAATGTATTATTACCAAGAAAAAGTAACTAGAAGGTTGGTTGACCAAGCAGTGTGAAACTGAAATAAGCAACCGCTTCCTAATTAGAAATGAAAAGAGTCTGCATTTCTAGGGTTTGGCTAAGTGTTGGAGGAGGTCATCAAGAGGATGTGACTGCAGCCTGAACCAGAGAGCTGGACCCCAAAAAAACAGAGGTTCATCACTCCTCCCCGTCCTGGGAACGTACATTCTGCCTGCCATTCCCACAGTGGAAGCCACATTCATGGACACAATCTTGAGAGAGAAATGCATTGCCGAGACCAGGTGGATGGTGTACATGAACCTAGTTCAGGCCTCCGTATAAATTCTTAATCGTCTGGCAGGCAGATGCAGAGATCCACGCATCCTGGGGCCACCAATGCAAGCCTGGCAGGTGAGTCTCCTATTTATTAAACCTGCCCCCCACCAAGCCCAAGTGGCTGCCTCTTTCCTAGGTCTCTCCTTGTCTTCTGGGGCCAGTTTACAAACCAAGACCAAATTGACCACAAATGTTCTTTTATTTTTATGGTTTTTATTCCCCTTAGAAGTATCTGGGGAATAAAAAGCCAGTCTGGTCTTCAGTGGCTCACTTTGTGCTTCTTTATTACGGTCAGTTACAGGAGATGAGCAGTCAATGTGTCACTTTAAGAAGAAAATCTTCTTAACCTTGAAGGGATGAATCAGGTGTGAAATGTTCTGTTTGATACATTCGGAGGGATGCTTTCCTAGATTTATGCTATAAAATTGAAAAACATTTTACACACTGAGGTCTGACTCAGGCTCTAGTTCAATAAAATCTACGAACACTGCTTCTCTTTCCTTTTGATAAAAACACTACACTTTGCTATTTTCCTAGAATTAAATGAATAACTTTTAACATCCATCAGTATAATGGGGTATTCTTTAATTGATCCAAGCCATATAGGTTCTGAAGGCACTGTTGTTTTCAGGGGGAAAAAAAAACAAAAACTGTCCTTGTGTGTAATTTTGTTCTTGTATTTTTCTCATATATTTGAATGAGAAAGCTTTTTTTAAATCACATATGCATCTGTTGTAATTCCTAAATGATGATGAATAGCAGGTGTGTAATTATAAATTAGTATCAGATGAAAAAGAAGAGGTACATTTTTTTACATGCAGAAATCTGCAATCATAGGAAGCTTGCTCTGAGCCTCTGCTCTCTCTAGCCCTATCTCTAACGGGAGATGAAATAATGAAAAAATATTTGGCTAAACTGCTGGCAAAACTCTTCCTGTTTGTACCACACTTGGAAACAGACTCTTGGGACTAGCAGTGGAATCCTTCCTATTGATTGGCTGGTTAAATAGAGGACTATTAGCTTCAGACAGGCTAGATTGATTATACAGCAGCAGCGAGAGCGGAGACTCGGAGCTAAGTGAGCCTCAGGGTGAAAAGGAGAGCGGGGGACGCAGAGTGCGGGGTGGGAGGGAGGCAGGCGCCTTCCAGCGCATCCCTGTGTGACTGCCGTGCCCAGCGCCTTGCTCCGCAGCTCCCTCAGTCAACAACTTACTGAGGCATCTTTTCTTTCACAAGAGGATGTCAGCTCCGAGCCCCTGAAAGAAATCACAGACTTCACCTTGGAATAGTTCATCCACTCCTGCTTCATTAACGAGGATTTTGAAAAGAAAACCCCAATCAAGTTCCCTTTCCAGCCCCACGTTGTTCCCGAGTTGAATAGAAACCGTGTCCGGCTCCTGGTAAGAAAATTAAATTTTTCTCTCTGGATTTCTTTTTGAGACATCCACAGTAAAATACATCAGAGCTTTGCGTGCTTTAAAAATTGAGTTTCGGTGATATATTAAACTTAATACAGTATACAGGCATGTGGATTTAGGAATGTGTTAATGCATATTTATATGAGTATATTTGCTATTTTATCTCCAGGGATATGTAAGTTTCTTTTTCTGTTTTATAAAACCACTGGATTATAAGTTTATGAGTAGATCATCTGTGTGAAGAAGAGAAATAAGCAAAGTTCACACTAAAAAAGAGCATTTTTGGTGACAGCCCTGAAATATGTGCACATATATGGCTCTTAGCTGTTAAGCAACTTTGAGAAATAATAGCCAAGCAGGAAAGGACCACTGCTGCATTAAATGTCTACTATTATATTTCATGCATAGAAGCTACTGTGTGCTTTTCAGTGATTGTCAGTGGTGAATTTTTCCCCCTAAATCTGTCTTTTGATTGCAGTCTTAATTCAACATAAATATGATGCATCTTAAATGATTTGGCATTAGACTGCCATCTTATTATAGCTAAGTTATTGACAGCTAGAATTTGGTCTTAAGAAAGTACTGAGCTCAGGCAGGGAAATATGAGTGTGGAGATGTTCAGCTAGTAATAGAGCTACAGTTCTCTCAGTTAATTTCAGTGTCAGTGAAGGTAAGCGCTGGTAAAGTATCTGTGAATATATGGGAACTTTGCACATATTAAATTATCTTCTGGTAACAGGGATTTTTTTCATGTTTCTGCTGAAAGTGATGGGATGGAATAGGAATGGTGGGTTGGGGCAATGCAGTACTGATATGGTTGGTTAACCTTAGGTTTATAGGTCACAAATGTCAACTGTTAACGAGACAGCATTGTGACATCAGACATAAAGGATTTATTTCATCCTTGCTAGGACTAAAATGGTTTGTGAGATTTTTTGATGGCAATTTATTTGGTCTGTGATCAATGAAGTGAGGTATTGTATTCTAAGAGCTGTTTGGATTGTCAGTTTCAAGTAAAGTTTCCTGAGTCAGTCCTCTAATCAACCAAGTTTCCATCTGTGATAAGTCCACAAAACTTTTAAATATGTTATACAGTGTTTCACATGAGAAGGTGATGGCCAAAAACGTGTTAGACAATGTAGCTGAACTTCTTCATGTTACATTCTCTGAATGGCAGTATTTGTGTATGTTTCACCCTCACTTGTGTTTAAACATAACTACATACTTGAAAAGCATAACTTTTTATGATATCTATTTTGTTTTCCAAATGTGAATAATATTTTCATATTTTTTAAGTAAATATTACCTCTACCTAGATATTTCTATTTATAATAGCCATATCAGAAGGGAATGATTGTATCATTAATGTAGACTTTTTAAACTGCATTTTGACTAAAGGAATAGAAATATGTATTGGAGAATACTAAATTTTTAAACTTTGAATTGAGTCATTTAAAAAAAAACATCTTTTTGGGTATCATATTTGACAAACTATGTGTATATTAGCACTATTGTATCAAATCCACATATAGCATTTATGTTAAATCAGTTATAATTTTGTTTAATTATGCTAACTTTTTGTTCAAATACAAAGTAGTGTTTTAATCCTTTTATTTTATTATTTTTACAAATAATATAACACATTTCAACAAAGGATATACTTAAGATTTAGTGAATTACTCTTATAGTTTCTATATTTAATACACAAAATTATTTAAAATTTCATTACTTTGTTGGAACAGTATTAGTGTCAGGTACTTATGCAGTATATTTTCCTTATAGCACTTATTTATGGGTTCTATTGGGGAAAACACAGTAAGAAATTCTCAATTGTGTTGTATGATTATATGAGAAAATTTAATTAATTCTTTAGTATGGACAGCTGTAAATCTTCATCCTTAATTTTTCACATATTAGGCTTATACCTCCTTTAAAAGATTTTTAAAATACTTTCTTTAAATTGATATTTAGGCATCCTTCTTAGCTTACGGTATTACTTTGATTCTCTTTTGTTTTGTTATTTTACAATTTCAGTGCTTAACCCTGTGAAGGATTTGCTTCCCCATCTTCTTAAAAGGAAATTGTATCATGATTGGGGAAAAAAAAGTGTTATTTTAAAAAATAATATTTCACACTTTCCAACTATGTAATTAATATGGCTCCTGCATGTCAGATCAGTGCCTCTCAGCAGGCATGAAGACATGTATCCTAGCAGTCATGTATATAAACCAGTCTAGATATGAAATTCAGCAGTTTAGTCAATTCAGCTCAGGAATTTTCACTTTTCTATACCATCTTTGGAGGGCTCCATCTGACATTTTATTCAACTTTCCATTCATTTCCATAGTATCAGATGTCTTTCAGGCTTAGTGAATCAATAAGAACTGAGCAAGCACCACCTATTCTGTTTTTTATAGGTATCCGCACCATTAGGGGGCTCTTTCTTCCTGTGTTATACACAGTGGTTTCACTGTGAGAGGTTCTACTGCTTTCTTAAAGTATTTACCTGTTTTTAAAATGTTGAGTGCTGCTTGAAGTAGGTTTCTCCTATTCCCCACAAAAAGAAAAGTTTTCAGATCAACAAAAATTCTTTGTTTTCACAAGAAAGTGAATGTGTCTTACGCTTTTTATGTTTTCTCTTTCAAATATTCTTATATACAAAAGGTTTAATTTTTGAAAATAACAGAGGCTTCAAATATTAAAATGACTGATTTTAAGAAAATACAAAGGTTATATATTATGCAACTAGCATCATAAATGTTCGTATAAGGAAAAAACTAAAGGGAGGACACTTCTTTTACAATTGTCTGCAAATAACTGTGAACCACGTAGACAGAATGAGTGACTCTGGGCTCACATGCAATTTGCTTCCAGAAGAGAACAGCAGGGAGCTAAGAGAATATTACTTATTTTCTACAAAAACAGACATGGAAGAGTTGAAAATAATAGAATGGTGTCACTATCTATACACATTCAGGAGCTATATTTTTAAATCTGTGTGTGTGCTCAGTCACTCAGTAATATCTAACTCTTTGCAGCCCCATGGACTGTAGCCTTGCAGGCTCCACTGCTCATGGAATTTTCAAGACAAAAGTACTGGAGTGGAGTGCCATTTCCTAGTCCCGGGGGTCTTTCTGACCCAGAGATTGAACCTGCATCCCCTGTGTCTCCTGCATTGGCAGGTGGATTATTTTCCACTAGCGCCTCCTCTTCAAATTCTTCATCATTCTGTATGAAGCTTTCATACATGTACACAGAGGGTGATGCAAGGGCTTATTGTCAGGATAAAGGTATTTCCTGCATCACTTATGGAAGCCATGGTTTAGTCACTAAGTCACGTTTGACTATTTGCGACCCCATGGACTATATAGCCCACCAATCTCCTCTGTCCATGGAATTCTCCATGCAAGAATACTGGAGTGGGTTTCCATTTCCTTCTCTGGGGGATCTTCCCCAGCCAGGGATTGAACCTGGGTCTCCTGTATTGCAGACAGATTCTTTACCAACTGAGTCACCAGGGAAGCCCTGTGGAAGCCATACACATTGAATTACACTGCAGCCTTTATTAATAAATGGAAACACAGTCCTCACATTGCCAGAGCGGCTAAAGATGTATCCTGGCTGCTGTTTTATTTGGGAATCAGTCGACACTTAATGATGTCTCTGTGCAAAAACAATCTATTTGGTAGGTCTAGACATTTCATCACATGATGACAACTACAGGAAATAATAAAAGGTGAAATCTACTTTCTGAGATTTTATGTCAGAAAGTGCAAGGAGGGAAGGGATTCTTGACAATGAATTATGGAATCCCAATCCTTTATTAAAGGTTCATTGACTTATCAGGGTAGAAGAGTAGTTGCTTGAATAAAATGGGAAGATAGGCATGGTACAGTCATTTCATTTACTGGTATTTTGAAAGTAAATGTGTAAGGATTTTATCCTTTGTCAGAAAATTTGCATACCTTGAAAGAAGTGAATTTTGAATACAACTAGTATAATATATATCAGAGAAGACAATGTCACCCCACTCCAGTACTCTTGCCTGGAAAATCCCACGGACGGAGGAGCCTGGTAGGGTGCAGTCCATGGGGTCGCGAAGAGTCGGACATGACTGAGCGACTTTACTTTCACTTTTCGCTTTTATGCATTGGAGAAGGAAATGGCAACCCACTCCAGTGTTCTTGCCTGAAGAATCCCAGGGTGGGAGAGCCTGGTGGGCTGCCATCTCTGGGGTCACACAGAGTCGGACACGACTGAAGCGACTTAGCAGCAGCAGCAGCAGTATAATATATATAGCTATGTGGTAATCATCCCAAGTATATCTGAAATAGGCTGGCATATGGTCTAATGTAGTTTTTCTCACAAAATTATATGTACTTAATATGATTTATTGAGTAATAAACTTTGAGTGGGAATCTTAATGCTATAAGTCGATGTAATCAATAATGAAAAATATTTTAAGAAATTTAATTTGCCTCTTCTAAAAAGAGGCTGTCTTTTATGTTAAAATAGGACATCATAGGAAAAGACCCTGATGTTGGGAAAGATTGAAGGCAGGAGGAGAAGGGAGCAGCAGAGCATGAGATGATTGCGTGGCATCAGCAACTCAGTGCACACGAATTTGAGCAAACTCTGGGAGGTAGTGAAGGACAGGGAGTCCTGGCGTGCTGTAATCCATAGGGTTGCAGACATTGTTATTAGTGACTGAACAAAAACTGGGCATCCCAGGTCATGCTAGTGATAAAGAATCCATCTGCCAGTGCAGGAGACACAAGAGACATGGGTTTGATCCCTAGGTGAGGAAGATCCCCTGGAGTAGGAAATGGCTACCCACTCCAGTTTTCTTGCCTGGAAAATTCCATGGACAGAGGAGCATGGTGAGCTACAGTCCATGAGACCACAAAGAGTAGGACACGACTGAGTGAGAGAGCAGGTAGTACTAGTGGTAGTAGAGCATCACGGGGGATAGGGGAAAAGGGCTGAGTTAAAAACCAAGACAAAGACATGAGAGTTAGTGGCAGTATGTGATGCTTTTTTATGTAATAAACTTTTACCCAGAACTAAGATAGATATATATATATATATATATATATATGTGTGTGTGTGTGTGTGTGTGTGTGTGTGTGTATTGCATGTTAATTATTCATGTTTAATGGTAAAATGGTAAAAATACTACTGAAATGTAGCTTTCTATACCTCACATAATATGAGGATAGATCTCTATAAAGGTGTGAAAAGTAGAAAAATCAATGCCTGGTATGGAAAACTACTAATATCATAGCCTAATATCAGACTTTCTCAGGAAACAAGATAACTCCTATTGAATTTAATCTTATAGATTGAGATATAGGATGTAAATAATTAGAAAGCATGCATGTGCTTATAGTTATTGCTGTTGTTGCTACTACCAATTAATTGAATTCCACTTTTAAAATCACTCCTGAGCTTATTTGTTTTTGTGAAACTATGTGTGTATATGATTGGTTGAGAATACATATGTGAGTATATCAGTGTAATTTTTATACAGTTTGAATAGAATAAAAATATAATCACCTTTAATATGTGACTTGAATTGTGTTCTATAGCTTCCACTTTCCTCTTTATAATTTGTCCTCACTGTACTTAAATCCCTGCCACTGCACACATACTTACCTGGCCAATATGATTACCTCTAAATATGTAACATTAGAATTTGCTTAGGTATGACCTTAGATTTTGGCTCAGATGGTAAAGCATCTTTCTATAATGCAGGAGACCCGGGTTCGAGCCCTGGGTTGGGAAGATCCCCTGGAGAAGGAAATGGCAAGCCACTCCAGTACTGTTGCCTGGAAAATCCCATGGACAGAGGAGCCTGGTAGGCTACAGTCTATGGGGTCGCAAAGAGTCGGACATGACTGAGCGACTTCACTTTCACTAGATTGATCCATATACAAGCTGGAATCAAGATTGCTGGAACAAATATCAATTACCTCAGATATGCATATGACACCACACTTAGGGCAGAAAGTGAAGAAGAACTAAAGAGCCTCTAGATGAAAGTGAAAGAGGAGAGTAAAAAAGCTGGCTTAAAACTCAACACTCAAAAAACTAAAATCATGGCATCCTATCCCATCACTTCATGGCAAATAGATGGGCAAACAGTGGAAACAGTGGCAGACTTTATTTTGGGAGGCTCCAAAATCACTGCAGATGGTGACTGCGGTCATGAAATTAAAAGACACTTGCTCCTTGGAAGGAAAGTTATGACCAACCTAGATAGCATATTCAAAAGCAGAGACATTACTTTGCTAACAGAGGTCCATCTAGTCAAGGCTATGGTTTTTCTAGTGGTCATGTATGGATGTGCGAGTTGGACTATTAAGAAAGCTGAGCACCAAAGAATTGATGCTTTTGAACTGTGGTATTGGAGAAGACTCTGAGAGTCCCTTTGACTGCAAGGAGATCCAACCAGTCCATCCTAAAGAAATCAGTCCTGAGTGTTCATTGGAAGGACTGATGTTGAAGCTGAAACTCCAATACTTTGGCCACCTGATGCGAAGAGCTGACTCACTGGAAAAGACCCTGATGCTGGGAAAGATTGAAGATGGGAGAAGAAGGGGCAATGGAGGATGAGATGGCTGGATGGCATCACTGACTCAATGGACATAAGTTTGGGTAAACTCTGGGAGTTGGTGATGAACAAGGAGGCCTGGCGTGCTGCAGCCCATGGGGTTGCAAAGAGTTGGACATAACTGAACAACTGAACTGAACTGATGTCTCTTCTAATGGGGATTGTTTCATTTCCATTAAAACTGTGTCTTGAGTCATGTAACTGAATCCTTAAATCTTGTTTTTTATCCAATTCCAGTTACTCTAAATTATATATGAGGATTTTTCCACAGGGCTACTGAAAATAATAGAAAATAGTTATTATTATTAGCATTCTATTTACCATAGAATGGATCATATGTAGGTAAAAATAAGAGTGAACTTTATTACTTGTCTAAAAGATATACAAATACCACTCAGGTCAAGTAGTCAAATCTAACCTATGATTGCAAGGAAAAAGAAAATGGGAAAATATCCCATTCTAAAGCAGACATGTCAAATGGGTTTCAAACATCTACAATATATCCATTTTTTTAAATGAATAATTAAATTTTTAGATTAGGTTTAGGTTTACTGAAAAATGAGAGGAAGTGACATATGCTGCTCATGTCTACATCCATCTCCTCTCTACACTGCTAGCTTCCTCCCCTAGCCATGCTAGTTTCTCCTGCTATTACTATTTGGCATTTTCAAGATGCAGTTGTAGTGATGAATGAGCCATTACTAATAAAATATTATTATGTAAAGTCTGTAGTTTACCTTCTCTTGTGGCTCAGTGGTAAAGGATCCGCCTGCAAAGCAGGAGACATGGGTTCAATCCCTGGGTCAGGAAGATTCCCCTGGAGAAGAAAACGGCAACCCTCTCCAGGATTCTTGCCTGGGAAATCTCAGGAACAGAGGAGTCTGTCCGGCTACAGTTCATGGGGTCACAAAGCTGGAAATGACTTAGTGACTAAATCACCACCACATAGTTCATGTTAGTGTTCAGTCCTTGTATTGTACATTCTATGGGTTATGACAAATGCATAGTTTTATATACAAATGACCTATACCTGATTAAAATTCCATCGCCCTAAAATTCCAGAGTTTCACCTATTTATTTATGCCTTTGCCCCTTCCTCTCTCTGAACCTCTGATCTTTTTACTGTCTGCATAATTTTGTCTTTACAAGAATGTCTTATGATTGTAATCATACAATATGGGCTCTTTTTGGATTGCCTTATTTCACTCAGTAACATGCGTTAAGTTCCTTTATGTATTTTGAAAGCTTGGTCTCATTTCACTTTACTGCTGAATAATATTCCATCGTATAGGTTAATCATAGTTTGTTTACCCATTTATCTACTGAGAGACATCGTGGTCGCTTCCAAGTTTCGGTGTTTCTGAATAAACTTGCTTTAAACGTCAGATGCACGTTGTTTGTGTGAATATAGCTTTTCAATTCATTTGTATTCTCAATCAGCATAGTCCCTGTTACTTCATATCCTTCCAGAATTTGTTGTCAGTGGTTTGTATTTTAGTCATTCTCATAAGTATACAGTATTTCTCATTGCTGTTTTTGACATATATTTTGGGTTGGTGATAGCTACTTGTGCCATGTTGAGAATAAGTCTAAGGGACATTATGGATCTGCAGAAAGCATAATTCAAAGTCCATAATCAATTGGACAGGGTATGTATTTGGCAGAGAGGGGGCCATCCATTATTTGTAACTCACATTTGCTAGTCACAATTTAGGGCTCTGGTGTAATGAATGTATGAAAGTGAAAGTCGTTCTGTTATGTCCAATTCTTTGTGACCCCATGAACTCCATGTAGTCCATGGAATTCTCCAGGCCAGAATACAGGAGGGAGTAGCTTTTCCCTTTTCCAGGGTTATTCCCAAGCCCAGGGATTGAACCCAGGTCTCCTGCATTGTAGGCAGATTCTTTACCAACTGAGCCACCAGGGAAGCCCAATGAATGTATAAATTAGAACAATTAAGGAATTCTTGTCAGTAATCGGATATAACCATAATTTTATATGTTTTCAAGCACTGTGATTGAATTAAGTGACATAAAGACTCATAAAACACAATTGTTTTTTTTTTCAATCACTAAGTTGTGTATGACTCTTGCAACACCATGTACTGTAATAGCATCCACTCTGATTTCATTTTGTCAATCCTCTTCTTTCCCTTTCCTTATTGTACTTTCTAGCCATATTTTAATGGGTTGAAATTTCTTTTATATTACTTATAAGTTAAAAAGAAAAATCCTCAGGCAGATTGACATTTTTCATAATCCAGCCTTGACCAATCTCTGATGTCATTGGTGATCACTCTGAGCTCAAGCTAAGCTACCTTTTCCCTTTCCCCAAAGTACTTTCTCTCAACTTTCAATTTTTGCTTCTGATAGTCTTACTGATTTTGTCTTTCTCTCATTCTTTACCAATTCAAATATTACCAATATTTGTACAAATTGTTGTTGAGAATGCCTCTACTATTTATCACATAAAACCTCACATTAATAATCATTACATCAATTGTGTCTTTATTATATCATTCTATGCAAACTGTATGAGTGAAAGATAATTTTTGTAATTTTTTTTTTCATTCCTTAAAGTGCAGTTTCATAGAACTGATTAATGCCTGTGAGTTGAAGGAATACACCACCAGTTCAATGCACTTGAACTTGGGCAAACTCCAGGAAATTGTGGCAGACAAGGAAGACTGGCATGCTATAGTCCGTGGGGTTGCAAAGAGTCAGACACGACTTGGCGACTGAACATCACAACAAAAAGCAAAACGTTAATTCTTATAAATAAACTTTGCAAATAATTTTGTCATGTCTCCAATATCCTTGCCTTTTCTCCTCCTTTCTTTTGATTTAAAAAAAAGAGGGGCATTCCATTTGGTGGAAAGTTCTCATGTGCTAATCCTTACATGAAGGTAGGTGAAAGTTCTAGTTGCTTATTTGTGTCTGACTCTTTGCAACCCCATGATCTATCCGTGGAATTATTTAGGCAAGAATCCTGGAGTGGGTTGCCACAGTCTTCTCTAGGGGATCTTCCCGACCCAGGGATTGAAACAGGGTCTCCTACACTGCAGCCAGATTGTTTATCGTCTGAGCTACCAGGGAAGTTCTTACATGAAGGTATGTATGTGTTAGTTGCTCGGTGTATCCGACTCTTTGCGACCCCATGGACTGAAGCCCATCAGGCTTCTCTGTCCATGGGATTTTCCAGGCCAGAATACCGGAGTGGGTTGCCATTTCCTTCTGCAGGGGATCTTCATGACCCAGGTATTGAACCTGTGTCTCCTGTGTTGCAGGCAGATTCTTTACCCACTGAGCCATTGGGGAAGCCCTACACGAAGGTAAAGTTCAGTTTAGTTCAGTCGCTCAGTCGTGTCTGACTCTTTGCGACCCCATGAATTGCAGCACGCCAGGCCTCCCTGTCCATCGCCAACTCCCGGAGTTCACTCAGACTCACGTCCATCAAGTCAGTGATGCCATCCAGCCATCTCATCTTCTGTCGTCCCCTTCTCCTCCTGCCCCCAATCCCTCCCAGCATCAGAGTCTTTTCCAATGAGTCAACTCTTCGCATGAGGTGGCCAAAGTACTGGAGTTTCAGCTTTAGCATCATTCCTTCCAAAGAAATCCCAGGGCTGATCTCCTTCAGAATGGACTGGTTGGATCTCTTTGCAGTCCAAGGGACTCTCAAGAGCCTTCTCCAACACCACAGTTCAAAAGCATCAATTCTTTCGCGCTCGGCCTTCTTCACAGTCCAACTCTCACATCCATACACACTGTATAATGACCCTGTATTTATCCATAGCATTTTCTAACTGTAAGAGACATATACATGTCATTATACAGTGTGTACTATTAGATACCCCTCAGAAAACAAAATTTAAGGTATTTGGTAAAAGAAAGCACTTTAAGGCAGAATACAAGCTGGAGATTTGTTTAGGTTCCCTTTTGGGGCATTGATTTGAATTTAAAATGTACTGAAAGAAGAGCCAAGCAACTGAACTATTTTGCTAACATGCTAATTAAATTTTGGAAAGTCTCTTGAAACAATGCACAGATCAAGGTCTATATGAAGCATAAATAAAACCACTGGTCTCTGAAGATGTTTAAAGGTCCTGCAAAAGAACAGATAGGAAGAAATACTTACAATTCCATTGCTTTCTGTCACTATCTTCTTTTCTGTGTGTGGATATGTGTCTTGGCATATTTTCTTCTTGTAAATTAACTTATTCTGAAATACCCTTTTTGGACATTCATTTAATAATTTAAATGTGCTTTTAATGTTTTTTTTCTCTTTTTTTGGCATTCTTTTTATTTCTCTACTTTATTTTTTTTAATTTAAATTTATTTATTTTAACTGGAGGCTAATTACTTTACAATATTGTATTGGTTTCGCCATACATCAACATGAATCCACCACAGGTGTACATAAAGTTTACTTGCTGGCTGGTACAAGTACTCGGTATCATTTTGCCATCTAGTTATTGAGTGCTTCGTCATAAATCAATATGACTTCTTGGCTTGGAACTAGAGAACTGACCAATTCTTTGCCATGAATATTCCTTGATAAACTGTTTCTGCTAAAGACAGAACACTTTGACTCAAAGCAACAACATTTTTGCCAAGAAAGAATGCTGGAGGTTTTCTAAATTAAATTTCTGAAACCCAATTTTGAAATTTGTTTGATAGAAGAAAAAAGAGAAACAGAGAGCCTGAATTTCAAATTCAGGTCTTTCTATCTCTGGAATATATTTTTAAAACACTATGTTAGTACACTGCATTGGTGTTTTTCTTTCTGGCTGACTTCACTCTGTATAATCTGCTTATTCTAACGCATGTATATGGAATTTAGAAAGATGGTAACGACAACCCTGTATGCGAGACAGCAAAAGAGACACAGATGTACAGAACAGTCTTTTGGACTCTGTGGGAGGGGGTGGGGGATGATTTGAGAGAATGGCATTAAAACATGTATAATATCATATAAGAAATGTATCGCCAGTCCAGTTTCGATGCAGGATACAGGATGCTTGGGGCTGGTATACTGGGATGACCCAGAGGGAGAGTATGAGAAGGGAGGTGGGAGAGGGGTTCAGGATTGGGAAAATGTGTACACCCGTGGTGGATTCATGTTGATGTATGGCAAAACTGATACAATATTGTAAAGTAATTAGCCTCTAATTAAAATAAATAAATTAAAAAAAAAACACTATGTTATATTGCCTCTCTTATGCTCCAAATTTAGAGAAGAGGTGTTTTTTGTTTTGGCTTTTGTTTTGAATATTCGTAAGCCTGAGTTTCACCCAATTTATAAGAAGGAAGATCATGGCATTTACCTTGCAGAGATAATCCAAGGGTTCAGTAAAATCATATGGGTAAAAAACTTAGAAAAGTGATTGACATAATCACAGGCATAAAAACAACAGCAGGGTTGATATGCATTAAATGCTTCTGAATCCACATTGCTTGAAAAGGGAATTTATTTTTTTTAATTTAATTTAATTTATTTATTTCTTTTTTTTTCTTTTTTTTTTCTTTAATAGAAAATTATTTAATTAGTATACATGTGTTCCCCATCCTGAACCCTCCTCCCTCCTCCCTCCCCACACCATCCCTCTGGGTCGTCCCAGTGCACCAGCCCCAAGCATCCACTATCGTGCATTGAACCTGGACTGGCGACTCGTTTCATACATGATATTATACGTGTTTCAATGCCATTCTCCCAAATCTCCCCGCCCTCTCCCTCTCCCACAGAGTCCATAAGACTGATCTATACATCAGTGTCTCTTTTGCTGTCTCGTACACAGGGTTATTAATACCATCTTTCTAAATTCCATATATATGTGTTAGTATACTGTATTGGTGTTTTTCTTTCTGGCTTACTTCACTCTGTATAATAGGCTCCAGTTTCATCCACCGCATTAGAACTGATTCAAATGTATTCTTTTTAATGGCTGAGTAATACTCCATTGTGTATATGTACCACTGCTTTCTTATCCATTCATCTGCTGATGGACATCTAGGTTGCTTCCATGTCCTGGCTATTATAAACAGTGCTGCGATGAACATTGGGATACACGTGTCTCTTTCCCTTCTGGTTTCCTCAGTGTGTATGCCCAGCAGTGGGATTGCTGTATCATAAGGCAGTTCTATTTCCAGTTTTTTAAGGAATCTCCACACTGTTCTCCATAGTGGCTGTACTAGTTTGCATTCCCACCAACAGTGTACGAGGGTTCCCTTTTCTCCACACCCTATTGAAAAGGGAATTTAAAATGGCTCTCTTGCTAGCATTCCTTCAGTCATTCAAGAAACATTGCTGGGAAGCTAATAGGCATGAGAATTTATTCTTAACTATTCGAATGGCTAGAGAGATGAATAAAAAATATGTTAGGGGCTCCCCATTGGGAGACTATGAGTAAAACCATGTCAGTAATTAAATTATTGTATTTTTAACTGCAGATGTGACCCTGCTCACCCTCTAATGTGGATGGTGGCTGTTGAAACATTTTTCGTTTTCTAGATTGCTTTCTATCATGTTCCCCAAGGAAGTACTAGAGGGAGTTGGAAGGCAGGAAGATGAAAGAAAGCCTCTTCCTTTTCTTTTTTTCTTGTTTGCTCTTCTTGACAGTATTACTTCACACTGCTCTTCACCTCCCCACCACCCATATCCTGCTGATTCTAGTTCTCACAGAACTGGCTTCATTGCCCCCCTCAGTGGAGGACTACAGACAGGCAGGCAGACCCCTTCCCCTCACCCCAGGGTCCCCTCCTCTATGATTTAGGTTTCTTATATCTTTAATAAGTATTAAGCTGTAATAAGCTGTTCTTATAAAACAAATATTTCAAAGTTCTTTGTTAAAAAAAAAAAAAAAAGGTGGGAGAAATACTTCAAGACAGAGTGTAAATTAAAGGTTTCTTCCTGTCACTTTTAAAAAGCATTTACTTGAACCTGAAAGATCATAGAAAAAGAACCCAGAAATTCTCCCTTGTTCCCCAGCCTTACGGGTGGTAGCTGCTTTCAGCACTTACTATCTCTTTCTTAGCTCACTGTTGTCTTCCTGTGTTTTCAGTCTTCCAGAGTATCTGTTAACTTTCTGTTATCATTTCTATTCTCCTTTCTCATTTCTGTCTGAAGAAGCTGATACCAGAAGAGTTGAAAATAGAAATGGTGTAGGATACTAATGTTGGGTCTAGGATACTGATTTGATTATGTCCTGGGCCATGGCATAATAGTGAACCATTTGCTAGAGGTAAAAAGGACACTAGAAATCTCTAGTATTCTGTGACTTACAAATAAACTAAATAACCAAATATGTTTACTTATGATGAAGGGCCCTCGGAAGCAAAGATCTTGAAGCCAAGTCATAACTGTCCTCACTATTTGGTGCTGATTACAAAGCTATAAGTTGGAATAATTGTTTTAATACATGAGACCTTACAGACAAACAAACCATAAACAAAAGTTCATGCCTTTAAATTATTAGATCATGGCATTGCAAGAAAATCAGAAAATTTCAAAAGCCATCTGAGTGGGTTTGGATTAGGCTGATAAACATTATACTCTGAGTTTCTCTAAGCCTCATTCCTTAGGGGAAAAAAAAAAAGTCTTTCTTTTTCTGTTTGAGAAGACTAGATTTCTCTTGCTTGAAGATCCCACAGAAATCCACCTGATGGACTTGCCATGCAAAAACTGTCCACTTTCCTCAAGAGTATATCACCCCCTATTTAGACCTTAGTTAGACCTGACCCATGATTAGAAGGCAATGGTACCCCACTCCAGTATTCTTGCTTGGAAAATCCCATGGTCAGAGGAGCCTGGTAGGCTGCAGTCCATGGGGTCACTGAGGGTCATACACGACTGAGCGACTTCACTTTCACTTTTCACTTTCATTCATTGGAGAAAGAAATGGCAACCCACTCCAGTGTTCTTGCCTGGAGAATCCCAGGGATGGGGGAGCCTGGTGGGCTGCTGTCTATGGGGTCACACAGAGTCATACACGACTGAAGTGACTTAGCAGCAGCAGCATGATTAGAATCAGAGATCTTCTAGAACTCTGCAAGCACTCAAAGGATACAAGAAAAAGTGAGCTGGGAGGAGCTAACTTATCAGTTCAGTTCAGTCACACAGTAGTGTCCAACTATTTGCGACCCCATGGACTGCAGCACTCCAGGCTTTGTTGTCCACCACCAGCTCCCAGAGATTGCTCAAACTCATGTCCATCGAGTTGGTGATGCCATCCAACGATCTCATCCTCTGTCGTCCCCTACTCCTTCTGTCTTCAGTCTTCCCCAGCATCAGGGTCTTTTCCAATGAGTCAGTTCTTTGCATCAAGTGGCCAAAGTATGGGAATTTCAGCTTTAGCATCAGTCCTTTTAATGAATATTCAGGGTTGATTTCCTTTTGGATTGACTGGTTTGGTTTCCTTGTTGTCCAAGGAACTCTCAAGAGTCTTCTCCAGCACCACAATTTGAAAGCATCAATTCTCAGCACTCAAACTTCTTTGTGGTCCAACTCTCACATCCCTACATGACTACTGGAAAAACCATAGCTTTGACCATATGGACTTTAGTCTACAAAGTGAAGTCTCTGCTTTTAAATATACTGTCTAGGTTTGTCATAGCTTTTCTTCCAAGGAGCAAGTGTCTTTTAAATTCATGGCTGCAGTCACCATCCACAGTGATTTTGGAGCCCAATAAAAGAAAATCTGTTATTGTTTCCACTCTTTCCCCTTCTTTTGCCATGAGGTGATGGACTGGATGCCATGATGTTAGTTTTCTGAACGTGGAGTTTTAAGCCAGCTTTTTCACTATTCTTTCACCTTTATGAAGAAGACCTTTTGTCACTCTTCACTTTCTGACATTAGAGTGGTATCATCTGCATATCTTAGGTTTTTGCCTATTTCTCCATGTTACAATTAGAGTTTAGGTCACAAATGCACTCCTAAACATCTGATGCTGAAGTTGAAGCTCTAATACTTTGGCCACCTGATGCAAAGTGATGACTCATTGGCAAAGACCCTGATGCTGGGAAAGATTGAAGATGGGAGAAGAAGGGGGCAACAGAGGATGAGATGGTTGGATGGCATCACTGATTCAATGGACATGAGTTTGAGCAAACTCCAGGAGACAGTGAAGGATAAGGAAGCCTGAAGCACTGCAATACATGGGGTGGTAAAGAGTCAGGATTCTTGACAACACCGCATTTCTGAATTTAAGTGATGTAAGTAACACAGAAGATGTTTTTCTGGAACCCTCTTGCTTTTTTGATGATCCAACAGATGTTGGCAATTTGACCTCTGGTTCCTCTGCCTTTTCTAAATCCAGTTTGAACATTTGGAGTGATCAACATCTGTTGCGAACATCTGTTGGACCATCCGCAAAGCAAGAGAGTTCCAGAAAAACATATACTTCTACTTTATTGACTATGCCAAAGCCTTTGACTGTGTGGATCACCACAAAATGGAAAATTGTTAAAGAGATGGGAATACCAGACCACCTTACCTGACTCCTGAGAAATCTCTATGCAGGTCAAGAAGCAACAGTTAGAAAATTGTTAAGTAATTAACCTCCAATTAAAATAAATAAATTTTTATTAAAAAAAAAAAAAAAGAACTGGACATGGAACAACGCACTGGTTCCAAAGAGGAAAAGGAGTACGTCAAGGCTGTATATTGTCACCCTGCTTATTTAACTTATGTGCATCATGTGAAATGCTGGGCTGGATAAAGCACAATCTGGAATCAAGATGGCCAGGAGAAATAATCAAAAAAGCAAGAGAATTCCAGAAAAACATCTTTTGTGTTACTTAAGTCATTTAAATTAAGAAATGTGGTGTTGTCAAGAATCCTGGCTCTTTACCACCCCATGTATTGCAGTGCTTCAGGCTTCCTTGTCATTCACTGTAACACCACCCTTATGGCAAGAAAGAGAAGAACTAAAGAACTTCTTGTTGAAAGTGAAAGAGGATAGTGAAAAAGTTGGCTTAAAGCTCAACATTCAGAAAACTAAGATCATGGCATCTGGTCACATAACTTCATGTCAGAGACTTTTTTTGGCCTCCAAAATCACTGCAGATAGTGACTGCAGCCATGAAATTAAAAGATGGTTGCTCATTGGCAGAAAAGCTATGACCAACCTAGATGGCATATTAAAAAAAAAAAAAAAGTTTGTATTTATTGTTATCTTTACTACCCAGGTGCTTATTCATTTCATTTGGCTAATTTTTAAATATTGCATGAATAATATATGAAGATAATCTCAAAATTACAGTAAAATTTTTCATGAGATTTAAAAGACCAATTCACTGTTCTCTTGAATTTAACATGGTCTTTTCCATAAATGGGGTTTATCTGGTGGCTCAGACAGTAAAGAATCTGCCTACAATGCAGGAGACCCAAGTTCAATCCCTGGGATGAGAAAATCCCCTGGATTTTGGCTACTTATTCCAGTGTTCTTGCCTGGGGAATTCTTGGTTGGTTTGATCTCCTTGCAGTCCAAGGGACTCTCAAGTGTCTTCTCCAACTTGACAGTTTAAAAGCCTCCACAAAATAATTTCAAGGTTTTGCTGATACCAGCAAAAGCCAAGAAATATGTCAGATATAGTGCTATAAGAAATTTAGACAAAGAATGACAAAATATAATGGTGGATGGTGCTGAATTTATCAATAGGCATGTGTTCGTGCTAAGTTGCTTCAGTCTTGTCTGACTCTTTGTGACCCCATAGAATGTATCCCAGCAGTCTCCTGTGTTCATGAGATTCCCCAGCCAAGAATACTGGAGTGGGTTGCCCTCCCTTCCTTCAGGGTATCTTCCCAACCAGGGATTAAACCCATGTCTCTTTTGTCTCCTGAATGGGCAGGAAGGTTCTGTACTACTAGTGTCACCTGGGAAGCCTGAATTTCTCAGTATGGATGAACCTAATAGGGATTCCTCATTTAATAGATTTGATTACACATCTGGAAGTAGCACTCAGTGAATTGGTAGGTTGATTGAAATGCTTACTAGCAGTGACCTAAATTCAAGGAGGTTGAAATGTTATAACTTACTTATCATAAAATAGAAGAAAGGGTTCAAAAGCTTAGAGGAATGTTAGGATGGGTTTATCATATGCAAGCTCTCTGCCTTCTCTCTTCCACATCACTCCCATCAAAAGGACTTAGAGGATACTCTCTTCAAAAAGGCAGTGAAAACTCAATATGAGGTAATGATACCAGACATTTCAAGGACCACTTGAAAAGCTTTCAGGTACTAGCCACAACAGTTCAGACAGGGTTGGAGATGACACCATTGGTTTTTCATCTCTTACTATTGAGATGAGTGCCGTGATATTGGAGAAGGCAATGGCACCCCACTCCAGTACTCTTGCCTGGAAAATCCCATGGACAGAGGAGCCTGGTAGGCTGCAGTCCATGGGGTCGCTAATAGTCGGACACGACTGAGTGACTTCCCTTTCACTTTTCACTTTCATGCATTGGAGAAGGAAATGGCAACCCACTCCAGTGATCTTGCCTGGAGAATCCCAGGGATGAGGGAACCTGCTGGGCTGTCATCTATGGGGTTGCACAGAGTCAGATACGACTGAAGCGACTTAGC
Source organism: Bos taurus (assembly GCF_002263795.3). Taxonomy (NCBI): domain Eukaryota; kingdom Metazoa; phylum Chordata; class Mammalia; order Artiodactyla; family Bovidae; genus Bos; species Bos taurus. The sequence continues at coordinate 52,673,554 of NC_037347.1, forward strand.
AGCAGCAGCCCTGATATCAGTGTATCAAATGGAGGGATTCCAGAGGCATAAAAATCAAGGAGATAACTGACAAGGTTGAGATGGTCATATGACCAAAAAACAGCAGGAACTAATTACTAATAAGGATATTTTTATCTTCTGTTATCCTTGCTATCGGCCAAATGATTATGCTGTTCCTAAAATTGTACTCAATATATTCAGTCATAACAACACATTTTATGTTTGTGGCCAGAAAGATGACTTCAACTCACAGTGGAGTGGCCTGGCCTCTGACTCGAGTCCTCAAACAAGGCTGCTTCACATATCTGGAACAGCTTGATTAACAGGGTTGGTGGGTTCCCTTGAGGGAAGACCAACCACACTGCATGAATTTTCCATTATAAATTTCCCTCCAAACCATCTTCAAACAAACCAACCAACCTACAGCCACTTTCTAGAGTAACCATACTAAGCAGAGAAGAAAATATCAATCCCTGAAAAGTTGCTTTCTATCTCTGAAGTGTTGCTAATTTTCAAAATACAGGGTGATCCACCAAATTCAGAGATCATGGTAGTCAGATGGTGTATGCTGTTTTGAACTAAATTAGAATCATAGGGATCTCAGTTGTTCTGTTAACTCACTCTGTCAACCTTTCCCTAATTTCTGAAAGTATACTTGACATAAAAATAATTCATGGCAAGATTTCTGACCTTAAAATAACAATAGTATGTGGGGGAGAGCCAAATAAAAGCTTTGGTGGATTTCTTCAAATCCAAAATGGCAAACATAATACAGCATGAAACAATGGCCAAAAATATTTTTTAATGCAAGATGCTTTGCAAAATGTGAGAGATAATAAAGAAGAAATCAGTTATCTGTTTTTGTTTTATTTTCCCCTCATTCTGAAAAGGTATCCTAGAGAATGTAATGTTTCAGTTGTCTGTAAAATGGTGAGAAAAAATTCCTGAAAGAACTGAGGGTAGGGAAATATTGCGGGATTATGGAGGGTTGGGAAAAGTGCTGGTAGCCAGCTTGGCTGGGATGTAGGGTCTTTAAGAGGATGCAGGGGCTATTGGTCATAGAGAAATAGGCAAATTGATTACCAAAGTATACTGTATATAGTACTTGAAGGAAGATAAACTTTGTGAATAAGTCTTTAAATGTTTTCAATTAATGAGATAATATGATCTGACTTGGCCAAAGGTTCTGTCATTACCTTAAATGTTAATAATAATAGAATACATGTGCTTGGATTATTTCTTCAGTTGGAGAATATGGGACAAATATATTGGATACAGACCTCTCTACTAGCTTTTTTATTTCAGATTTCAACCTGAGTTAGGTTGGCATTCCATTTTGTTTTGGCTAATAACAGAAGTTCAAGGGGGCTCTGTTGGGACCATTGCTGTACTAGATCTAATATAAATAAATGAGTTGCCTAAAGCAATAGAACTTCCTCGACATACCAGTGAGTATTTTAAACATGCTAAGCATACTTTAGATCTGTCACAACCAGCTGTTCAATTTAAGCTTGTGACTGGGTATCTGAACTGCAGCAGCAAAAGATTTTCAAACCCAGTGAACACTAATTAAAACACTATTTACTAGCATATAAATAGCTTCTTTTTTCTATGTCATTTATTAAAAAAAAAAAGTTGAACTGATTGTCAATAATTAAATGGAAAAAAATTAAAGGAACATTCAAAACCTAGCTTTAGATAAGCAAAAAATGTAAAAGAACATATCTGTTTTGTTAAAAACAGTGCTCTAAAATGCTGGTCAAACAAGGAAAAGTGTGTCTAGAATATTTTAACTTGGAACTTTTGGACACTGTTAATGTGTTTAGTGGCTTCCCTGGTGGCTCAGAGGGTACAGAATCTGCCTGCAATGTACAAGACCTGGCCTTGATCCCTGGATCAGGAAGATTCCTTGGAGAAGGGAATGGCAACCCACTCTAGTGTTCTTGCATATTCTTGCCTAGAGAATCCCACAGTCAGAGGAGCCTGGTGGGCTACCATCCATGGGGTTGAAAAGAGTTGGACACAATTGAGTGACTGACTAACAATATGTTTAGAGAATAGCATCTTATATATGCTTTCAGAAACCTAACATGAAAAACATTTTTATTGATGCTGTTGTGCTTTGCCCTACTCCACCCTGAGTCCTATTTTTCAACTGAATGGTATTAGAAAATAAAAATGTTTTTTGTTGTTGTTGCAGAGTCTCATGTGTTTTTGTTCTTACACTAAACAGTCTTACACTAATGATCAATTCATGGTGAAGTCATACCTTCCTGCCACTTTGGGAGTTATGTTTTCCATATATTGTAGAATAATTAGTTGATCACGATAAAAACCTTTTTCTACTCAAGGTATGATTTGTGTACCAGTAGGATTGACATTTACCAGGAGCTTGTTAAAAATGTTAGAAATACAGCAAAGTCAGCTGAATTAGTATCTACATTTTAATAATCTACAAGTGATCCATAGGCATATTGAAGATTGAGAAGTACTAAACAAATTTAGTTATTCTACAACTTAAATCTAATTGTATTATTTTTATTAGATGGTACCAGTATGTCTTTTAATATTTTTATATAAAGTATTCTGACTTGAATTAATTTTTGGCAACTATGCCTTTATATATTTAATATTATTAAAATGTTAATTAATAACCCTGTTTTACATTTTACTTTTTACATTTTACATTTTACTGAACTACCTAAGCCTTCTCTAAGGTGTTTCCTCAAATATTGCTCTTCTCTGATTCTAGGAAGATTCCTTAGGCATTATTGAAAAATAATATCTATATTCCTTCATGTATAGCAATAAACTCATACTGCTCCTTGTCCCCTAGCAGTTCTAAAACTCTTGATACTAATTTCTCTTCCTCCTTTCAAGAGTTTATAACATGTATTAACTCTTATGATTGAAAAATCAGTTTCCACCAAATTCCTTTACCCTTCGGATTTGTGAATGTTCACAGTAGGTCACCTGTTTTCTTTTGTATTATAGATCTCCAGTTTATATGAGTCTTAATTTTTTAACTAACATCAAATTTTTTTTTCACAAAACCTTTGAGTATCATTGTAAAAATCATTGCATCCCCTTCTGTGTATAAGAGACAACTTGATTTAAGACTTGTGGTACATGTGTTAACACAGTATCATACAATCATGTGTTCAACTATGAAAGGCAAGGAGTCATTTTGTTTTAAGTTTTTTGATATCTGAAAAGATGAATAATAAAGATATTACAATGTAAGAATGAGTAAATGAGTTGTGTGTATAATCTTATTCAACTGGAATTGCTTAGACTAAGGGAATTATCCATATCTATTTTTTCCATTTAAATCCTTTCTGCTCCACCTATTCATCTCTCCCTCCGAACTCATGGCAACTGCTAATCTTTTTTATGGTCTCTATAGTTTTACCTTTTCAAAAATGTCACAAAGTTGGAATCATAATAGTAGGTAACCTTTTAAGATTGGCTTCTTTCACTTAGCAGTCTGCACTGAAGATTCCTCCATATCTTTTCAAAACTTGGTAGCTCAATTCTTTTGCTGAATGATTCCATTTTCTGAATATATCACTATTTATTTACCCATTCACCTTTTGAAGGACCCCATTTTTTCCCCAAAGTTTGATAATTATGAATAAAGTTGCTATAAACATCCCTGTGCAATTTATATGTAAACATAAATTTCCAACTCATTTGCTGGATTCTATGGTTAAGAATGGTTTCATTTTGTAAGAAACTTCCAAATTCTCTTCCAAAGTGGCTATACCATTCTGTATTGTTACCATCAATGGATGAGAGTTTGTGTTGCTCCAAATCCTCTCCAGCATTTGGTGTTTCCAGTGTTTGCATTTTGGCCTTTCTAGTACGTATGTAGTGGGTATCTTGTTTTAATTTGCAATTCCCTCATGACACATGATGTGGACTTTCTTTTCATACGCTTCTTTGGCATCTGTCTGTCTTCTTTGGTGAGATGTCTATTTGAGGCTTTGGCCCATTTTCTAATCAGGTTGTTTGTTTTCTAATTATTGAGTTTTTGATATTTCTCTGTATAGTTTAGATATCAATCCTTTATCATAATTTTTTTTTTGTAAATATTTTCTCCCAAACTGTAACTTACTTTTCAATTCTACTGATTTTTTTTTTTTTTTTAGAATTTACTTTCTATCCATTCACCTACTTGTGAAATATTCTCTATATACCTTGGACAACAGTAAAACTGAATCCATCTCCAACTTACTCTAGTGGAGGAGATAGATAAATCAGCTTTAAGTAGAAGAGTTGTCCTGAAGACTGGGCCTTTTCTAACTAGGGGAATCTGTCAAGGCTACTTAGTGAAAGGAAGGAGCTGGTGGCTGCTGAGATATCCCTACTCTGGATCCCTTAGTCATTGAATTACCTTTGATCTCTCTTTTTAATGGATATTTATTTTCTTTCTTTTTGCAATGTTTAAAGACATTTAAACATTAAACAATGTTTAAAGACAAGGTAATTTTTATAATGCTATTTCAACCCTTCAATATTATATTCTCTCAAATTGTATTTCATTTGAGATTTCCACAGACACCCAATATACTATTTAAAATGTAGTATAATTATGAATGTGGATCCAGGAATTTGGAATACAGATTCTGAAAATATAGTGCCCTCTATTACTATCTAAAAGTCATGAAAGTCCATAGGAAAATATATTCTTCTAGGACAAGTACCTCTAAAAATCATACCTGTCAAACAAGAAATTCATAAATCTGTGACAGCTCAAGAGCCTGATGGCAGAGAGAATGCTGATTCAGTCCTTGAATTTTCCATGACGACTTCTCACCTGCACTTAGCAGCTGTTTATTGCTTGGTTCACTGGAGCATATGATGCTGAACCAAGCCACGGGTCAATAAAGTCATTTACAATGATCAACCCTCTGAGTGAAAGAGGTGATGAATCAACCAAAACTCCTTTAGGCAACAGACCTAGCAGGGAAATTTTGCACTTTAGGTAGAAACACATAATCAAATGAATCAGCAGCCTGCACATCTCCCTAATTAATTTTACTACCTCTGGAGAAAGCATGCAGCCAACTTTTAAATGCTTTCCTCTTTTATTAGGGATGTTACTGGTTAGATAACAAACTCTGCAGAAAATCTGTAACCTTGACCTTGGAAGTATTTGGCAATTTCTGGATTTTTATATTACCAGATTTAATTTTAAATTCAATATTATCTTAATTTCCTTTACATTTCTATGCAACATTCTCCTGTTAGATTGAACTAACATTTTCCTGTTAAACTGAACTAACATTTTCCTGTTAGATTGAAACCTGCTATGTTTGTAATTATTATAGAAACCAGCATTATTAATGATTAAGTCAACAAAATCACAACAACTTCACTTACATAGCATCACTGACTCAAAGGACATGAATTTGAGCAAATCCTGAGAGAGTGAAGAACAGGGAAGCCTGTTGTGTTGCAGTCCATGGGTTCTCAAAGAGTCAGACACAACTTAGTGACAGTACAGCAACAACTAAGTGCCATGAGCTGCATGCTGTACACATTCTGACTCATTTAAACGTTATAAGAAGCTACGAAGCAGGTAATGGATTTAGTCACATTTATGGAAACTCAATTGATAAACAGGTTAAATGCTGCCCTCAAGGCTATAAAGCTCATAGGTGGTCCAATTAAAACTTGAATGACTATCTCTTAGAATTGAAGTCTGTGCTTCTAATCACTACATTATGAGCAAATAATTACATGGCATTTATTCATACACTAGTTTTCATGAAATTTACATGTAATTTCTGAAATTGTAATACTTGTTAGCTGTTTAAAGAGATTGCTACATTATATTCTACAGGATATTTCAAAATAGATACATAAATATATAAATTAGTATATAGATAATGTAATCAATATATAAATTAGTAGCTTGTTATATAAATATTTTAATAATAATAATGACACATTATTGAATAGCAACACATTATTTAGTAACAGCACATTGAATGACACATTATTATATTTGGAGTCCAGAGTATGTGACAACATGCTAACTGCTTAAATGTGTGATCTGACTCAATCTTTATATTAAATTGGAAAAGGAGGTGTTTACCAAATAATCTTAAACATTTTCACGTAAGTAGAGAAAATATATCCAGAATGACATAGTTTTTCTGCCTGAAAATCTTACATGTTAATACACTCCTTTTTGTTTTTAAGTTTTACACTGTCAAGTACTTTTGCACATAGGCACAATTGTGAGTGGCTTCTGAGATGAGAAGGTAAAGAATTTGGGTCCCTCATGGGTATTAATCTAATCTGCCCATAAATAATATTTGTGGCTTCATGTAGAGATCCATCAACTCAACAACTGACCACAGTGCCTACTTGAACAAGGCAAAAGGTAGCTGTTGGTTACAGTCAAAATGTTTTCTAAAATGAGCCCTGTCTTTGGCAATTTATAAATATTTCCTGAGGCTTGATACAAGCATATGCAAATACAAACAACACAGCCTTAATTAAATGAGTGTTCAGGACAGCAAAGTGCCACCCAAATTAGTGCATGGTGCATGTTACGTGAATAAAGAGAGGAGAGGGATCAGTTTGGACTAATGTGGTCCAAAAAGGCTGTAATAGACAGGACATCTGGACTATATATAAACCAGATGTCGACTGGGGGTTCCTGTTCCCTATCAAATTTGTATTTATTTGAGATCAGCTCACTTTCCACAATTGTAAGCAATGAGAGGTCCAGTGTTTTCTCTGAGAGGTATACAAAATCTTGGAAAAAGATCCGGTCCACTTATAGGTCTTCTTAGTTTATGGAAAAAAAAAAAAAAAAAAAAACGCAAAAAACAAAAAAAACCACCTCTTTGGTCTTCGTCTTTTTTCCTCTGAATTGCATAAATCTGGATCTAACATTTATCTCATTTTGAGAACTATCTCCTTCCCAGTGTCCATAAATAAAATAAAAATGTAGTAACGTTTTGGTATGTTGTTTTGTGTGGACAGTAGTGTTTAACCCAATGTAAGTATTTAACCAAAGATTAGGTGTTTAACCTGGACTTGAGGAGAGAGAGGAGAAGGAATGGCTACAACTCAGGGATACTATAACCTATCAGCTAAGCAGACACTCCTCTTGCTAATGTTTTCATCTACCAAACCACTGAGGATTTTGCCCTTGCCTCTTTGCTATGTGAAGCACCCGGTTCAGGTCTTTTCTGAGGCTGTTCTCATCTCTCTCTCTTTCTAATTTCTCTACTTGCTTCCTTACTTTCTGACTTATTTAAAAGAATGCTAAGTTCTTTTCACTTTGTAGTCTGGACTATTCATCTCTTCTTACTGCTTCAATCCTTCTCAAGCTTCAATCTAACCCAAAAAGGCTTTCAGAAGGCCAAAAAAGTTTTCTGCAAAACAAAATATACTCTCATTAGGAGGCACTTGTACCCATATATCTATGTATCTGTATATCTATACCTATCTATCTATATCTATATCTATATGTATGTCCTTTCCTCTCTTTTTGGCCTGTGTTGAATTGTATTGATAAATGTGTAAAATCTTTCACTGAGTGATCATTCTTGCTTTTGATTGGGCAACTCAAGTTATTGAAAACTGTTATTGTCTAACTGTTCTAAATTGATTTAGCATCTGTGTCTCCATCATTCCCATTCTTGGCTTTAGAACTTTTCTGTGCCATGAGCCACGTGGAAAACATACTGAATGCTTTCTCAGGTGGTTTCCTCATTCAGTTGAACTATCTTCATATAAACTTTTACCATTCTAGTCACTTTCCTTCAAACCTTTTCCCCCATAGTGCCATTAAAATATGGTGATCAGAACTGAATACACACCTTCAGATTTGATCTTATCAGTGAAGGATAAAGGATGCTTCATCTCCCTAATTTAATATGTGATACTTCTCTTATGAAGAAATATATTGATGTTTTTTTTTTTGTAGCCACAAACCAGTTTATTGAATTTATTGGCAGTGGAGGAAATCTCAGGTTTATTCACATACATTATTTGAAGAAAACTTATGTTACCTGATGTTGCTAATATATCTCTTCCACTGTGTTTTTGTATAAGTATGATGATAAGAAATTCTCGTTCTTATTTTATTTTACTCTTGATGTTGCTCTCCGTTCCTCTTGATGTGATTGTATGGCTGACATTGTTTTGGATTTTCACTTATTCTCTATAAAATGTTTCTCATTATATGTGAAGCAAAGAAAAGCACAGTATTTCTCATGATAATAACCAGTATTTATTTTGTGCCTACTCCTACCAGGGCTTAGCTTATAGCTTAGTTGGTAAAGAGTTTGCCTGCAATCCAGGAGACCTGGGTTCAATCCCTGGGTCAGGATGATCCCCTGGAAAAGGAAATGGAAACCCACTCCAGTATTCTTGCCTGGAGAATCCCATGGACAGAGGAACCTGGCAGGCCACAGTCCATGGGGTCACAAGAGTCGGACAGGACTTAGCGACTAAACCACCACCACCACTACCAGGAATCTGAACGTACATGCTAGTAATTTCCTGAAATAGCCTCTTTAATCTTTCTTATATTTTAATTTAGGTATTCTAATGAGTATTTTTCTATTCTAAAGCTTCAAAGAAATTTGTTTGTTTCCTTTTGAGAATTGATTTTCCCAACTCTGAGGTATATTACTTAAGATAACTCCTCTTGGAATTATTTTGTAACATCTCTTCTTGATATTGCCAACAAGAATACTTACTAGTAAATGTCACCAATTACCTAAATCATATTTAAGAGAAAAACATTCTCCATCTATTTTAGAGGAGAATTCTGTTTGCAAAATATCCGAAATAGAATACAAACATGTATTAATCCTTCATTGATCAATTTATTATTCAAAAAGCACTTATTTTCCTTCTAAATTTTAGGCTCAAAATTAATCAGCTAAAGGCCCAGTGGGAAGAGTGGGGAAAATATTCAATGATGCTTTTGAGGAGCTTAGTCTAATGGAAGGAAAAGGCACATGTGGGGACAAGTACAGAATCTTAGGTTGCTGCTGCTGCTAAGTCGCTTCAGTCGTGTCTGACTCTGTGCGACCCCATAGATGGCAGCCCACCAGGCTCCCCCATCCCTGGGATTCTCCAGGCAAGAACACTGGAGTGGGTTGCCATTTCCTTCTCCAATGCGTGAAAGTGAAGTCGCTCAGTCATGTCTGACTCCTAGAGACCCCATGGACTGCAGCGCACCAGGCTCCTCCATCCATTGGATTTTCCAGGCAAAAATACTGGGGTGGGGTGCCATTGCCTTCTCCCCTGAATCTTAGGCTAGAGTTATATAAAAAGTGAGTTTCCAGATGGCACTAGTGATAAAGAATCTGCATGACAATGCAGGAGACACATGAGACGTGGGTTTAATTCCTGGGTCTGGAAGATCCCTGGAAATGACACCCCACTCCAGTATTCTTGCTATTCTTGCCTGGAAAATTCCATAGGCAGAGGAACTTAACAGACTGCAGTCTATGGGGCTGCCAAGAGTTGGACACGACTGAGTGACTTCACTTTCACTTTTCTCAGGTGAACTGAGTGCACAACTGAGTTCAGTTTCACTCAACTCAGGTTGCACTGAGTGCACAACCTGTATAAAAGGTAACACTGGAGCATATAGGGATAAGCATGAGGGTAAAGCAAGAGATAGGAATGGAGCTGTTTGGGAAAGGTGTTTTATGCTATAGCCTTCAATAAAAAGAGGGATGTGGAGAAGGCGATGGCACCCCACTCCAGTACTCTTGCCTGGAAAATCCCATGGACAGAGGAGCCTGGTAGGCTGCAGTCCATGGGGCTGCGAAGAGTCGGACACGACTGAGCGACTTCACTTTCACTTTTCACTTTCATGCATTGGAGAAGGAAATGGCAACCCACTCCAGTGTTCTTGCCTGGAGAATCCCAGGGATGGGGGAACCTGATGGGCTGCCATCTATGGGGTTGCACGGAGTCGGACACGACTGAAAAGTGACTTAGCAGCAGCAGCAGCAGCAAAAAGAAGGATGACCATTTTTCAGGGAATGGAGTACCTAGAATTTAAACTTTTCAAAGTTATTCACCCCTAAGACTCTCAGGGTCTTCTATAGACACTCTAACACATCTGTTGCATAAATAGAGAGTGTTGAATTAAATGTGAGATCTTTTAGATCTTCTAAACGTGTTGATTGGTGGCTAAGAATGTTAGCCTGCAGCTTGTATGGGTAGGATGAGGCAAGTTTAATTGCTCTTAAAGTGCTTTTATTTTTTTCAAAAATATGAGAGATCAGATTTTTCTCTGAGATACAACATTATATTAGTGATAGTGACAATGACTAAAGGTAAGGAAAATATGTGGAAAAACACAAGGAATCAGTGGCTGATTTTAATATGGGAAGATGAGTTAATGGGAATAGAACTAAAAAGATGGTTCACTATTTTCTGCCTTTTGAAATTGGATAACTGATACCATGTACATCATTTTGATATTACATTCAAAAAAAGAGGGACAATTCAAAGAGCAATGAAGATGATTTTGGTCTGTATTATGAATATACTACATATTATAGTATGTAGTATATAGAATAATATATATATGTATATAGGTGTTTATAAATGTGCATTCAGTAGACCTTTGGGAATTTAGTCTGAAACCTCAGGAGAGATTTGAGAATAACCATCAGTTATATTTGATAAATGAAACCATGGAACAGGGTGATATTAGCTGAGGTCAGAACCACAGAAAACACCACGATGGAAAATCAGAATTTAAGAAGAATGAAGTAATATAGCCTGAAAAAGAATATTAGAAAAATAAGAGTACATTTAGAGTAATCAGTACCTAGAAGTCAAGAAAGTAAACACTTTGAAGGAATATCCCAATTATTTGAGTGCTTAAAACAGCACCCATCTTCCACTACTTCCTAAGATTGTGTGTGTCATGAATTTGGGGAAGACTTGGCTTTATGCTTTGGGCTGAAGGTCTCTGACTTAGTTGCAGTTATGTGATAGCTGGAACAACAGCATCTGGAAGATACCCCTGCATCTCTCTCTGTTCATTTAGTATCAAAGCTTCTCCAAGGGATCTCTTCATATGAGCAATTTGGACTTGCTTACTGCAGTACAGTTTCAGAACAGTGGGGTTATTTATACTGTGACAGAGGGTCCTAGTGCAAGTGTTTCAGCTTAATAAGCCACTTATAATGCCTTCTGTGACTTAACATCAGAAGTCAAACAGTGTCACTTCCACAGGGTTCTAATTGGTTACAGGCCCCTGCAGATTAAAGTGGAGGTTAGATTCCATCCCTTGATGGGAAATAGCAGGGTTCTGGAAGAGCATGTGTAGTGGAAGAAACTTCTGCTGTCTTTTAAATATTCAATGTGCAACATAAAGAAAGTGACCTAAAATGTTAATTGTAATGGATATATAAAATATGATGTAACTAAAACATGCCTGTTAGGTTTATTCCATTGAGGGATATAACTCACTCAAGATAAAGACAAAAGCAGATTTTAGGGACTTGAGAATTGAATGGGAGATGAGGAAGTAGATATATAATGTAGCAATTTTATTTATTCAGTTCAGTTCAGTCACTCAGTCATGTCCAACTCTTTTGCCACTCCATGAATCACAGCATGCCAGGCCTCCCTGTCCATCACCAACCCCCGGAGTTCACTCAAACTCATGTCCATTGAGTCGGTGATGCCATCCAGCCATCTCATCCTCTGTCTTCCCCTTCTCCTCCTGCTCCCAATCACTCCCAGCATCAGGGTCTTTTCCAATGAGTCAACTCTTTGCATGCATTTATTTATAACTATTGAATATTAGTGTAATAGGGTAGACTAGAAAGTTAAGCTTTTTAAATATTGGCTTTTTAACATGAGAAGGAAAGAATTGAGTCTGTTTTATCTTGAAGGCTAACAATAAGTTTTAGCAATTATTTCTAGGTTTTTATTTGTTTGTTTGTTTGGAAATAGTTGCTATAGTGTGTCAGGCAGCATTACTAAGGAGTTTCAACAAGGAATTAAATGAGAAGGTTGTTAGCATGAGCGAAAAGAAAGGAGGCACTGTCAGTATTTCAAATGAGCAATGTCAATGACTGGTTCCGTAGAGAAGAAAGTGAAAGGAAAGTTAGGTACTCATTGGGAATGATGATTGAATTCCAAATAAATAAAACCACAATTACATTCAAGGTAAAAAAAATAATAATTGATTTTGAGTAATAAGTCAAGTTGGAGAAGGCAATGGGACCCCACTCCAGTACTCTTGCCTGGAAAATCCCATGGATGGAGGAGCCTGGTAGGCTGCAGTCCATGGGGTCGCAAAGAGTCGGACACGACTGAGCAACTTCACTTTCACTTTTCACTTTCATGCATTGGAGAAGGAAATGGCAACCCGTAAGTCAAGTAATAATTTGGCAAAATTATTTTTTCACATTTAATGAAGGTAGGATATCTTTTATATTTATATTCATTATTATAACCAAGAAAATCAATTCTTCTCTGAATTTTATTGTGTTAGAACTGTGTCCAGTAATGTGGGATATTTTTACAATGGCCATAACACTGAGACTGTACTACTGCACGGAAAGAAGGAATTGAGAAACTGTGGGCCATCTTGTTTTGATCAACAAGGACAAAAGGAGTGAAAATGATATTTAATGGCAATTGCAAAAATACCAAACTATTGATATGTGTTGTGCATTGGTCAAACTTGTTTACTTAAGAATTATCCTGACAATAAGAAGGTAGTTAAGAAAGACCGTGTGGTGCCTATAATCATAAGGATTAAGATGATACAGAGATTTCTTTTAAATGAAAAGAAAATATGCCTAGATTAACTTTGAGGAATATTTTCAAAATAACCATGTTAACTTCAGTCTTTCCACAGAATAAAAATCGTTGTATTATAAATCTCTAAAAATACAGTAGCTCATTTCTTAAAAAAAACATATTGACAATAAAATTTATTTTTAGTAAAATTGCAAAAAAAAAAAAATTGATGGACAAAAAAATCCCAAGAAAATATTAGAGTCTTCTTTTTGAGGAAATAATATTTCACATTGATTACATTCTTATGCAGAAAGCTGATTATATGATGTATTTTCTTAGTTAATTCTGTATCTTTATAATTTGATTTTTTGAGACATTTCAAACCCTGACAACATTTGAGATTATTAGGGCTTCCCCTGCCCCACCCCAGTATTTGTCAGTCCCAAATATAAAATTATAGTCAGAGAAGAAAGAAATAAACATATATTTTAAAGTTTGTTTTTATATTTTTATGTTTTATGTGTCTTTGTGGGGGTTGTAGCTACAGTGTGTTTTGTGATAAGGTGTGGGTTTTTCTTTTTTTTCATATTTTGCAAGCAAATCTTTGACAGACATTTCTGGTATTACTGATGTTCTTTGAAAACTCTAAGATATCTTGAAGAAATCCCCTTTAACTACACTAATTTATAGACTTAAACATATATCACCCGTTAAAAAAATAGGCAAAGTTAGTAAATTAAAATGATTAGACGTTTGGAAGTTTAAAATATCTTCTTTGGCCACTGCAACATAATCAGTGTGAGGAGTGACATTCTGCAGAAACATGGGGAATCTGTTCCTATGATAGTCAAGGCAGAGGCACTCCAGGTTCCAGACAACAATCAGCATTAAAGAAAGCTGGTGAGGCAAACAGCCCAAGTGTCTTTTTCTTTCTGTTTTCATTAACAGTGAGTAGAAATAAGACAGGGGCTCATGGCATAAAATGTAGAAAGGCAATTACAACTTTAACTTGGAGTAATTAGACCAATTTCCTTCTTGGCAGAACTAGAAGATTTGGGTTGGGAGGAACTTAAGGCCTTCCCTTGGAAGGAATAAAAACCTAGTTAGCAGACTTTGACACTTCTTTAAAAATCAGGAGCAGAATAAACACCAAAAACCATCCTTGAGCAAACTTCCTTCTATTCCAAGTCTTAATTGGATGATAATGAAAGATTTGTCTTTAAAGAATAAGAAAAACAGTAGCATATTAAAAATAAAGACATTTTAGATAATATTTTTGTTAATTTTTTTTATGCAACGGATTTAAATGTATTATTGATGTTTCTTTCATTCAGTAATTTAGTCTTTCAGAGTGAGTATGTTGAGACATATATAACTTGCAACTGCTGCTATAACAGATTACCAGAAACTTTGGGTCTTAAAACGGCACAAATGCATAAACTTGTAAAACCAACATGTGTGTCATCAGATTAAAATCAAATGACAGCAGGGAGCATTGCTTTCTGATGACTCTGGAAAGAATCAGTTTCCTTGCTCTTTCAGGTTTTTGGTGAAATTTAATTCCTATGGTTGTAGGACTGGAGCCCCTGGTTTCTTTTCTGTCTGTTAGCTTATGGCAGTTACCACCTTTCAGAAACTGCCTGTGTACCTTTTCACAGGGCCCCCTTGCTGCATTTCCAAAGTCAGCAACAGCAAGCCTGGTCTTTACAAAGTGAATCTCGCCTCCTCCTTTTGCTGTCACATCTCTCACCCTTCTGTCTTCCTTTTGAACTTTTAAGAGCTCATGAATTTAAATTAAGCCCACCATAATTGAATAAACTCCTTCTTTTAATATTTTTAACCTTTTGCTCTCAAGGTAACATGGTCACAGATTCCAGGCATTCAGACATGAACATCTTTGGGGGACCTTTATTCTATCAAGTGCCTGCTATCTACTAGATATTCACTAGGCAATGGCACCCCACTCCAGTACTCTTGCCTGGAAAATCCCATGGACGGAGGAGCCTGGTGGGCTGCAGTCCATGGTGTCACGAACAGTTGGACACGACTGAGCGACTTCACTTTCACTTTTCACTTTCATGCGTTGGAGAAGGAAATGGCAACCCACTCCAGTGATCTTGCCTGGAGAATCCCAGGGACGGGGGAGCCTGGTGGGCTGCCATCCTTGGGGTCTCGCAGAGTCGGACACGACTGAAGCGACTTAGCAGCAGCAGCAGGTATCAAAAATATCATATGTATGTACATACTGCTATATTTAAAATAAATAGCCAACAAGAACTTATTGTGTAATACAATAAATTCTGTTCAATATTTGTCAATAACCTAAATGGGAAAATAACTTGAAAAAAATAGATATATGTACATGTATAATTGAATCACTTTGCTGTACACCTGAAACTAACGCAACATTGTCACTCAACTATACTCTGATATAAAAAAAAATTGTAAAAAGTCACATGCCTTGAAAATTAACACTATCCCTGATTATCAAGGAGACTGCCGTTGTTTGTTGGAAATGCAATAGAAAGCACATGTCGGCAAAACCAAACAAAAATCTTATCCCTCCCTAGGATCATAATTAGATGGGGTAGGTAAATAGTCAGCCATATAAATGTAAAATGACACCTGTGACATGTCAGTTTTTTTTTTTTTTTTTTGCTCTGATAAACTACTCTAAATATTAGGGGATTAAGGTGACAAGTATTTCTCACTCATGCCACACACTGTAATTTGTCAACAAGGGCTGCTGCACATAGTATTCTGACTCTGGAATTTATACTGAAGTAGCAGGCACCATCTGAGCATGTTGGGAAGGAGAGAGCAGAGAGAATTGCATATGGGTTCCTAATGCTTCTACCTGATAGTGATACCTGTCACTTTTGCTCACCTTTCACTGATTAACCATGCCACACATCCAAACATAACTTCAACATGACAGAGAGACTCCTAATGGGTCTCTGGGAAGAGATCTATATCTATATCTATATATGGAGGTCACCATAAAGTATTACTCTACAGATGTGAATAAGTACTTACAAGAGAAGGTCCATGTTGCTAAAAGAACATTTTTCAGAGGAGTTTGAGAAGTTTACCTGTGAGTGATATTTCTGAGATAAAACTAAAGGATGAGTAAAAGTAGAAGAATACAAAATTGGCAGGAAGAGGAAGAAACTGCTGGTCAGAAGGAAGAAACTGCTGGTCAGTCCCAGTGGGAAGCAGGAATGCATCTTAAAAGTTTTTCCAACTGGTGTACATGCAACCTGGTATTGCCTAATAAAGACTTGTGTTTTAAATAAATACTACACTAAGATTCTGTGTTAATCTAGTCTACAAAATCATGACCATAAATAAATCCTAATCAAATTCTCTTAGTTATTGATTTCCTGGTATTTTATATGAGAATTTGAATCTTTAAATCAGTGTTATCTAAAATCTCAGCAGTGAATCATCTACATCAAAGTCATCTGGGATGCCTATTAAAATGTATAACCCCAGCCAACCAGTATTTAAAGTTGGATTGCAATATCACATTTTTAGAAAGCTCTCCAAGGAATTTTGTTTCACTTTAAGTTTTAGAAACACTGTGTAACATAAGGCAAATTTCTAAAATCCGCAAAATATTTGCATGATTGCAGTAAGATTGAGCAATGCAGTTCCTTAATAGGAGGACAGAGATATACTTGTGAACAGATATATACTTTTGTTTTTATGTTTATGATGGCTTAAAGAAGATTAATATGAGTACATTTTGAAACATCTGGAAGACAATCTAAGTGCCAGAACTAACATGTAAATTGCTTGTTATGGACTGGAATGTCTGTGTCCTTGCAAAATTCCTATGTTAAAATCTAATCTGTCTTTGTGACCCCATGGACTGTAGCCTATCAGGCTCCTCTGACCATAGGATATCCCAGGTAAGAATAATGGAGTGGGTTGCCATTTAATGCTCCAGGGGATCTTCTGACCCAGGGACCGAACCTGGGTCTCCTGCCTTGCAGGTGGATTCTTTATCGCTGGCACCACCTAGGAAGGCCAATTTAATCCCAATGTGATGGTATTAGGAGGTGGGGCATTTGGAAGGTAATTAGGTCATGAGGATGAACTCTCAGGAATGAGATTGTTGTTACTGGTCAGTCACTCAGTCATGTCCAACTCTTTGTGACCCCACGGACTGCAACGTGCCATGCTTCCCTGTCCTTCACTACCTCCCAGAGTTGGCTCAAACTCATATCCATTGAGTCAATGATGCCATTCAAACATTTTATCCTCTGTCACCCCCTTCTTCTCTTGCTCTAAATCTTTACCAGCATCAGGGTCTTTTCCAGTGAGTTAGCTCTTCATATCAGGTAGCCTTATAAGAAGAGGTCAGGTAGCTAGTTGGTTCTCTTTCTTCCAAAGGGGAGTGGGGGAATGCAAAGAGAAGTTAATTTCTGCAATTAAGCAAAAGGCTCTCCACAAACTCAAGTTTGCTTTTACCCTGAACTCAGACTTCCAGCTTCCAGAACTGTGAGAAATACATTTCTGCTATTTTCAATCCATTTATTCTATGATACTTCCTTACGATGACCCTAAGACAGTGTTTATACTTGCTTGTATTCTCCACCGTAGCCATAGGATATGGTACTCTGATTTTCATGTGTATGGATAAAGTAGAAGGAAGGTCTTCCCTTGTAGCTCAGTCGGTAAAGAATCTGCCTGCAATGCGGGAGACCTGGGTTTGATTCCTGGGTTTGATTCCTGTGTCGGGAAGATCCCCTGGAGAAGGAAATGTCAATCCACTCCAGTATCCTTGCCTGGAAAATTCCATGGACAGAGAAGCTTGGCGGGCTACAGTCCACAGGGTTGCAAGAGTCGGACATGACTTAGTGACTCAACCACCAAACTACCAGAAGGAAGGTCGCCTTGATATGGAAAAGAAGCTTTCTTGTAAGGTGAGGGTAAAAAAACATACATAAAACAAAAATCTGTGAATGAGGACCCCTCGTGTCTTGAATGTTTCAAGAGGCCAGAAAATTGAGCTAGTACTCAATTTTGGTTCTATATGTATGCTCTCTATAAAAGTCTCTGATATTTATATTTACTTTATATTCTACAAAAAGCAATTGGTTTCCACAAAACTCTATTTTTCAATTATATCAGTATTAATTTGTATTTTGTTTTATATTGTCATTAACTTATTTTGTTGCAAGTTTATACTGCATTATGTACAATAAACAAATATGTTTATATTTAGCTTTATAGTTGAACATATCAAGTTACATTTAAATAAATAACTTAAGCAAATTCTAGGGCCTGTGGATTTTTGTATGTTTCTTTTCCTCTTAAAATGGGTCTGTGAATGTATACAAAAGTATGAGAAATGTGAGTCTAGTGTATTAGACTGCTCTCTTTGCCTGGCTAATTCCATTTCATCCTTAATATTTCATGATAAGCATGTTTTGTTGTGAGTTGCTTTCACTAGAACAGAATAATAAGAATAATAATATTCTTATATTCTTAAGAATATTATTAAGAATAATATTAATAATAATAATATTCTTATATTCCTAATAATATTATTCTTATTATAGAATAATAAGTGGTATTATTCACTGCTATTAGAGCAGGCACATCCAAGAACTATGATCACTTGCCTACTACATTATGTAACTTCTGGGTATTGTCCATTTGCTCACTGAGATTTTTCTCTACCCTGCTCTCTTCTATGGAATGGTGATGTGGATGATTATCATCAATAAGCCCCCTTATCTCCTGCTCTTCATTTGGGTTCAGCCAGTATTGAAACTTCAGTACAAGAGTAGAGAGGGGGATACAGGGGAATTAAATGCCTATGTTTTTTCTTGTTCTTTTTTGTAAGGATCACGTTAGGCTGGAAGTGTTTGTTGACAAAGGGCCCTGCCCCTCTGAAGGTGGCTTCCTCTCCAGAGTACTGTCCCTCTCTTATACTCTCAGACAGGGTTCCAGTAACAGATCCCTCTCCTCAGTTGTGTTCTGATCGACCTTACCCATGACTTTGTAAACAGTGTATTTACTAAACACTACTCAAATGATTCTAGTATTTTTGAGTGCTTTCAATTCTACATTTTGTGGTGATAGATTCTTCTTTTAAAGCTTCATTCAATCTCTGTGTGTGTTAGTCGCTCAGTTTTGTCTGACCCTTTGCAACCCCATGGACTATAGCCTGCCAGGTTCCTCTGTCCATGGGATTCTCCAGACAAGGATACTAGAGTGGATAGCCATTCCCTCCTACAGGGGATATTCCCAACCCATTCATTCAACGTCTAACACAGTATTTGGAATGCAAGTACTTCAAAGATATTTCTTTGACAAATATAGTTGCTATTAGTTAGAGGTATTGATTAAATCAGAATTAAAATTCAGATCTAGAGAAACAATCCTATAGGCAACACTATTAGTTTAAAAATATTAGCTTTCATTTTTTATTTTAATCTGCATCTATGTGTATTATAAAATTGGTGATTGTAATAAAGGCTACCAAGAAGTTTTAAAGTAATAATTGTGTGACTTTAAATCACTATGCATACTTGGTAGGATGTAGTTCTTTAGGCTGATGTTTTCTGTAGAACATTAGCTTGTTTTAGAAGTTTCTCCATTATACCCAGTGTTGGTTCTATTAGTGTTGTAATAATTGTTTACAGTTATCTTGCAAAGTAACGTTAGTCATGTCTTTCTACATGAACTTAATGCCTGGTGTTTCATCTGTAAACATGATGAATGTAATAAAACTCAAAATTAAACAAACCATTATGTATGAGAGGATCACTGTCTTTTAAGTATTTGGAGTAGTTGATAGGCTGCAAAGGGCACTTTAAATGGAGAAAAATGTCATTTCAAAGATTTTGGAAGCATGAGAAAAATTTTATATGGGGGAGTCACTAAAAGATGTCATTGATATTTTATCTTCTCCCAGTATATATATATATATATATATATATATATATATATATATATATACACACATATACATACACACACACACACACACACATATATATATATATATATATATATCTAAATGGATTGTTATTGTCCTTTGAATAAGAATTCAACACTTGTAATAAATATACTGGAGTATAATAAATATATAAGAATACGTAGCAGACTCTTCTATGCATTTTTATGTACCCACAGATCCTATTAGATCACTATAGCTCCCTGTCTTCGTTGATACTGCCTTAGACTAAAACAATGTCAAGTGTCTCTTGTATTACTGTAACAGGCCATTTTACTACGTCTCATGTCTCATTCAGTCTTGACCCACAACTCTTTGTTCTTTATGTGCCAGCTAAGAAAATACTTCAAAAGGACACATTTAATCTTCTCACTTTCTTATTTAAAATTCTGTAATGTTTTCCAATAGATCAAGGGAAAAGTGCAAACAATTTAAAATATAAGATTCTCTATTATTTGGCCCAGGTTACCTCTGTAACCTACTTTGGGTAGGTTCAAAGCTTTCTCAAGTGTGTCTCTGAATATTCTCTATATACTGATGTCTGTGCAGTTCACTTAAGCAACAGCTGGTGGATGTTTGGAGTAATTTCATGGAAAGAAAATAAAAACAAAAGGACATATGGGTATGCAGTCTTACAAACTGTGCATTTACTGAGCAAGGAGGCTAAATATATATGTATTTACACATCCTATATGTACATATATATCTCAAAATATATATTTAGTAAACATACACAGTATATATACATATATCACATATTTATATCTATATATATCACAATTATTTCATATAATAAGGAACACTTTAATACTAAAACTATTATGTAGATTCAAACATTTAAAACCCATCTAGATATATTTAAATTTAGGAAATATTTTCTTTCCTTTATGTGTTCTACTTCATCGTGAATTGTCACAAAATTCAGTGTGGACTTGGAGCAATCTATGAGTCAATATTTGAGAATCACTATAAGTATTTTGTACAAATTGTTTATTCTGCCTGACGAATATCCCTCTTTCTCAAATTATCACCACCATTACATACAGTATGAGATGTATTTTCATTCCATTCGACTGTAAGTCTTAGTTTCAATTTTACTTTTCTACTAAGTTTTCCTAAACTCTCCAAAGCTGAATGGTTTCTCTCTGTGTCCCATAGCGTTTATTATGTACCACCATGGATCTGATGTCTTGTATTTTCTCATTTGTCTCTTTTCCTCAGTACATGTAAGATTCTCAAGATCAGGGCTTGAGTTTTCTTTACCAAGATAGGCTTACTGGTGCCCGTCTTGCCCAGGCCTAGACACAATGTGGTCAAAAATAGTCTAAAGACTGAATAAGCCAATGACTATATCACAATTTCAGCAAGCAAATTAATTTTAGGACAAGTTGTGTATTAAACTGATTCTTTGAAGCCAATTCAGAGTTCTCCAGTCATGATCAGAGATACTCACTTGTTTTTCCCTCCTTTGATTCTGTCCTCACTGAGGAAGTTTTAGTTATGTTTTTCTTGGTATATTTGGAAAGAAAAATTTCTAACTATGAGATACGCACTGTCATGAGAAACTGATAAACCAATAACTAGTTTACCCTACTGTCATAGACTTTGATTCTTATTATCCTTTAAAACAATTAAACAAAATATTTGGGTATACATGTATATCTGTCTATAATATTTGTCAATCCATGTGGAATTTTTTTCCTTAAAGTGTATCATAAAATGTATTTAATAAATGCACACACGTAAAATCACACATACACAGAAAAATACTAGCCTTATAATTGATAGGCTTATCTTCAATATATGAAATTACTTTGGAAAGGGAAATAATGACTACTCAGATGTCACTTTTATAATACACCCAATGTAATCTGTCTCTAAAAGAAATTATTAATATTTATTGTTAAATAAAAGATTTTTTAAAATATAGACATTTTGAAAGTTAGCTATATTGAGAAACTCCAGGGGATAGTGAAGGAAGAGAAGCCTGACATGTTGCAGTCCATGGGGTCACAAAGTTGGACAAGATTTAGTGACTGAATAACAGCAGCAAAGGTAATGTAAAGTTGTAAATAATTAGTTGATGACCTAATTAAAAATAAAAGTTGATGTTCCTTATATATTTGTAAACATATAGACTTTTTGTCCTTCAATGATAAAGTATGAATTAAATTGGCTTTTCCCTTTTTTAATTAGTACACAGTTTATGTATGTTTTATAGTATCAGTATATTCCAATATCGGAGAAGGCAATGGCACCCCACTCCAGCACTCTTGCCTGGAAAATCCCATGGATGGAGGAGCCTGGTAGGCTGCAGTTCATGGGGTCACTAGGAGTCGGACACAACTGAGCGACTTCATTTTCCCTTTTCACTTTCATGCATTGGAGAAGGAAATGGCAACCTACTCCAGTGTTCTTGCCTGGAGAATCCCAGGGACAGGGGAGCCTGGTGGGCTGCCATCTCTAGGGTCGCACAGAGTCAGACATGACTGAAGTGACTTAGCATAGCATAGCATAGCATATTCCAATATACATAACATTCTTCTTTCTTTTTCTTACATATTCTTTTATGCCCATATTCAAAATCAGTTTTCTTTCCCAGTTTTCTATTATTGATTTGTTAATACTGAAAGATTTAGACATCAGCATTAATAAAAACAGGGTCCTAGAAAGTAAATACCAGCTAACAGAGTAAATATGAGATCACACACTAAAATTTTACTGAAAAGCTCAACATTCAGAAAACTAAGATTATGGCATCTGGTCCCATCACTTCATGGCAAATAGATGGGGAAACGGTGGAAACAGTGGCTGACTTTATTTTGGGGGGCTCCAAAATCACTGCAGATGGTGACTGTAGTCATGAAATTAAAAGATGCTTGTTTCTTGGAAGGAAAGTTATGACCAACCTAGACAACATATTAAAAAGTAGAAACATTACTTTGCCGACAAAGGTCCATCTAGTCAAAGCTATGGTTTTTCCAGTAGTCACATATGGATGTGAGAGTTGGACTATAAATAAAGCTCAGCACCAAAGAATTGATGCTTTTGAACTGTGGTGTTGGAGAAGAATCTTGAGAGTCCCTTGGACTGCAAGGAGATCCAACCAGTACATCCTAAAGGAGATCAGTCCTGAATATTCATTGGAAGGACTGATGTTTAAGCAGAAACTCCAATACTTTGGTCACCTGATGCGAAGAACTGACTCATTTGAAATGACCCTAATGCTGGGAAAGATTGAAGGCGGGAGGATAAGGGGATGACAGAGGATGAGATGATTGGATGGCATCACCAATGCAATGGTCATGAGTTTGGATAACTCTGGGAGTTGGTGATGGGCAAGGAGGCCTGGCCTGCTGTGGTACAGGGGGTTGCAAAAGTTGGACACAACTGAGCGACTGAACTGAACTGAACTGATTCAGTCTTCCTATTGATATAAGAATAAGTTTAGAGACCTTTCATTTTGTAACAGACACCATCTTATTTTAACTGGAAAAATTGCTCACAGTCTCTTTTCATGTTTCAATCCATGGTAACTAGAATGTTTCAATGTTAGATAAATAATGCTATGAAATTTTATACCAGTTTCATAGTTGATAGAGAGATCTTTTCTGCATAGGTTGATTCTTTGACTCCCTTGGAATTTTTATTTAAGATTCTAGTCTATGTGACTCAGAAATTTATGCATCATTATTATCTCTGTACCAATCATTTGCAATCCTGATTTCTGTTAGTAATCAGGTAAAAAAGTATAAAATCATGTATACTGAAGTAGGGTGAACTTTTCCTCCCCTTGTACAGAATTGTTTGGTTTTGTATTTGTCTTTATTTTCTCATCTCTGCTTTTTGGTGGAAGGAATTTATGGGAATACCAGAAGCCCTGCCACCATCAAACACAGGGAGATAATGTCAGAAAACCTACTTACCAAGGACTAGTACTTTTCTTCCAGTGGTTTATTGATTTCAAGTTCTCAGTACTGACCAAGTGAGCATTCTACTTTTAGGAAGAAAGAGAGCTTAAAACAAATTGTCTTTTCAGTATGCTCGGTTGAAAAGACAGTTACCAAATCTCTATTCTGTGTCCTATAATACTTTTTTTTTTTCTTTCTTTTTACTCACAGCATATTCTGCCTGTGAGTTCTGGCTTCCTTTTTTAACCTACCCACATGCAATCTTTCCTAACTGTGCTGTGTGCCTGTGATTACTTCTCCAATTTGTAAATGTCTCTTTGAATTAGCATCTCTCAGTTTGTAATATGTTTGGCCAAAATCAAATCTGGCAAGACAGAGAAGGAAATAGATTCAGCAATAAGCCTAATTACCTGTGAACTGAAAAGCCTTGCACATGTTTGATCTTGATCTTTGAGAGTGAAGTATTAATGCATACTTACTGAAAAAAACATAGACATAGACAAGAAAGGCATGTTCTGTGTTCCTAGAATATTTACAGAAAAAAAAAGGCATGTTCTGTGTTCCTAGAATATTTACAGAAAAAAAAAAAAAAACTAGCTTTCACATTTCAAGAGTAGTTCCCTCTGAAAACAGTTAGAGTTATGAGAAAAATTGCAAATATATAAAATGTAAACTTTTAACCATAACCAAAATATAGAATAAAAGTTTCAATCAGTTGTTTTATCTACTACTGTGCTATGTTGCTGCTGCTAAGTCTCGTCAGTCGTGTCCGACTCTGTGCGACCCCATAGATGGCAGCCCACCAGGCTTACCCGTTCCTGGGATTCTCCAGGCAAGAACACTGGAGTGGGTTGCCTTTCCTTCTCCAATGCATGAAAGTGAAAAGTGAAAGTGAAGTCGCTCAGTCCTGTCGGACCCTCAGCGACCCCATGGCCTGCAGCCTACCAGGCCCCTCTGTCCATGGGATTTTCTAGGCGAAAGTACTGGAGTGTGGTGCCATTGCCTTCTCCAATTGTCTTAACATATGTTTATGTAATATAATTTCTGTAACGACTTGTGCTATACACAAGAATTTTGTACAACTGCTTACATTATCAAAAGAGTAACCTACGTTATGTGAATGAGCTCTTGAAAAGCAAAACAAAAAAATGTTAAATTATCTTTCTTTCACTAAATAACTTTTTTTTCACCAAATGAGGGGTTACAAGTATGATATTCAAACAAAGAAGTTCATTTATAGTAGACTGTAGAATGTATAGTTTATTAACAGACATTAAGATAGACTACAAGTTTACACTATGAAGATGGTTGTGGAATTGGCATCAGTTCAGTTCAGTCACTCAGTCGTGTCTCTTTGTGACCCCATAGACTGCAGCACGCCAGGCTTCCCTGTCCATCACCAACTCCTGGAGCCTACTCAAACTCATGTTCATTGTGTTGGTGATGCCATCCAACCATCTCATTGTCTGTTGTCCCTTCTCCTCCCACCTTCAATATTTCCCAGCATCAGGGTCTTTTCCAATGAGTCCATTCTTCAAATCAGGTGGCCAGAGTAGTGGAGTTTCAGCTTTAGCATCAGTCCTTAAATATTCAGGACTGATTTCCTTTAGGATTGACTGGTTTGATGTCCTTGCAGTCCAAGGAATTGGCATAAGAATGTGTAAATAAACCAATGGAATAAACTGAAGAAATCTGAACTAGAACCATGTAAATATAAAATTGTGATATAATATTGGTGGCATCATAAACCAATGAAGAAAACTTGAACCATTTAGTAGAAGGTATAGGAAATAGTCTTCTCTGGGGAATAAAAAAGTTAAATCCTTACCTTATACCATATACAGGCTTAAATCCAGCTGGATTAAATATTTACATAAAAAGGCACCTATAATTTTAATGACATATTATATAGACTATAACAGTGATAAAAAAATTCTCACCACAAGACCATAATGCGAATCCTTTATAATTGCTTGCCTCATTTTCTTCCCATCTCAGATAATAATAACAATAATAATTGATGTTTGTTTAGCATTTACTATTTACTGCTACTATTACTATCACTGGGGCTCCCCAGGTGGCACAGTGGTAAAGAATCCATCTGCCAAGGCAGGAGACACAGGAGATGTGGATTCGGTCCCTGGGTTGGGAAGATTCCCTGGAGAAGGAAATGGCAACCCACTCCAATATTCCTGCCTGAGTAATCCCATGGCCCGAGGAGCCTGGTGGGCTACAGTTCATGGGATCACAAAGAGTCGGGCATGACTGAGCATGCATGCACATTACTACTACTGCTGCTACTACTACTACTAATGATGATAACAATAACTGATGTTATTGACACTTACTTTAGCAGAAATGCTAAATTCATTACAAAAAACAGTACAGCAGGTACTATGAAAACTGGGTTTTTAGATATTCCATACCTGATAAGGAACACAAAACTAATAAATGTTAATTAAACCTTTGAAACCTTTGACTTTGAAACCCTGAAACTAACATATTAATTTTCTACTTAATCATTCCACTGGAGAAGGCAATGGCACCCCACTCCAGTACTCTTGCCTGGAAAATCCCATGGATGGAGGAGCCTGGTAGGCTCCAGTCCATGGGGTTGCTAAGAATTGGGCACGACTGAGCGACTTCACTTTCACTTTTCACTTTCATGCATTGGAGAAGGAAATGGCAACCCACTCCAGTATTCTTGCCTGGAGAATCCCAGGGACAGAGGAGCCTAGTGGGCTGCCCTCTACGGGGCCACACAGAGTCGGACACGACTGAGGCGACGTAGCAGCAGCAGCAATCATTCCACAGTTAGCTCTCACATGATTCTCCTTGAAGATATAACAATTCCCTGATTATTTATCTTTTGGAGGATGTCACCATGAGATGAAACATGTATTCCTCCTGACTTATTTTCTCTTAAAACTCTTAAAACTTAAGCACCAAAGAGGAGGTGCTTAATTGAATTGAATGTATGGGTTCAATTAAGATATCTTGTCTCATTTCAAGAAACACATGTTTCTTATTTAACAAACACTCTAGAGCAATTATTCTTAACATCAAAATTACTGGTTAGTCAAATTTTTAATTTACTCAAAATGTACATTAAATATTCAAAGTCAAATATGTTCAAAATGTATTTTGTCTTTCACTCCAAGGCATGTGTATTATACAAATATAATCCAGAATATTGTAGTCTGTAGAAGATAGGATTATTTGTTTCCAGTGGAGGTGCAAACAAATATATGATGCCCCCAAATTTAAAAATAATAGAAAATGGCAATCCATACAAGCAAATCACTATTTATACTTAAAAAACCAGTCAATCCTAAAGGAAATCAACCCTGGATATTCATTGCAAGGACTGATGCTGAAGCTGAAGCTTGAGTACTCTGACAACCTGATGTAAAGAGCCAATTCATTGGAAAAGACCCTGATTCTGGGAAGCACTGAAGGCAAAGGGAGAAGGGGATGGCAGAGGTTGAGGTGGTTAGATAGCCTTACCAACTCAGCATGAATTTGAGCAAATTTCAGGAGATAGTGAAGGATAAGGGATCCCAAAGAGTCAGACATGACTTAGCAACTGAACAACAATCTTTTCTGTGGTTTTACACAAAGATTTACACAAAGAGTATAAATCTGTATTTAATGTTCTACATACCATCCTAGTGTTCTGAGATCTTGACTCAAGAGAAGTGTAGCTGGGTACCACTCATTCTTTCTCAAAGCGTAGAGGAAAAAATCATATTTATCAAAGGATTGGAATGTTGAAGCAATGTGTAAAATTTAAATTTTATGTCTTGATTCACTCTCTAACTTATACCCAATTACAACCATATTATTTTTTGTTTTGTTTATTTTGTTTCATTTGCTTGACCACGAGATACAAAGAGCAAGATCTATCAGTCGTCTGCATTGGTATAGCTGCATCATATTTGCTTGACCCTAATTATATTTTAATTATCATTTTATATAGATGTTTAATTATTAAAACATTTTTTGTATTTTTTGTAAGTTACTTCAAATTCATTGTGTAAAGGGCAAAGCTGTAAATAGATTTCATTCAAAGACTGGCATTTATTTATTGGTATGTATTTGATCAAGGTCATCAGCTCTCATATTGAGCTTATCCCTCAGACTGAATATGCCTCTGAAGTTTTCCTGAATGATTTGATGGTTTGGTCTCTACTAGAAGCACCTCTGGAGTTGATTCTTACTGGTGATTTTAAATGTTTATCATTGACACTGAGGCTGTGCTGCATTTAAGTGTTCTCCTAGATATGTCTGCCTGCAATGCAAGAGAATTCGGGTTTACCCCTAGGAGGGGAAGACCCCCTGGAGAAGGGAATGGCAACCTACTCCAGCATTCTTGCCTAGAGAAGTCCATGGACAGAGGAACCTGGCAGACTAGAGTTCATGGGGTCGTAAAGAGTTGGACATGACTTAGAGGCTAACACTTTTTCAGTTCTCCCAGATCTCAGGTTGCACATAACCATAACACCCTGACAGATATTTTTTCTTTTTTGCAGTTGTTTAAAATTTTTATACATGGCTTAAGACTTTTTCCTTAGTAGTTTTATCTGATTTTCTCTCATATGAGCCTGTCTTAAATTTTTGTTAAATGTACATAATAATCAATGTTTCCCCAATCCCAAACATTTAAGTTATGAAGATAGATTATTGTTTCAAAATGTAGTTATTTTATTGATATAAACATATTAAAAGTTGTTGGACTAATGTAGAATTTCATGCTATCATGTATGATTTATATCTCTTAAAAGGGCTTCCCAGATGACACTAGTGGGAAAGAAGTCACCTGCTAATATTGGAGACACATAAAAGGCTTGGGTTTGATCCCTGGGTTGGGAAGATCCCCTGAGGGAGAGCATGGCAACCCACTCCAGTATTCTTGCCTGAAGAATCCCATGGACAGAGAAATGTGGCGGGCTACAGTCATGGGGTCACAAAGAGTTGGACATAACTGAAGCAGCTTAGCACAGCATGCACATACCTCTTAAATTCATGCCTGGTACAAAGGATTCAGTAATAACTAGCTATGACGATGAGGAGGGGGCTTATTATGTTTATTACATTGACCCTTAATTTATATTGACATGTAATTATGATTCCGATATTTTCATGCTTATTCTGCATGTTTTTCTTTTTTTTCAAATCTAAATATTTTATTGTATAGTTGTTACACCCCAAATTGTGCTTTTTTCACTATATACTTTTAACTTGAAGACATCTGTAAAATTAGTATATTACATACATCCTGAAAGAAATTCCACTAACTATAAGCTATTTAAATATTGCATATACAAAGTATTTAAAGGGGGGAAGGGGAAAAACTTATTTATAAAACAGAAGTCGGATGTAGACTTAACAATTACCAGGGGATACAGGGGAGTGGGGTACATTGGAAGATTGACACTGGCATATACACACTACTATACATAAAACAGATGGAGTGGGAAGTGACAACCCACTCCAGTGTTCTTGCCTGGAGAATCCCATGGACAGAGGAGCCTGGCAGGCTACAGTCCATGGGTTTCCAAAGAGTTGGATGTGACTGAAACAACTTAGCATACATAAAACATGTAACTAAAAACCTGCTGTATATCACAGGGAACTGGACTCAATACTGTGTTCTGTATGACAAAAGAACAAGTGGATATATGTATAACTCATTCACTCTGCTATACACCTGAAACTAATTCAACACTGTAAATCAACTATACTGCAATAAAAATATAAGAAAGTATTAAAGGAAGGCCAGTACCATATAAACAGCATACACTTAAATAAAAAGATGAATATTTAACATAAAGGGTAATGTTTTTTTTTTTCCCCACTAATAAGCTAAAGGTCCATTTCAAGATGTTTCTTTCTTTAGTATGGTTAATTTGTTTTATTAGCAAGCAAAGCCCTATAAAGGATGGCATCATCTAGTCCTTAGACTCAGATTCATCTTCATCTTGTCTAATCTGGAAGTAACGAAGCTCATAAGTCTCCTTGTCAGATGCAACCACAGGAAGCCAATCATGAAGACTGTTCTTTTTAAGGTATTTCTTGGTAAAGTACTTCAAATACCTTTTAGAGAACTGTTTCTCAGAAACAACTATGATTTTATTCTTGAAGTGTTCAATGTGAACGACATTCCCAAGATTTCCAGTCTTTCCATTCACTTTAACCTTCTCCAGCATAAACTGTTCAACATTTCCAGAATCAAAAACTCCATCTTCTACTGGATGAGTAAACTCCAAATTAAACTTCCAGGTTGACTTTTTAGGCTTCTTGTCTTTCTTCTGCACCATCTTGAAGGCTTCCTGCACAATTAGAGCCTTTTTTTTTTTTTTAAGTTGACTTTTTCTTGTAATTTGGCATTACCTGGAACTTGATGAGTATGTTTCATAGACTTAATTGCAAGTTAGGAAAAACAATAGGTACAATGAGACTTAAATGTGCATACTTTGAGAAGACATGTGTCTGTGTACTTTCTCAGGTTGCAATTGAAGTATTGATAGCATCTGTGACATGTCTATCACCTGATATATTCAAAACAACGTGGGACAATACTAAAGCTTTAGTGAAATAAGATGGATTTGCTCACATTATGTGCAGATGTGAATAATCATTAATATAGCTAATTCAGAAATTAAAATTCAGGAATTAAATATTTAGGCAATTAGTTTTATTAAATGAATAAACATTTTGACAGCTTAACCACTAAAATACCTTGTTCAGTTCTTTCACATTTGAGGTGAGGAAACTGCGGCTTCAGTGGGTTGTTACTTGTCTGAGTTTATGTGAGTTTTGATGGACAGAGTCAGGTCTCCAACCAGGAAATTTTTAAGCAAAATTCAGTTCTTTTTTCTACAACAAGCTTCTTCTTTATTGTGTTTATTATTTTCCTCTGAGGGTGTGTGTGTGTTGTGTGTGTGTGTGTGTGTGTGTGTGTGTGTGTTTGAATGATGATGGTGGCAGTGAGTAACAAATATTACATAGTTTTTATAAAGTTATTGTACCTAACACAAAACTTTAATTTAGACACCAACATAGTCAAAATGTTTGCTAAATTTTTCTTTTTAATGTACTTCTAGCTCTTTCCCAAATACTGAACAGCCCTATCCACCAACTTCGCATTGATTTCAAATATCAGAAAAATTCTCCCATTGTTTTATTATTAAAAAACACTTTGTTATAAGGTCTTATGATTCCTGTTTTCAGTCTGCACAGCTCTTCTGGATTGTTGGCAAGAGATATTATCAATGGAATTTA
This sequence comes from Bos taurus, assembly GCF_002263795.3. Taxonomy (NCBI): domain Eukaryota; kingdom Metazoa; phylum Chordata; class Mammalia; order Artiodactyla; family Bovidae; genus Bos; species Bos taurus. The sequence continues at coordinate 52,704,481 of NC_037347.1, forward strand.
GAAGCAGCAAGCTAACATTAATTCTGTATAGATATATGCAGTAATCTCATGGTTAAGATTATACTAGAAAGGCAATGTAAAAAGTAAAAAAAAAAACAAAAAACTAAATCTTTTTTTTTTTTTTTTTTAGTTTCATGACATAATTTATTTCAAGTGAGGATATCAGGAAAGTTTACTTTCCATAAATTACTCTCAGATGTCTGTGCCTGAGAACTTTGATGATAAGAACTTAGCAATGTAGATACATATCCTCTGAGTCCTCAGATGGGACTACTGCAGTAAAAAGATCAAATATAGCCCAATAGAAGTGAGTCTCAATATGCAATTTCACACAATATGCAATTTCAAATTAGTTACCTGTAATATTGTTTTCTTCTCCATTTCTACCAAGAAGCTGATTTGGGATTCATTTATATTCAGTAAACAAAATGAAATCTCTTTCTGTCACTGCTCCTAGCCTCAAAGCCTAGAGGAGTGCGGCAGAGATTAATGGTCGTGATTAGCTCCCCACAGGTTGTGGTTTCATGCCCCAGTGATCGTTCTGTCATTATTCTGCATGAGATGCAGCTCGAGCCACATATGCTTTCAGCCACAAAGCCAGACAAGACCAAAAGGTCAGGCTACTTAGTAGCTTGATATTCCCTCATTCTGGCACGTATACTCCTAGCAAAAAACCATTGGGATTATATAATTACTGTATTAACATGGATATATTAGGTTATGTGGTAGGGTCTATTGTGAAGTATAATAGATTAAAATTAAGGAAAGAACCATTTCCTTTATGGCATCCAGTTGTCTACTGTATTCAACAGGAAGAATATACTAGACAAGTGGCTTTGATCAATCAGGAGTAGTTTTTTTTTTTTTTCCTAATTTATTTATTTTTTATTGAAAATTAATTGCTTTACAGAATTTTGCTGTTTTCTGTCAAACCTCAACATGAATCAGCCATAGGTATGCACGTATCCCCTCCCTTTTGAAACTTCCTCCCATCTCCCTCCCCACCCCACCCCTCTATGTTGGTACAGAGTCCCTGTTTGAGTTTTCTGAGCCATACAGCAAATTCCCATCAGCTATCTAATTTAATTAGGAGTAGTTTTGAAACAAGCTCTCACTCCCACACATCATCTCATTCTCAATCATTCTATTTTGTGAATTGCAGATTTTGAATTTCTGCCTATTTCTTACATTCCCACTTACTCTATATTTTAGGAAAATGGTACTAAGTCTGTCAGTGTCTCTGCACTTCTCTCTGTTGCAAGTCAAGCCATAACTTTGAGTTTATCATTCAAAAGAGTAGGTGCTTTTCCTATTACAAAATAGAATGGCCCTCAAATTAAATCCTCTAAGCTCCATTGGGACATAAAAATTTAAAATAAACCTGCTCCTAAACTTTTCCAAATTCCCCAAATGGATTTTCACTAAATACTTCATATTTCTCACAGGTATGAAATATGGGGATTAGGGTGGCACAACTTTAAGTTGCTATAGTCAAATGCTGCCAGATTCTGATACCAAGAAGAGTAAATAGTATTTCACAAAACTAGGAACTTTAAGCAAATTTTCTCATATGCTTTTATTCCTCAAAAAAATTGTTTTTTTCTCAGAAGTTTTCCCATACATTGAAAAGAGTATATGGCACTGGTTTCATTTTACCTGTTGGCTCTGGGGCTAGTTTAATTCTAAATGTTTAGTACTTGAATTATAAGGCATTTGATTCTTCATGACTTACAGCTCTAGTATCCTTTACCCCCAAAGAGCTTAACCATCCTTGTTGCATCAGTGAGTTTTCTGTTTCTTTCAGTTCCCCTTTATAGTGTGTTTTATAAAATAATAATTTATAGGAACACATATGTCAAGTATCTTAAAATGTCAAAGTACTGCTAATCCGTATAGAATAATATTAGTTTCACTATATGTAGCATTTAATAATTTCAAAATTAAGTAACTAATAGATTTCAGTCCTTTCCAAAATTAAAAGATTCAGTTTTTGAAGGGGTGCTAACATTATTATGAGAATGAATAACATTTATGAAAATAATATCTCCATTGCATTGTTATATACATGTCTGTTAAACTGAATATAAATCAAACATTTTTGGAAGTAAATAATATAAATATTATCTAACTATTAGTTTATTCCCAATTGCCTATTAATAAAGAGAAATGGAAACTAAGATTTAGGATGATTGAATGATGCATGGGAATCATTACTTCTTATCCTAAAGGGGAAGTAATGCTCATAGCTTAAGTGAAAAGTCACACCGAGATGTTTCAGAATTGGAATACTTGGAGTTGACTTCCTGTATAATTTCTAAGCTATTCAAATTATTTCTAAATATTATGATCTTTTATAAATATAGTCCAAAGGATCATTCCATAGAGTTTGCAGTTCAACCTAGAATAGGGTAAATCATGGGAAAAATATTTCATACTACTACCTGATCTCAGAAATGGAGCTACTATGTGCTGATTAAAAAGACAGAAAGCAAACATTGACTGTATAATGGAACATTTTTTAGTGTTCATATTTGCTTTAAGGGCTTGATTACATATTTATTTATGGATATTACTACAATTTTAGTTAAATATTTACTATAAGCTTTCCAGTAGAATATGTGTGTATGCATAAATACCTACACACACATGCCTTTAGAAACACTCCAAAACAAATCATAAAAATACAGCTTAAAAGAGGCATTCAAAGTGTTAGGTATGTTAAAGAAAACTTTAACATATGATAATGAATTGGGTACCAGATAATTACTAGACTCTTGTGAAATTCTTTAGTGATTAAATGAGGTAATGAGTATTTCTTTCAGTTCTATTTTAAACTTCTGTTGGAGAGAAATATAATTGTTATTAGAATGGCCAGACTGTTTAATGTTATTCCATGTTTAATTACCCACTCTTTTCTGACCAAGAAGAAGAGTAAATTTCAGGGAATGGGTAAATTGGCCAAATTTCAAGTGTGGTAAATTTCATGCAACTTTTTCCTTTTTCTCCACCATTCATTTATGCCCAAAATAAGTTTTAATTTATTAGACATTCATTAGAGATTCAGTACTTGGTTATACGTGTAGCACTCATATCCATGAGTGAGACAGTGCATGGCTGGATCTGTGGGGGAAAATAGAGTGTTGAAGCCATAAGGTGGTAGTGTGCACAGGTCAAGGGTACAATATCTGTAGGCTAGTGGGTGAGTCATGAGCTAAATGATCTGCAGGAAACTAAATGTTCTAATGCAGTGTGTTAGGTGGTGAGATGGAAAATGAAACATCACATCATCGTGTTCTCTTTTAAAAATTTGCAGCTATATCCTGCAACTTTACTATAGTCATTGATTAGTTCTAGTAATTTTCTGGTGGAGTCTTTAGGGTTTTATATGTAGAGGATCATGTCATCTGCAAATAGTGAGAGTTTTACTTCTTCTTTTCCAATTTGGATTCCTTTTATTTCTTTTTCTGCTCTGATTGCTGCGGCCAAAACTTCCAAAACTATGTTGAATAGTAATGGTGAAAGTGGGCACCCTTGTCTTGTTCCTGACTTTAGAGGAAATGCTTTCAATTTTTCACCATTGAGGATAATGTTTGCTGTGGGTTTGTCATATATAGCTTTTATTATGTTGAGGTATGTTCCTTCTATTCCTGCTTTCTGGAGAGTTTTTATCTTAAATGGATGTTGAATTTTGTCAAAGGCTTTCTCTGCATCTATTGAGATAATCATATGGTTTTTATTTTTCAATTTGTTAATGTGGTGTATTACATTGATTGATTTGCAGATATTGAAGAATCCTTGCATCCCTGGGATAAAGCCCACTTGGTCATGGTGTATGATCTTTTTAATGTGTTGTTGGATTCGGATTGCTAGAATTTTGTTAAGGATTTTTGCATCTATGTTCATCAGTGATATTGGCCTGTAGTTTTCTTTTTTGTGGCATCTTTGTCAGGTTTTGGTATTAGGGTGATGGTGGCCTCATAGAATGAGTTTGGAAGTTTACCTTCCTCTGCAATTTTCTGGAAGAGTTTGAGCAGGATAGGTGTTAGCTCTTCTCTAAATTTTTGGTAGAATTCAGCTGTGAAGCCGTCTGGACCTGGGCTTTTGTTTGCTGGAAGATTTTTGATTACAGTTTCAATTTCCATGCTTGTGATGGGTCTGTTAAGATTTTCTATTTCTTCCTGGTCGAGTTTTGGAAAGTTGTACTTTTCTAAGAATTTGTCCATTTCTTCCACGTTGTCCATTTTATTGGCATATAATTGTTGATAGTAGTCTCTTATGATCCTTTGTATTTCTGTGTTGTCTGTTGTGATCTCTCCATTTTCATTTCTAATTTTATTGATTTGATTTTTCTCCCTTTGTTTCTTGATGAGTCTGGCTAATGGTTTGTCAATTTTATTTATCCTTTCAAAGAACCAGCTTTTGGTTTTGTCAATTTTTGCTATGGTCTCTTTTGTTTCTTTTGCATTTATTTCTGCTCTAATTTTTAAGATTTCTTTCCTTCTACTAACTTGGGGGTTCTTCATTTCTTCCTTTTCTAGTTGCTTTAGGTGTAGAGTTAGGTTATTTATTTGACTTTTTTCTTGTTTCTTGAGGTGTGCCTGTATTGCTATGAATTTTCCCCTTAGGACTGCTTTTACCGTGTCCCATAGGTTTTGGGTTGTTGTGTTTTCACTTTCTTTCATTTCTATACACATTTTGATTTCTTTTTTGATTTCTTCTGTGATTTGTTGGTTATTCAGCAGCGTGTTGTTTAGCCTCCATATGTTGGAATTTTTAATAGTTTTTCTCCTGTAATTGAGATCTAATCTTACTGCATTGTGGTCAGAAAAGATGCTTGGAATGACTTCTATTTTTTTGAATTTACCAAGGCTAGCTTTATGGCCCAGGATGTGATCTATCCTGGAGAAGGTTCCATGTGCACTTGAGAAAAAGGTGAAATCCATTGTTTGGGGATGAAATGTCCTGTAGATATCAATTAGGTCTAACTGGTCTATTGTATCATTTAAAGTTTGTGTTTCCTTGTTAATTTTCTGTTTAGTTGATCTATCCATAGGTGTGAGTGGGGTATTAAAGTCTCCCACTATTATTGTGTTATTGTTAATTTCTCCTTTCATACTTGTTAGCATTTGTCTTACATACTGTGATGCTCCCATGTTGGGTGCATATGTATTTATAATTGTTATATCTTCTTGGATTGATCCTTTGATCATTAGGTAGTGACCTTCTTTGTCTCTTTTCACAGCCTTTGTTTTAAAGTCTATTTTATCTGATATGAGTATTGCTACTCCTGCTTTCTTTTGGTCCCTATTTGCATGGAAAATCTTTTTCCAGCCCTTCACTTTCAGTCTGAAATGGATTAAAGACAATCTCTTTAACAAGTGGTGCTGGGAAATCTGGTCAACCACTTGTAAAAGAATGAAACCAGAACACTTTCTAACACCATACACAAAAATAAACTCAAAATGGATTAAAGATCTAAACATAAGACCAGAAACTATAAAACTCCTAGAGGAGAACATAGGCAAAACACTCTCTGACATATATCACAGCAGGATCCTCTATGACCCACCTCCCAGAATATTGGAAATAAAAGCAAAAATAAACAAATGGGACCTAATTAAACTTAAAAGCTTCTGCACATCAAAGGAAACTATCAGCAAGGTGAAAAGACAGCCTTCAGAATGGGAGAAAATAATAGCAAATGAAGCAACTGACAAACAACTAATCTCAAAAATATACAAGCAACTCCTACAGCTCAACTCCAGAAAAATAAATGACCCAATCAAAAAATGGGCCAAAGAACTAAATAGACATTTCTCCAAAGAAGACATACAGATGGCTAACAAACACATGAAAAGATGCTCAACATCACTCATTATCAGAGAAATGCAAATCAAGACCACTATGAGGTACCATTTCACGCCAGTCAGAATGGCTGCAATCCAAAAGTCTACAAGCAATAAACGCTGGAGAGGGTGTGGAGAAAAGGGAACTCTCTTACACTGTTGGTGGGAATGCAAACTAGTACAGCCACTATGGAGAACACTGTGGAGATTCCTTAAAAAACTGGAAATAGAACTGCCTTATGACCCAGCAATCCCACTGCTGGGCATACACACCGAGGCAACCAGAAGGGAAAGAGACACATGTACCCCAATGTTCATCACAGCACTGTTTATAATAGCCAGGACATGGAAGCAACCTAGATGTCCATCAGCAGATGAATGGATAAGAAAGCTGTGGTACATATACACAATGGAGTATTACTCAGCCATTAAAAAGAATACATTTGAGTCAGTTCTAATGAGGTGGATGAAACTGGAGCCTATTATACAGAGTGAAGTAACCCAGAAGGAAAAACATCAATACAGTATACTAACGCATATATATGGAATTTAGAAAGATGACAACAATAACCCTGTGTACGAGACAGCAAAAGAGACACTGATGTATGGAACAGTCTTATGGACTCTGTGGGAGAGGGAGAGGGTGGGAAGATTTGGGAGAATGGCATGGAAACATGTAAAATATCATGTATGAAACGAGATGCCAGTCCAGGTTCGATGCATGATACTGGATGCTTGGGGCTGGTGCACTGGGATGACCCAGAGGGATGGTGTGGGGAGGGAGGAGGGAGGAGGGTTCAGGATGGGGAGCACATGTATACCTGTGATGGATTCATTTTGATATTTGGCAAAACTAATACAATTATGTAAAGTTTAAAAATAAAATAAAATTAAAAAAAAAGAAAGAAAAAAAAATTGCAGCTATAACATAAACTACATGTGTGAAAAAATTAGGCACTTTTGAGCAAAATTATGCCCCGACCAGTAATACTGAAGAAGCTAGGGTTGAACAGTTCTATGAAGACCTACAAGACATTCTAAAACTAACACCCAAAAAAGATGTCCTTTTCATTATACGTGACTGGAATGCAAAAGTAAGGAGTCCAGAAATACCTGGAGTTACAGGCAGATTTGGCCTTGGAGTACACAGTAAAGCAGGACAAAGGCTAATAGAGTTTTGCCAAGAGAACGCACTGGTCAGCAAACACACTCTTCCAACAACATAAGAGATGATTCTACACATGGACATCACCAGAGAGTCAATACCAAAATCAGGTTGATTATCTTTGCAGCCAAAGATGGAGAAGCTCTATACAGTCAGCAAAAACAAGACCAGGAGCTTACTGTGGCTCAGATCATTGAACTCCTTATTGCCAAATTCAGACTTAAATTGAAGAAAGTAGAGAAAAACTCTATAGACCATTCAGATATGATCTAAATCACATCCCTCATGATCATACAGTGGAAGTGACTCCAGGTGTTCGATCTGATAGACAGAGTGCCTGAAGAACTATGGAGTGAGGTATGTAACATTGTACAGGAGGCAGGGATGAAGACCATCCCCAAGAAAAACAAATGCAAAAAGGCAAAATGGCTGTCTGAGGTGGCCTTACAAATAGCTTTGAAAAGAAGAGAAGCAAAAAGCAAATGAGAAAAGGAAAGATACATCCATTTGAATGCTGAATTCCCAACAGTGGCAAAGAGAGAGAAGAAAGCCTTCCGCAGTCATCAGTGCAAAGAAATAGAGGAAAACAATAGAATGGGAAAGACTAGAGATCTCTTCAAGAAAATTAGAGATACCAAGGGGACATTTCATGCAAAGATGGGCTCAATATATGACAGAAATGCTATGGACCTAACAGAAGCAGAAGATATTAAGAAGAGGTGGCAAGAATACACAGAAGAACTATACAAAAAAGATCTTCATGACCCAGATAACCACGATGGTGTGTGATCATTCACCTAGAGCCAGACATCCTGGAATGCAAAGTTAAGTGGGCCTTAGGAAGCATCACTATGAACAAAGTTAGTGGAGGTGATGGAATTCCAGTTGAGCTATTTCAAATCCTAAAAGATGATGCTGTGAAGGTGCTACACTCAATATGCCAGCAAATTTGGAAAACTCAGCAGTGGCCAGAGGACTGGAAAAGGTCAGTTTTCATTCTAATCCCAAAGAAAGGAAATGCCAAAGAATGCTCAAACTACCACACAATTGCACTCATCTCACATGCTAGCAAAGTAATGTTCAAATTTCTCCTAGGTAGACTTCAACAGTATGTGAACCATGAACTTCCAGGTGTTCAAGCTGTATTTCTAAAAGGCAGAGGAGCCACAAATCAAATTGCCAACAGCCATTGGATCATCAAAAAAGCAAGAGAGTTCCAGAAAAATATCTACCTCCGCTTTAATGACTATGCCAAATCCTTTGAATGTGTGAACCACAACAAACTCTGGAAAATTCTTCAAGGGTTGAGACTATCAGACCATTTGACCTGCCTCTTGAGAAATGTATGAAGTTCAGGAAGCAACCATTAGAACTGGACATGGAGCAACAGACTGGTTCCAAATAAGGAAAGGAGTACGTCAAGGCTGTATATTGTGACCCTGATTATTTAACTTATATGCAGAGTACATCATGAGAAATGCTGGGCTGGATGAAGCACAAGCTGGAATCAACATTTCTGGGAGAAATATCAATAACCTCAGATATGCAGATAACACTGCCCTTATGGCAGAAAACGAAGAACTAAAGAGCCTCTTGATAAAATGGAAAGAGGAGAGTGAAAGAGTTTGCTTAAAACTCAACATTCAGAAAACTAAGATCATGGCATCTGTCCCATGACTTCATGGCAAATAGATGTGGAAACAATGGAAAGAGTGGCTGAATTTATTTTCCTTGGGCTCCAAAATCACTGCAGATGGTGACTGCAGCCTTTAAATTAAAAGATTCTTGATCCTTTGAAGAAAAGTTATGACCAAGCTAGACAGGGGAGACATTACTTTGCCAACAAAGATCTGTCTAGTCAAAACTATGGTTTTTCCAGTAATCATGTATGAATGAGAGTCTTGTACTATAAAGAAAGCTGAGTGCCAAAGAATGGATGCTTTTGAACTGTGGTGTTGGAGAAGACTCTTGAGAGTCCCTTGGACTGCAAGGAGATCCAACCAGTCCATCCTAAAGGTTATCAATCCTGAATATTCATAGGAAGGACTGATGCTGAAGCTGAAACTCCAGTATTTGGCCACTTGATGCAAAGAGCTGACTCATTTGAAAGAATAAGGCCCTGATGCTGGGAAAGATTGAGGGCAGGAGGAGAACATGATGACAGTGGATGAGATGGTTGGATGACCTCACCTACTCAATGGACATGAGTTTCAGTAAACTCTGGGAGTTGGTGATGGACAGGGAGGCCTGGTGTGCTGCAGTCCATGGGGTCGCCAAGAGTCAGACACAACTGAGCAGCTGAACTGAGCAAAATTATACGTAAAAAGTGTTAATACTATATCTACTATAAGATTATGTATGAGAAAGAGAAATCCATGAGATGGGCTAAATGCTGGTGGACGTCAGGTTCTGAGAGAGACCTGTGGCAAAGGACAAGAGGGTGTTAGCAAGCCCACCCTCCCACGTGGAGGGGCACTGTTGAGAAAACAAAGGTTAACAGGTTTCACCAATTCAGAGGCTGTTACTTGGAGATTTAGAACACCCAAATCTCCAACTGGCTTTTTTATGCATACGAAAGCTTTTCATCATTGTGCCCCTCCACACCAACACCTTCTCTAGCCCTAACAGTCAAAAATGTCATATTCATTTGAAGTCAAATGAAAGTGGGGCCACTAGAGTTTCCTGAACAGTTAAATTCTAACAACCCAAGTGTCTTTCTTACCACTGTGGATATTCTGCCCTGTCAAATTCCTCTCACTAGAAAGTCTTCTCTGAAGCACCATACACACGACAGTAACTTGTCGAGTCCTAGGCTAGCTGAGTTCTACCAAGCTCCTCTTGGAACTCTGTTTATGACCATTTCCTGTCCACTGATAAGAAGCCCTTTGCAGCACTGGTACTAATTCCCAGGTGCCAATCATGTCTATGCTCTCAGAAACATTAGGAAGGTTTATTTTTGCCAAAACACTTTTCTTGCTGTTTTCTTTTAGCTCTCACCTCATTGTTATTTGCTGAATTCTGAACTCTTTGGGGGAAATAAGCAATATGTTTATAACTATTGAGTAAGTGGATAGAAGGATTTTGCTGGCAACAGTGAAATATAAGGGAAAGCAGATAATTGGCAGTATGGGGTTCTTTCTGAGAATGATTTCACTGCCAACAGTTTTAGCTATGTTTGTAGTGATATAAAAGAAAATTAGGAATTTGCAAATATTTTAGAGTTAAAAATATAATTTAACCTCTGTTTCCCCCGCCCCCCCCTGGTGGTTAGATTTATTTTTCCTTTCTTTTCTCATTGAAATGGATATTTAAGAAAAGTTGGTAATGGTAAATCCAGGAACAGTGTAAGGATTCTAAAAGCTGTTTAAACTTTACTGTGTCTTTTAATGAAAAGGAAATCACGTATAAGAAACAGATGGCCATTCAAAGGAATTCAGATTAATATTATTTTATTGAATTATAAAATTATTGGAGAAAATAAGTTTAGATAGAATTCATGGTATTTACAAAAAAAAAAAACAAAACACAATTGCTTCTTTAAACAAAGCAATAGAATTTATGAAGGGGCCTCAGCTATATGTTTGAGAAGGCAATGGCACCCCACTCCAGTACCTTTGCCTGGAAAATCTCATGGATGGAGAAGCCTGGTGGGCTGCAGTCCATGGGGTCACTAAGAGTCAGATATGACTGAGCGACTTCCCTTTCACTTTTCACTTTCATGCATTGGAGAAGGAAATGGCAACCCACTCCAGTGTTCTTGCCTGGAGAATCCCAGGGATGGGGGAGCCTGGTGGGCTGCCATCTATGGGGTTGCACAGAGTCGGACATGACTGGAGTGACTTAGCAGCAGCAGTATGTAGATAAATCAGACTTATAGAGATTTTTCAAATTTTAGATGCTAATTTCCTTGCCTGTTTGCTTAACTCTAATTCTCTTCCACTAAAGTAGTAGTTTATGACCTTGGGTATATATTCGTATTGTGTAGGAAGTTCTTATTTGTTTATTCACATTATTTATTTGGATTCGAATAGGTATAAATAATTCTTTAAGGTTTGCAGGTGGTTCCAAAATACAAGCAGGGTTGAAAAACACTGTGTTAGGAGTGAGGAAGTCTCTCTTTGTGAATCGTCCAGATACAGACAAAATCCCTTCTATATAAGAAATTAATGATTATATTTATTCTTTTTATAATGAATAATACCTGTTACAATCCCTCCATGGTTCAGTGTTTAGAAAAGGACAAATTAGTGCTGATTTATGTCCTTCTTCAAGATTATGATATCTGTCAATCTAGAAACCATCTACAAAATTACCTGTGCCCATTTTGATACAGGGTAAGTTTTCTTTGAAATATACTCTTTTAACCTATGAAAGGATAATGGCTCTTCTGAAATAGCATGCATTACAAAAATCATTTTATTAATGAAAATGTTTCACTATAAGAGAAACCTGAGTGCTAGGAATTAGGTCATAGGTAACCTCAAGCTCACCACACACACATATATATCAGTTCAGTTCAGTCGCTCAGTTATGTCCGACTCTGCGACCCCATGAATCACAGCACGCCAGGTCTCCCTGTCCATCACCAACTCCCGGAGTTCACTCAGATTCACATCCCATTGAGTCGGTGATGCCATGCAGCCATCTTATCCTCTGTCGTCCCCTTCTCCTCCTGCCCCGAATCCCTACCAGCATCAGAGTCTTTTCCAATGAGTCAACTCTTCACATGAGGTGGCCAAAGTACTGGAGTTTCAGCTTTAGCATCAGTCCTTCCAGTGAACACCCAGGACTGATCTCCTTTAGAATGGACTGGTTGGATCTTCTTGCAGTCCAAGGGACTCTAAAGAGTCTTCTCCAACACCACAGCTCAAAAGCATCAATTCTTTGGTGCTCAGCTTTCTTCACAGTCCAACTCTCACATCCATACATGACCACAGGAAAAACCATAGGCTTGACTAGACGAACCTTTGTTGGCAAAATAATGTCTCTGCTTTTGAATATGCTATTTAGGTTGGTCATAACTTTCCTTCCAAGAAATAAGCGTCTTTTAATTTTATTGCTGCAGTCACCATCTGCAGTGATTTTGGAGCCCAGAAAAATAAATTCAGCCAGTGTTTCCACTGTTTCCCCATCTATTTCCCATGAAGTGATGGGACCAGGTGTCATGATCTTCGTTTTCTGAATGTTGAGCTTTAAGCCAACTTTTTTACGGTCTTCTTTCACTTTCATCAAGAGGGTTTTTAGTTCCTCTTCACTTTCTGCCATAAGAGTGGTGTCATCTGCATATCTGCATATCTGAGGCTATTGATATTTCTCCCGGCAATCTTGATTCAGGTTTGTTCTTCTTCCAGCCCAGCATTTCTCATGATGTACCCTGCATATAAGTTAAATTACACACACACACACACACACACACATATATATATTTTCTTGAAAGTGCTTCAGTTACAAAGGACTTTCCAAGTGACATGGTTTAAAGCCTAAACATCAGTGTGCAAATCCATTTTTTGAGCAAATATTTGCTTTATTCAAAACTGTGAGGTGTTTTTATTTTTCTCACTTATATTGCAGATCTTTAACATACTAAGCATTAACATTATCATCACTTATTTTTATGAAAATAGCAGAATGGCATTCAAACTGGAAGCTGTTTTTGCCTAAGTATCTTTTTTTCCCCTCTAAACCTAAACTGCTCCCCAGTTCTTTAGATTTTATAATCAATTAAAAAAGTCAGACTAATAGAAATTACATTCCCCAGTTAGTCTACTGGGTTTTTAGATTATTAAAAATATAGTGTAAAATTGCTGTGGGAAAGAAAGTCTTTAATCAGCATATCTTGAAGAATATATATTTTTTGCTCATAAATATTAACTGCTACAAAAATTTGTCCTCATGTGGTAAAAAATTAAAACTAGAAGAGTAGACAAAATATATGAAATGATTTTAGACATCATACAATAAGCACCACAGAACTGTGATTCCTGAGAAAAGGGAAATTATGAAATGAGGTGTTTTCCAGAACACAGAATAAGGAGTTGAAAGCAAAGTACACCCCAATCATCTGACTGAGCTGAGGAGACAGAGGCTAGAATTTGGAGAAGTAAAGATGGCTAAAAATGATGGAGCCGCCTTCTGAAGTTAGACATTGCACAGAGACCTCCAAAAATATACAGTTTGTTCTGAGAGGAGATGACTAAAGATTAAAGAAAGAATCATTAGAGCCTGGTGGGCTGCTGTCTATGGGGTCACACAGAGTCGGACACGACTGAAGTGACGTAGCAGTAGCAGTCATGTTGGATCAGGACCCAACCTAATTACCTCATTTTAATTTGATTATCTCTGTAAGTTGTTCATTCTTCAGTCACGAAGTTGTGTCTAACTCTTTGTGACCCCATGGACTGCAGCACCTTCTTGAAAGTTATACTCAGTTTATGGGGCTTCTCTGGTAGCTCAGCTGGCAAAGAATCTGCCTGCAATGCAGGAGACCCCAGTTCAACCCCTGGGTCAGGCAGTTCTCCTGGAGAAGGGATAGGCTACCCACACTAGTATTCTTGGGCTTCGCTGCTGGCTAAGATGGTAAAGAACCTGCCTGCAATCAGGAGGTGTAAGAGACACCGGTTCAATCCCTGGGTCAGGAATATCCCCTGGAGGAGGGAATGGCAGCCCACTCCAGTATTCTTTCCTAGAGAATTCCCATGGACAGAGAAGGCTGATGGGCCACAGTCCATGGAGTCATAAAGAGTTGGACATGACTGAGCCACCAAGCACAGCACAGCATATTCCATTTGTAATTATAATAAAATATTGAGATTTCCATGAACAGAGGAACCTGACAGGCTACAATCCATGTGGTAGCAAAGAGTCAGATATGACTGACCCATTAACACACAGACACATTATCTATATTCCTGTGTTATGCAGTATATCCTTACAGCTTATGCAGTCTAATAGTTCATACCTCTTAAGCTTCTACCAGTGTACTGACCCCTCCCCCTTTCCTCTCCCCACTAATTTGTTCTCTATATCTGTGAATCTTCTTTTTTGTTATGCTTACTAGCCTGTTATATTTTTTAGATTCCACATATAAATGATCTCATGCAGTATTTGTCTTTGTCTGATTTATTTCACTTAGCGTAATGCCTTATAAGCCCATCCATGTTGCTGCAAATGGCAAAATTTCATTATTTTTATGGCTGACTACCATTCCATTGTATAAATATATAGTAAGTCCCCTACTTATGAATAATTTTCATTATGAAAGCATTTTCATTAAGTCCAGTTTGTTCGATAAGTCCAACAAACTTAGCCTAAGTACCCAACAAACACAATTGGCTGTATAGTACTGTACTATGATAGGTTTGTAATCCTCTTCACACAAATAATATGTACATAAAAAGGGAACAAAAAATAAAATGCATTTGATATTATACTACAGTATCTTAAAAGGTGAAGTAGTGCATTATGACAGCTGGCATTCAGGGGTTGGCATACACATTTCCACCTTTGAAAATATGTAATTTAAAGGGTTGTATGTAGGGGATTTACTATGTATCATATCTTCTTTATCCATTCTTCTCCTGATGGACACTTATGTTCTTTCCATATCTTGGTGATAGTAAATAATGCTGCTATCAACATTGGGGTGCATGTTTCTTTTCAAATTAGTATTTTTGTTTTGGGAGGTGTATACCCAGTAGTGGAGAAGGCAATGGCACCCCACTCCAGTACTCTTGCCTGGAAAATCCCATGGATGGTGGAGCCTGGTAGGCTGCAGTCCATGGGGTCGCTAAGAGTTGGACATGACTGAGTGACTTCACTTTCACTTTTCACTTTCCTGCATTGGAGAAGGAAATGGCAACCCACTCCAGTGTTCTTGCCTGGAGAATCCCAGGGATGGGGGAGCCTGGTGGGCTTCCGTCTATGGGGTTGCACAGAGTCGGACATAACTGAAACGACTTAGCAGCATACCCAGTAGTAGAATTGCTGAGTCAGATTATATGACTAATAAGTTGTTAATATGGCAACATTTATAAATCACCCATACAACTCAACATTGATAAAATCAAGTAACTGTTAAAAAATGGGAAAAAGAACTGAATAATCATTTTTTCAAAGAGGAAATGTGAATGGCCATTAGGAACATGGAAAGATATTCAACATCCTTAATCATCAGGGAAATGCAAATCAAAACTACAATGAAATATCACCTCACACCAGGCAGAATGGCTGTCATCTTAAAGAACACGGATAATGAATGTAGGTAAGGATATGGAGAAAAGGGAAACCTCATACACTGTCATGTCAGTCAGAATATAAATTGGTGCAGCCACTGTTATAACAGTAAGAAAGTTTCTCAGGAAACTAAAAATGAATTTTACCAGATTATTATTCTTAGAAGTGCTTCTCTAAAATGCCAGAGTCACCACTCATCTCTCTAGCCATCTAAATCAAAGAAGGATAGTTCTGTGCTGTAGAAGAATAAAAAGAAAAGCATATTCATTTGTATTTTTCCACACAGTCACAGATAATACTACATATACAAGTTAAAACTTAGCAAAACATGTGACATCCAAAAATATAATCTTATAAAATTCTGGCTCACTGAAGAGATTAATAAAAGCCATATCTTTAAAATCAGTCTAACTAGTTACAAAAATCAAAAATATCAAATCATTAAATTTATATTATGTTCAGCTGATCGTATGTTGAACTAAAGAAGTGTCAAATAACCACCAGGCAGTCACTTCCTCCTACTTCCACAACAAGAACATTAGCACTGTGTCAGCATTCTTTTGAGAAACGGAGTTTTACAGAGGAAGGAATCAAAGGCCAGTTCTAGAGTAATCAGTGCACACACACATACACTTTACACACACACACACACACACACATACACACACACAAAACAAAACCCACAATGCATGTTATATAGCTGAAATTAGGTACAGGCAGGGGATTATGGATATTTAGTGTTTATTACCACAATGGTCCTTCTTTTCTTTATAAAATCAGTTTTGAGATTTCAAGGTTTACAAATGAAGCTTTCAGTCTTCATCTGCAGAAATCATTTATGCATGCATTCATTAACACCTGTGCTCAATTGCTAGATAACAGTTTACCTTTGAAAAGTTTGAAAAATTATATGATATTCAGGTAGTGTGAAAAGATGACAAAGTAGAGAAACATGATAAAAAGAACAATGATTAAAGCTTTAGGCCATTCCAGGCTTGGTCACTTAACTGTCTTTTGGAATGTGATGTTTAAGTTAGAGTCTTCTCTGCATTTCTTCCTTTGTTCAATAGACAAATGTGTATTTAACCTGAGGGACTTTGCTAATATTAACTGCAAAACATGTAAGATTTCTAGCACACATTCCCTCAGCATTGGCATTTAACACATGAGAGCACATATTGCTGTTAATGAACTTTCTAGAAAACAAATACATAAAATTGATATGTAAAAGTACTGAAGTAATTTTAAATAGTTATTTCAAGTGTGATTTTTTTAAATCTAGGTGAAAGTATCATCTTTATTTGAGAAATGCTAATTGAATTATTTTTAATAAAGAAAAATGCTTTTTAGTAGAGAAAGGACTACTACTCAACATTTCAAAGTACAATTTAAACTTGAGGATGCAGCCCAAGTTACTCAGTCACTGCTCCCCATCTCCCTGTTACTCTTAATCCTCCTAGCCAATTTATTAGATACTTCATGAATCAAACGCCTTTTAATTTTCTATTTGTTTTACATATCTTATCCAGCCTCATATTTTGCTTTTAATTTTAAAACTAGGTCAGTGAAATGGCTTATTTTGATCTGTCTTAAAAGAAAAGAAAAATATTCTTCAGTTCACCGCTTACCCTATAAAAAAGTAAAAAAGAAAGAAAATATTGGATTTAATCTGTCATTTGCATGAACTGAATCTGTGGTGGTAAAGAAAGATATTAATGCTTCTACTGAACATTGTTTTTATCTTATAAACTTGGAGAAATTAGTACTGAATTTGTTGAGATTAGTATTGGTGCCCTTCTTGCTTCTCTAGGTCCCATGGTCACACCTTCTGGTTAGCACACCAGGATTCTAGAAAAGGATGGGATTCCACAAAGAGTGGTTTGCAGAACTCCCCCCACCTCCTTATTTACTCTGCAATATCTTGGGTGGTATAAAGCTATATATTCTATGGTATGTGGATTTCTGATGACTTTGTTGAGATTGATGAAGCTAATGTAAATATTATAAAATTAATAGAAACTTCTAAATATTATTGCAAGGATTTTAAAGATATAATAAGGCAAGTAAAAAAAGTAAAAATGGAATTTTCTCCTTGTTTTAGTACCCTTTTCATCAGCTACATTATAATACTTTTAAAAAAAATCTCACAAGGACCAGTCCCATATGTATATATACACACCTATACATACACCTCCAGTAGCATATTGGGCACATGCTGAGCTGGGGAGTTCATCTCTCAGCGTCATATATTTTTGTCTTTTCATACTATTTATGAGATTTTCAAGGTAAGAATGCTGAAGTGGTTTGCCATTTCCTTCTCTAGTGGACGATGCTTTGTCAGAACTCTTCACCATGACCCTTCCGTCTTGGGTGGCTCTACACAGCATGGCTCATAGTTTAATTGAGTTAGACAAGGCTGTGGTCAATGTGATCAGTTTGATTAGTTTTCTGTAATTGTGCTTTTCATTCTGTCTGCTCTCTGAGGGATAAAGACAAGAGGCTTGTGGAAGCCTCCTGATGGGAGGGACTAGCTGTAAGGAAAACTGGGTCTTGCTCTGGTGGGCAAGGCCATACTCAGTAAATTTTTAATCCATTTTTCTGCTGATGGGTGTAATTGTATTCCCTCCCTGTAGATTGGCCTTATGCCAGCACACAAGGGCTCCCAGGACTGTTGTCAGTGCATCTGACCTTGCAGCAGGCCTCTGTTGACCCACACCTCTCAGGAGACTCCCAGAAAAAGCCAAGTTTGGCTCAGTCTCTTGTGGGGTCACTGCTCCTTTCTCCTGGGTCCTGGTGTGCCCAAGGTTTTGTTGTGCCCTCAAAAAGTCTGTTTCCCTAGTCCTGTGGAAGTTCTGTAATTAAATACTACTGGCCTTCCTCCTGAGAAACCTGTATGCAAGTCAAGAAGCAACAGTTAGAACCAGACATGGAACAATGGACTGGTTCTAAATTGGGAAAAGGGTATGCCGAGGTGGTACAATGTCAGCCTGCTTATTATTATATGCAGTGTACATCATGTGACATGCTGGGATGAAGGAATCACAAGCTAGAATCAAGTTGCCTGGATAAATATCAATAACCTCAGACATGCAGATGACACCACCCTTTTGGCAGAAGGTAAAGAGGAACTAAAGAGCCTTTTGATGAAAGTGAAAAAGGAGAGTGAAAAAGCTGGCATAAAACTCAGCATTCAAAAAACTAATATCATGGTATCTGCTCCCATTGTTTCATGGTGAATAGATGGGGAAACCATGGAAACTGTGACAGACTTTATTTTCTTGGGCTCTAAAGTCACTGTTGATGGTGAGTTAGTCATGAAAGTAAAAGATGCTTGCTCCTTGGAAGAAAAGCAATGACAAATCTAGACAGTATATTAAGAGTATTACTTTGCTGACAGAGGTCCATATAGTCAAAGCTATAGTGTTTTCAGTAGTTATGTGTAGATGTGAAAGTGGTATCATAAAGAAAGCTGAGCACTGAAGAATTGATACTTTTGAACTGTGGTGTTGGAGAAGTCTCCTGACAGTCCTTGGGACTGCAAGGAGATCAAACCAGTCAATCTTAAAGGAAATCAATCCTGAATATTCACTGGAGGGACTGATGCTGAAGCTGAATCTCAAATACTTTGGCCACCTGAGGCAAAGAGCTGACTTATTAGAAAAGACCAGGATGCTGGGACAGATTGAGGCAGAAGGAGAAGGGGAAGACAGGATGAGATGGTTGAATGGCATTACCGACTCAATGGACATGAGTTTGAGTAAACTCCAGGAGATGATGAAAGACAGGGAAGCCTCTTGTCACAAAGAGTCGGACATGACTGAGTGACTGAACCATAACAAAATACGTACATATGTATGTTATATGTTTATGTCCCTGTTGGATTTCCCAGGTGACAGTAGTGGTAAAGAACTTGCCTTCAATGCAGGAGACATAAGAGACATGGGTTTGATCCCTGGGTCAGGAAGACTCCCTGGAGGAGTGCATGGCAACCCACTCCAATATTCTTGCCTGGAGAATCCCATGGACAGAAGAACCTGGTGGGCTACAGCCCATGAGTTCATAAAGAATCAGATATGATTGAAACAACTTAGTATACACAAACATGTATTTGCATATTATGTATATACATACATGTTTATATATATATATATATATATATATTGATTTGAGGTATACATATATAAATTTTAGTACATATTAAATTTACACACATATATAATTTTAAGATGGAAATGTTTCAATATATTCATTATTAACAATTATCCACAACAAATATATACTGTCTCTTGATATTTTAATTATGATAATATGCCTATTTTCTTGATGAAGAGTAATTGTAAATTCATTGGAAATAAATATATAAATAAATATGGTCTCTAAAATTAGAGACAACTGACCTCTGTGATTTCCAAATCAATGAGTAAGCAGTCATTGATTTGAATTTTAAGATATTTTAAAAAGTATATTTATTTATTAGTACATTTAGTAAAAAAAATGTTCAACTTATGAATATGTATGTAAATCTGAGAGAACTGACTATAATCTATTTTCAGAGAATTAAATTTGGAATGAGGTATATCACATTCTTAACCAAAGTATTTTTTCTGAAGTCTATAGAACCAAATTGGTAAAGCATCACTGTCATACTGTAGTGAGAAGTGGTGCTTTAGTGATGTTTTAAAGAATTTCCTATGTGAGCCTGAGTTAAAGTGATGGGGATACCAGACCATCTTACCTGTCTCCTGAGAAAACTGTATATGGGTCAAGAAGCAACAGTTAGAACCCTGTGTGGATCAATTCTTGGTTAAGAATTGAGAAGGGATTATGACAGTACTGTCTGCTGTCATCCTGTTTATGTAACCTATACACTGAGCACATCATGAGATATTTTGGGCCAGATAAGTTAAAAGCTGGAATCAACATAGACAGGAGAGAAGTCGGCAACCTGAGATATGTGTATGATACCACTCTAATGGCAGAAAGCGAAGAGGAACTAAAGAGCCTCTTGATGAGGGTGAAGGAAGAGAGTGAAAGTGAACTTAAAACTAAATGTTTAAAAAAACTAAGATCATGGCATCTGGCCCCACTATTTCATTGCAAATAGAATGGGAAAAGGTGGAAGTAGTGACAGATTTTCTCTTCTTGGGCACAAAATCACTGCAGACGCTGACAGCAGTCGTGAAATCAGAAGACAGTTGCTTCTTGGCAGGAAAGCTATGACAAATGTGGATGGTGTGTTGAAAAGCAGAGACATTACTCTACCTACAAAGGTTCATATAGTCAAGGCTATGGTCTTCACAGTGGTCATGTAAGATTGTGAGACATGGACTGTAAAGTAGGTAGAACTCCAAAGAATTCATGCCTTGGAACTGTGGTGCTGGAGAAGACTCCTAAGAGTCACTTGGACAGCACAAGTATGAAAAGGGAAATCAACCCTGAATACTCATTGAAAGGACTGATGCTGAAGCTAAAGCTCCAATATTTTAGCCACCTGATGCGAACAGCCAAATCACTGGAAAAGTCCCTAATGCTGGAAAGATTGAGGGCAGGAGAAGAGGGCATCAGAGGCTGAGATGGCTGGATGGTATCATCAATGAAATGAACATGAACTTGTGCAAACTGTGGCAGATGATGAGGGACAGGGAGGCCTGGAGTGCTGCAGTCCATGGAGTCACAAAAAGTTGAAAATGACTGTGCAACTGAACAGCAACAACAACATATTTTATGATCATTTTCTCAATTCACTCTACAGACAAGTAAATCTCTTTTCTTTTTTTTTTCTGTTTTTTAAATTAAATTTTATTTTATTTTTTAACTTTACAATGTTGTATTGGTTTTGCCATATGTCAAAATGAATCTGCCACAGGTATACATGTGTTCCCCATCCTGGACCCTCCTCCCTCCTCCCTCCACATACCACCCCTCTGGATCGTCCCAGTGCACCAGCCCCAAGCATCCAGTATCGTGCATTGAACCTGGACTGGTGACTCGTTTCATATATGATATTTTACATGTTTCAATGCCATTCTCCCAAATCGTCCCACCCTCTCCCTCTCCCACGGAGTCCAAAAGACTGTTCTATACATCAGTGTCTCTTTTGCTGTCTCGTATACAGGGTTATTCTTACCATCTTTCTAAATTGCATATACTGTATTGGTGTTTTTCTTTCTGGCTTACTTCACTCTGTATAATAGGCTCCAGTTTCATCCACCTCATTAGAACTGATTCAAATGTATTCTTTTTAATGGCTGAGTAATACTCCATTGTGTATATGTACCACAGCTTTCTTATCCATTCATCTGCTGATGGACATCTAGGTTGCTTCCATGTCCTGGCTATTATGAATAGTGCTGCGATGAACATTGGGGTACACGAGTCTCTTTCAATTCTGGTTTCCTCTGTGCGTATGCCCAGCAGTGGGATTGCTGGATCATAAGGCAGTTCTATTTCCAGTTTTTTAAGGAATCTCCACACTGTTCTCCATAGTGGCTGTAAAAGAATGAAACTAGAACACTTTCTAACACCATACACAAAAATAAACTCAAAATGGATTAAAGATCTCAACGTAAGACCGGAAACTATAAAACTCCTAGAGGAGAACATAGGCAAAACACTCTCCAACATACATCACAGCAGGATCCTCTATGACCCACTTCCCAGAATATTGGAAATAAAGGCAAAAATAAACAAATGGGACCTAATTAAACTTAAAAGCTTCTGCACAACAAAGGAAACTATAAGCAAGCAAGGTGAAAAGACAGCCTTCAGAATGGTAGAAAATAATAGCAAATGAAGCAACTGACAAACAACTAATCTCAAAAATATACAAGCAACTCCTACAGCTCAATTCCAGAAAAATAAATGACCCAATCAAAAAATGGGCCAAAGAACTAAATAGACATTTCTCCAAAGAAGACATACAGATGGCTAACAAACACATGAAAAGATGCTCAATATCACTCATTATCAGAGAAATGCAAATCAAAACCACTATGAGGTACCATCTCACGCCAGTCAGAATGGCTGAGATCTAAAAGTCTACAAGCAATAAATGCTGGAGAGGGTGTGGAGAAAAGGGAACCCTCTTACACTGTTGGTGGGAATGTAAATCTCTTTTCATATAGGTGGAATATAGCAATAATTTATACAATTTTAATACATAGTTGAGTTGTTAAGTAAAATCATAAAAATTTACCCCAAGTTAGCATGTTTGTACAAACGTATATTATTTCTCTTTATCTTTCCCCCACTCATTTCTTCCCTCCCTCCCTCTGTCTCTCTCATGAACATGCAAACATACCTTTTTCCTTTTTTTTAAGTATAGATGTGTGAAGTATCTAAGAGCTATGTATTTGCCTGTATGTCCTCATGGCCGCCACTCCTGACCTTGGACGTGGAGTATCTTCTCTCAGACAATTGTCACTCCAGTGCTGCACAGACTAAAAGATGATGCTGAGAAAGTGCTGCACTCAGTATGACACCAAATTTGGAAAACTCAGCAGTGGCCACAGAACTGGAAAAGGTCAGTTTTCATTTCAATCCCAAAGAAAGGCAATACCAAAGAATCCTCAAACTACTGCACAATTGCACACATCTCACATGCTAGTAAAGTAATGCTCAAAATTCTCCAAGCTGCTGCTGCTAAGTCACTTCAGTCATGTCCGACCCCATAGATGGCAGCCCACCAGGCTTCCCTGTCCCTGGCATTCTCCAGGCAAGAACACTGGAATGGGTTGCCATTTCCTTCTCCAATGCATGAAAGTGAAAAGTGAAAGTGAAGTCACTCAGTTGTGTCCGACTCTTAGCGACCCCATGGACTGCACCCTACCAGGCTCCTCTGCCCATGGGATTTTCCAGGCACAGCCTTCTCCAATTCGCCAAGCTAGGCTTCAACAGTACATAAACTGTGAAATTCCAGATGTTCAACCTGGTTTTAGAAAAGGCAGAGGAACCAGAGATCAAATTGCCAACATCTGCTAGATCATGGAAAAAGGAAGAGAGTTCCAGAAAAACATATATTTCTGCTTTATTGACTATGCCACGCCTTTGATTGTGTGGATCACAATAAACTGTGGAAAATTCTGAAAGAGATGGGAATACCAGACCACCTCACTGGCCTCTTGAGAAACCTATATGCAGGTCAGGAAGCAACAGTTAGAACTGGACATGGAACAACATACTGGTTCCAAATATAAAAAAGAGTACATCAAGGTTATACAATGTCACCCTACTTATTTAACTTATATGCAGAGTACATCATGAGACATGCTGGGCTGGAAGAAGCACAAGCTGGAATCAAGACTGCCTGGAGAAATATCAATAACCTCATATATGCAGATGAAACCACCCTTATGGCAGAAAGTGAAGAGGAACTAAAAAACCTCTTGATGAAAGTGAAGGAGGAGAGTGAAAAAGCTGGCTTAAAGCTCAACATTCAGAAAACTAAGATTATGGCATCCGGTCCCATCACTTCATGAGAAATAGGTGAGAAAACAGTGGAAACATTGTCTGACTTTATTTTTCTGGGCTCCAAAATCACTGCAGATGGTGACCTCAGCCGTGAAATTAAAAGACGCTTCCTCCTTGGAAGGAAAGTTATGACCAATCTAGATGGCATATTCAAAAGCAGAGACATTACTTTGCCAACAAAGGTCCGTCTAGTCAAGGCTATGGTTTTTCCAGTGGTCATGTATGGATGTGAGAGTTGGACTGTGAAGAAAGCTGAGCGCCGAAGAATTGATGCTTTTCAACTGTGGTGTTGGAGAAGACTCTTGAGAGTCCCTTGGACTCAAGGAGATCCAACTAGGGTGTTCTTTGGAAGGACTGATGCTGAGACTGAAACTCCAGTACTTTGACCACCTCATGCGAAGAGCTGACTCACTGGAAAAACTCTGATGCTGGGCGGGATTGGGGGCAGGAGGAGAAGGGGATGACAGAGGATGAGATGGCTGGATGGCATCACCAACTTGATGGACATGAGTTTGATAAACTCCGGGAGTTGGTGATGCACAGGGAGGCCTGGCGTGTTGCTGCAATTCATGTGGTTGCAAAGAGTCGGACATGACTGAGCGTTTGAAAAGAACTGAACTGAAAGGATTAAACATGGATTCAGCTGAATTCAAACTTGTTCAGGGTCAGCCTGTTACCAGAAGCAAAGTTCTTGAGAACATGTTTATTTCTCAGCCAGCATTCATTTCAGATTGAGAGACTGATCAAAATCTCAATTCAGCTAATGGCAAAGAATAAGAAGACATTTGTAAAAGGATTGCTTGAACAGAACTGTTTTCACCAAACTTTTTTCTGACATTAGTAAAAATTTAAGTCTTTAGCAATATAGGACTTGGAAATTGATTGAAATGAGATTGTAAATGCAATGACTCTATCTTACAGGGCATTCAGTAATTGTGTAGAGAAATGAACTTCCATATATTAAAATGAGGAATTTTAAGACTGTTCTCAGTTGAATTCCTGCATCTTCTGATTTCATGGCTAGTGTGAAAACAAGGCAGATTGTTACCCCAAAGAAGGCAAAATACAGGATCTTTGATTTATTGCTTGCATATTAATCACTATTCAGTTAGAAGTCATACTCAACAGAAATATTGATATGGCTGTGTATGAGTTACAAGTGTGTGCACATAAATTAGAAATAAGGTTCTTTAAAATCATGAAACATATCTGTAATGAAAAACACTTCATGAAAGATTTTAGACTTATTTGAGAACATCTGTTCAGAGAAGATTTTTTTTTTTTTTCCCAAGATAAATTTATTGATCCTGAAAGGTTCTGGAAATAGCGGGTAAGGTGCTCTCTTGCCTTTAGGGAAGGGCATAGTTTCAGATTCATCTTATGCTGCCTCAAATTAATAGTATTCAGCTTTCAAATGAAAAGAAACTCCATCTGGTTCCCTTGGAGAATCCATATATTATCCTCACTGTCATAAATATGTAAGTGCATTGTTGCTCGAGAAATATATCCAGGAGTAGTGAACTATAATTAAAGACAATGCACATAAACTATTGTTTAACCACTCATTCTTATCTATATCACTTAAATTGTATCAGCAAATATTTAATAGTAGTTGCTGGACAGACTAAAAGGAACAAAAGACCTAGCTGTGTTGATGTCAACTGGCTTCCATCCTTTATCACTTTTCCAGGGCTCCTGTAACAAAATACCACAGACTGGCTGGCTTAAGAAACAGAAATTTATTTTCTCACATTTCTGGAGGATAGAAATTTAATATGAGGTTGTGGGTAGATCTGCCTTCTACTGAGGCCTCTCTCCTTGGCATGCAGGTGGTTGGCTGTCTTTTTTTCATGTCCTTACATGGTCATCCTTGTCTGTGTGTTTCCCCTGTCTCTGTTTATCTGTCCAAAATTCCTCCTCCACCCCCACCCCCATTTTTTTTGGTGGCACCCTGTGGCATCTAGGATCTTTGTAACCAGATGAGGGATTGAACCCATAACCTCTGCATTGCAAGAGTCTTAACCACTAGACTATCAGGGACTTTCCAAATGTCCTCTTACAAGAACACTAGTCATAGTGGATTGACTGTGCTAAGTTGCTCAGTCATGTCTGACTCTTTGTGACCTCAGGGGCTGTATCCCTCCTGGTTCCTCTGTTCTTAGGATTCTCCAGGCAACAGCAGTGGAGTGGGTTGCCATTTCCTCCTCCAGGGGATCTTCCTGACCCAGGGATCGAGCCCACTTCTCATAGGTCTCCTGCATTGGCAGGCAGGATCCTCACCACTAGTTCCACCTGGTAAGCCACATACTGGATTGGGGCTCCCCGTGAGTCACCTCTTATAAAGGCCTTGTCTTCAAAAACGGTCACATATTGATGTACTTGGAGGTCAGCTCTTCAACGTGGGGATATTGAAGGGCACATAGTTCATCCCAAAACATATTTTAATCCTTCACAGGAGGAGTCAACCACCTTGAACATAGTTGTTTATGTAAGAAGTTTTCTTTCAAGCTTTTATTGATTAGTATCATTGTCCAAAAGTTCAATTTTGTTAAAATTAAAAAGAAATGAATGTGTGTTGGTAACTTACACTAAGTTCTATCCACTTTTTCCACCATAAGCATCTTGATTCCAAAAATCATCTTCTCTCAGATGTTTTGCCAACAGGTTTGTAATCTTTTGGCTCCCACTTTTATAAATCTGGCATCTTTACATTTCTGTACCTTAATACCTTCCTTAAAAAGGCAAGAACCCTATAAGAACACTATAAGCAGGGATTATGCTTTAAATATTTATATAACCTGAGCATGAATACATAGTTCTTTAAATTAATGAAACCAACATATATTTCACAATAGCCAGATTCTCAGATTTAAATCATTTGCTTGCTTTGCACTTCAAATCACTTGAAAATAACAATCAGTGGTCAAAGAATTAAGTGATGTTGTAATTAAAATTCTGCTTATTTATTTTACCTGGAATGATAATTTACTCATTAGAAATGTCCATATAGTAAATTTGTTTTGTGTATTATAACATCTGCCTTTAGGAATACTGTTAGTTGATATCTTTTGTTTGATTATTCACTGTACCCTTTTTCATCTGATATCATCATGACCTTTTGTAGAAAGTATTAATACATATAAACAAATAAATTATTTTCAGAATTTTATGTTTTCTCTCTATATTCATGACTTAAAACTTTTTAGCTTTATAGTAAATTATTGTAAGTCAAATATATACTAGAAAATTGATGCTTGTTCAAAAGCATGCAGCAATTATCAATGAGTTAATTTATAAATGATGATTTTGAATTGTGGTGCTGGAGAAGACTCTTAAGAGTCGCTTGGACAGCAAGGAGATCAAACCAGTCAATCCTAAAGGAACTCAACCCTGAATATTCATCGAAGAGACCTAGTTTTGAAGCTGAAGGTCCAGGACTTTGGCCACCTGATGCAAAGAGCTGACTCACTGGAAAAGATCCTGATGCTGGGAAAGATTGAAGGCAAAATGAGAAGGGGGCAGAAGAGGATGAGATGGTTAGATAGTATCACCAACTCAATGGACATGAATTTGAGCCAACTCCTGGAGACAGTGGAGGACCCCAGGGAGCCTGGTGTGTTACAGTCCGTGGGGTTGCAGAGTCAGACATGATTCAGTGACTGAATAGGGCCAACATTAATCCTAATCAGGATTATTAGACATAAATAGGATTAGACATTGTTCCTAGGATCACACAAAAAACATACAGAATTCTTTCTTACACAAGGAATACCAAATGTGCTTTAAATTTCATGCATTTTGGTTAAATTCCTACTCTGTGCTGTACTACACTCTAGCGATAAGCTTTGTAGATAAAGACTAATCACACTTAAACAGTTTTTATCATTTGAAGGTAAGCAAATAATTCCTCAGCACCTTTTGGGTAAACCAGGTTGCAAATCCTGTGTCCTGCCTCTACAGAGTTAAGATGTCCTTATGGGTAACTGAAAAGAAAGTAAGAACTATATCAGTAGGTATAAATTATTACATGTATTCTATTCATATAAGCCATAGTCTTATACATTCCATATCAGTTCCTGAGTTCATAGTAAGCTAATGGGAAACAAAGTTAGAGAAAATATAATATGTAATTAGTTCTTGAGGCTTCTCAGCATTGTCTAATTTCTACATTTTCTCCATGTTGGCTTCTTAGGTTGTTATTTTTATTTAGTCACTAAGTCATGTCTGACTCTTTGAGACCCCATGGACTGTAGCCCACCAGGCTGCTCCGTCCATGTGATTTTCCAGGCAGGAATACTGGAATGGGTTGCCATTTCCTTCTCCAGCAGATCTTCTTGACCCAGGGATTGAACCCATTTCTCCTGCATTGCAGGATTCTTAACCACCGAGCCACCAGGGAAGCCCACTTTGTCAGGTACTACATACAAATCCCTGGTAGTTCATCACTTTTTATTATCCAGTGAATGACAACCACCTAATTAAAAAAGTGAACCCAAGGTGAGTTTTATTAAAATAATTTTTCCTAGTACCTCTTTTCTGTCCTGTTGATGATTTTGTTTATATTCCTTCAGAAATGTATCTGTTGTTTTCAGGAAACTATCTCACTGCATTTTTCCATTTGATTTTTAGCTGCCTCTTATGTGTTCCTTATAAGATTATAAAGCCTTTCCCCAGCTACTTTCGCAACACTCCAGGGTTTCATGAAGCCTGTCTTACTTCTGTGCATATGGAAGGTCATAAAGAAATGAATTAATGTGCTAATGAAAAGTTACCAACAGTGAATTTCTCCATAGCTAATCCTACGTTTTATTAATGTTCTACAAAATGAAAGAATTTCAAATTAAAACAAGGCTACCATTATGATTATTGAAAACCTCTTAAAATTATCATTCACTGTTAAATATGTAATTTTATGGTGATATTAATAATTATATCCCATATGTCAAAAATTTGGGAAATAATAACTTTGTGTTCTGTTGAGCCCATTATGTTAAAGGCCTAATGGCAGATTAACTGAAATGAACATGCTAGTTGTTAAAGTCACTCAGTGGCTATCAATCTAGATCTTAATATGTTTAATTACGTTAATGCCAGTCAATTAGTCAAGCAGCTTAGCTTCATCTATTTCTTGGCTCTACTGATGATAGAATTGTAAACGTTTATACATGAGAAAGCGAGAAGTCAGCCAACATGCATCAAAGGACAACATGAAATTATCATCCATTTCTAAGAAAGAATTCCCATGTACTTTGGGAAAATTGCAAACTTTGGAGTCAATTAGCTGGTCATTGTTCTCTAAACTATATGTGAAAAGACGTTCCAAGGTGAACATTCTATAATACACAGTGTCAACATTTCCTAGATGGGTTTGATGAGCTACATAGCTCTAACGAAAGGAATTGGATTTGTTTTGATTGAAAAAGTTGCTAAATGGGAGTTGTTGGGTTTTATTCAATGTAATGGAACATTGTAGTAACAGACAAAAATGGCTGTCTTGGAATTTAAATTTGATGTATCTAATAGAGAATTGGAAATGAAATCTTGGGAAACAAAGCACTTAGTTGGAAAGATGACCAAGGGGCATAATAAGAATGCTCTCGGCAAGAGACTGTAAACTAGTTGAACACTTGTTCCCAGTGGCGTGTAGGAAGAAGTGGTCATGACGACTGTAAACTAGTTGAACACTTGTTCTCAGTGGCGTGTAGGAAGAAGTGGTCATGACTTGTTTTTCCTTTTCCTTTTTTTTAAAGTTTATCACTCTCACTCTCTTCCCCCTTCATTCCTTGTCAAGCTCTGCCAATGTTAACATTTAAATTCTGGTTCATACTGAATACTATTGCACATTTAGCTAATTCATTTATTCCCCTTTCAAATAAGTATTCTGTTCACCAATGGTTTATATTAATATTCATTCAAAAAGTATATTTGGTCACATACATATGCCACACAATATATATGTATCTTAGACACAAAGATTACCTCCCTTTCCATCACTGTCTCTTTTCCCTTCTATGTTGGCATTTCCTTAGTGTTGTTGTTTTTAATGTTTTACTCCTCACGATGAGTATTATTATTTCTTTAGCATGTAGTCATTTTTAAGAAGATTGTTTAGGAGAAAATCTCCATGAAATATTAACAAGTGTAGGAGGATGGGACCCAATTAATCCCAAATCATGAGTGAAAACCTTTTTGTTCAGGATAGCCAGAGATTTTTAGTGAAGACACCTGAAAACACAATTTAAATAATGAAAATATTTTATTCTTTTTCACTTGTCACTTTCAAGTTACTTGATGTTTATTAATTCCATGCTTATTGAGCAATGCATTATCTTACTGTCTAAACATAAATCTAATGAGATTTTATAATAAAGGGCTAAAGAGGTAGTATAATAAACTTGTGGTGATTACAAACACACACACAAATACATTCACTCACACAGTAAATTTACAGTTGTGTCGTTTGCCAACAAAATTCTCCTAATAAACTATCATCAAAACAAAGGCCTGAAGTCCTTATTTCTAAATGTTTTCATACTGAAGACCAGGGTTGAGATTTTGAACTAAAGAAAAAATTATAATGACTTTGTTTGATATTGGTATGGCAACAATGAACGGATATAAACTAGCAACCTGATCTAAGACTCTAGTACCTTCTTTGTGCAAAGGTTTTGTGACTCACTTGTTCCATGATTCTAGGCATGCTTTTTGCCTCTCTCAGTTTGCTTATGTGAGTCAGCTTGTCAAGATATGATTTTGGAAAGAAGTACCTTGGTCAAACATTTTGGAATTGAAAAGGAACTGATATATAAGAAATTAGCTAGAAAATAATGTGGGAAATAAATCTGTTTTAAGATTGGAGAGGTTTAGACCTGTAACACAAAGGAGAATAATTTAACCTGTGAACTGAATATTATAACCATTCTACCTTCTTAATTGTATTGAAGTGTTTTACATTAGCATTTGTGAAAATGCATGTTGAAGGGTGAAACAGTATAAGTCGTATGAAGGTTTTATCATCATTATCATTATCACAAATGCCTCCTATATATAATTGTATACTGAATGGCTGGGTGTAATATATTCTTTTTTAATTTAGTTTTTAACTGGAGGAAAATTGCCTTACAAATATTGTGTTTGTTTCTGGCATACAACAACACAAATCAACCATAATTGTACACATATCGCCTCCCTCCTGAACCTGCTTCCCCTCCACCAATCCACCCTCTAGGCTACCACAGAGTTCTTAGCTGGGCTCCCTGTGTTATATAGCAACTTCTCATTAGCTATCTATTTTACACATGGTAGTGTATATATGTTGCTGCTTTTTAATTACAATCCAGATAGATTTTTAAAAATTTATTTGTTATAGAATTTTTTTTAGAAAATTAAAATGATCAGGCCAATTTGCTGCACAATTTTTAAAAGAGATTTAGAACATCCAAATTAACTCTCCAAATTCTTCTGAAAACTTAAAGGAAAAAAGAGGACATCTGTGTTTTGAGCTAATCAGTTCAGTTCAGTTGCACAGTTGTGTCCGACTCTTTGCAACCCCGTGGACTGCAGCACTCCAGGCTTCCCTGTCCATCACCAACTCCCGGAGCTTGCTGAAACCCATGTCCGTCGAGTCGGTAATGCCATCCCAACATCTTATCATCTGTCATCCCCTTCTCCTCCTGCCTTCAACCTTTTCCAGCATCAGGGTCTTTTCCAAGGAGTCACTTCTTCTCATCAGGTGGCCAAAGCATTGGAGCTTCAGCTTCAGCATCAGTCCTTCCAATGAATATTCAGGACTGATTTCCTTTAGGATTGACTGGTTTGATCTCCTTGAAGTCCAAGGGACTCTCAAGAGTCTTCTTCAAAAGTATAGTTCAAAAGCATAAATTCTTCAGGGCTCAGCTTTCTTCATAGTCCAACTCTCACATCTATACATGACTACTGGAAAAACCATAGCTTTGACAAGAAGGACCTTTGTCAGCAAAGTAATGTCTCTTTTTTAATATGCTGTCTAGTTTGGTCAAAGCTTTTCTTCCAAGGAACAAGTGTCTTTAATTTCATGGCTGCAGTCACCATCTGCAGTGATTTTGGAGTCCCCCAATGTAAAGTCTGTCACTGTTTCCATTGTTTCCCCATCTATTAACCATGAAATTATGGGACCAGATGCCATGGTGTTCAGTGAGCTAATAGATGTATAAAATGATATCTCTATGAGTACTAGGATAGAAAAGTTATGAGGATACATTATATACACACACACACACACACGTCTAGTGCTCTTGAGACTGATCAATGTGGACATTTCTGCCTATTCATAAGATTTGAACCATGCATCTATATTGTAATATTAAACCAGTCTGGCCTTCCCAGGTGGCGCTAGTGGTTACCAATCTGCCTGCTAATGCCGTAAACCTAAGAGTTGCAGGTGTGATCCCTTGGCTGTGAAGAACCTCTGGAGGAGGGCACAGCAACTCACTCCAGTTTTCTTGCCTGGAGAATTCCATGGACAGAAAAGCCTCACGGGCTATAGTCCATATGGTTTCAGATTTGGACACAACTGAAGCAACTTAGCATGCCTGCATGTGTTAAACCAGTTACTTGAATATCTGGGCTTATGATGCATTGTTTATCATTCCTTCCATTGATTTGATGCAGAAATTTGGCCACTGGTAAAAACTCCAAGCTACAATTTTCCCCATAGGACAGCATAAAAGGTTTTAGGAAAAAATGTGCTATGGTGATTCTTAAAATAGGATTTCCACAGAAAGTGGAACTTCCTTTATGAATATGAAATTAACTGTCGCTCTTAAGATTTATTTTGTCTTCTCCATTTTCTTAGCATTTAGAGAGAGAAGACTTTAGTTCTAATCTTATTTATTAAATGTAATACATATTTGTTTTTTTTGCTGTTAATGATATTTATTTATTAACTCTATCAAATATTTGAAAAATCTACAAGGAATTACTGTGCCTGATTCAAGAGAGAACATAAAGAATGCAAAAGTTTCAACAGCTATTGGATTTTTATAAGGTGAGATCATTTGTGACTGAAAAATATTTGCAGAAAAATTCTAGACTGAAATTCCTTAGAGGAGAAGCATCTAAATTAGGTCTTAGGTCACTTTTTAAGCATTTAGAACACCATAGTTTGCAAGTTAAACAAGGATGGAATGAGAAAAAACAAAGGTGGCTAGAAATACAACATGGGTTTTACTTTCAAATAACTTAGAGTGACATGGAATATGTCACATGAATACATAATTATAGATAGCATCAGTTATCCATTTTTAACATGCACAATAAAAAAACACAGGGTATTTAATTCAATCATGATTATGGATACAAAAATATTCATCGAAATAAGAATAGATATAAGGCAGAAGGAGAAGGAAATGGCAACCAGTTCCAAGAGTCTCTCCTGGAGGATTTCATGGACAGAGGAGCCTGGTGTTGTACTGTCCATGGATTGGCAGAGTCCGACACGACTGAGCGACTGAGCACACACACACCATATCCCTGACAAACTATAACTTCTCCTTGATGGCCAGCAGTTCTGTTCACCTGAAAAAGGCACTAGATAAATTTTGCTTATCACCTTTTTAAATTCCTAAAAGCAAGTTGCTATCACGATTAAATAATGAATTTTGTAATCTGCTTTATGTATACAAAATGTAATTTATTAGTTTTGGGTGTTGTAATAGTTTCCAAAGTGACACGAGGTGGTAGGTTAAAGCTAGGATATTAATTCTTTTTTATTCAGTACATATAATCATGGAGTGTTCTATTTTCTTAGCTATAATATTAAAAGACAACTAAATGCTCAAACTTTTTCAGTGACCTATGATGGTTTTGAGCATTCCAGGTAAGGTGTAGTATTTCTTCCCTAAGGTATATCAGGGATCATCCACGTGGCACACAGATACGGTGTTTTCACTCTTCATCCTTTGTCTTCATTTTCTCCCATTATCACCATGTTTCACTATCACTTAACAAATGTTTGTGTTAAACAGGGTAAGTAGAGATGCTTCGGTTTTGATTGTTGTGGCATACTTCCAGGGTATGTGCTGTGAGTAGCTGTAGCAAGTTATTCACATAAAATTATTGTTTGATGGTGAAAATATTTATTTCTGTTCAAGTGCCTCATGATTCGAATTTTGTATGGTGAATTAAAATATTGCCTAATATTAATGGTTTCATAAACCATTAAAAAATAAAACAATTGAAAAATATAAGGCAATGACAAATTGAACTTGTTCTAAGCATAAAATTATATTATTTTAAGAAATTTAATGTAAAGCATCAAATAAAAGAGATTTTAAAAGACTTGTAATTGATAAGTACATAAGTGTTAGTCATTCAGTCTTGTCCAACTTTTGCAACCCCATGGACTGTAACCCCCCAGGCTCCTCTGTTCATGGATTCCCCTGGCAAGAGTACTGGAGTGGGTTGCCATTGCCTTCCCCAGGAGATCTTCCCAACCCAGGAGTCGAACCTGGGTCACCGGCATTCTTTACCATCTGAGCCACCAGGGACTCCCCCCAAATAATTGATAACTTCTATAATACATGTAAAAAAAAGTTACTATAAAAAGGATGGTGAGGAGAGAGTGAGATGTATGGAAAAAGTGACATGGAAACTTACACTACCATATATAAAATAGATAGCCAACAGGAATTTGCTGTATGGCTCAGGAAACTCAAACAGGGGCTCTGTATCAACCTAGAGGGGTGGGATGGGGAGGGAAATGGGAGGGAGGTTCAAAAGAGAGGGTATTTATATGCATACCTATGATTGATTCATGTTGAGGTTTGACAGAAAACAACAAAATTCTGTAAAGCATTTATCCTTCAATTAAAAAAAAAGAGGATTGGTATGCAATAATCAAAGTAAAGTAGCTTTGCTGCTGCTAAGTCGCTTCAGTCGTGTCCAACTCTGTGCGACCCCATAGACGGCAGCCTACCAGGCTCCCCCGTCCCTGGGATTCTCCAGGCAAGAACACTGGAGTGGGTTGCCATTTCCTTCTCCAATGCATGAAAGTGAAAAGTGCAAGTGAAGTTGCTCAGTCATGTCCGACTCTTAGTGACCCCATGGACTGCAGCCTACCAGGCTCCTCTGTCCATGGGGTTTTCCAGGCAGAAATACTGGAGTGGGTTGCCATTGCCTTATCCAAAAGTAACTTTACTACCAAGCAAAATAAATAGTTTAAAACAAAACACCATATAGTAATGAGCACATTTGATAGTGAAATAGTAAATATATGCTCATTAAGTCACACGTGTTAACAATCATCACTTCTATTCAGTGTTATATGACAATCCTGAGTAGATATATAGACTATATTTATGAAGCTTGAGTGTTCAGTTCAGTTCAGTTGCTCAGTCGTGTCCGACTTTTTGTGACCCCATGAATTGCAGCATGTCCGGCTTCTCTGTCCATCATCAACTCCTGGAGTCCACCCAAACCTATGTCCTATCACCTATGTCGGTGATGCCATCCAACCATCTCATCCTCTGTCGTCCCCTTCTCCTCCTGCCCTCAAACTTTCCCAGCATCAGGTTCTTTTCAAATGTGTCAGCTCTTCACATACCATTTTTAAGCTATGTTAATTGTAAATGTTCTTGTTCTTCATATAGTTTAGACAATGGAATGTATCATTAAACTGTTTTTCCAGTGTTACAGATTTAAGAAAAGGTCTTAATCTGGTAGCTTTTATTAGCATTCCCTATATTACGGGAAAAGTTAATTTTCTTATTAATATATATAAGGACAGTTTGCATTTGTTTTTATGAATCATCTCGCCATATGCTGTCCAGTTATAGGTTGTTAGTATTGTTTCTACTTTTTGAAATTCTATTCTAATGTATGTGCATCCTTTGCTGTAATTTAATATTTATAAAATAAAAGTATTTTTCTTTTTGTCATTTATTACAACTGGATTATGGTATTTTCCCTGTATACTCCCTATAATACAACTACATAGTTTAATCATTTCTTCTAGATTCTGAGTCATACCTAGAATTCACCACAATCTGCTTTACTTCCCCTTTAAATTTAATTTGGATTCATTTTGAATTTGTACTGGTGTAAAGATATATTCACTTTATCTTTTTTCATGGGCTATCCAATTATCCCAAAGTTGAAAGTGAAGCCGCTCAGCCGTGTCTGACTCTTTGCGACCCCATGGACTGTAGCCTGCCAGGCTCCTCTGTCCATGGCATTTTCCAGGCAAGAATACTGGAGTGGGTTGCCATCTCCTTCTCCAGGGGATCTTCCCAACTCAGGGATTGAATCTGGGTCTCCAAAACAACTTATTAAATAATTTTAGCTCCACTAATTTGAGGCATCATTTTTAAATCTCATACTAAATTTCCCCATATATTTGTGTTTCTTTTTAGATTTTCTAATTTATTCCATTAGATTATCTGTTCAGTCTAACAAAATACTGTACAATTTTCACATCTTCAATTACTAGTCATCACCTTCACATGCCTTTTTTTCTCACATGTTTCCTAGGTCTTCCTTCTGGTCTAACCTTCGAACGTACAGGAACTTTTTAATCAGTTTGTATAGCTCTAGGAAACAAACCCTGATGGTGCTTTTATTGAAATTGCATTGTTTATAAATTAACTAAGGGAGAAATGGCACTGTTATAATTTTGCCTTCCTATCTGAGAACATGGTGTAACCCTGCAGTTGTTAAAGACAGAACTTTTGTGCAGCAGCTGAAATTAGATAAATGAGTATTATGGGAATTAGATTGTTAATCACTGTGAAGAAAAGACTCAAACAATTAGAATCACTTAGTGGGAATTTGTGACATATTTTACATAGTTAACTTTCCATTATTCAGGCAGAGATCATATAATGCAGTAACTGAGATGATAATTATGAAAATTCATATACTACATTTTAGTTTATAAAAAAACTCTTCAGGATGATCTTTTTAAGTTGTCAAAGTAATATGATTTTATGAACAAAGGAACTGGGGCTTCTAGAAAATAACATTTTCCCTAGGATCATAATAGATGAGTTACATAAAACTAGCTTTTTATATATGCATCCCTCAGTATTCAAGGGCATTGGTTCCACGACCCCCATGGACACCAAAATCCTCCTACACTAAAGTCTCTTGGATAAAATGGCTTAGTGTTTTCATACAATCTATATATACTCTAAGTTACCTCCATGTTACTTATTTTTAATATGTTTTATTGAAATATAATTGTTTAAAATGTGTAAATTGAGTAAAGTGATTATACATATATACACATACACATAGTCTTTTTCATTATGATTTATCATGGGTTATTAAATACATTTCCTTGTGTTTCATGGGTACAAATGGTAAAAAATCCACCTACAATGCAGGAGACCCAGGTTTGATTCCTGGGTTGGACAGTAGGACCTCACTGTTTATCCAAGTTCCTTATTATAGTATCTAATACAGTGTAAGTGATATGCAAAGCATTCAAGTTTTGCTTTTTTGAAACATTCTTTTTTTTTTTTTTGGATAGTTGTGATCAGTAGTTGGTTGAATCTGTGAATATGGGAATCCAAGACCATACAGGGCCAGCTGTACTTATAAACATCATACCCTTCGCAGAGGATCATACCAATCAGTACATTATGAATTTTGAAGTCCCTCTTTCCAAAATATTATTTCCCAAAGTGCAATCATGGATCATTATTTTCTAATGTGATTAGTGTGTTCTTCCATGAAGTAAAGTAAAATATAGTAAAATACATTTGAGACATGCTAGGTTAAACCAGCATGTCCTTATATTGCCTTTTATTACCAGAGGACATCTAATGAAATATTATACTAATATAATTTAATAGCAAAACTTCTCCCAAAAATATAATTGTATTCATACAACTACATAAGGTTTAGATACCAAATTTAGAGAAAGACCCCACATATCAAGCTACCTATCATGTGTTGAATTTTTGAGCCTTTGGAATTTTTGAGTGTTTGGAAAAGTTTTATTATCCTCACAGAGTTGGAAATATATGTAAGTGGACTATATAAAATAATTTTCAGAGCAGTTTTACCAAATTTTTTGATAACTTTTGTTCTTTCCAATCTCCTTGCTATTTCACTAAACCTAATGATACTCATCATATTAACAATACTTGAATTAATGATTTCTTCTTTGATAAATTGAAAGCACTGATACATTAAGACATATGGCAAGAGGGAGTTTTCTAGTAAATAATAAGGCTCCATACTATTGTCAGATTTGAGTAACAAAAATACTTACATATCTAGGTATTGTGTAAAAAGAGAAATAAAATGTTTAGGTTGACTAATCATTTAAAATTATAGTTGATGAGAATTATTAAACCAGTGTGCTCAAATGCTTTTATAAAGAAATAACATTAGTGTACTAGATGAATAATCTATTTTTCCTTTCCAAATATGGTTGTATACTTTTCTTAGTTGGAGACTGAAAGTGCAGTAATAAAAACATGTTCTTTAAAAATAAGGATAAACCTAGGATATAGAATTATCTATCTTCTACTAATTCCAGTTATCTTGTTAGGCCTCCTTTCTTTTGCTATTTTCTTTTATTTTGCAGATAGCTAAGCTTCCCACAGTTTAAATTCTGTCCTCTTTGCAGATGAAATCTGCATCTCCAAATCTAAATATTTTCTCATGAAAATCTGTATCCAAAAATAAACCTCTATTCCAAAGTATGTTTAATAAATTTCATATCTTCATATTAAATTGTTTTTTTTAATCTTCACTAAAAGACTCAATATAACTTTAATATCTGCAAAAAAATATATGAGATTCTATAGGCCAATTACACTTTCAAGCACTGAGAATATACATGTGCCACATGCATTGCTAAGTCACTTCAGTCATGTCCAATTATTTTCGACCCTATGAACTTTAGCCCACCAGACTCCTCTGTCCATGGGATTCTCCAGCCAAGACTACTGGAATGGGTTGCTGTCCTCCAGGGAATCTTCATGACTCAAGGATTGAACCCATGTATCTTATGTCTCCTGCTTTGGCAGGTGGGTTCTTTACCACTAGCACCACCTCGACCATTGCTTACACTTGGATTGTCTATTGTTGTGTAATCAACTACCACGAGATGTAGAGGTTTAACGCAACAAAAATATATTTGTCTATGATTTTCAATTTGGTTGTAACTATTTGAAGAGCTCATTTCTGCTCTATGCATTGTCATCTTTCTCAACACTGGGTTGGAAGATTCATTCTCAAGATTTCTTTTTCACGTGGCTGGCAAAACTCTTGCTGGCTGATGGCTAGGAGCTTAGCTAAACTTATTGTTGGGGTTCACATTTTTTCTAGAAGAGACACTTCACAAAGCTGTCTGGGCTTCCTTACAGCAAGAGACAGGGATTGCCAAAGGGAGGAATTGAAAGTTAGAGCTGGGTCTGTCCTGACCCTAGCACTTCAATTATGTTCTATTAGTTTGAGGAGTCTCAGGCCCAGCCAGATTCCAGGCAACTGGAAGACAACAAACAAATACCACCACCCCCGCCACCAAACTTAACTTTTGTTGGGAGAAGTAGGAAAGATTTTCTGACATTTTTAATCCATCATTCCTGGTATATGGAAGAAGTAGGGATCCGGCCAACAATTATAAGGAGATTCAAATCAATAATTATAGATGATGATAAACTGATCCCTACATGTTTGCAGATTTCTGGAAATAAGGAGCATTGGTTTCTTTAGGCATATCAACTAGGGTTAATATGAAATAATTTAGGGTTAAAATTAAAATTACCCTAAAAAATGAATTATTAACCCTAATATTTTTAGAGATATGGGAAGGCATCTCTGAGAGAGATTTTTGTAAGAAAGAAAAATTAGTGTTGTATTTTTTGTTGATTGCTGTGTAAGAATATTGCCACCAACTTAGCAATATATAATACAGAGCAATATATAATAGCTCACAGTTTTCATAGATCAAAAGTTTGGGCGTGCTTTATGTGGTCCTTTATTTTAGGGTCTCATAAGGTGACCATCAGGGTGTTAGTCTGAATTGGGTTCTTATCTGGAAGATGTGCACCACACTGATGGATTGTTAAAGGGATTCAGTTTCTTGTGGTTGTAGGACTGCGGGCTTCAGTTCCTTGTCACTTACAGGCTGCCTTTAGCTTGTAGAGGCCACCTGCAGTTCATGGTCAGGAGGGGCTCCCCAACAGAGCTGTTTGCATCTTCAGACCAGGAAGGCAAGTGGGTACTAAGGTCTCACATAACCACACAATTGTGGACACATGATCACATTTAGGGCTTCCCAGGTGGCTCAGTGTTAAAGTCTGCCTGCCAATGCAGAAGATGAGAGTTTGATCCCTGGATCAGGAAGATCACTTGGAGAGGCAATGTCACCCCACTCCAGTATTCTTGCCTTGAGAATCCCCTAGACAGAAGAGCCAGGTGAGCTACATTCTATGGGGTCACAGAACTGGACACAACTGAGCAATTGAGCATGCATGCATGCACCCAACACAATCAAATATATCTCACCATATATATATAGATAGATAGATAGATAGATTTTATATCCTATAGCTCTATAGTATCAAGTCAGAGTTCTTACACACACTTACTGTGAGGGTACCCACCCACAAGGAAATGAGCTCCAAAAAGCTGGGATCATGAGGATCACATTACGAGTATGTCCACAGCAAGTAGGATTTAGGGCAAAATCCCAGTACCTCAATAAGCTCTTAAACTTGGTGACACTGTTTGTGCCAAAATAAATTAAAATCCTAGTTTTTCCACTCCTTTATCACTTTTTTATTTTCCTTATCTAGTCAGTTGCCGTGTCCTGATGGTTACTTTTCTAAAACATTGGTGGTAATTCATAGGCCATCAGGGGACATCTGTCAGGCAGGAGACATACATGAGTACACCAGCCTGTGTGTTACGTCATGATTGAAGAGTATATTCCCAGAATGGAAAGAGTGTAATAGTCCATCTGCAAATTCACTGACTGCCTTGTTTCAGAAGTAAGGGTATGGTGTACCAGCTAACCTTTTGTTTTTAAAGAGAAGCTGAACTTATTTAGTTTCATCGGGCATTTTGAAATATTTCTGCAATAATGTGCAGAAAATGTATCTCTAAGTCAGATCTGTTTCAGAATTCACCAGTGTTTGACTTATGATCAGACTTATTCCCTCCTGTATCTTTATATGTTATCTTAATGCCAGGTGGTGCTAGTGTAAAGAAACTGCCTGCCAGTGAAGGAAACCCAAGAGATGTGGGTTAAATCCCTGGGTCAGGAAGAGCCCCTGGATGAGGAAATGGCAACCCACTCCAGTATTCTTGTTTAAAAAATCCCATGGACAGAGGAGACCAGCGAGATACAATCTATAGGGTCGCACAGAGTCGGACACAACTGAAGTGACTTAGCACATACACATGCACAATGATATACATATATACTAACACATAGAGAAATATATGAAAGAAAATTATTAACTTTAAATAAGTCATGAATATAACATGTAAGACATGGGCACTAAACCAGATGGATAAAAATGTGTTAGTAATTTTGTATATAAAAGTTTAAAATAATGAAATAGTTGTAATTCAGTACATGATATATTATCTCAGAAAATTAATGCCACAAAATCAATGAGATTACTTTCTTACCTTTACTAATATATTTTTCTTATTAGTCTGATGAATATAAAATATTAAATTGGACAAAATAGTGATCTCTAACTACCTCATTAATATTCTTCATATAAAATACTCTAGTATTTCTTTGGTCTGTCCTGCAGAGCACTTTCAAAAACATATCTAATCATGTCACATTTCTGTTTGGAATCTTCACATTACATTCTCTGCTTAATATTTCTCTTTATACTACTACTCTTTACCTGCATGGATCTTATCCTTAGGTAAGATGATATCACTTCCCCATATTCTAGACTTATATTTTTACTGGTTCCCTCCTTTAAAATCCACTTTCTTGTCTATTTCTTCTACCTCCAAAGTCTCTATCTTTCTAACTGAATTTATTTGTTCACCTTTTCCATTAAACTTTATTGCCTTCCCTGAAACAAGTTTGATCTCTACTTCTGATACATCTTCCTTTAACTCTAAAATATTACTCTCATAAGTACATCAACCTTTTTAGTATTGTGTTTTGTATTATATAATATAGTTTCTATATTCCTAGATTGTAATCTACTTGTGAGAGAAAAAATACCTCCATATAGTTCTTTTCAAAACTCTTACTTTAGGTAAATACTCAAAATATCTGCATAATTGCATTTATTTATTATAAAGATTTTTGTTAACTATGTTATTCAATATTGTATTATACACAAACACACATTTACCTTATGAAATGTGACTTAAACATTATAATGCCTACATGAGTTTCATATGGTAGGTCTTTAGGTGTCTTAAAAAAAAAAAAACACAGAAATGAACAAGAAATAAAAAGCTGGAGTTATTTTGTGAAAATTCCAGGAAATACATTGAATCTGTTTTTCTTGTTTCTTTCTTGCTACTGAGTGAACCAGTGTTTTGACTAAGCATGTGCCCTGTATATGAAATGAAATAATCTTACACATATCCAATAATGTTGCTGTAAGGATTTGAAGGTTATTACATAGTTGCAGCTCAATAAATGTTAGCTTTTATTATTTTTTATTTTTTTAAATTTAAATTTATTTATTTTAATTAAAGGCCAATTACTTTACAATATTGTATTGGTTTTGCCGTACATCAACATGAATCCACCACAGGTATACACATGTTCCCCATCCTGAACCCCCCTCACACCTCCCTCCCCATACCATCCCTCTGGGTCATCCCAGTGCACCAGCCCCAAGCTTCCTGTATCCTGCCTCGAACCTGGACTGGCGATTCATTTCTTACATGATATTATGCATGTTTCAATGCCATTCTCCCAAATCATCCCCCCCTCCCTCTCACACAGAGCCGGTCCATGAATAATGGAGTAAACATTGAAACAAACCTCAATCACTTAGAACCTTAGTCACTTAGTTTGGGACTTGATTTTTCACTTATATATAATTTTAAAGTTTAAAAAGTTCATTATTCCATCGGTGGGGAATATGTACAAAAAATAATAAAGAAGATTATTGCATGTTTAAAATCCTGAAGTTGCTTGCAGTTCTTTGTGGCCTGTATTATGAGATTATGAATATTATTATACTGTACTTCCTCATGACTCAAATTTGAGTTAATATGAAAGTAATAGTTGAGAAAGCAGATAAAAAGCCCCTCTCTCTCTGTAGCACTACATTAACTTTACTTCTCTAATTGGCTTTCTTCATGTGTGTGTGAACTCCTTTTTCTTTTTTTTTTCTAAGATCAGGCTAGCATTGACCTTTCTCTTATAAAAAGAGAATTTATTCTCATTAAGTTTAATTGTGTAGTTAATGTTTTCATTGAGGTGCCTGTTAAGCTCCTCTCTGACATTTCTAAGATCAGTTAAAGTTCTT
The DNA here is from genome assembly GCF_002263795.3 of Bos taurus. NCBI lineage: Eukaryota > Metazoa > Chordata > Mammalia > Artiodactyla > Bovidae > Bos > Bos taurus. Next base: position 52,747,653 of record NC_037347.1, read on the forward strand.
AACTTGTCAAGGCAAAATGTCAACCCATCAAACTGCCCAATTCCAGTTTATATATGTACTAACCCTGAGTGATTCTCTTATTTCTTTAAGGTAGTTTGTGAAAGTTCTTTCACAGATTTCTTTGGTCATTTTCCCAACATTGTTCCAAGTATATCCTCATCTTATCATACCTCATCTGTCCCAAGGTCAAATTCAGCACCATATATATCATTGAAAATCAAACACATCACAGTTATTTGTTTTTAAGCCATTACTTAAATGAATAGGCTTCCTGGGTGGATCAGTGATCAGGAATCCACCTGCCAATGCAGGAGATTAGGGTTTGATCTTTGGGGTGGGAAGATCCCCTGGAGAAGGAAATGGCAACCCACTCCGGATAATATTATTACCTGGGAAATCCCATGGAGAGAGGAGCCTGGTGGGCTATAGTCTGTGGGATCCAAAAAGTCAGACATGACATAGGGACTGAACAACAACTTGAATGAATACATGTTTACAAAACAAGTTCATCTATTTTTTTTTTCTAAAGATGTCTGCAGGAAGCAAACATTTATACCAATCCCCCAGTGGTTATTCTTTGCCCACTTCATTAATCTGCCCATTAGAATGAAGAAACATGGATAATGTTTCCAGCTCTATCTTCTTCGGTAGCACAGGGTTTCCTTAGTCATTAACTAGTGGACAAACAAGCAAAAAATTGAGACATATTTGAATTGCTGCTAATATACTTTGTCCCCTGCCAATGTGATATACTTTCCCTGACTTGTGTTTACAGTTTGAGTGTATCCTCTACATTCACCTGAAGCATCCGTCTTCTTGGTTTAGAAAAAAGTAATCAATGGACAGTGAAACTAGTCATCCTTGGAATAGTAACAAGAAGGATGATGTGAAATGCAGAAAGCAAAACTTCATTCTTTAAACAGTCTGTTTTTTGCAAGACAAGTGGTCTACTCTAAAACTACATTTAGTAATATTTGGGATAACAAGTTCATTTCTGAACAACAGCGTCAAAAACTTTTCTCAAAGGATATACCCTCTATTTCTTTTATTTTTCTGACAAGTTTATATGACTTTTTAAGTAATGGCAAACTATTATTTGTCATTTAGAATTATGATTTAAACCAATTTTTTTATTGTTTAAAATAGTAAGAATTTTATCCATGTGTATAGAGATGTATTTCTTTAAGAATGTTCAACCTCCTAATGGCCTAAATCAAGAGATATTCAACTTGTGTCTCTATTTCTTTATAAGTAGACAAAAGTACTACTAGTCCATTATTATTCAATCTCTAAAGAGTTATGTTGTTGTTGTTGTTCAGTCACCAAGTAGTGTCTGACTCTTTACAACCCCATGAACTGCAGCATGACAAGCTTCCCTGTCCTTCAGTACTCCGGGAGTTTGCTCAAACTCGTACCCATTTAGTAAGTGGTGTCATCTGGTCATCTCATCCTCTGTCACCCTCTTCTCCTCCTGCCTTCAATCTTTCCCACATCAGGGTCTTTTCCAGTGAGTCAGTTCTTCGCATCAGATGACCAAAAATTGGTGCTTCAGCTTCAGCATCAATCCTTCCAATGAATATTCAGGACTGACTGAATATTTAGGATTGACTGGTTTGATCTGTTACTGTCCAAGGGACTATCAAGAGTCTTCTCCAGCCTCACAGTTCAAAAGCATCAATTCTTCAGTGCTTAGCCTTCTCTATGGTCCAACTCTCATATATGCGTATAAATTCTTAAGTTTCTAGGTTTTGGTAGTACTTGAGAATAAGTTACAGAAATAGCTGATTATTTAGTGATATAGAGCATAAGCTTCAGAGCACCATTTGTACAGTACTACAGTTCTCCATTGATCTATGAAGCAATATAAATACATGTGAATATTTGCCTTCAGCACTCACGATTATTTACATTTAAGAATTCCACATGTCTGTAATACTGGAGAGTACTTTGAGATCATGTTTAATTATATATTTAAGATACAAAGAAATGAATATTAGAGGGATGACTCAAGGTCACTTAGCTACTTATTGGTAGAGTTGACATTTCAGTTTCCTCTCTAATGCCATACTCACATTTGAGAAAGAATGACCAAAGTTGCCCAAAGCCTTTAGAATTATTGGGTCCTTCCAGTTGAATTATTATTCCATGGCTGATTTGAGTTTAGTGATATTAAATTTGGACTGTAGAGTCCTTCTTAAGTTAAAAAGGCTAAAAATATAAACTAGTTCTTAGCCTAGATCTAACTGATTAAATATCAAACATTCTTTTGTAGCATCAGCATTAATATTTAAATTGTATGTAATAAGACTCTATCATGATAACCTGGGTATATGTTTTAGGCACTTATCTTTTGGATGCCATTGGAAGGAAGTGTGTGTTCACATTTCATCTTTAAGCTCACCCATGCCCATGCCCGTCTTTTGACATTGCACAGCAGTAGGCTTTCAATCTCATGGCAGTTGTTGCTGTGTAGTGAATTTTCCTAACTGTGCTAAAATATTTGCCTAATGATGCTTTAAATCCATTTACAGCATGCCTTCTGAAGGGGCAGCACATGTTCAAAACATATCTAAGACTCGCAGTTCCTTTGGTAATGAATCACAAGCTTCCTCTACAGACCAGCTGCAGGCCATTATATGTGTTCCCAGGAGGTCAAGGTAATTTAGAGGCGAGATATGTGCTCAATTCCCCAGGAGCCCCTGGCCCATTCACTCCTATAATTATGGTTAGAGTCCAGGAATCTTGGTACACTGAAGTTTAGAGTTGTTTCCTTGAAACACAGTATTTGTTAGGAGAGTGAGCAAATAGAAGAGATGGGCTGTTTTAAGCCAGCTATTTGCACGTGAGTATCAAAATCTATTTCTATTTTCTGAAAACTCATAATCTACTTAATGGAGGCTACCACATTTCTAAGATTCCAAAGCAGTTCAATAGGAATAATGATATATGAACTGTTATAATAAGCAGTCGTTTTAATGTACTTAAAATAGCATCTGAAATGTAATTGTTGAAGAGTGAATATAACACTATGTAAAATATTTATAGGCATTTTCTAGCCTTTCATATTAAGGTGTTTATTTTCTGCATAGCAAAGTTATAGGGATTTTAAAAAAATTTCTTATGAAAAGTACATGATAACACATGGGCATAAGGCAAGTGTAAATCTCAAATATATACATCTGTCTATAACTGTGTGACAATTTGAAAATCTACATATCCTCACAGAAGTGACAGTTGAAATAATTTATGATATTACTTTTGCTGAGCACAAGGGGAATAGGCATGCTCACGTATTATTAGAATTAGGCATGGCTCATACTAAATATACATTTTTATACTTTGAGATGGCAGTTTGTTAATATACAGAAAACTTATATTATTCATTTATTACATACTTGGAATTTAGAAAGATGGTAACAATAACCCTGTATACGAGACAGCAAAAGAGACACTGATGTATAGAACAGTCTTTTGGACTCTGGGAGAGGGATAGGGTGGGATGATTTGGGAGAATGGCATTGAAACTTGTATAATATCATATATGAAATGAGTCGCCAGCCCAGGTTCGATGCACGATACTGGATCTGGTGCACTGGGATGACCCAGAGGGAGGGTATGGGGAGGGAGGCGGGAGGAGGGTTCAGGATGGGGAACACATGTATACCTGTGGTGGATTCATTTTGATATATGGCAAAACCAATACAATAATGTAAAGTTAAAAAATAAAAATAATAATAATAAATAAATATTAAAAAAAGACACCATCATGCATTCATTTAACAAATTGTCTTTGCATTTGATGGCTATTGACAGAAGCCCCCAGTAAAAACTTTTGATCAGGCACAACTAAGGTTCTTAGATGCACTGTAAGGAAGGTCAGACACTGTGACAGAGTCTGAGTAGTACTTCAAATGAGGCATTAAGGGAGTTTGGTTTTATAATTTTAGAGTCTGGAGGATTCACAGGTGAACCCTTTAAGTCAAGGGTCAAGTTGAGATTGGGTACATGTCATGGTGTTATAACTGGATTCGTGGGAATTGTGAGATGAGGGCCCTAAATCAAGTCCTGATGAGGAAACTGTTAGTTTTTATAAATATATTGTTTAATTTGTTCACAAACTTACCTTTAAGGAGGTGTTATTTCTTGAAGCAAGCAAAGAGAAAAGTTTGAAATGCACGTCTAAACCAGGAACCTAGAGGATGCAGTTAAACCCAGAAACTCATCTCAGTACAAAGTCCACAGGTGGTGGTCATGGTTGTTGTTCAGTTACCCAGTCGTGTCTAACTCTTCAGAACCCCGCAGGATGCAGCGTGCCAGGCCTCCCTGTCCCTCACTATCTCCCGGACTTTGCCCAAGTTTGCATTCTTTGCATCAGTGATGCCGTCCAGCCATAGCATCCTACGATGTCCTCATCTCCTACTGCCCTCAATCTTCCTCAGCATCAGGGACTTTTCCAATGAGTTGGCTGTTTGCATCAGATGACCAAAATACTGGAGCTTCAACTTCAGCATCATTTCTTCCAGTAATTATTCAGTTTTGATCTCCCTTAAGATTGACTGGTTTGATCTCCTTGCTGTCCAAGGGACTTTCAGGAGTCTTTTCCATCACCACAGGACCAGACATTTAAAAACATATGTAAGTTCTTAAATAAACTGTAGATATTTTATACATAAAATTAAAATCAGGGAATTTAATTTAAAGCTATGATTAGTGACTGTTGTCTTTATCATTTTATTTTGAAAATATCAATGTGACAAAATATTTAATAATGAATTTGATTTAAAATTGGTCCAAAGTTTTACTTGACTAAACATCTAAAAATTCAAGTTCAGTATAGCATTTATAACACTCACAGTATTAAACATTTTAAAAAGTTGCCTATTATTTTAAATTTAGTCAGTTGAACCCAATTTGATATTTTTGTGATAAACTGTGGAATTAATTTTAGCCTACTTTAGAACTGGAATCATTTAAAAATATAAATCATGAGAAGTTAAACCATAGTCTTCTATTAAATAAAATATTGTATTAATATTATATTAACATTGGGGATAAAATTAGTGAACATCATAGAGTTAATTTAAATCTAATAGTTGCTGAGTCATGTCTGACTCTTTGCAACCCCATGGAGTGTTGCCCACCAGTCCCTCTGTCCATGGGATTTTCCAGGCAAGAACTGGAGTGGGTTGCCAGTTCCTATTCTAGGGGATCTTCCCGAGCTAGGGACTGAACCCACGTCTCTTGCATCTCCTGCATTGGCAGGCAAATTCCTTACCACTAGCGCCACCTAGGAAGCCCTATTTAAATCTAATATCACCCTAATCTTTCCAGAATCATCGAATTATCAAAGATAAAACATGAAAAGTTTTAAAATAAACATTTCTGTCCATATATTAGAAATTATGATTAATTTTGAAATTTTGAATCTTGAAATCTTCCCCAGAGCAGGGAAAAATAGAATAGGATGAATGACAGTAGATGTGAGAGGAATTTCAGACAGATAGGAAATTAACACTATATCTTTCTTATATAAGGAAAGGGTTAGATGCAGAAAAGCACATTTCAACATACACATATGCAACAGGAAGAGAGTCATGATAGCTGATACAAAACATATTTTTCTTCTCTTGACAATTGCATCAAGTCATAGGGATATAAAGCTAGTGTTCTTAAATCTACAAACTATGGGGTTCAGCAAGAAGATTTTCCCACATTTAAATAAATGCTCTTGTTTAAATAATAGATGGCAAAACCAATACAATATTGTAAAGTAAAAAAAAATAATAATAATAAAAAAAATTTAAAAAAAAGAAAATATTTCCTCGAGAAGGTGTTTTCTTTCATTTTCAAAGTGTTATTTCTTAAAATATCCACCCTCATGGTGGGGGGAGCGTTAATAAAAACAAAGAGCTTTTCTTGTTTTCTACTCCTATTTCAAATTTGCTCAGTTTTGGTGATCCCCCATCAAGAAAACAGAGAAAGTGGAGACTCTCACATTAGCTTCCTTTTAAGGTTCAAAAATAGCCTGAGCCCTCTCAGACTAATTCCCTCTTGGCTCTCTCCACCTTAGTCTCGTGAACCTTTTTGCCATGGACTCAGACATGAGCACTTATTTTTGTTTTGGTTGTTCCTTTTGACATTTGCTTCTCCTTCAACTTTATGCATGGTTTACTCTCTTTCTTCTTGCGGTCTTTTCTCAACCAGCACGTTCTCTGTGAGGGCACCCAGAATAATCTCTAATAGCACCCATGCACCACCATCTGCCTTTTCTGCTTTATTTCACTTTGTAGAACTTGTCTTTTCTAACATAGCATAAAATTTACTTATTCTTTATGTTCGTTGTTTTTATCTCCTCTCCAAGCCTCCACACAAAGAGTGAAAGCTATCTAAGATGAATGATAGCAAGTTTATCCCCGGTAAATAGCGTCTTGAGCATATCAGGTACTAATTAACCTGTATTACTTTAATGAATTGAAGAGATGTTTATTTTTTCCCATACCAAACAAGTGTAAAGGTGAGGAGCATGTTTATAATTCATCACCTTTTACTGTAAAATTTTTCTCTGAAGCAATACTTTGCACATTTTTTCTTACTTGTATATTTGAGAGCACTATTTATAACAGTTTTAATCATTTATTTTAAATAATTAAATATTCTGGACTCTAGAGTTCATTACTTTTGGTTAGCATAATTTAGTCCACTAGGTTTTCTCCTAAAAAAAATTATGCTGACTGTTTTATCCACTCATATTTTCGGGTTTTAGGAAAACTATATGGTACAATACAAATGTCCTGAGTCATGCCCTTTATAAGATAACATTATAAAGGGAGTTCCCTGGTGGTCTAGTGGTTAGGACTGGGGACTTTTACTGCCATGGCCTGTGTTTCAATTCCTAGTTGGGGAACTGAGATTCAGCAAGTTGTTCAGCGTGGCCAAAAACCCCTCCCAAACACACATGATTATATGTCAGTTATAACTCAATAAAGAATAAATAAAAAATAAAAAGAAAACGTGAATATTGCAGCAATATCTCTTAGTTTAGCCTTGTAAATAAACCTGAAGACAAACGATCTCCATTTCTGCCTTTCTCTTATTTTTAATCTTTGTTCTTATTTATTATACTTAAAATATTTTATTTTTCACTGGACTCAAATTCTCTTTTTTTATTTTTTAATTAATTTACTTTCCCTTCCCAAAAGCTATGCATCTCTTAAGATAACTAATATCATAAAGAAAATTCTTAAATCTTTTGCATTAATTTGTCTTAGTATAAGGTATAGTCTTGTAGTCTTCAGATTCATATCTATTTTAGAATAACTGTCTTTCATTTTTTCACTTCATGTTTTTCTGTCATCTTTTCTTTGATATCATAATTATTATATATGCACATTCAAATCTTCTTTCTTTGACATTTATCATTTTCTCTAATATTGAGTTTATTTCTTTGTCCTTTCTAATTTATATATTTAGATTTTGCTACTTACTCAAGTTCTACTCATGCTCTTTAAACTTTTTGGATGCCTTGCTAATTATACTGAAATGCTGTTTCTAATATGCTTTGTTTTTATTGTATTTTCCCATAGTTTTATTTTATTTTATGCATTCTGCAAGCTCAATTTTTAAATTGCATCTCTCTCAGAATCTTTCTTTTGTTCAGTCACTCAGTCAGGTCCAACTCTTTGTGACCCCATGGAATGTAGCACTCCAGGCTTCCCTGTCCTTTACTGTCTCCTGGAGCTTTCTCAAACTCATGTTCATTGAATTGGTGATGCCATCCAACCATCTTGTCCTCTGTCATCCCATTCTCCTCCTGCCTTCCATCTTTCCCAGCATCAGGGTTTTATCTAATGAGTTGGCTCTTCACATTAGGTGGCCAAATTATTGGCGTTTCAGCTTCAGCATCAGTCCTTCCAATAAATATTCAGGATTGATTTCCTTTAGGATTGACTGGTTTGATCTCCTTGCAGTCCAAGGGACTCTCTAGAATCTTCTCTAACACCACAGTTCAAAAGCATCAATTCTTCTGCACTCAGCCTTCTTTATGGTCCAACTCTCATATCCATACATGACTACTGAAAGAAAAAAAAAAAAAAGAAAACAAAAACATAGCTTTGACTATACGGGCCTTTGTTGGCAAGATAAAGGATTAACTTAGGAGAAGCTACGTTTACAAATAATAAGGAGATTGAATATTATGATAACTAAAGTTCAAAATTTAAATAAAAATTCATTTTTAGTTGTTACAAAGATAAATTCCCTTACCTAACATTTTCCTGTGTGAGAGTTAAAGAATTGCTAGATTTATAAGGTGCATACATCAGTTTCTTGGTTCTTTGGCAAAAACGTCATTGGAAGCTCAGGAAATCAGTATAGTCAAATGGTGAAAAATTTAAATGATACTCAGTTTACCAAAACCTTTTTAGACTAATAATAAAGCACAGAGTATACTTAAGTATTATAGGAAAAATTTTACCAGTTTTACAATGTCTATTCTCTGTAGAAACCAAACCTGCAGGAAGTACTGAAAAAATTAAAATGTTATATATACCTTCAATTTATATTAAAATTGCATATGTATTTAAATTTATAAATAGCTGTGCCATGTAAATAAAATAGATATTACTTTGATGTCCTTTGATAATTTTGTGAAGGGAACTACTTGATTCCCATGAAAATACCTCAAAATGTTAAGGGTATCTCATAACTTTTTATGGTCTCCAAAATATTCTTATGTGTGTGTGTTCAGTCATGTCTGACTCTTAAGGACCCCATGGACTGTAGCCCTCTAGGCTCCCCCATTCATGGGATTTTCTTGGCAAGAATACTGGAGAGGGTTGCCATTTCCTTCTTCAGGGGATCTTCCCAACACAGGCATCAAAACCTGTTCTCCTGCATCTCCTGCACTGGCAGATGATTCTTTACCACTAGTGCTGCCTGTGGGAAGTAATTATGAGAAGAGTTGAAATGTACTGAGTGCTTACCATGTACAAGGTACTGAGCTATGCCTTTTTTTGTATGCTCTTGTTTCTCACAAGAATTCTATGCAGCTAGAAATGTGGAGTTTATGAATATGGAAAAGAACAGCATAGAGAGTAAAGCAATTTGCCCAGATTCAGGCAGCTACTGAATTGCAGGCTTAGAACTTGACCTCAAACTCTAGACTGTTAATTACAAAGTAACTTTCAATCTGCATCTGTGTACTTACTTACCTTCCTTTTGAACTAATATTTAAACTTCTCTATGGCTTGTTCATGATAGCCTTACTCTTATCTGCTCCGACTTTAAGGTATTTTTATTGTCATATCTCCATTTTTTTTTCATTACTTAATTATTTACCTAAAGTATTCTCAAATCTTTACACTAAAACTGAATAAGGAAACAAATAAGTCTGTTTCTGAAGTTAGGAGAATGAGTCCCTCATGCTGAAAAGTCACATATGCAATCTCTCTGGTTATCACTTATAAGAAAAAGGAAATAGTTAAAATCCATTACCACTGAAGACCATGAACGTGCTATGATTTCTAGAAGTGATATACCATAATGCTTGCCATTAACTTAAAATCCTTTCTTCATAAAAATTGCTTGAGAGGGTGTTTGGATATTATGAGTACAAATTATTACTATCAAAAATATTGATCTGTCAGTCTTTAGTAAGAACATTATATCCCTGCTTATTTATAGTTCTCTCAGAGAAGTTCAGGCACACAGAAAGACCTTTGTAGTTTGCATCTGAAAACAATATTCCAGTATTACCTTTGAATATTATAGAGTCTTGAATCTATTTGTGGAGAGGAAACATGACTGTCAGCATACAAAAAAAGACCCAATAAACATTACTGAAAGTCTAAACGAAAGGTAAAATTTTTGATTTCCACAGTAACCATGGTTTATTTTGTCCTGAGTGCTTTGTTTTCAGCTGTAGAATTTCACACTGTTTTAAAAACAGCTTAGCATGACATTTCCATCCCGAGCTTTAGAACTTTAATTAACTTTGAGAAAAATTGTAATTTTTTACTAATCTAAGGCATCAGATCAGATCAGTCTCTCAGTCGTGTCTGACTACTTGCGACCCCATGAATCGCAGCACGCTAGGCCTCCCTGTCCAACACCAACTCCCAGAGTTCACTGAGACTCACGTCCATTGAGTCAGTGATGCCATCCAGGCATCTCATCCTCCGTCGTCCCCTTCTCCTCCTGCCCCCAATCCCTCCCAGCATCAGAGTCTTTTTCAATGAGTCAACTCTTCGCATGAGGCGGCCAAAGTACTGGAGTTTCAGCTTTAGCATCATTCCTTCCAAAGAAATCCCAGGGCTGATCTCCTTCAGAATGGACTGGTTGGATCTCCTTGCAGTCCAAGGGACTCTCAAGAGTCTTCTCCAACACCACAGTTCAAAAGCATCAATTCTTCAGTGCTCAGCTTTCTTCACAGTCCAACTCTCACATCCATACATGACCACAGGAAAAACCATAGCCTTGACTAGACGGACCTTTGTTGGCAAAGTAATGTCTCTGCTTTTGAATATGCCATCTAGGTTGGTCATAACTTTCCTTCCAAGGAGTAAACATCTTTTAATTTCATGGCTGCAATCACCATCTGCAGTGATTTTGGAGCCCCCCCCAAAATAAAGTCTGACACTGTTTCCACTGTTTCCCCATCTATTTCCCATGAAGTGATGGGACCAGATGCCATGATCTTTGTTTTCTGAATGTTGAGCTTTAAGCCAACTTTTTCACTCTCCACTTTCACTTTCATCAAGAGGCTTTTGAGTTCCTCTTCACTTTCTGCCATAAGGGTGGTGTCATCTGCATATCTGAGGTTATTGATATTCCTCCCGGCAATCTTCATTACATCTTGTGTTTCTTCCAGTCCAGAGTTTCTCATGATGTATTCTGCATATAAGTTAAATAAACAGGGTGACAATATACAGCCTTGATGTACTCCTTTTCCTATTTGGAACCAGTCTGTTCTTCCATGTCCAGTTCTAACTGTTGCTTCCTGACCTGCATACAAATTTCTCAAGAGGCAGGTCAGGTGGTCTGGTATTCCCATCTCTTTCAGAATTTCCCACAGTTTATCGTGATCCACACAAAGGCTTTGGCATAGTCAATAAAGCAGAAATAGATGTTTTTCTGGAACTCTCTTGCTTTTTCCATGATCCAGCACATGTTGGCAATTTGATCTCTGGTTCCTCTGCCTTTTCTAAAACCAGCTTGAACATCAGGAAGTTCACGGTTCACATATTGCTGAATCCTGGCTTGGAGAATTTTGAACATTACTAGTGTGTGAGATGAGTGCAATTGTGCGGTAGTTTAAGCATTCTTTGGCATTGCCTTTCTTTGGGATTGGAATGAAAACTGACCTTTTCCAGTCCTGTGGCCACTGCTGAGTTTTCCAAATTTGCTGGCATATTGAGTGCAGCACTTTCACAGCATCATCTTTCAGGATTTGGAATAGCTCAACTGGAATTCCATCACCTGCACTAGCTTTGTTCATAGTGATGCTTTCTAAGGCCCACTTGACTTCACATTCCAGGATGTCTGGCTTTAGGTCAGTGATCACACCATCATTATTATCTGGGTCGTGAAGATCTTTTTTGTACAGTTCTTCTGTGTATTCTTGCCATGTCTTCTTAATATCTTCTGCTTCTGTTAGGTCCATACCATTTCTGTCCTTTATTGAACCCATCTTTGCATGAAATGTTCCTTTGGTATCTCTGATTTTCTTGAAGAGATCTCTAATCTTTCCTATTCTGTTGTTTTCCTCTATTTCTTTGCATTGATTGCTAAGGAAGGCTTTCTTATCTCTTCTTGCTATTCTTTAGAACTCTGTATTCAGATGCTTATATCTTTCCTTTGCTCCTTTGCTTTTCGCTTCTCTTCTTTTCACAGCTATTTGTAAGTCCTCCCCAGACAGCCATTTGGTTTTTTGCATTTATTTTCCATGGGGATGGTCTTGATCTCTGTCTCCTGTATGATGTCACGAACCTCATTCCATAGTTCATCAGGCACTCTATCTATCAGATCTAGGCCCTTAAATCTATTTCTCACTTCCACTGTATAATCATAAGGGATTTGATTTAGGTCATACCTGAATGGTCTAGTGGTTTTCCCTACTTTCTTCAATTTCATTCTGAATTTGGCATTAAGGAGTTCATGGTCTGAGCCACAGTCAGCTCCTGGTCTTGTTTTTGCTGACTGTATAGAGCTTCTCCATCTTTGGCTGCAAAGAATATAATCAATCTGATATCGGCACTGACCATCTGGTGATGTCCATGTATAGAGTCTTCTCTTGTGTTGTTGGAAGAGGGTGTTTGTTATGGCCAGTGCATTTTCTTGGCAAAACTCTATTAGTCTTTGCCCTGCTTCATTCCGTACTCCAAGGCCAAATTTGCCTGTTACTCCAGGTGTTTCTTGACTTCCTACTTTTGCATTCCAGTCCCCTATAATGAAAAGGACATCCTTTATGAGTGTTAGTTCTAAAAGGTCTTGTAGGTCTTCATAGAACTGTTCAACTTCAGCTTCTTCAGCGTTACTGGTTGGGGCATAGACTTGGATTACTGTGACATTGAATGGTTTGCCTTGGAAACGAACAGAGATCATTCTGTCGTTTTTGAGATTGCATCCAAGTACTGCATTTTGGACTCTTTTGTAGACCATGATGGCTACTCCATTTCTTCTGAGGGATTCCTGCCCTCAGTAGTAGATATAATGGTCATGAGTTAAATTCACCCATTCCAGTCCATTTCAGTTCACTGATTCCTAGAATGTCGACATTCACTCTTGCCATCTCTTGTTTGACCACTTCCAATTTACCTTGATTCATGGACCTGACGTTCCAGGTTCCTGTGCAATATTGCTCTTTACAGCATCGGACCTTGCTTCTATCACCAGTCGCATCCACAGCTGGGTATTGTTTTTGCTTTGGCTCCATCCCTTCATTCTTTCTGGAGTTATTTCTCCACTGATCTCGAGTAGCATATTGGGCACCTACTGACCTGGGGAGTTCCTCTTTCAGTATCCTATCATTTTGCCTTTTCATACTGTTCATGGGGTTCTCAAGACAAGAATACTGAACTGGTTTGCCATTCCCTTCTCCACTGGACTACATTCTGTCAGATTTCTGCACCCTGACCCGCCCATCTTGGATTGCCCCACGGGCATGACTTAGTTTCCTTGAGTTAGACAAGGCTGTGGTCCTAGTGTGATTAGATTGACTGGTTTTCTGTGAGTATAGTTTCAGTGTGTTTGCCCTCTGATGCCCTCTTGCAACACCTACCATCTCACTTGGGTTTCTCTTACCTTGGTTGTGGGCTATCTCTTCACGGTTGCTCCAGCAAAGAGCAGCCATTGCTCCTTACCTTGGACAAGGGGTATCTCCTCACTGCCTCCCTTCCTGACCTTCAACGTGGGATAGCTTCTCTAGGCCCTCCTGTGCCTGTGCAGCCATGGCTCCTTGGACGTGGGGTTGGTCCTGGTTGGTCCTTCTGGCCACCACCCCTGGCCTCGGGCATGGGTTGCTCCTCCCGGCCGCTGTCCCTGACCTCGGACGCGGGGTAACTCCTCTCGTCGCCACCCCTGACCTGGGATGCTGGGTATTTCCTCTTGGCCGCTCCCCCTTACCTCAGACGCGGGGTAGCTCCTCTCGGCAATTCCTGTGCCATCCCAGTCTGGTACTCTTGGCTGCTGCCCCTGACCTCGGACGTGGGGTAACTCCTCTTGGCCACCGCCCTTCAGGCATGAGGTCCTCCCGGCTTCTGTTTCTGACCTCGGACGTGGGGTGGCTCCTCTTGGCCGTGCTTAGAACACCAGTCGTCGCAGCTGCCTGCACTTAGCGCACCGGTCGTCGCAGGTCATAGCCACAAGTAAAAATATAAGAATTATAGAAGGATTTGGGAAAGCATTTTTTGTCTTGAACTATGATATAATTAGTACTGCAAACTATTGATGAATCATGTAAAATAATAAATGTTTATTTGCTAAAGTTGTTTCCTGATTCTTTGTGACCCCATGGACTATAGCCCACCCGGCTCCTCTGTCCATGGGATTTCCCAGGCAAGAATACTGGAGTGGGTTGCCACTTCCTTCTCTAAGGGATCTTCCTGACCCAGGGATTGAACCTCCATCTACTGCATTGGCAGTCAATTCTTTACTACTTAGCCACCAGGGAAGACCAACATAACAAATAGATCAGAGAATATCAGCAATCCAAACATTTGAGCTCTTTTGAGTCTACAAGAAACTATTTTTACAAAAATAAAAATAAAAAGAATTTTGAATATTGCAATTTCCTATCTAAAACATTTTAAGTAGCGATCATCTCTTTATTCATATTTGGAAGTTTTGCTACTGTCAAAACATTCAATACCTACCACTCTGCATATGATCATGGCCAACTTACTAAAATCTACTATCTCATTATCTTGAAAAATAAATATAATATTATCTTTCAGAAGTATTTATTTTCCAAAGTAGGTACAGAATACTCATAGTTAAACTTAGGATGTACAGAATCAGCATTTAGTAATTCACATTTTTCATTCTAGAGTTAATGTTGAGATGTGAACATATGAAAGCAGTTTGCCACTAAAATTAACAAGTGGAAATCAAAACCACACTTAATTTGTTATATCATTTGGGCATATATTGCCTATTAATAAATATTTCTATGACAAGGCATGTTTTCAAGCAATATCTACCTCTCTCCATGGTGTCTTCAGTTCAGTTCAGTTCAGTTGCTCAGTCGTGTCTGACTGTGACCCTATGAACCTCAGCACACCAGGCTTCCCTGTCCATCAACAACTCCTGGAGTTCACTCAAATTCATGTCCATCGAATTGGTGATGCCATCCAGCCATCTCATCCTCTGTCGTCCCCTTCTCTTCCTGCCCCCAATGCCTCCCAGCATCAGAGCCTTTTCCAATGAGTTAACTCCTCACATGAGGTGGCCAAAATATTGGAGTTTCAGCTTCAACATCAGTCCCTGCAATGAACACCCAGGACTGATCTCCTTTAGGATGGACTGGTTGGATCTCCTTGCAGTCCAAGGGACTCTCAAGAGTCTTCTCCAACACCATAGTTCAAAAGCATCAATTCTTCGGCACTCAGCTTTCTTCACAGTCCAACTCTCACATCCATACATGACCACTGGAAAAACCATAGCCTTGACTAGATGGACCTTTGTTGGCAAAGTAATATCTCTGCTTTTCAATATGCTATCTAGGTTGGTCATAACTTTCCTTCCAAGGAGTAAACGTCTTTTAATTTCATGGCTGCAGTCACCATCTGCAGTGATTTTGGAGCCCCCCCAAAATAAAGTCTGACACTGTTTCCCCATCTATCTGCCATGAAGTGATGGGACCAGATGCCATGATCTTAGTTTTCTGAATGTTGAGCTCTTAGATTGACATAAATGTGATTTTTATTTAGAAACTAAGAGCAGCTAATTTTATTATTTCCCTTTCAAGTAGTAATTTAAATTGAATAAAGTGCATTAAAACATGCATGCATGAATACACAGCACATCAATTACCTATATCCCATCAACAACAAACTTTTAAAGCCTAAATCTACCATACATGTTGTTTGTTTGAGTATTTTAGGAAAGAAACTAGCTTTAATAGATGGCAAGGTATCAGATCCCTGGGTTGGGAAGATCCCCTGGATAAGGAAATGGTTACCCAGTCCAGTATTCTGGCCTTGAGAATTCCACGGACTGTACAGTCCCTGGGGTCACAGAGTCAGGCACAAGTGAGCGACTTTCACTTTCACTTCTCAAGCTATCAGAAAGGTATCTCATAATGTTTTTGATACCATGCTTTGCTCTAAAATGTGAAAGCTCTCAAGATGAATTAAGATTTAAAGGTCCTAAATTCCCTGCATGTCACGCCATGCTGATCATAGTGAAAGACTCTCTCACCTTATCAGAAAAAAAGTCTTAAAAGGAAACATGAAAATGTTATAAGTGATTCATCTCAAACAAAAACATTTTTAACATGATTGTGCTCTTGTATATGTGTCTGTATAGACCTAGTTGAAACACTGTTACAGACTTGAATGTTTTAAGCTGTACCTAGGTATTTAAATACAGATAAAAGTATTTTTAATGACTATCAAACATTTAGAATCCCATTAATATATTTTGTAGCTCTAGGATATGTATTTTGAAATTATACTAACGTGTTGAAATTTGAAAAAGATAGAAATATCTTTTCTCTGAAACAAAATAAATGACACTTATAGCAGTGCAAGGCATAAAAATGAAATGGCATCCATGGAAATGATAGACAGGACAGCCAATCAGCCCACAAGAGATATGCCATCGCTAAAGGCAACTTCAAGCTCACCGAACAAGCTTGAGTAGACTGCTACTGTGTCTACTGTACAGACTTGACGTTAGAAACTTGAGTTGAGGCTGAAGAAATCTATGAAAATCTAAAGATAGCATAAATCTATCTGTATAAAAATCTGAAAAATATTGCCATGAGATTTAAATAGTGTGTAATATTTAATAAAATAGTACAGTATATGTTTGGCTCTACAATTCATAATTTCATGTTAATAACTGTCTAATACAGAATTAAGACAAATAATAGAAACATTGTTGAGTTTACCTAAGGATTTATATTTCCACATTTTGAAATAAAATAAGCATTTTGATATCCTGTGGCTGTGTAGTAATCTCAGATATACTCCAAATGCTAAAATCTAATATTTTATGAACATAGAGCAAATAGAACTAATTGTGTGTGTGTGTGTGTGTATATATATATATATATATATTTATATATATATATTTATATATCTACATTTATATCTATTAAAATAGAGATTTGTATGCTCAGTCTACTAAAATAATTACATTTCTTATCAACCATAAAACAAATGTTATTGATCTAGTCCTATAATGCCAGTATTTCTCCCTGACAAATTGTAAATAAATTCTGAAGCCATTGATATATGTGTAACACATGGTTGAAAAATGTTTATAGGAATCAGAATTCACAGTGAAAACAGAAAACTCTGGGTTTTTCATTTATTTAAGATTGGATGACCGATAGGAAATTTGGTGCACAATATCCCTGGAGGGCTAGAGGAGAAAACAGACATGCTGTGGGAATATGATACATGCTTACCAGATCTTGCCACCACGATTACAGTCCAGATGTTTGGAAAACTGCTCTCACTGCAGCCAGTGGTGCTTCTGTAGCTGCTGTCTGCTACTGTAAATCATTGCACAGTCAGAAGATGTGGTTCTGGCCCCCCAAACAGTCCTACCTGTTACAGCACAGTCCTTGACTGCAATCACTCCAAGAACAGCATCCTCTGCCTTCTTGGCATCACTGCAGATTTCCTGTCAGTGAAGCTCATGGACCAAAACCACATCTTGCGTAGACTCTGAGTAACAGAATCTAGGCAATATGGTTTTCATCAGCTTTCAAGACTCTGAGCTATTCAGTTAACTACAAGGGGTTGAAAAGGTTGCCAAAACCTGATAGACAACATCTAGTACATCATACATTATACCAGATATACCTCTTTACTATTAAAATTGTACTTTATAATTAAATTAATAGGTAAATATAAATTGTACCTCCTTACTATTAACCATTAATATGCACCACTTTGAAGCGTTGTGGGAATACCTGACCACCTTACCTGCCTCCTGTGAAACCTGTATGCAGGTCAAGAAGCAACACTTAGAACTGGACACAGAACAACAGACTGGTTCCCAGTTGGGAAAGAACATCAAGGCTGTATATTGTCACCCTGCTTATTTATCTTATATGCAAAGTACATCATGTTAAATATCAGGCTGGATGAAGCACAAGATGGAATCAACCAAGATTGCCAGGAGAAATATCAATAACCTCATATATGCAGATGGCATCACTATTATGGCAGAAAACAAAGAACTAAAGAGCCTCTTAATGAAGGTGAAAGAGTAGAATGAAAGAGCTGGCTTAAAACTCAACATTAAAAAGCTAAGATCATGGCATCCAGTCCCATTACTTCATAGCAAACAATAGAAACAGTGACAGACTCTATTTTCTTGGGTTCCAAAATCACTGCAGATGGTGACTGCAGTCATGAAAATAAAAGACACTTGCTCCTTGGAAGAAAAGCTATGACAAACCTAGACATTGTATTAAAAAGCTGAAACATTACTTTGCTGACAAAGTTTCTTCTAGTCAAAGTTATAGTTTTTCCAGTAGTCATGTATGGATATGAGAGTTGGACCATAAAGAAGGCTGAATACCAAAGAATTGGTGCTTTTGAACTATGGTAGTGGAGAAGATTCTTGAGAATCCTTTGGATTGCAAGGAGATCCAACCAGTCCATCCTAAAGGAAATCAGTCCTGAATATTCATTGGAAGGACTGATGCTGAAGCTCCAATACTTTGGCCACCTGATGTGAAGAACTGACTCAGAAAGACCTTGATGCTGGGAAAGATTAAAGGCAGGAGGAGAAGGGGATGACAGAGGATGAGATGGTTGAATGGCATCACTGACTTGATGGACATGAATTTGAGCAAGCTCTGGGAGATGGTGATGGACAGGGAAGCTTGGTGTGCTGCAGTCCCTGGGGTGGCAAAGAGTCAAACACAACTGAATAACTGAATAGCAACAACAGCAACCTGTTTACTATTAAACATCAATACACACCACTTTTAAAAAGAAAGTGAAAGTCGCTCAATTGTGTCCGACTCTTTGCAACCCCTTTGGAATTCTCTAGGCCAGAATACTGATATATATTTAAATGTGACAAAAACATCAGGAAAACAACACATTCCCATCTAATGTAATGAAGTCTCCTGCATGTTAATAAAAACATGCTAATTGTTTGCCCAAAAGAAGATATATAAAATCCATTGGTTGCTCTTCTATTTCTGTTAACATTCATTCTCATTCTCATTTTATCATCATGTGCTGTATGTTCTCAGTCACTCAGTTGTTTCCAACTCTTTTCCACCCTATGTACTATACCCCATTGAGGTCTCTGTCCATTGGAATTTTGAAGGCAAGAATACTGAAGCAGGTTGCCATCTTCTACTCCAGGGGTTCTTCTCATTCCAGGAATTGAACCTGCATCTCCTGCATCTTCTGCATTGGCTGGTAGATTCTTTACTAGTCTCCTATCTGGGAAGCCCTTTGATCACTGTATGACTTTAATAACTGTAAACCTGAACATTAAATCATAACGATGGTCACTATCACAAAATGTTTATAAAGTAAAGGCAAACAAGATGGAGGAAAATTTATGTAATATAAATATAAATGTGTAGGTATAATATATACTATTATTTATAATGCATACATATAGTAAGTGAAATGTGTGTTAATACTTTTGCATAGTCTTCATTTCAGCTATTATTTACAAGACCAGAGTTGGTCTTTATAACTTATTTATTAACCTGTTCATATCCTATTCCTTTTTTTCTTAGAGATCATTAAACCTTTTCAGGATTTTTGACTTGAGGAAATGACCCAGAACTTCAGTCTTGAGGATCAGGGTCCTCATTATTCTTGTCTGTTTCTGATCTGTCCTGTCTTCCACTAACATAGTAATAACTGAGGTGATCACACGGGTTCAAGGAATGTTTTTCTCTGCACTCACTATAGTACAACAATGTATTTTCCCCTTGATAATCAGGATCAATAGGCCAAAAGAGTAACCCACTTCTTGATCTGTAGGTTCAGTGACAGAGGATTCTGAATGGCCCAGTGGAGCCTATTGTGCCATTTCTTTTGCTTAAAACACTTTCATATGTGTTACCAATAACACTTAAAATATAATAATATTTGACTTCCTACAAAACCCTGAAATAGAAACGTATTTTACTCATACACCTTCTCTGTGTGCTACGGAAAATTACTACTTTATTTCTTGTATTAACAATAGCATCTTGTGTCTATAGCTTATCTTCAAATTAATCTCTGGAAACATACAGAACTGTCTTTCAAAAAGAAGCAAAGCAAAATTTTCCATCAATAAGCCTGAAAAGTAGGAGAGATTCAGTATCATATCATATTATTTCTATAGCTAGAAATGGAATAATTAAAAAAAAAACTTGAGAGGTTGAATTGATTTGAAATAGAAGGTAATCAATTGGGTGAAATTTCTTTTATTTATAAAATATATATATATTTTATATAAATAAATAAATAAATAAATATATATATATATATATATACAGAAGAAAATATAAATTTAAGTGCACATGCTAGATACGCACATGTACGTAATTTATATATTTAATTTTTATGCATCATTTAAAAATGGCTAAGGCCCAGTTTTTCAGTCTCTGACTGGGGAACTAGTTTCCGCAAGCCATACAGCCAGCCACACTCACACACACACACACACACACACACAAATCATGTTTTTCAGTTAGTAATAATTGAAATCGAATGTCCTTTTGTAGAAGAAGTTGGACTCTCTAAGTCCTCAAATTCATAAAAACCAAGGAACAGTATATTTTACTTAAAGAGAAATAATTAAAAAGTTCAGTTCAGTTCAGTTCAGTCGCTCAGTCGTGTTCGATTCTTTGCGACCCCATGAATCGCAGCACGCCAGGCTTCCCTGTCCATTAAAAAGTACTTGCTATTAATCTAAATATATACATCCTGATATTTAATGAATATTTACTTATATATATTCTTTGGGACCCAGTCCATTTGATCTTGGCTTTGTGCCTATGTGATAGTTTAAGCAATATATTGACTTTTACTTTTGGCTTCACGCAATGTCACTTCTATATTCCTCTCCTTATTGTTATTTAATTTGTGCCTAGTGTCATAGTGAGGAAAGATAACTGGCCTCCTGCTCACTTTGTTAGAAACAGTTAATTCTTTGAATGACCAACAGCAATTTCACATATGTCATCTTGAATGGAAAGTCCATAGAATAAAATGTTTGTATTAACTCAAGCCAACAGTCAACCTTAAAACAGTCTAGTAGTACTAACAGGATGAGAAGAGATATGTCAGGAAAGAGAAAATAAAAGAGAGAAATTAGCAGCTCAAGTTACAAAGTGCCTGAGTATTGAAATAAAGGAAAGAATGAAATAGACCAGATAGTGCTAACAAGGGGGTAGAAATACTCATTTCCTTCCACCTATCCGTGTTGGCTTCCAGTGGGTTGTTTGCCATGTGTCAGAATCACACCTTAGCAACTGTCTCCCATTTGACATCTGTCCATGAGATGATATATTCTAAGATTTCCCTAATAGGAGACATTTGTTCCCTAGGGAAACTCTATTATTACAGTCCCAAAATCCTGAAATAAATTCTAGAATAAAATTTAAAAAGCAGCAGAAACAAACACAAGGAAAGTTAATCAGTTGGTAAGCTCATATACATGAAAATCTCTGTAAATAGAATGATACGAATTTCAAAAACCGATTCATTTAGAAATAGAAAGCCTAAAAAAAATGGTAACCTTCAAATGTAATTTTAAATTGATAAAGACTTTCTCAAGTTCAAAAGGGAGGTGACATATGGATACCTATGGCTGATTAATGTTGATGTATGGTGGAAACCAATACAAAATTGTAAAGCAATTATCTTCCAAGTAAAAATAAATAATTTAAAAAAGAGAATTTATCTGCAAACAGATATCTGGTTACAATAGTATTTTAAGTTATTAATTTAAAGCTAATAAAGTTATTTAATTAAAGAATCTCAGTAGAAGCTTTTAAAATGTGACAAATTATAGAGAACTTTATAATTGATGTAACATTATTATTTTAACATCATATAGAACTTTAAAATGGCAGCACAAAATATTCTAAATGTGTAATCTGGATACAGAAATCTGGAATATAATAATAAAAAGTCAAGTCTTTTTAAAAAATATATAAAAGTATATTTAATAGGTATAGTAGTTGGTATTTTTAGTAGAAATGCATAAATTCATGTCAGATGGCTTAAACAAAACTGAATAATATAGTACAGAAATACAGTTCTAAACTTAGCTCCACATATTGCTTAAATCATTTTTTAAAAAATTATTATAAGTACAACTCCTCAACTTTATCTGTGTTCCTTTATGTTGGGCTTCTATTCAGCCAGTTTTTCCATATGGTGACCATGATGGACAACATCAGTCTAAGAATCACCTGTTAAATTAATAAGTCCTCAGTGAAAATAGTTCATCGTAGTTAAATATATATAGTGGGACTAATCAACCTGCCCTGGTAACATGCAGAACTCTCAGCTCATCACTGTGATCAGTCACTGGTAACATTCTTACAGATAGAAACTGAATTTGAGATCTCAGTTCTACTCAAATTACACAGAATAAAAGTGGGTCAAGAATTTCTCCCCAAAGGAAATTTAGAATTCTGTTAGCAGAAACTAGCTGAGATTACTTACTAGTTGACATTTCTCATGGTATTCTTCTAAAGTGTTCTCCTGAGAGACATGTGATTTGGTTTCACAGGCAGCTGGAATCATTGTGATGACTTGTATTGGCTCCAGACACGTCTAAATTTCCTCTTAATGGTCTACCTGATTTTCAGTACTTCAACTTACTCAATGGCTAGATAAGCCTCTAATACCATATATTAAATATATTTCTCTCTGAACTACCCTCTGTATGTTCTTTTTTCCTGACTGAGCACTGAATAATGCAGTTCAGTTCAGCTCAGTCCCTCAGTTGTGTCCAACTCTTTGCGACCCCGTAGACTGCAGCCTACCAGGCTCCTCCATCCATGGGATTTTCCAGGCAAGAGTACTGGAGTGGGTTGCCATTGCCTTCTCCAGGGGATGTTCTCGAGCCAGGGATCGAACCCAGGTCTCCTGTATTGCAGGCAGACGCTCTACCATCTGAGCCATAGATTATTAAATAAAGGAGTATTTATTTTAAATAGAAAAATCTTATTTAAAATATGGTTTAAATGTCTTCAAATAACTAAAGTATTTTTTTATTAAGCCAAACAAAAGAGATTTCACTTAACAAATGTTACATGTATTGCTAACATTATAAACTTTAATATATCTAATATGCAGTAGGCAAAAGCAAAAGATAGCCACTAAAAATAGGGGAAAACTAGAGGCAATCTTAGGAAATATAGAGGTCTATTCTCATTCTATAGAGGTCTATTCTCATTGTGCTTATAAGTATTATTATTATATAAATTTACATTATTATCTACTTTGACTATCAAAATTAGAAAATTTAAAAGCTTTTAGAACTTAAAATTACTACAAATAAACAGTACACAAATACTGCAAAAGTCAATAGCTTTCCTATGTAAAGCAGTTGGAATTATAATAAAAATAAAGTACTAAATTGTAAGTATTCATGAACATATCTTATATAAATTTGATCATGTCAATTCTATGCCTAAAACTCATCATCAGTGACTTTCATCACTCTTTTTATAAACACTGAATCCCTTATCTTGACCAATGAAAGCTGAAATCACCTATTCTCTATTCCCTCTCCAATGTCATCTCACTTGGTGATTATCTAATGTCTGTTCTCCTCCTAGACATCAACTCTCTGTGGTCTAGGGGTGTGTCAAACTTAGTCTTGTCTCTACCCATCCACTATCCTGGTGAAAGCCTGGAATATCATAGGAATTCAGTAAATGTTTTGTGACTCTTCCATGACACATACATGGATTCTTACACAATGAAAATATAAAAACTTACATAGAAATATATATCTTTGTTTGCAATATAAAATATTGGAAAAAATCTTCAGTCTCACTGACTTATTTTATACATGAGAATATAATCAGGATTTTCATGGATTTTGTTTTAATTTTCTGAAAAGATAAAATGATACTGAATTTCCCCTATAAATATATATATATATATATGTACTTATGTTACCTAAAGATATATGTTTATGCAGATTCATAGGAAAATATGATGATGACTTCTGCTGTCTATTCAAATTCAGTGAGAAGTTAATGCCACTTAAATCAATGCAGTCCTGATGAAGGAACAAATAGAGCACAATAATTGACAATCCAAATAAAAAATACGCTGTAATATAATTGGTTGAGGCTTCATCAGAGATCATTTGATGAAGAAAATAATCAATAACATTAATTGAAAAAAGCAGAATTTATTGGAATGGCAAAAGGGTACCTCTCAGCCAACACTGCATCCTACTCTCACCCTGGAGCCATGGCAGCTGCTTTCCCTGATTTATTTTCCTTTCCTCGAGGCATAAAATGTATCACTACTTCCTTTTAAGTATTTTTTTCTTTTATTTCTCTCTTTGTAGGTCAACCTATTCATGCAGAAAATTATTTCTCCAGTTTTATGGTTTCAATGACCAACCTTAAATGAGTTGACCAAGTTTCCAAAAGCCAATTCCCAAGCTCCAGGCATAAGAACAGACTACCATGTACAGTCCCCTCTTAGAAGGACAAAGAGGATAAAATCTCTAAGAAATAAGTAAGCAAGAGGAAGGTATCAAGGGATTTCCCTGGTGCTCCAGTGATTAAGACTTTGCCTTCTAATGCAGAGGGTGTGGTTTCGATGCCTGATTGAAGAGGTAAGATACCACATGCTTTGTAGTCAAAGCACCAAAGCATAAAAAAACGAAGCAATCATGTAACAAATTTATTGAAGACTTTAAAAACAATCCACATCAAAATTTTTAAAAAATCTTAAAAAAAATAATAGATGTCAGCTTAGTAAAAGTGATTGTTATTTCTAGTGGAGATAAAACTTCCAACAGTTATGGAAAGTTATTGATGATTGAAGCTGGAAGAATTACTTATACCTACTTAGATACAAAATAATAGCTTTTAATCTAATATTTCAAAGGTAAACACATTCCAGTTGGAACAAAGAAATAAATGGAAAAATCATAAGAATGCTAGAAGGAAATATAATTATTTCCTTATTTTAGTGTCATGAAGGTCTTATAAGCACAAAAATGAGATGCCAAAAATGTGGCTAAATAAATATTAAATTCTTCATTGCACAAAGTGATACGTGACAATGCACATACAATGATGCTTTCACAGATTTGAAGGATAAAATGTTCACAAATTATGTGGCAAGCCAAAAGATAATATTCTTACTATTAAAAGCATTTATAAGTCATCAAAGTTTGAGGCAGATAAAATAACAACAAAAAAGGAGTAGCACATTTAAAAAAAAAGCAGAAAAGACTATAAGTGGCATATATAATCTTATACACAATGTTTCCCCTCATTATTGATCTGAAACAAGAAAGTTTTTTTTTTTTTTTCTTATTGACATGCTATTGTTAAAATTATCAAGTGCAAAGCAACACAACTGCAACAAGAAAAAAGTAATAGTATCTAGTCTGGGACAAATTATAGAAAATAAGAAATCATGAATTGTTGAAACTGGTGATTGGTACATTTCAGATGACACTTTAGGAATTTATACAGAAATGGATAAAATGCATCTTATTTTAATACTGAATGCTTGGGGCTGGTGCACTGGGACAACCCAGAGGGATGGTAAGGGGAGGGAGGAGGGAGGAGGGTTCAGGATGGGGAACACGTGTATACCTGTAGTGGATTCATGTTGATATATGGCAAAACCAATACAATATTGTAAAGTTAAAAATAAAATAGAAAAGTAAAAAAAAAAAAATAGTATAAATTTATTCTGTGCACATGTTAAGAAATCCAAGTGAAAGAAAAATCTGTCACAAGATTATTTATCATAGTAAAATAGAGAAAAATGTCAAAAGCAGGGAATTAGTGAAGCTATAGCACATTCAGCTAATGGAATGAGAAAAAAATGCCTGAAGAGAAATATTTAATCAGATATTCCTGAGAATGCCAGATTAAGTATGAAAGTTCTATCACAAAGTAATATATTAAGTATTACCAAATTATGAATTATAGAAAATCAAATGTAAAATCAAAAAGACATACATTAAAATGTCAAGAGTTTGACTTACTGAGCTTGAGTTATTTTTCTCTTTTTGGTATTTTTGTTTGTTTTTTAATAAATAACTTGAAGTAGAGTTGTATTACGTTTAACAAAACATTAAGAACCTAAAGATCCTTTAACATCAGATAGTCTTATGGTTGACACTCATCCTTACAATTCATTCCAACAAGGTCTACATTTCAGAGAATTACTTACTATTTTAATTTTAATGCTTATTTTCTTTAAGCTTGTAATCTTAATGCCTATTTATAACTCTTGTACCTTGGATGGAGGAGCCTGGAAGGCTGCAGTCCATGGGGTCGCTGAGGGTCGGACATGACTGAGCGACTTCACTTTCACTTTTCACTTTCCTGCATTGGAGAAGGAAATGGCAACCCACTACAGTGTTCTTGTCTGGAGAATCCCATGGATGGGGGAGCCTGGTGGGCTGCTGTCTATGGTATCGCACAGAGTCAGACACAACTGAAGTGACTTAGCAGCAGCAGCAGAAGCATAACTCTTGTATGAATTATTGTGTGGCTTAAATGGGTTTATATGTGCTTATTACTATGTCTTATAATACAACAAATGCTTACCACATAATATTACCTATTTAAAAATAGTGTGTATATTACTTAAAAACTCATTTCTAAAGTGGGGTGCAGGTAATAAAAAGTGAAGTGCAGTATGTAAAATCTTGGTTAGGTATATTGCAAGTATATGTGTGTATCAGAAAAATCGCACATCATGTACTAAAATGGTACAAATAATATTACATATCAAGCATGTTTTAATAACAGTTACATAAGTCAGTCATCACAATTAACTCAAGCATAACACACTGGTCAAAAGTGAGGTTTAAACTTACCTAATTGCCAAGGACACTCACTCTCTATTAGCTAGATTGGAATTAGTGATTCCCAATCAGCAGTGGCAGAGAAGGCAATGGCACCCCATTCCAGTACTCTTGCCTGGAAAATCCCATGGATGGAGGAGGCTGGAAGGCTGCAGTCCATGGGGTCGCTAAGAGCTGGACACGACTGAGCGACTTCACTTTCACTTTTCACTTTCCTGCATTGGAGAAGGAAATGGCAACCCCCTCCAGTGTTCTTGCCTGGAGAATCCCAGGGATGGGGGAGTCTGGTGAGCTGCCGTCTATGGGGTCACACAGAGTCAGACACGACTGAAGCGACTTAGCAACAGCAGCAGCAGCAATCAGAGATGACATGTTACTACCAAATATAGTTATTTCCAAATAGAATCGACAATTGTATTCATTTATATCTCTCCTTTTTAATTAATATAATTTATATTTTATAGCCATTTTGGGCTCAGAGTAAAATTGAGTGGAAAGTACAAAGTTCTCATTACTCCCTGTTCCCACAAAAGGACAGCCTTCCTTTTTGTAGAAGCCCTACCCAGAGTCACACACATATTACAGTCAATGTACCTACATCTGGCATATCGTTATTATCCAAATTTCATAATTTATATTGGTCTCTTTTTTCAAAAAAGAAACTTTAGGACAGAACTCAAAGGCAGAATCTCATTAGCATGAATTGTACATAGAATATAAATAATTTTTAAAATTATGCCTGAACACTAATCATTTGATTTGTAAAACTTATCCCCCTAAAGTTATTATTAAAGATGGTTGTGCTAATTATTATATTTGTTATCACTGTATCATATGAAAACACATGTTTAGTTTTTTTAGATTAAAAAAAAAACTTTGCAGTGTATGAACTAGAAGACACCAGGAAAATTATGAAGATATTAAAGATGTTTTGTTCACCTTATAGTTGCAGGGGCCAGAATAGCGTTTGTTACATAGACTCCAATCCAATTTAATGAATTTTTATTGTCTACTATGTGCCTAGAAGCAATCTAGGGACTTGAGAAGGTACAGCAGTGAACAAGGCAGAAAAAAATAGCCTGCCTGCTTTCAGTGAAATTACATTCTAGAAAGTAAGAGAGTTCATAAATGTAATGTAATATGGGGAAAAGTAGTAAGTGTTGAGGAGCAAATAAAGGCAGACAGGTGGGAGTTCTTGCAGAGAGATACAGTTCTACACAATTTGGTCAGAAGAGGCCTCACTGCAAATGTGATGCTTCAGTGAAGGCTTGCAGGAGATGAGGGTTTCAACTTTAGCAAGATCTTAAGAACAAAGAAATGAAGTTAGAGAAAACAGTATTATAGACTTGTGATAAGAGATCAGAGTTAGCACACTGGAGAGAAAGAAAATGATATCAGAGAGGAAATGAAGTTATAAATTCTTTGCAAAAATTATGAAAACTTTGTTTTTTGTTGTTGTTGTTGTTTTTTTTTTTTTTTTACTCTGAGTGACATGGAAAACAAGTGAGGGTTGAGAGAAGAAAAGTAACTTAATGGATGTCTATTAAAATAATTCCCATTATTTGTGGTGAATATCCTTGAAGTTTGTCATGCATGGAAGCAGGGAGACAGCTGAGAAGCTACTGCTGTAATTCAAGTTTGATAGTATGGTTGTTTTGACCATGGTTGTATGATAGCAGTGAGAAGTAGTGAAGAGTGATTGGATCAAGTAAACAGAGGGTACTATTTATGAAGCTGTGTTTACAGGAAAAGAGAGGTGTCAGCTTGTCCAAGATACATAAGTTCTGAGAACTAGCTTTACCTTTTTCAATAGAAAACATTGATGACTTCACTAAAAAAATACTTTTAGTGGAGTGGAAAAGGAGAATGGAGATCTCTCACTCTAATCCACTTAGAGTGAATGTAAGAGTAATGGGGAAAGTGAATTTAGAATGATTATAAAGTATTCTTAGAATAATTTTAGCTGCAATAGGGAAAGTAGAAATGGTAAGGATCTGGAAGGGGGCTTCCCTGGAGGCTCAGATGGTAAAGTGTCTGCCTGCAGTGCGGGAGACCTGGGTTTGATCCCTGGGTTGGGAAGATCCCCTGGAGAAGATACCACTCCAGTACTCTTGCCTGGAAAATTCTGTGGACTAAGGAGGCTTGTAGGCTACAGTCTATGGGGTCACAAAGAGTTGGACACGGCAGCAAATTCACTTTCACTTTGGAAGGAGGGGAAAGAAATATTATATTTTCAGGATGGAATAGGTAACAGCAGGATAGGAGTGATCTAGCAGAGAGAGGAAATTGATGGCATTAGATAGAGTACAGAATTGCCAGAGAGATGTTCTTGAGTAGGAGGGTGAATGGTTCTCACTTAGAATTGTGTAGCACCTAGAGGTTCTGGGTCCAGGAGGTGAGGGAAGCTGTCATCTAGCTGAGGCCTACTGTCAGATCTTGTATCTCAGCAAAGGGCTGAGTCCACTCAGAGGGAGAGAATCTTTTTCTTTCAAAGAGAATTTGTTTAGAGATCAGGACCCTGGAGAGGGGCCGTTGCCAGCAAGTGAAGGCGTTGGCCTTTGACACACTAACAGGGGTGAAAGCAGAGTATGCAGGTGTAGATGCTAATATGCATGTAGGTGTGAAGACAGTGACTGGACCTCATTCCTCAACAACTTAGGAAGCGAGTTCACCAGTTTCATGTGAGTATGAGGAAAGAGATGATGCATGTTTGAGGAGAGCAGGAAAGATACAGAGTAGTCTGTTAAAAGAGTAGGAGAGAAAATAATAGAAAATTGAATTTCACTAAGGTTTAGAGAGAATGTGAAACAAGATTGGGCAGGGTGCTTATGTGTTTTTCTCCCATTATGTCAGTGTTCAAGTTCAGGACTAGAATAGTAAAGAATTATTTAATTAGAGTATAGCCAAGTTGCGTGACAAAATAAAAGCAAATGATGTAGTTGAGGGTATATGCAGGGGAGTCATTAAAACAACCAACCATGGAATTTAAGCTTAGCTTTTATGGAAGAGGAAAATATATGGTTGATTAGTGAGCATAATGTGGGATCAATAAATATAGGTCCCGGTGGCATGATGGCTTATTGAGTAGGATTGCTTGAGGCGGTGAGTATGAACCAGAAGTCAGGAAGTCGAGCTGACAGAGTGTGATGCGTGAAATTGAAATTATGGAGGAGTTGCTATTACAGGTAATGACAAGACCAGGTCGTGACTATGGAGCTGAGTGGCCCGGGGAGTGTGCAAGACAAGTTCACAGTAGTTCAAGAAACTAAGAAGCCATGGTATGGTCAGATTTGTTGTTCACACTAAGGACTAAAATTGTCAAAACTTCTGATAGGCAAAGTAACAATGAGGTGAGAACTAGAGACATCAAGAATCAGTGAAACATTTAAGCTACTTCCATGTCCTGGATATTGCAAATACTGCTGCAGTCAACATTGAAATGCATGTGTCTTTTTGATTTGTGTTTTTATCAGGTTATATGCCCAGTAGGGGGACTGCTGGGTCATATGGCTCAGACAATTAGGAATCTGCCTGCAATGCAGGAGACCCAGGTTTGATCCCTGGGTTGGGAAGATCTCCCTGGAGAAGGGAATCCACTACAGTTTTCTTGCCTGGAGAATTCCATGGACAGAGGAGCCTGGCAGGCTACAGTTCATGGGATTGTAAAGAGTCAGACATGGATGAGAGACTAACACTTTCATTTTTCACTTTTCATGGTAGCTCTATTTGTAGTTTTTAAGGAACCTCCATACTGTTCTCCCTAGTGGGAATATCAATTTACATTCTCACTAACGTTGCAAGAAGGTTCTCTCAAGACTGTAAAGTGACTATACCCAATTAAATAAAAAAAAAAAAAGAAATGATAAGAAGCAGTGAGGACACAGGGTATGAGTAGATATTAGAATGACGAAAGGTTCTAAGTGATAATACATAATACCATGGGATTCAAATCTCTGCATAAGGCCAAGAATAGCCTGGAAAAAACAATGAAGAACAAGTACAAACTCCATTTGACTTACAGGCTCGGTCATAAGAGAAATGTAGAGAAAGCAAAAATAAAACTTAACTGAAATCCTCTTCCACTTAGGAGTGTGCTTCAGGGGAAGTTGGTAGTATCCTTGAGGGAGATCCAGGCATCCATTAGAGCAAACCTGTAAAGGGTACTTTCAGTGAAAAGGTTGAAGAAAGAAAGGTTTCTGTGGTGATGAAACTTGACTTTTGCAAAAGTATACCTAATAAGGGCAATCTCAGGAAAATTGGGAAGGGCTGAGGCAAAGATAAGAGTCTTCTAAGTTTTACTTCAATATTTTATTTTTGATAGCCTCTATTCAGTCTCAGTTGTAAAATCAAGTTACCTGTTTTAAGTGTCAACACACACAAAAATGAATAGAACAAATGAGTTTTCCCAGAAAAATATGGCAGAGTAGCAGTGCCTGTGATCTGTGATAACTCTGGATTGTTCACAATGTGCAATTCAGATTGGGTATCATGTAAGGTCCCTTCAATCTTTCTTACCACTCTACAGCCTATTACTATCTGTCCCTTCTTGTTTGGTGGTAAAAATCATTATCACTCCCTCCTTCCTGCCATGTGGTTGCTACCATTACTGGTATATATTGTGTTGTAAAGAGCATAAAAAATGGTATGACTGAACTGCCTTTAACCTAGGAATATACGTCATTTGAAAAACAAAAAAAGTCTTCCTTAGGATGACCAATATCCAAAGAATTTTGAATTCTTTTCCAGTGTTTCAGTTCAGTTCAGTCACTCAGTCATGTCCGACTCTTTGCGACCCCATGAAGCTCAGCACGCCAGGCCTCCCTGTCCATCACCAACACCCGGAGTTCACGTCCATCAAGTCAGTGATGCCATCCAGCCATCTCATCCTCTGTCGTCCCCTTCTACTCCTGCTCCCAATCCCTCCCAGCATCAGAGTCTTTTCCAATGAGTCAACACTTCACATGAGGTGGCCAAAGTACTGGAGTTTCAGCTTTAGCATCATTCCTTCTAAAGAAATCTCAGAGCTGATCTCCTTCAGAATGGACTGGTTGGATCTCCTTGCAGCCCAAGGGACTCTCAAGAGTCTTCTCCAACACCACAGTTCAAAAGCATCAATTCTTCGGCACTCAGCTTTCTTCACAGTCCAACTCTTACATCCATACATGACCACAGGAAAAATCATAGCCTTGACTAGACGACCTTTGTTGGCAAAGTAATGTCTCTGCTTTTAAATATGCTATCCACGTTGGTCATAACTTTCCTTCCAGAGTAAGCGTCTTTTAATTCATGGCTGCAGTCACCATCTGCAGTGATTTTGGAGCCCAGAAAAATAAAGTCTGACACTGTTTCCACTATTTCCCCATCTATTTCCCATACAGTGATGGGACCAGATGCCATGATCTTCGTTTTCTGAATGTTGAGCTTTAAGCCAATTTTTTCACTCTCCACTTTCATTTTCATCAAGAGGCTCTTCAGTTCCTCTTCACTTTCTGCCATAAGGGTGGTGTCATCTGCATATCTGAGGTTATTGATATTTCTCCTGGCAACCTTGACTCCAGCTTGTGCTTCTTCCAGTCCAGCGTTTCTCATGATGTACTCTGCATATAAGTTAAATAAGCAGGGTGACAATATACAGCCTTGACGTACTCCTTTTCCTATTTGGAACCAGTATGTTGTTCCATGTCCAGTTCTAACTGTTGCTTCCTGACCTGCATACAGATTTCTCAAGAGGCAAGTCAGGTAGTCTCGTATTCCCATCTCTTTCAGAATTTTCCACAGTTTATTGTGATCCACACAGTCAAAGGCTTTGGCATAGTCAATAAAGTCCAGTGTTTAATACAAGTTTAATATAGTGTTTAATACAAGTTTAACACATAGTGATGTTTAACACATAGTGATAATGTATTTTCAATTTATCCCTTTTATTTTATTATCCTGACTTGTATCATTTACCAGTTTTAGTAAATTTTTCTGTGATTGCTACTTATCACAACTATTTAAACAACTATTTTGCTATGTTGATATAAATTCAATCCACTTGACATATTTTTTCAGTCTAAATTTTAAGAATAGTTATCTTTTTTTTAATTTTTATTTTATTTTTTAACTTTACAATATTGTATTGGTTTTGCAATATATCAAAATGAATCCACCACAGGTATACATGTGTTCCCCATCTCAAACCCTCCTCCCTCCTTCCTCCCCATACCATCCCTCTGAGTCGTCCCAGTGCACCAGCCTCAAGCATCCAGTATCGTGCATCGAACCTGGACTGGCAACTCATTTCATATATGATATTATACATGTTTCAATGCCATTCTCCCAAATCATCCCACCCTCTCCCTCTCCCACAGAGTCCAAAAGACTCTTCTATACGTCAGTGTCTCTTTTGCTGTCTCGTATACAGGGTTATTGTTACCATCTTTCTAAATTCCATATATATGCGTTAGTATATTGTATTGGTGTTTTTCTTTCTAGCTTACTTCACTCTGTATAATAGGCTCCAGTTTCATCCACCTCATTAGAACTGATTCAAATGTATTCTTTTTAATGGTTGAGTAATACTCCATTGTGTATATGTACCACAGCTTTTTTATCCAATCATCTGCTGATGGACATCTAGGTTGCTTCCATGTCCTGGCTATTATAAACAGTGCTGTGATGAACATTGGGATACACGTGTCTCTTTCAATTCTGGTTTCCTCAGTGTGTATGCCCAGCAGTGGGATTGCTGGGTAATAAGGCAGTTCTATTTCCAGTTTTTTAAGGAATCTCCTCACTGACCATAGGAAAAACACTCTCCAACATATATCACAGCAGGATCCTCTCTGATCCACCTCCCAGAATATTGGAAATAAAAACAAAAATAAACAAATGGGACCTAATTAAACTTAAAAGCTTCTGCACAAAAAAGGAAATTATAAGCAAGGTGAAAAGACAGCCTTCAGAATGGTAGAAAATAATAGCAAATGAAGCAACTGACAAACAACTAATCTCAAAAATATACAAGCAACTCCTACAGCTCAACTCCAGAAAAATAAATGACCCAATCAAAAAATGGGCCAAAGAACTAAACAGACATTTCTCCAAAGAAGACATACAGAGGGCTAACAAACACATGAAAAGATGCTCAACATGACTCATTATCAGAGAAATGCAAATCAAAACCACTATGAGGTACCATTTCACGCCAGTCAGAATGTCTGTGATCCAAAAGTCTACAAGCAATAAATGCTGGACAGGGTGTGGAGAAAAAGGGACCCTCTTACACTGTTGGTGGGAATGCAAACTATTACAGCCACTATGGAAGAATAGTTATCTTATAAAATCATGGTTGGACAGGCATTCTAAATTATTTTCATGAAGGCTTTTAGAAAATCCTTTACAGGGGAGAAAACTTGACCAGTTGTTTCTGAATAATAGAGAAAAAGCTCTTTAGAGAAAGCAGACATTTAAGGGTTTTTCCTGGTAGCTTAGACAGTAAACAATCTGCCTACAGTGCAGGTTCAATCGCTAGGTTGGGAAGATTCCCTGGAGAAAAGAAGGGCCTCCAACTTCAGTAATGTTGCCTTGAGAATTCTATGGACAGAGAAGCCTGGCCGGCTATAGTCCATGAGATTGCAAAGAGTTGGACATGACTGAATGACTTACATTTTCACCTTTCAGACACATTTAAAATAGATAGATGCTTATCATATAGAAATTAGTCTGAAAGAGTTGAAGGTAGCAGAACATGAAATGTAAATGCTAACAGATAGAAGAAAATTGGCATCTTTCCATTTTTATTCATTTATGTTTTTAATTGAAATATTTTGGCATACAACATTATATAAATTTAAGGTATCTAACATATTAATTTGACACATTTAAATATTATAATATGGTTGCCATTGTAGCAATAATTATCACCCCTATCAGGATACATAATTATCCTTTCTGTTTAGTGATTGGAATAATTAAGGTCTAGTTTCTTGGTAAACTTGGTGATTATAATACAATAATGTAGTCTATATTCACTGTACTGTGCATTATAGAGGGCTTATTTAGCACTTGGAGAAGGCAATGGCACCCCACTCCAGTACTCTTGCCTGGAAAATCCCATGGATGGAGGAGCCTGGTAGGCTGCAGTCCATGGGGTCGTTAAGAGTCGGACATGACTGAGCGACTTCACTTTCACATTTCACTTTCCTGCATTGGAGAAGGAAATGCCAACCTACTCCAGTGTTCTTGCCTGGAGAATCCCAGGGATGGGGGAGCCTGGTGGGCTGCCGTCTATGGGGTCACACAGAGTCAGACACAACTGAAGTGACTTAGCAGTAGCAGCATTTAGCACTTGTTGCAAATTTGTATTCTCAAACAATATCCATCCCATTCCCCAACACCCATGCCTTGGTGGCCACCATTTTACTCTCCTTTTTTATGAGTTTGGCTTTGCTGGATTCCACATATAGGTGATATATACAGTACTTGCCTATATCTGACTCTCCTCACAGCATAATGTGTTCAACTTCCATGTGCTGTGATGTGCTGTGCTTAGTCACTTAGTTGTGTTCAACTCTTTGCAGCCCCATGGACTGTAGCCCACCAGGATCCTCTGTCCATTGGGATTTTCCAAGCAAGAATACTGGAGTGGGTTGCCATGCCCTCCTCTAGGGAATCTTCCCAACTCAGGGTTCAAACCCAGGTCTCCCACACTGCAGGCAGATTCTTTACTCTTTGAGCCAGCAGGAAAGTCCAACTTCCATACATGTTATCAACAATGTATATATAAGTGACTTGATTTTTTAGAATACTGTTATATTTTTTAAGTAAGGGCAACTACTTACACCATTCTTGACATTTAAGAATCAGAGTCAATTATAGATACTCACATGTTGAGTAAAAGATGGGCATTTAAATTGGAGATGGAAAGTGTTGGTAGCAACTGCTATCTTATGCACAATAGCCAGATTGATTTACCTAATCTTTGACTCATCTTTATGTAAATGAATTATATTTTCCTTTATTTTGATGGAGTGCTCAATTTTGTATATTTTTGAGTCCATAAAACATTTCCAGGCTCTCTGTAATTTTGACATTATTCATTTCATGTTCTCCCTATCTTTGTCTTGCAACAAGCAACATTACCTTTATTACCCAATCATGATTTCAGAATATTTATTAAGATATTTACTGATTATTTTATGAGAGCAAAGTAGAACACATTCCTCTTTCTCAAGTTGTCATTATAATTTTAAGTTGGGTAAAATAACAAGCCTGGCTCATTATCTGTCTATGAAAGCAAGCAGGATGAAACAGCACAACAAAGATGCACATTCCCCTAAAAAGCTCAAACTCCCTGCCTCACCTGGGATGTAATCAAGGAAAAGAATTCTGTTAAGACTGGAGTCACTGGTGATGCATTGCCCCTTGTAGTGAAAAGACAACTTGTAACAACCATTGTGCCTGTGCATAGCAAGGCCTAGAGAAACAATAAAATGTGGCTGTGACTCAGAAACTCTGCTAAGAGTTTAATACAAAGACAGTTTTAGTGATTGGAAGAGCAAAGGGATTCTGAAGTGTAATGTAAATTTTAGTCCTTAGCCTGCATATGTTTAATTAAAACCATGTAAAAAATGTTGGATATAAACATTTGTTGTTGTTCAGTCACTAAGTTCTGTCCAACTCTTTGTGACCCCTTGGACTGCAGCATGCCAGTCTCTTGTGTCCTTCACTATCTCCCAGAAGTTTGCTCAGATTCATGTCCATTGACTCCATGGTACTATCTAACCAGCTCATTCTCTGCTACCCTCTTCTTATTTTGCCTTCAATCTTTCACAGCATCAGGGTCTTTTTCAGTAAGTCAGCTCTTCATATCAGGTGGCCAAAGTATTGGAACTTTAGCTTCAGCATCAGTCCTTCCAATGAATATTCAGATTGATTTCCTTTAGGACTGACCTGTTTGATCTCTTTGCAGTCCAAGGGACTCTCAAGAGTCTTCTACAGAACCATAATTCAAAGGCATCATGAGAAGTAACTTTATGATATTTAAAACATAATTTATATAACAACAGAGAACTCAGATTCTAGTAGCAATGCAAGTGTGTAAGATTTTGTTGATTTTTCTGATAAAGAACTTCCCAATCTCATATAACAATAGAAATCATACACTGCCCCTTGTATTCCTGTGTTATAAGTCTTAGCCAATAAATCAGTTTAAGTAATTACTTGGAAATTATCTCCCTGTCCTTGATGTTCATTTGTCACTAAAAGTGAAAATTGCAGAAAAACCACTAGTGCCTAATTTAGAAGATGTTTTAAAATGTTAATATAGATTTCTAAGAATGGCTAGAAAATGGGAAGGCCTCCTTCCCTTCTGGACGATCGATACAGACACATATTAGAAACCAGAAAATCAGACATCTCAAGGTCAGTGATTGAACACCCTGCAAATGTGATTGAAACCACAGCTTTCTTGTATCTTTATTAGCAGATGTGGAACCACAATCACGGATCTAAAATTAAAAGTGCATAATAAAGTAGTAAATTTGCTAGTATGCACAGTTTGTCATCTTAATTAACAATTGATATTTTAAATGATGGCTTCAGGCTTTAATTCCTCAAGTGCATTGCATTCTGCATTTTATTATGTTATAGTGACCTGTAAAGACTGCATTGCAACTTATGTTAATGCAATATTGGAACTAAAACATAATTCAGGTCAATGGATACATGTATATGTATGGCTGAGTGGCTCTGCTGAGCACCTGAAACTATCACAACATTGTTAATTGGCTACACTCCAATATAAAATAAAATTTTTTTAAACATTTATTTTCTCAGAGAAAAATAATTATGATCAGAATATCAACATTATGTTTACTCAGATTGCTTAAACATAACAGTATCTAAAATTAGGTATGTTAGTAGAACATAATTAAAATATCTATTAAATTTAATGAAAGAGCCCTTCATAATATTTCATTTAGTCATGAGTCTATAAAACTATTTCTATAAATCACACTAATCAGTAATATGATTTTTTAAAATTTCATAATACATATTTAAGATATGTGCAAGCATAAAATTTTAATAACTCTAAATGCCATTTACTTTTAAAATTTCAGTTAAATTTCTTCCTTTAACAACTGTGCTCTATGCTGATACAATATTCGTGAATACATTTTTACATTATTATCCATATTTGCAGTACAAGAAAGGCAAAGGAAAATAAGGCAATTTTTGTTTTTTTCTGTGTTTGTTGGTGATGTTTGTAAATGCCATTCTTGATGTTGATTATGCAGTTATATAGTCCACAGCTGTTACTGTTTCCTTCTGAATTATTTCAAAATCTCTGAAATGTAATGATCATCACTTCTTCATTTTATATTCGGGCTTCCCATAATTGATTCCTCCTTTTGTATGTATAAACATCATCATTGGGTTTAAATAATTCCTGTGAAATAGAATAATTAATTCACAACAAACTGTAGAAAACTCCTGAAGAGATGGGAATGCCAGACCACTTTACCTGTCTCTGGAGAAATGTGTTTGCAGGACAAAAACAGCAGTTAGAACCAGACATGGAACAACTGACTGGTTCAGAACTGGGACAGGAGTACAACAAGGCTGTATATTGTCACCCTGTTTATTTAACTTATATGCAGAGTATATCATGTGAAATGTTGGGCTGGATGAATCCCAAGCTGGAATCAGGATTTCTGAGAGAAATAACAACCTCAAATATGCAGATGATTTCACTCTAATGACAGAAAGTGAAGTAAAGCTGAAAAGTCTCTTGATGAGGGTGAAAGAGGAGAATGAAAAAACTGACTTAAAATTCAACAGTAAAACACTAAGATCATGACATCCAGTCCCATCATTTCATGGCAAATAGAAGGGGGAAACATTGAAGCAGTAACAGACTTCATTTGCTTGGGCTCCAAAATCACTGTGGATGGTGACTGCAACCATGAAATTAAAAAGTACTTGCTCCTTGGAAGGAAAGCTAAGGCAAAGCTAGACAGCATACTAAAAAGCAGAGACACCAGTTTGCTGATAAAGGTCTATATAGTCAAAGCTATGTTTTTTCCAGGAGTCAGGTATGGATGTGAGAGTTGGACCATAAAGAAGGCTGAGTGGTGAAGAATTAATGCTTTCTAACTGTGATGCTGGAGAAGACTCTAGAGAGTCCCTTGGACTACAAGGAGACTGCAGTCCAGTCAAACTGATCAATCATAAAAGAAATAATAATGAATATGCATAGGAATAATGCATAGGAATATGCATAGGAATAATAATGAATATGCAAGATAATCACGATGGTGTGATCACTCACCTAGAACCAGACATCCAGGAATGTGAAGTCAAGTGGGCCTTAGAAAGCATCACTACGAACAAAGCTAGTGGAGGTCATGGAATTCCAGTTGAGCTATTTCTAATCCTGAAAGATTATGCTCTGAAAGTGCTTCACTAAATATGCCAGCAAATTTGGAAAACTCAGCAGTGGCCACAGGACTGGAAAAGGTCAGTTTTCATTCCAATCCCAAAGTAAGGCACTGCCAAAGAAT
The DNA here is from genome assembly GCF_002263795.3 of Bos taurus. NCBI lineage: Eukaryota > Metazoa > Chordata > Mammalia > Artiodactyla > Bovidae > Bos > Bos taurus. Next base: position 52,786,934 of record NC_037347.1, read on the forward strand.
GCTTAAACTACCGCACACTTGCACTCATCTCACACGCTAGTGAAATAATGCTCAAAATTCTCCAAGCAAGGCTTAAGCAATACATGAACCATGAACTTCCAGATGTTCAAGCTGGTTTTTGAAAAGGCAGAGGAACCAGAGATCAAAGTGCCAACATCCACTGGATCATGGAAGAAGCAAGAGAGTTCCAGAAAATCATCTATTTCTGCTTTATTGACTATGCCAAAGCCTTTGACTGTGTGGATCACAATAAACTGTGGGAAATTCTGAAAGACATGGAAATACCAGACCACCTGACTTGCCTCATGAGAAACCTGTATGCAGGTCAAGAAGCAATAGTTAGAACTAGACATGGAACAACAGACTGGTTCCAAATAGGAAAGGAGTACATCAAGGTTGTATATTGTCACCCTGCTTATTTAACTTATATGCAGAGTACATCATGAGAAACGCTGGGCTGGAAGAAGCACAAGCTGGGATCAAGATTGCCAGGAGAAATATCAATAACCTCAGATATGCAGATGACACCACCCTTATGGCAGAAAGTGAAGAGGAACTAAAAAGCCTCTTGATGAAAGTGAAAGTGGAGGTGAAAAAGTTGGCTTAAAGCTCAACATTCAGAAAACAAAGATCATGGCATCTGGTCCCATCACTTCATGGGAAATATATGGAGAAACAGTGGAAACAGTGTCAGACTTTATTTTGGGGGGGCTCCAAAATCAATACAGATGGTGACTGCAGCCATGAAATTAAAAGATGCTTACTCCTTGGAAGAAAAGTTATGACCAACCTAGATAGCATATTCAAAAGCGGAAACATTACTTTGCCAAAAAGGTCCATCTAGTCAAAGCTATGGTTTTTCCTGTGGTCATGTATGGATGTGAGAGTTGGACTATGAAGAAAGCTGAGCACCGAAGAATTGATGCTTTTGAACTGTGGTGTTGGAGAAGACTCTTGAGAGTCCCTTGGACTGCAAGGAGATCCAACCAGTCCATTCTGAAGGAGATCAGCCCTGGGATTTTTTTGGAAGGAATGATGCTAAAGCCAAAACTCCAGTACTTTGGTCACCTCATGCGAAGAACTGACTCATTGGAAAACACTCTGTTGCTGGAAGGGATTGGGGACAGGAGGAGAAGGGGACAACAGAGGATGAGATGGCTGGATGGCATCACTGACTCAATGGACCTGAGTTTGAGTGAACTCCAGGAGTTGCTGATGGACAGGGAGGCCTGACGTGCTGCAATTCATGGGGTCGCAAAGAGTCGAACACGACTGAGCAACTGAACTGAACTGAACTGCTATGTAGGAAGGACTGATACTGAGCCTGAATCTCCAGTACGTTGGCCACCTGATATGAAGTGTTGACTCATTGGAAAAGAACCTGATGCTGGGAAAGATTGAGGGCAGGAATAAAAGGGAATGGCAGAAGATGAGATGGTTGGATAGCATCACTGACTCAATGGATGTGAATCTGAGCAAACTTCTGGAAATAGTGAAGGACAGGAAAGCCTGGCATAATGTAGTCCATGGGGTCAAAAAGAGTTAGGCATGGCTTACCCACTCAACTACAACTACATGATAGTAATTAAAGTCTATTTGAGTGTTTTGTTTGCTTGTTTATTTTAGCTTATGTTTTCTTTACAGCATTTTCTGCCATTTAATCTTATGACCTGAAGAATAGCCATTGCTCTGTCATGGTCACAAAAGGATGAGACCGAATCAGGATGCAATCCAATCATGAGCAGGTTTTTTTTTTTTGTTTGTTTTTTGAAAAAAAAAAAAAAATGACTGCAGAAAATATTTAGACATGTTAAGCCAATGAGTTGTTAAATCTGCTGTTTGAAGCACTGTCTCTATGCTCATAGCTTTGCTCTGGAACATGCTACTCCATGGGAAGATGATTTTTTGGAAAGGCAGATGAGAACATCCTTAAGTTCCAAGCAGAGTTCAGGAGGGAGAAGGCAATGGCACCCCACTCCAGTACTGTTGCCCGGAAAATCCCATGAATGGAGGAGCCTGGTAGGCTGCAGTCCATGGGGTCGCTAAGAGTCAGACACGACTTCACTTTCACTTTCGCTTTCCACTTTCATGTATTGGAGAAGGAAATGGCAACCCACTCCAATGTTCTTGCCTGAAGAATCCCATCGACGGAGAAGCCTGGTACGCTGCAGTCCATCGGGTCGCACAGAGTCAGACATGACTGAAGCGACTTAGCAGCAGCAGCAGAGTTCAGGATAAAAACAACATAGCCATAGTCTTAACAATTAGCATAGAACCAGAACACTTAGTTCGAATCTTGGTTACATCCTTTTACTTGTACAAATCACTTTCTGTCCTCTTTCTCAGTTTCCTCATCTATGCAACATGGATTTGTTGGAGGAGGTAATTGAGAGGATGTGACCACCAGCTGACTGGTGAGCTGAGCCTGGGCCATTGCAGGATTCTCACCCATGCCCCTGTCCCTGGAATATATGCTTTTCTCTCTGTTTCTACCTTAGGATCTGTTCCAAGGACAAATCATTGAGAGAGTAAGGTGCAGTTTAGAGCATCTATATAGTAACTTAGCACAGTTAAAGTCTCTCTCTTTATAAAGTTTCAGATTCTGGAGGGCAAGGGAAGAGATCAGCTCATCTTGCAGTTGTCCAAGACAAGCCTCTCCTGCTTATTAAACATGCCATGTGCCAATCTTGAGAGGTCTGCCTCTTTCTTGGGTTTCCCCTTGCCTTCTGTGTAAAGGGGCTGGTTTCAGTTTTTACCTGATAAAGTCTCAAGGTTGCAAATAAATAGGATTTTAATAGAATATACTGTGTAACATTATTTTGTTGATTGATTAATGCAAACAAATCCTTGAACAGTGACAGGTATGTGGTAATTATTTACACAACTATGATTATTATTTTGATTGTTATTATTTTATCCACTCTTGGGAAATACTCTACAAGCCAGAGTTAATTTATTTGCAAATGTTGAATTCTGTTGATGGAGAAAATTTTTTTTACTTGGAGTCGCAGAAGCCAAGATTTAGGTCTCAAGAATGAAATTAAGAGGATTGTGCCTAGAGTTATACATAGAATGGATAATTATATACGATACCTAATACTCTAGCACAATCCTATCTCTTTTTTCCCTAATGAAGCTTTTGATCATGGGTGTCTAAAATATCAAACACAGGTCTTCTTATTTATAAAGAAACCTGACTATAATAAAAATATATTCTTTTTTATATAATCAAAGAATGTCATATGGCTACAAAGTCAAATGCAACTAAATAGTTGGCCATTGCGATGCATGTGTGCCAAGTTCCTGTGGTGCCCTGACTCTCTGCATATTATATATTTTTTTGCACTTGGTAGATTTTGTAGTCAAGAATGATATTTTATGGAACAACACCTTGGTTCATTTTTAAAGGACCAAGCCTGGGTGATGAGAGAAGACTGAGGTTGTCTCCTTCTCCCTTCTGATATAAATGAAGAAGAGAATACACCCAAAAGATATTTAAATAATGTTTCAAAATATATAACTGATAGGCAGTGACCCCAAAACCTTATGATAATTCTCAGTTAAACCTCAATTTAATAATTTCTTAGAACTAGGGCCAAAGTAACTCTTTTATTCCTACATTTTACTCATTAATCACCCCAAATGGAATACAGCAGTTCTCTGTTTCAGAACCCTCAGGTCAACTTCCTCAGTCATCAGAATGTTGACACCAAGAGTGAAAAACCTTGCTTAAAACTCAACAGTAACAAAAAACAAGCCAAAAAAAAAAAAAAAAAGACTAAGATCAAGTCATCTGGTCCCATCACTTCATGGCAAATAGAAGTGGAAAAAGTGGAAACATTGACAGATTTTATTTTCTCAGGTTCCAAAATCACTGCAGATGGTGACTGCAACCATGAAACTGAAAGTCATTGGGTCCTTGGAAAGAAAGCTATGACAAACCTAGACAGTGTATTGAAAAGTAGAGACATCACTTTGCCAACAAAAGTCCATAGAGTCAAAGCTGGTGTTTTTTTCCTTAGTCATGGATGGGTGTGAGATTTGGACTGTAAAGAAGGTTGAGTGCCAAAGAACTGATGCTTTTGAATTGCAGTGCTGGAGAAGACTCTTGAAAAGTTCCCTGGACTGCAAGGACATCAAACTAGTCAGTCCTAAAGGAAATCAATCCTGAATATTCTTTGGAAGGACTGATGATACTTAAGCTGAAGCTCCAGTACTTTGGCCACGTGATAGGAAAAGTTGACTCCTTGGAAAAGACCCTGATGCTAGGAAAGATTGAAGGCAGGAGGAGAAGGGGACAGTTGAGAATGAGACAATTAGATAGCGTCTCTGACTCAATGGACATGAATTTGAGCAAACTCTGGGAGATAGTGCAAGTCCCAGCATCTCAGGTGGCGGGACGATCACAACAAGCTGTGGAAAATTCTTCAAGAGATGGGAATACCAGATGAGCTTACCTGCCTCCAGAGAAATCTGTATGTAGGTCAAGAAGCAACAGTTAGAAATGGACATGGGACTGGTTCCAAATTGAGAAAGGAGTACATCAAGGCTGTATATTATCACCCTGCTTATTTATCTTATATGCAGAGTACATCATGTGAAATGCTGGGCTGGATGAAATGCAAGCTGGAATCAAGATTGCTGGGAGAGATATAAAAAACCGCAGATATGCAGCTGATGCCAGCCTTATGGGAGAAAGTGAAGAGGAACTGAAGAGCCTCTTGATGAACGTGAAAGAGGAGAGTGAAAAACCTGGCTTAAAACTCAGCATTCATAAAACAAAGATCATGGCATCCGGTCCTACCACTTCATGGCAAATAGATGGGGAAACAATGGAAACAATGACAGATTTTATTTTTGGGGCTCCAGCATCATTGCAGATGGTGACTGCAGCCATAAAATTATTATTTTTTAAAAAATATTTAATTGTAGGCTAATTACTTTACAATATTGTAGTGGTTTTTGCCATACATTGACATGAATCAGCCATGGGTATACATGTGTTCCTCATCCTGAACCACCCCTGCCCACTCCCTCCCCATCCTATCCCTGAGGGTCATCCCAGTGAACCAGCCCTGAGCACCCTGTCCCATGCATAGAACGTGGACTGGCAATCTGTTTCATATATGATAATATACGTGTTCAATGCTATTCTCTCAAATCATCCTCCCCCTCCCTCTCCCACAGAGTCCAAAAGCCTGTTCTATTCATCTGTGTCTCTTTTGCTGTCTCACATACAGGGTTGTTGTTAACATCTTTCTAAATTTCACATATATGTGTTACTATGATGTATTAGTGTTTTTCTTTCTGGCTTACTTCACTCTGTATAATAGGCTCCAGTTTCATCCATCTCATTAGAACTGATTCAAATATATTCTTTTTAACGTAGCCTGGTGGCTCAGACTGTAAAGCGTCTGCCTGCAATGTTGGAGACCCAGTTTCGATCCCTGGGTCAGAAAGATCCCCTGGAGAAGGAAATAGCAACCCACTCCAGTATCCTTGCCTGGAGAATCCCATGGACAGAGGAGCCTGGTAGGCTACAGTCCACGGGGGTCGCAAAGAGTCGGACACAACTGAGCTACTTCACTTTCACTTTCACCTCCAAAGGTGACCTTATTTGGAAATGAGGTTATACTGGGAGGGGCTTCCCTGGTGGCTCAGAAGGTAAAGCGTCTGCCTGAAATGCAGGAGACCTGGGTTCAATCCCTGGGTCAGGAAGATCCCCTGGAGAAGGAAATAGCAACCCACTCCAGTACTCTTGCCTGGAAAATCCCAGGTACAGTCCATGGGATCGCAAAGAGTAGGACACGACTGAGCGACTTCACTCACTTATGAAGACACTTGCTCCTTGGAAAAAAAGCTTTGATAAACCTAGACAGTTTGTTAAAAAGCAGAAATATCAGATGTCCATCAGCAGATGAATGGATAAGAAAGCTGTGGTACATATACACAATGGAGTATTTCTCAGCCATTAAAAAGAATACATTTGAATCAGTTCTAATGAGGTGGATGAAACTGGAGCCTATTATATAGAGTGAAGTAAGCCAGAAAGAAAAGCACCAATACAGTATACTAACGCACATACATGGAATTTAAAAAGATGGTAACAATAATCCTGTATACGAGACAGCAAAATAGACACTGATGTATAGAACAGTTTTTTGGACTCTGTGGGAGAGGGAGAGGGTGGGATGATTTGGGAGAATGGCATTGAAATATGTATAATATCATATATGAAACGAGTTGCCAGTCCAGGTTCAATGCACGATACTGGATGCTTGGGGCTGGTGCACTGGGACAACCCAGAGGGATGGTATGGGGAGGGAGGAGGGAGGAGGGTTCAGGATGAGAAACACATGTATACCTGTGGCAGATTCATTTTGATATATGGCAAAACCAATACAATATTGTAAAGTTAAATAAAATAAAATTTTAAAAAAAAAAGCATAAATATTACTTTGGTGACAAAGTTCTGTCCAGCCGAAGCTACGGTTTTTCTAGTAGTCATGTATGGATGTGAGAGTTGGATTTAATGAAAGCTGAGCAGTGAAGAATTGATGCTTTTGAACCCTGGTGTTGGAAAAGACTCTCGAGAGTCCCTTGGACTGCAAGGAGATCCAACCAGTCAATCCTAAAGGAAATCAGTCCTGAATATTCATTGGAAGGACTGATGCTGAAGCTGAAACTCCAGTACTTTGGCCACCTGATGTGGAGAGCTGACTCATTTGAAAAGACCCCCCTGATGATGGGAAAGATTGAGGGTGGGAGGAGAAAGGGATGATAGGGGATGAGATGGTTGAATGGTATCACCAACACAATGGACGTAGGTTTGGGTGGACTCTGGGAGTTGGTGATGGACAGAGAGGCCTGGTGTGCTGTGGTTCATGGGGTCACAAAGAGTCAGACACGACTAAGCAACTGAACTGAACTGATGTGAAAAACTGACTCATTGGAAAAGACACAGATGCTGGGAAAGATTGAAGGCAGGAAGAGAAGGGGACGACAAAGGATGAGATTGCTGGATGGCATTACCGACTCGATGGACATGAGTTTGAGTAAGCTCCTGGAGTTCATGATGGACTGGGAAGCCTGGCATGCTGCAGTCCGTGAGGTCACAGAGTCAGACATGACTTAGCGACACAACAACTTCCACTCTTGCCTATGAAAATCATGCCCAGAACCCATCCGCATATGAATGCACAGTGTATAAAGGCAGGAAGCTTAGAACAGGGCAAGGATATCTCCCTCTATGAAATACAGGAAAAGAAGACAACACCATGCCATGGTGAAGTGATGGAAAGCCCTTTCTACTCACTTGTAGCCCAGTGAATCCCAGGCTGTCACAAGTCAGACTTGTTGCTCCTCCTCCTGCCAGAAATCCCCCTCCTCTGGAGAGAAAAAATAGAGAGGAGACTGTAGATTCTTTTGTGTGATATGATAAGTATTTACTATTTCAAAGAATTATATTTCCTGGAAATAACAATGAAAGTGGAAAGTAACAAAAACAAGAACAGCAAATCAAAATTTGTTGTTTTGTTCAGTCGCCCAGTCGTGTCTAACTCTTTGTGATCCCATGGACTGCCGCATGCCAGACCTCTGTGTCTCTCACCTCCTCGAGTTTGCCCAAGTTCATATTCATTGCATTGGTGATGCCATCCAGCCATCTTATCCTCTGTTGCTCTCTTTTCCTGCTGCCCTCAATCTTTCCCAGCATCAGGGCCTTTTCTAATGAAAAGTTATACCTGCTAAAAGAAAATCTTTAGCATTTTTTTTTTTTCTAGAAGCATTCACTAATCACCTTCAAATGTAAGATATTCTGCCTGGCCTTGAAAAATATATACATTAATGTGACGATGTACCTCTTATAATGTGCTTTGTTTGGTATCATTGCGGGTATGTGTTCAAATGTATATGCTTAGTTGCTTCAGTTGTGTCTGATTCTCTGCAACCTATGGACCCATAGTCTGTCAGGCTCCTCTGTCCATGGGATTGCTCAGGCAAGAACACTGGAGTGGGTTGCCATTTCCTTCTCCATGTCTGAAACAAATCAATAATAGAGACAATGCAGAGTCCCTAGATATTTTGCGTACACATGCGCACACACACACACATACATATTTATGTGAATATAGGCACATTCTGAAAGTAAAGTCATCACATTTCATTTCACTTTTTAAATGTCATGCAAAATTGAGAATGATATTTATATTAATTTTTTAGGAAGAACTGTATTATAATATTAATTACCAATCTTGAGAACAAGCTTTAGTATTTACATTTTTCTTCTCCCAAATATCGCAGAGGAATTTCTTCTAAAAATCAAAACTATTTCCAAATTACGTTTTCTTTGGAATAGAAATTTAGCTGAATAGAGACTAATATTCATGGCAGTTATTCAGATTTTAAATATTCATATTCAGCTTCTGAAAGGGACTTGAATACATAAATAATAAAACTCAAAATAACAATGGAAGCCACTAATTATTAAGCTTTTAATACATACTTACATTATTTAATTTCATTAAAAAAATTAAAATTAACAAACTGCCTTATGGTTAGCATAGAAAACAGAACATTTGCCTTATTACTTCAATTTTAAGATACTTTCCAACATGTCTTTTTAAAATATTCTATTTATTGCAACTTTAAGGCAATTTTCTCAGTTAAGTGGGGTGAAAAGATGAGCATTTCTTTTCTTTCTTTCTTTCTTTCTCTATTCTATCCAATCAGAAGCTGTATATTTCTTTCGCAATGGTCCCTCTATAGACTCCCTTCCTATTTCCTATCATCACTGTGCTAGGCAAAGCTTACAGTGCCTAACAATTGTTAACCAACCTTTCTATGTCCAGTCTTTGGTCTGTCATTATCTTCTATTCACACTGCCTCTGAATTAGTCATCTGAGGGCACTGCTGAGACTGATGTACTGACTTGCCATCACATTTCTTAGACTTGGAGACCCCTCAAAAGCTTAAAGAAGGACAAGGGCAGCATTTCAAAGCAGCCCACACAATAAACAAAGTGGTGTTTAAATGAATCCACATCCAGCCCATACTCCATCATTTGAAGCAGAATGACATAGTGCTTAGAAAGAAGCATAGCTCTGTATCCATACAGCTGGCTTCAGGTACAGCCTTTGTCATTAACTACCTGTGTAACCTGGGTGAGTTATTTCATTTCTTTGTGTTCACTTTTTCATTTGTAAAATGAGGATACTGTAAGTCCCAATCTTTGGGATATGGGGAGCACTGAATTAGTGGAAACATGTAAAGGTCTGAGAACAGTGCTTGAGATATTGAAAGCGCTCAGTGTATAACACTATCATTTTATATCGTTTGCTAATCTGTCTCCTTTTACAAGTTAAAGTGTTTGGATGTCAGTAGTTTTACATGGCTCAACATGAATTTATCTATCCTCTTTTTATAATTTCCTGTTACCATTCTTCTACCCTGAAAGTAAAAACTTTGAGGTATTCTTTTACAAAATAAGAATATGTAATACTATTCCAATAGTTTGACTTTTTGATCTGTTTTGCTTTGAGATTCAGCTTCTGAATCAGATGTCATTGTTTCATTTTCCAAGTCTGAAATCTGCTTGTAGTGAAAAGTAGACTTTTTCTCAGTCTCTTACAACAATAATATTCTTTTAAATGTTTTAAACATTACAAGTGTATTTAGTTTGCATAATGATAGAACATGTACATAATGCTATAGAACTCATCTAAATGTCAAGACATATCAATTTTGCAAATGCAAACCTGGCATTCATGAAAACTCAGTTCTGTCATGAAGAACCCTCCTCTAGTTCACAATAAAAATTACAGCATTTCCTTTTAAATCTTTCTCCACTTAGCAGATGCATTCTTCAATAGTCATTCACTTTGGTATTACAGAGGCATTATCTGCAAATACATCTATTATAATGGTACAATAATATGCTATTTATGCCATTTTGTTTGTGTTTAAAATGAGTTTCTTTAAATTTATATATATATATATATGTATATGTCTCTTAAATAATTTGAGAAATGGTATAAAATTCATTATTAAACTTCTACATGTACCATTTTTCCATGAGTGAAATTACTGAATTTTAAATTTTCTGCCAACTTTATTTCCCTGAGACTTTACATTTTGCCAATATAGACTGTGATAACCTATAACAAAAGAGTATGTGCATTTTACAGAAGCCTACCCCTTTTAGTAGAAGAGTGTTCATCACAGTCAACCATGAAAAGCACTTTTTTAATAAGTTTTAATTTGGTTCTTATATTTGAGATAATTTTTGTTGCTTTCTTGCTTTCTTGCTCTTTGGTCCATGATATCCTAATGTGATTGGGATTTCTGCTCTAAATAGCAGTCACCTAAAGCCTTCATTATACCTAAAATTCACCTCTTCTGAGGGTGATTATATTTTTGATGATCTACAGTCACCCCAACATGAATTTTATGTGTATCTTATACCAATATCTTACATCAGGCCATTCCATATATTGCTCAACTCTTTTTTGACAAATTAATCCAAACTTATCTAAATATCAGATTCTGGCATCAGAAAGAGGAGAAGCTAATTTTGGTTTCCCTGAATGAAGTATGAAGTAAAGCAAAATGATAACATTTGAATGGCTGCTTTTCCTTGATGACTTCTAGTTTGTACATTTTCCATTTGTCCTTCCAGATCTTCTACCGCACTTCTCTCCTCTCTGCCTTTAGGGCCTATATTATATTGATAAGATGAATAGAAACCCTGGAATTTGTTTCAGATTGGGTTTGACACAAAAGGAGCTCCAAAAGTTCAAATGAATGGGAAAGAATGTGGTTCACATATTTATTACCTAGATTCACGCCCATCAAGGTCAACACAAGTTGGCTGGGTCCCACGACAAAAGGTTGTTATTTTTCAATCATGTCCAACCGACTCTGTGACCCAGCGGACTACAGCACACCAACTTCCCTGTCCTTCACTATCTCCTGGAGTTTGCTTAAATTCATGTCTATTTAGTCGATGATGCTATTTAACCATCTTATGCTTTGCACACCCCTTCTCCTCCTACCCTCAATCTTTCCCAACATCAGTGTTTCTTTCGATGAACTGACTCTTTGCATCAGGTCACCAAAATGTTGGAGCTTCAGCATCAGTCCTTCAAATGAATAGTAAGGGTTAATTTACTTTGGAATTGACTAGTTTGATATCCTTGCTGTCCAAGGGACTCTCGAGAATCTTTTCCAGCACCACAATTCAAAGCATCAGTTCTTTGGTGCTCAGCCTACTTTAGGGCCCAATTCTCACATCTATACATAACTACTGGAAAATCCAAAGCTTTGACTATGTGGATCTTTGTCAGGAAAGTGATCTCTCTGCTTTTTACTACACTGTCTAGTTTTGTCATAGCTTTCCTTCCAAGGAGCATGTATTTTTAATTCTATAGCTGCAGTCATTACCTACAGTGATTTTGAAGCCCAAGAAAAGAAAATCTACTACTTTCACTTTTTCCCCTTTTATTTGCCAAGAACTGATGGGACAGTAGCCAGTTCTGTCTCCACATCTCTCTTCTGGGCTCATAACTATCTCCACTTGTCCTTTAGAGTTAAATACTAAAAGCTTGCTTATTACTAGTTTCTGGATACTACAGAACCCCTTCCCAAACCTTTGTAAACAGTTTTTTTAATAAACTTTTCTCAAGTTATCCTAATTTGAGTAAGCCATCTGATTCTTGCTATGTCAGGATTCTTAGTAATATGCCTGTAGTAAATGAATAGGTCACTCTTCATAGTCTATCACCAAGATTTATTCAATAGTTTGGTAGAACTATTCCTATGATAATTAACCTTATATAGAGACTATCATTAGATTTTCATAATTGGGGATTTATTTATTTTTGATATTATATGTCAGGCCCTAATAAGTGCTAAAGCTTTTCACTTACTGGATAAATAGTCTGAATATTGAGAGTTTAGAAAGCTTTTCTATAACATTTGGAGATAGAATAGACATGTTAATTTGAAAATATCACAATACTGCTGGGTTGCTTGAAACATCTAAAATAAATAAATAAAATCCTTCCATATTTTTCAATGTGTATGGAAAATTTCAGTCTCATACCTCTCTGAAGCTTACCATTTAGGAGAACTTTTGAAAGCCTGAAAGCCTAAAAATAGGGGAAAATTATATTGTCTTTATTTAAATAAAACATATAGAAAAATGTTGCATATATTTGTATGTTACTTGGCAATAATTTTGTGTGCATATGTTCCCCAAGCAGTCAAATTTCTTTGGCTATTGAATGGGAATCTGATAGTCTTTTCCTGGAACTTAATGAGGGTATTTAGCTTCCCTGGTGGCTCAGATGATAAAGTGGCTGCCTGCAACTCAGCAGACCTGGGTTCGATCCCTGGGTTGGGAAGATTTTCTGGAGAAGGAAATGGCAACCCACTTCAGTACTCTTTCTTGGAAAATTCCATGGATGGAGGAGCCTGGTAGGCTACATCCATGGGGTCGCAAAGAGTCGAACACGACTGGGCGACTTCACTTTCCTTTATGCTGTTTAGGTTTACCTAGATAGTGTATTAAAAAGCAGAGGTACCACTTTAGTGACAAAGGTCTGCATAGTCAAAGCTATGATTTTTCCAGTAGTTGTATACATATGTGAAATTAGGCCATGAGGAAGGCTGAGTGCTGAAGAACTGATGCTTTTGAACTGTGTGTGGTGTTGAAGAAGACTTGAGAAACCTTGGACTGCATGAAGCTCAAACTAGTCAATCCTGAAGGAAATCAACCCTGAATATTCATTGGAAGGACTGATGCTGAAGCTGAAGCTCCAATACTTTGGCCAGCTGATGTGAAGAGAAGACTCATTGGAAAAGACCTTGATGGTGAGAAAGATTGAGGGTGTGGGGAGAAGCGGGTGACAGATGATGAGATTGTTGGATGGCATCATCAACAGAATGGACATGAGTTTGAACAAACTCTGGGAGATGGTGAAGGATAGGGAAGCCTGGCGTGCTGCAGTCCGTGGGATCACAAATAGTCGGACATGGCTTACTGACTGAACAACAACAATGGGAGTAACTTTATACTATTACAATTGCAAGTTCATATATCTATGGTGTGATGTTACTGTAGGATATTTTCAGGCATTTAAAATGATCAGGAGTGTGTTTTATCTTGCATCTGAAAGTCTTGCTCAGTTCATGTAGCACAGCTAGTGTTCAATGCAAAGTGACTAACTGGAAATACTCATTTAAGTGATTTTCACTGACAGTCTGGCAATTTTGATGATGGTAGATCTTTTCATTAATGCTTAACCTATATAATGGGGCTTCCCATGTGGCATACTGGTAAAGAATCCACTTACTGATGCAGGAGATGCCCCTGGAGTAGGAAATGGCAACCCCAGTAATTAATCTTGCCTGGAGAATTCCATGGACAGAGGAGCCTGTTTGTCTATAGTCCATGGAGTTGCAAAGAGTTACAGGGAAACAAATATAATTTAATTGTATAAGGTAATATGAAAATTAGATTAAGTACACTCTCCATTTAAATTTTCAAAAGATAGCTGATTAAAGTTCAATGGAGATATTAAAGCTCAGCTCTAAGTTTGGCCGTTTGATAATTAAAATTTATATCCTAGTAATAGAAGAGGGGCACACCTGGGGTTTGTATGGCCTACAGCTTATGTAATTTGGTGTTGGTGTGGGAGTGTTGTTGCATTGTAGGATGCCAGATATAATAACGGAAGTCTTGGTACATTTGAATTTCAGATAACAACTTGTTTTCATCATAAGTATGTCCCAGTAGTGTGTGGATTATACTTGTACTCAAAATTATCTGCTGCTTATGTGAAATTTACACTTCCCTGGTAGCTCAGCTGGTAAAGCATCTGCCTGCAATGCAGGAGACACAGTTTGATCCCTGGATCAGGAAGATCCCCTGGAGAGGTGAGAGGCTACCCACTCCAGTTTTCTTGGGCTTCCCTTGTGACTCAGATGATAAAAAATCTGCCTGCAATGTGAGAGACCTAGATTTAATCTCAGAGTTGGGAAGATCCCATGGAGAAGGGAATGGCCACCCACTCCAGTATTCTTGCCTGGAGAATCCCATGGACAGAGGAGCCTGGCAGGTTACCATCCATGGGGTCACAAGAGTTGGACATGACTGACTTTCACATTCACTTATGTGAAATTCAAATGCTACTGAGTATTTTGTATTTTCCTTTGCTAAATCTGGCAACTCTAGAAGCATGTTTAATTAAAAACAATTTAAAATTCAAATGCATGACCTTGTAATAAATTAGGGCAACATGGGACCCTGAACTTAAGCTTTGTTAGGTTTTCAATCAATTCACCTTTTCAGTATAATATAAATTATTTGTACTAACAACAGGTAAGCTAATTTAATCTAATTACCTGTAATAAATATTATGTATAACTTTTTTCATGTATGAATATAATCAATTACATAAATCAAACTTATTTCAAATGCAGAATTTTATATATTGGTTATAAGCTATTGTGTGTCATACATTGAATCTAATAATAATCTAAACAGACATGGTCCTCCTTATTCTTAATTATTCATAAAGGTCACCAAGAAGTAAACAGGTGTGATGTGTAGGAAAAGTACAGGATAAGCAGGTAGTTCATACTTGGAAGGCCTAGGTAAGGGTTTCTGGATCATGTAACTAACTTAAAGTCTGAAACATAAAGAGGAATTTACCAAGGTTAGGATGTGGTAGGAAAAGGACTATAGTCAGAAGATACAGTACTAAAATGACCAGGAGACAAAAGAAGGCATGACCAGTCAACCGCATGGAAGTAAGTTAAAGGGTACAATGTAGAAGGGGGAAAAAAAAAATGATGAGGCTGGAGAGAGAGATTCTCTAAATTTCCCCTCTAGCATTTAAGAATTTGATAGTAAAAAAGAAAGACTAATTAATTTGAATACCAAATATAAATATATATATAATGAGGATATATTTCAGATCAGATCAGATCAGATCAGTTGCTCAGTCGTGTCCGACTCTTTGCGACCCCATGAATCGCAGCACGCCAGGCTTCCCTGTCCATCACCAACTCCCAGAGTTCACTGAGACTCACGTCCATTGAGTCAGTGATGCCATATATCTAATAAAATTTGAGAAAATATTTGCAAACTAAAACTCTCATCATAAAACTGATTTAGGAAAAACATTTCTAGGAAGTCAGTACTTCCCTATTAAAACAACAGTAGCAGCAACAAAAACAACTAAATAAAAAAACTCAAGGAGGTTATTTCAGGCTGAAATTAATATACTTTAGACAGTAATTCAAATACAAATGAAATGAAGAGCACTGGCAAAGGTAACTAACTGTATGTAAATATAAAGTATAATATAAATGCATTCTAATTTTAACTATTCTTAACCTATGTAAATTAAACTGCATAATAAATATAAAAATATTTAAGGTTATATATATATATATATATAAAATTAGGGTTAGGGTTAGGGTGTTCAATGTCCAGAGATGTAATTTGTATGACAATAGTAACAAAAAGAAGAGACAGAGTTATATCAAAGTAGTTTTATCTACTACTGAAATTAAGTTGGTTTTAATTTCAATCAAATTTTTTTTTTGGTTTTAAGATGTCTACAAGAATCATATTTTAGATTCAAAGACACAGTTTGAAAGTTAAAAGATGGAAAATGCTATACAAGCAGGAACCAGAAGAAAGCTAAAGTGGCTATATTAATATTAGATAAAATAGACAATATGAGATGAATAGACTAATATTAGACAAAATAGTTTTTAAGACTAAAGTCATTACAAGGAGCAAAGGGTCATTTTACAATGATAAAGGGATAAATATGAAAAGAAGTCATAGCAATCAAACATGCATTCACCTAATAACAAAGGCTCAAAATACATAAAGCAAAAATGATAACAATTGAAATTGAAACAGACAATTCAATTGTAATAGTTAAGACACCTCTGCCAATAATTGATGGGAAATCTAAGGAGAATATAAAAAAGAAAATAGACTTGAAAGACTCTACTTACTAAGTCAAATAGAATGATATCTACTGAGTGCCAAAGTCAGCCATAATAGAATATGTGTTTTTCTCAAGCGTGTGTGTTAGTCACTCAGTGGTGCCTGACTCATTGTGACCCCACAAACTATAGCCAGACAGGCTTCTCTGTCCATGGAATTCTTCAGGCAAGAATACGGGAGTGGGTAGCCATTTCCTTGTCCAATTCTAAGCATAATATTTTGGAAAACAATACTATGAAAATTTTAAAAATATTTTTTAAATGAAATACCCTAGTCTAGGATACAGGTTGAACCAATTATGGTACATCCAGAAAATGAAGAATTGTATATTATTTTTTGAAAAATGGTTGGCTATTTTAAAACAAAAAAATGAAGATAAAGACCATCAACAAGGGTGTGAAGCCAGTATGGAAAATAATACAGAGGTTCCTAAAATATTAAAGACAGAATCATATGATCAGCAATCGAACATCTGGGAATATATCCAAAGAATTAAAATCATGATCTCAAGCATGTAACCTGCTTTCACATGTTCTCTGTAGCATACCACGTACCTAAGACATAAAAGCAACCTAAATGCCCATTGAAGGATAGAGACGTAAAGAAAATGAGGTACTAATATGCAGTGAATAATATTTAACCTTAAAAAAGAAGATTCTGCTATTAGAGACAATATGGATAAACCTGAGGACATTATACTAACACAGGGAAGCAAAAATATTAATACTATATGATCGTACTTACTTGAGGACTCTAAAAATAGTCAAACTTACAGAAACAGAAAGTAGAGAGGTGATTCCCAGGGATCAGAGCCTATGAGGTGTCAGTTATGCAAGGTGAATAGTTCCTAGAGATGCTGTATACATCAGAGTGCCTATGTAGTTAATGATACTAAATTGTGTACTTAGTAGTCTGCTAAGAGGGTGGAACTTATGTCAAGTGTTCTTATCACCAACAATTTTTTGCTAAGTCACTTCAGTCATGTCCAACTCTGTGCAACCGCATAGATGTCAGCCTACCAGGCTCCCCATCCCTGGGATTCTCCAGGCAAGAACACAGGAGTGGGTTGCCATTTCCTTCTCCAATGCATGAAAGTGAAAAGTGAAAGGGAAGTCGCTCAGTCGTGTCCAACTCTTCGCGACCCCATGAACTGCAGCCTACCAGGCTCCTCCGTCCATGGGACTTTCCAGGCAAGAATATTGGAGTGGGGTGCCATTGCCTTCCCCATCACCAACAATAAATAAACACATAAAGATGAGAAGAAACTTTTGAAGGTCATGGATGTGTTTTATAGCATTAGTGGTGATGATTTCAGGGGTGTATACTTATCTCCAAACTCATTACACTGTATGTGTTAAATATATACAGCTTTTTGTATGGCACTGAATCCTCAATAAAGTGTTGTTTTTTTAAATTGGAAATTTGGAAAAATCTCAAATATCCTTTTTTTTTTTAATTAGAAGAGTCAAGTTACAGTATAGTATAGACAGGTGTTTCTCAACTTTATACAAAAGCATTACCTAGAGAGCTTTTAAATCACAACATCCCAGTTACTACCAAAATAAATTAAATTGGAATTTTTGAGGATGGGACCCAAGCTATTATATTATATATATATATATATATATATATATATATATATATATATATATATAATCTACTCTGAAGATTGTAACATACAGCCAAGTTAGAGAGGCACTGAGATAAGTACATATCTTTGTTTTTATATACACTGACTCTCCTTAGAAGAAAAGATATTCCTAACAATGTTTTCAAGGAACTGCCAACTCCTGTCCCCACCCTCGGTTAACAGACATGCTTTTGGATTTTGTACTGTGTGATTGTGCTTTATATATACATAGAATGTGTATGCAGTGTGCATCTCTCTTCCTTTTCCTTTTTGTGGTGAGTGGGTGTTTAGCTCAGGGGGAAAATAGGACTAAGTTTAATCCAGGAGTTCTGGGAAGAAAAATCAGAAATTCGGTCTTTGCAAATATTTTTATGCATATAATGTAGAATGTTAAGCAAATGTTATTGGCAGATGCATATGACTTAGTATGTGATTTTTATGCTTTTCTTAGAGTTATTGTGTATTCTTCAGATACCTTACAACAAATGCCTATTATGTTCATAAAAAAGAAAACTAAATACATTTAAAGAGATTTCTTCCTAGAAAGCAGCATTTTTAAGAAGTAATTTGTCTTAAAATGTCTTTTATCCTCAACCTGAATAAGAATTACCAGGCAGAGTAAGGTCATGTTGCATGGGGAAGTCTTGCTAATGCAGATAAGAAACTCTATGACTGAAGGTAATTTCAGGTTTCCATGGTGGTGGTTTAGTTGCTCAGTCATGTCTGACTCTTGTGACCCTTTGGACCATAGACCACCAATCTCTTCTGTCTATGGGATTTTCCAGGCAAGAATACTGAAGTAGGTTGCCATTTCCTTCTCCAGGGGATCTTCTGCACCCAGGGATTAAACTTAACCACATCTCCTGTGTCTCCTGCATTGGCAGGCAGATTCATTACCACTAGCTCCAACTGGGAGGTCCATAGTGCAATCAAGTGCAAACACTTGTTCTTTGTGTTTTGCACTGCAAAATATAAGCTATTGTCTAAAACCATTACATAGTGAGCCTAAGTGGTTCTGTTTGGCTACACTGAATCTTAGTTGTACCACACAGGAACTTTTCTTGCAGTGTGCAGGATTATCTATTTTATTTTTTTCTTCTTCTCTCATTTCAATGATGTCTTTCATCCTAAAAATTTACCAAGTTTTGGTCAAGAAAGCTACTGAGCTTCCGAGTTCAAATCAATGACATTATATCTAGGGATTTCTCTAGTGGTTCGATGGTAAATAATCTGCCTGCAATGCAGGAGACCCAGGTTCCATCCCTGGGTCAGAAAGATCCCCTGGAGAAGGAAATGGCAGCCCACTCCTGGATTCTTGCCTGGAGAATTATAGTTATTGATAAAATTCAATCTGTCTTTTTATCCAAATGTAGGCTTTCCTGATGGCTCAGACAGTAAAGAATCTGCCTGCAATGCAGGAGACCTGGGTTTGATCCCTGAGTTGGGAAGATTCCCCTGGAGGAGGGCTTGGCAAACCTCTCTGGTATTCTTGCCTGGAGAAACCCCATGGACTGAGGAGCCTGGAGGGCTACAATGCATGGGGTCACAAAGAGTCAGACATGACTGAGCCACTAAGCACAGCAAAGCAAGAAAGTTGGCAACTTAAGAAATATACTCTGAAAAGTAATTCATCAAAACCAAGTTTACCAGGCACATAATCACACACATACAAATGCAAACGTTTTAAAGGGTAAGTCATGAAGATGCACAGTTGCTTTACCTATATGAGCATAGAATTAATTCCTGTGGGGTATGAAACAGGTGAGAAAATAATCTGTTCAGAACAGAGAATTCAATTTTAGCTATGTATTTGGATGTTCTAAGGGAGAAAAATGGCATTCCTATGTAAAGAGACTTTTATAGTGATAATATTTAAATGTTTAATTCTATATATATATATGTATATATAAATGGATGTATAAAATCACACACATTTGAAATGTATCAGAAAACTAAAATATAAATTATTTATCAAATCAATTCTTTTGAATGGATCTAATTTTAAAAGCTACCAAAGAATTGACATTTTTGAGCTGTGGTGTTGGAGAAGACTCTTGAGAGTCCCTTGGACTGCAAGGAGATCCAACCAGTGCATTCTGAAGATCAGCCCTGGGATTTCTTTGGAAGGAATGATGCTAAAGCTGAAACTCCAGTACTTTGGCCACCTCATGGGAAGAGTTGACTCATTGGAAAAGACTCTGATGCTGGGAGGGATTGGGGACAGGAGGAGAAGGGGACGACAGAGGATGAGATGGCTGGATGATATCACTGACTCAATGGACATGAGTCTGGGTGAACTCCGGGAGTTGGTGATGGACAGGGAGGCCTGGTGTGCTGCGATTCATGGGGTCGCAAAGTGTCAGACACGATTGAGAGACTGATCTGAACTGAACTGAACTGAACTCTTTCTAAATTCTGATTTCTTCTTATGGCACATAGCCCCATTCTCAAGTGAGGATCCCAGGCATCTTCTCAGTCTTTACCTCTCTCCTGTCACTATATCCAGCATTCAGTCTTGTTGATTGTACTTTAAATTGTTTTCAAATCTCTCACAGTGTTTTCCTATGCAGTGATTCTCTAGATTATACCTTTATCACAATCTTTTTCTTCTATTGCAATAGTTCCTTAATCCATCTCCCTGTCTTTGTCTTGCTCTCCTTAAATCCATCACTCTATTGAGGTCAAAATGATTGCCCCAAAATGTAAATCTGACCATGCTCCTTCATGTTATAAACTTCAGTGATTTCTCAGCTAAGTTCAAACTCCTACAGGGTGTAAATGGCCTTATGTAAACCCCTCGTTCTTCTCAGAATTCAAATTCTAATGGCTTTCCTCAGTTATTCAGTTACAGTAACCAGTATTTATTGAGTTTCCTACGTGCCTGACAGACATTGTTTCTGATCGAATAGGGGAGTATTGGGACTTTTGTTCTGCTCACATTTTTCTTTAAGCTCTAAGCTTTTGCTAGTGTTTTGAGAGTCAGTCTACAATTGGGCATCAGTGTCTTTGCATCATCTTCCTGGGTAGAACAAGAATGCATCATGCTGACTACTCTATCTGGGTCCTTTCCCAGGGCGTGCTCATGGCAGGCAAGATTGAAGGGTGATGGAAATGCTTCCCCTTGACAATATACAGTCTTGCTTCTGTTTGCTATAGTATCAGTGAATCCCTAAGCTCAAATTCTACTTCAGTAACACAACCCACTGGATGTTCATATTTTATGAACTGGATGTGTGTGTCTTTTCAATATCACTGTGTTGAAGTCCTCCTTTCCAATGTGATGGTATTTGAGATGGAAGTTTTTGGAGGTATTTATTTAGGTTACCTGAGGTCATGAGAGTAGAACCTCATGATAGAACCAGTGCCTTTGTAAGAAGTGGAAGAGACACCAGAATTTTCTTCCTTTGCTCCAGGGAAGAGTATATGAGCACATACTGAGAAGGGTGCTATTTACAAACCAGGAAGAGAGCATTCACCAAGAATCAAACCAGCAGGCACCTTGATCTTGGACTTTTCAGCCTGCAGAACTGTGAGAACATAAATGTCTTATATAAGCCACCCAGTATATGGGATTTTGTTATAGCAGCTCAAACTGATGAAGGCAGCAATCCCGTTATCAAAGGCCCTACAGTACTCCCATGGGCTCTGGGGAAAAGACCACATAGGAACTGAAATCTCTGGCAAAGGCTTGTGCTGCCTACAATCAGGTACACTGTCTCCAATTCAGAAGCCTCATGTTTTCTTCCAAAACATATAGAAAAGTCACCAAATAGATTATTAGTTGGTAAGAAGTATAAAGTCTCAAGTCCTACACAATCCTTGGGTGTTATTTCCTCTCTTATCCCCTCTTCCTCTCTTTATATGTGTTCTTCTATGCTTGGACCAACCTAAATAGCATATTAAAAAGCAGAGATATTACTTTGCCAACAAAGGTCCATCTAGTCAAGGCTATGGTATTTCCAGTAGTC
Organism: Bos taurus; assembly: GCF_002263795.3. NCBI lineage: Eukaryota > Metazoa > Chordata > Mammalia > Artiodactyla > Bovidae > Bos > Bos taurus. The sequence goes on from NC_037347.1 coordinate 52,808,559, forward strand.
AAGAATGGATGTGAGAGTTGGACTGTGAAGAAAGCTGAGCACTGAAGAATTGATGCTTTTGAACTATGGTGTTGGAGAAGACTCTTGCGAGTCCCTTGGACTGCAAGGAGATCCAACCAATCCATCCTAAAGGGGATCAGTCCTGGGTGCTCATTGGAAGGACTGATGCTAAAGCTGAAACTCCAATACTTTGGCCACCTCATGCGAAGAGTTGACTCATTGGAAAAGACTCTGATGCTGGGAGGGATTGGGGTCAGGAGGAGAAGGGGACGACAGAGGACTAGATGGATGGATGGCATCACCAACTCGACGGACATGAGTTTGAGTAAACTCCAGGAGTTGGTGATGGACAGGGAAGCCTGGCGTGCTGCGATTCATGGGGTCGCAAAGAGTCAGACACGACTGAGCAACTGAACTGAACTGATGCTTGTAATAAAACAGTATATGAAAGTGAAAGTTGCTCAGTCCTGTTCAACTCTGTGACCTCGTGGACTATACAGTCCATGGAATTCTCCAGGCCAGAATACTAGAATGGGTAGCCTTTCCCTTCTCCAAGAGAACTTCCCAACACAGGGATTGAACCCAGGTCTTCCACAATGCAGGTGGATTTTTCACCAGCTGAACCACAAGGAAAGCTCAAGAATACTGGAGTAGGTAGCCTATCCCTTCTCCAGAAGTTCTTCCTGACCCAGGAATCAAACTCATGTCCATCGAGTCGGTGATACCATCCAATAATCTCATCCTCTGACATCTACTTCTCCTCCTGCCTTCAATTTTCCCCAGCATCACGTCCTTTTCCAATGAGTTGGTTGGAAAAGACTAATGTAAGTCAGTTGTAAAAACTAATGTTACTGGGGGTCTCCTGCATTGCAAACAGTTTCTTTACCAACTGAACTATAGTATACCCTGATCTTATTTCTGAAACATTTTTTTACAATACCTAAGTAATATATGATATCCATTTCATAACCATATTCTATACAACAAACTTTAAAAATATGAATGCTGTATATTATCTATAGAGTATTTAATTACTTTTGTAATTTTTGTTGTTGTTGTTTTGTTGCTGTTGTTTAGTTGCTAAGCCATGTCTGACTCTTTTCCACCCCATGGACTGTATCCTGCCAGACACCTCTGTCAGTGGGATTTCTCAGGCAAGAATACTGAAGTGGGTTACCATTTTCTTCTCCAGGGAATCTTCCCAACCCAGGGATCAAACCCGTGTTTCCTGCATCTCCTGAATTGCAAGCAGGTTGTTTATCACTGAGTCACAGGGAGAAAATTTTCTCTCCAAAAAAATGAAAGTTTTAAATACAACATAGTTCTATCTTTATAGGAGTGACAATAGTAAATAATAAAGATAAACTATTGATGCTTTTGAACCATGGTGTTGGAGGAGACTCTTAAGAGTCCTTTGGACTGTAAGGAGATCCAACCAGTCCATCCTAAAGGAAATCAGTCCTGAATATTCATTGGAAGGATTGATGTTGAAGCTGAAACTCCAATACTTTGGCTACCTGATGCGAAGAACTGACTCATTGGAAAAGAACCTCATGCTGGGAAAGATTGAAGGTGGGAGGAGAAGGGGACGACAGAGGATGAGATTGTTGGATGGCATCACCGACTCAATGGACATGATTTTGAGCAAGCGCTGGGAGTTGGTGATGGACAGGGAGGCCTGGTGTGCTACAGTCCGTGGGGTCACAAAGAGTTGGACATGACTGAGAGACTGAACTGAACTAATGTAAAACAAAGCCAAACCTATTGATGAGGCAGCAGCCTGAAATAGGCTTGTTATTGTCAGCCATCCCTACTGAAGACAACTCAAAAACAGAAGCTCTTATAAAAAGTAAAATTGCCTTTGGACTCAGCACATGTGAAAGCTGCAGTTTTAGAAGCCAAAGGACACATTTATTTTACATAGGCCTAGTTAAGTGCCTGACAAATTTTATCTTATTTATTGTTACTCATATTTATTTTGATTCAGAAGAAGATGGTACAGTACTTTCCATGATAGTTGTCTGAATTATTTGCCACATTTAAAAACTATTATTTTTCTCCATTAGATAGCAACAGTTACTGGATGCTTTCATGTATCAGGCTGTTTTCTATATATATACAAATATTTTTTCATTACATCTTTATAGTTGCTATAAGAGTAGACCTATTATTGTCTCTAGTTTTTAAGTGAAGAAAATGAGGTTCAGAGAGACTATTAATTTGTCCAAGGGGACAGAATCTTGTGATAACAGGGCTAGGATTTTAATACAGTCAAGCTGATCATGATCAGAATGCCTAACCACACAACTTACTGTTTCTTTCTTTTTTATATTGGGTGGAAAAAAATAAAGTTAAAAAAAAGTGTCTCTCATTGAAATGCTGATCATGAGTAAGACTAATGTGCACTTTAATTTTCTTCTGCACTAAAACTAACCAGAACATGAGATAACCTCCTTCTAGCTTACTTGTTATATGGAAATTTTGCAACATTTCTTAAATGGGAAATGAAGATGAAAAATTAAAGCAGATCTTGAATCACTTTGATGGACTTACAGTCTCTAAAGGTACCGCCAGGCAAGCCACCCCTAGGTCACAGAACAGAGAGGTTCACAGATCAAATTACGAAGCTCGGATCCCATCAATTTCAAACAAAGTTGGGAAGAAGAGATGGGGTAGGTTGAGGTACCTCGGATTTTGTGAGTAGAAAGACAACACAGCTACACGATGTTAATGCATTCTGCTTCTTTCTACAGCATCGTCGTTCCACATTGATTGTTTTTTAATGAAAAGGCTTCCCTGGTGGCTCAGATGGTAAAGCATCTGCCTGCAATGTGGGAGACCTGGGTTTGATCCCTGGGTTGGGAAGAAATCCTGAAGAAGGAAATGGCAAACCACTGCAGTAATCTTGCTTGGAAAATTCCATGGATGGAGGAGCCTGGTAGGCTACAGCCTAGGGGTCAAAAAGAGTCAGACATTCCTTTTGAATGTAAGCAAAATGAAGGCTTACATTCAAACTACATTCAACTAGTGACTCACACTTGCCTTAATGTTTAGACAGAGGCACAAGTATACACAACCGCAGTGTTTTGTTTATTTGTTTGTTTGTTTTGAGTCTTATCCCACCTTTTTGTTGCCCTTTCTCTATTGAAGAATTGAATATTTCAAAATAATACAGAAAATTGATATTACAACCCTGTCTAACATTCTGAAAATTTTAACAAGAATGATCTCATGATAATATCCATATTTTTGAGGCATTTATATCTTGACTATACACACACACACACACACACACACATTTACACATTGTAAAAAATACCTGCTGTCTCAAACTCTGTGAAATATCTTTCTCCAGGGATTCCAGGTGATTTCTATCTATCAACAAAATAAAATCTTACCACTTTTATTGTCTTTGTCTTTGGAAGCACTACAAACTGCATATGATTGATCAAATAGAGCTGATATATATTTGTATATATAGTTCAGTTCAGTTCAGTCACTCAGTTGTGTCCGACTCTTTGTGACCCCATGAACCACAGCACGCCAGGCCTCCCTGTCCATCACCAACTCCCAGAGTCTATGCAAACCCATGTCCATCAAGTCGGTGATGCCATCCAACCATCTCATCCTCTGTCGTCCCCTTCTCCTCCTGCCCTCAATCTTTCCCAGCATCAGGGTCTTATCAAATGAGTCAGCTCTTCGCATCAGGTGGCCAAAGTATTGGAGTTTCAGCTTCAAAATCAGTCCTTCCAGTGAACACCCAGAACTGATCTCATTTAGGATGGACTGGTTGGATCTCCTTGCAGTCCAAGGGACTCTTAAGAGTCTTCTCCAACACCACAGTTCAAAAACATCAATTCTTCAATGCTCAGCTTTCTTTACAATCCAACTCTCACATCCATACATGACCACTGGAAAAACCATAACCTTGACTAGACAGACCTTTGTTGACAAAGTAATGTTTCTGCTTTTGAATATGGTGTCTAGGTTGGTCATAATTTCCTTCCAGAGAGTAAACATCTTTTAATTTCATGGCTGCAATCACCATCTGCAGTGATTTTGGAACCCATAAAAATAAAGTCAGCCACTGTTTCCACTGTTTCCCCATCTATTTGCCATGAAGTGATGGGACCGGATTCTGTGATCTTAGTTTTCTGAATGTTGAGCTTTAAGCCAACTTTTTCACTCTCCTCTTTCACTTTCATCAAGAGGCTCTTTATGAAGCTGACTGTGGCTCGGATCATGAATTCCTTATTACCAAATTCAGACTGAAATTGAAGAAAGTTGAGAAAACCACTAGACCATTCAGGTATGATCTAAATCAAATACCTTATGACTATACACTGGAAGTGGGAAATAGATTTAAGCAACTAGATCTGACAGACAGAGTGTCTGATGAACTGTGGATGGAGGTTCATGACATTGTACAGGAGACAGGAATCAAGACCATCTCCAAGAAAAAGAAATACAAAAAAGCAAAATGGCTGTCTGAGGAGGCATTACAAATAGCTGTGAAAAAAGGGAAGTGAAAAGTGCAGGAGAAAAGGGAAGATATACCCATTTGAATGCAGAGTTCCAAAGAATAGCAAGGAGACATAAGAAAGCCTTCCTCAGTGATCAATGCAAAAAAATAGAGGAAAACAATAGAATGAGAAAGACTAGAGATCTCTTCAAGAAAATTAGGGATGCTTGGGGCTGGGGCACTGGGGCAACCCAGAAAGATGGTACGGGGAGGGAGGAGGGAGGAGGGTTCAGGATGGGGAACACATGTATACCTGTGGCAGATTCATGTTGATATATGGCAAAACCAATACAATATTGTAAAGTTAAAAAAATTAAAAAAAGAATTGGGGATATCAAGGGAACATTTCATGCAAAGATAAAGGGCTCAATAAAGGACAGAAATGATAGGGACCTAACAGAAGCAGAAGATTTTAAGAAGAGGTGGCAAGAATACACAGAACTGTACAAAAAAGATCTTCATGACCCAGATAATCAGGATGGTGTGATCACTCACCTAGAACCAGACATCCTGGAATGTGAAGTCACATTCCAAGAAGCATCACTTCCTGATATAGTGATGGAAGCATCACTATGAACAAAGTTAGTGGAGGTGATGGAATTCCAGTTGAGCTATTTCACATCCTGAAAGACAAAGCTGTGAAAGTGCTGTGCTCAATATGACAGCAAATTTGGAAAACTCAGCAGTGGCCACAGGACTGGAAAACGTCACTTGTTATTCCAATCCCAAAAAGAGGCAATGCCAAAGAATGCTCCAACTACTGCACAATTGCACTCATCTCACACGCTAGTGAAGTAATGCTTAAAATTCTCCAAGCCAGGCTTTAGCAATATGTGAACCATGAACTTACAGATGTTCAAGCTTGATTAGAAAAGGCAGAGGAACAAGAGATCAAATTGCCAACATCTGCTGGATCATCGAAAAAGCAAGAGAGTTCCAGAAAAACATCTATTTCTGCTTTATTGACTATATCAAGGCTTTGACTGTGTGGATCGCAATAAACTGTGGAAAATTCTTAAATAGATGGGAATACCAGACCACCTGACCTGCCTCTTGAGAAACCTGTATGCAGGTCAGGAAGCAACGTTAGAACTGGACATGGAACAACAGACTGGTTCCAAATAGGAAAAGGAGTACATCAAGGCTGTATATTGTCACCCTGCTTATTTAACTTATGTTCAGAGTAAATCATGAAAAATGCTGGGCTGGAGGAAGCACAAGCTGGAATCCAGATTGTCAGGAGAAATATCAATAACCTCTCTATATAGACAGATATATTTATATATAGAGTTTTTTGGGGGTCTGCATATATAAATAAACTGGTAGCATAGTAGCATTCTAAACAATTATATTTTTCTACTGATATATATTTTCATAGCTATAATTTATTCTTGAGTGTGAAAAAGTGAGTGTTAGTCACTCAGTTGTGATTCTGTTTTCTTTTTTAAGAAGTATATTTTGTGTATTTTGCTTTTGTATGGTTCTTCAGACCATAAGTACACTTCAAATACATTTTTTAAACTAATTTATTTTTTAATTGAAGGATTATTGTTTTACAGAATTTTGCTATTTTTTGTCAAACCTCAACATGAATCAGCCATAGGTATACATATATCCCCTCCGTTTTGAACCTCCCTCCCCATCCTACCCATCTAGGTTGACACAGAGCTCCTGCTTGAGTTTCTTGAAACATACAGCAAATTCCCATTGGCTATCTATTTTACAAATGGTACTGTAAATTTCCAAGTTAGTCATTCCATACATCTCACCCTCTTCTCCCCTCTCCCCATGTCCATAAGTCTGCTCTCTATGTCTGTTTCTCCATTGCTGCCCTGCAAATAAATTATTCAGTACCATTTTTCTAAATTCCATATATATGTGTTAGTATATGATATTTATCTTTCTCTGACTTACTTCACTCTGTATAATAGGCTCTAGGCTCATCCACCTCATTAGAACTGACTCAAATGTGTTCCTTTTTATGGATGAGTAATATTCCATTGTGTATAGATAACACAACTTCATTATTCATTCATCTGTCAATGGACATCTAGGTTACTTCCATATTCTAGCTATTGTAAATAGTGCTGCAATGAACAATGGAATATATGTGTCTTTTTCAACTTTGAGTTTCTCGGTGTATATGCCTATAAGGGGGTCATATGGTGGTTTTATTCCTAACTTTTTAAGGAATCTCCATACCATCTTCCATAGTGGCTGTTTCAGTTTGCTTTCCCACCAATACTGCAGGATCCTCCCCAACAGACATAAAAAGAGAAATTGACAAAAATAAATAAATAAATAAATTTAAAAAAAAAAGAGAAATTGACAGTAATACAATAATAGTAGGAGACTTTAACACCCCACTTACACCAATGGATAGATCATTAAACCAGAAAATTAATAAGGGAACACAAGTCTTAAATGATACATTAAATGAAATGGATCTCACTGATATCTTTAGGACATTCCATCCAAATGAAGAAGTATATAACTTCTTCTCAAGTGCACATGGAACATTCTCCATGATAGCCCACATCTTGGGTCACAAATCAAACCTCAGTAAGAAGAAGCAAATTGAAATCATAGTCACGCATCTTTTCTAACCACAATGTTCTGAGGCTAGATATCAACAAGAAAAAACAAAGCTGTAAAAAGCACAAAAACATGGAGATTAAATAATACATTTCTAAATAACCAACAGGTTACTGAAGAAATCAAAAGGGAAAGCAAAAAAATTCTAGAACCAAATGACAGTGAAAACATAGCAACTCAAAATTTATGGGATGTAGCCAAAGCAGTTCTAAGAGGTAAATTTATAGCAATACAATCCTACTTCAAGAAACAAAAACATCGAGTAGACAACCTAACTTGACACTTAAAACAACTGGAAAAATAAGAACAAAAAGCCCTCAAAATTAGCAAAAGGAAAGAAATCATAAAGATCAGAGCAGAAATAAGTGTCTGACTCTTTTGTGACCACATGAACTATAGCCTGCTAGAATCCTCTGTCCATGTTCTCCAGGAAGGAATACTGGAGTGGGTACCCATTCCTTTCTCCAGAGGATCTTCCTGACCCAGGGATCAAAGCTGGGTCTCCTGCATCAGTAGACATATTCTTTACCATCTAAGCCACCAGGGAAGCCCCTGAGCCACCAGGGGAGTCTAGTGCTATAAAATGTTAAGCTTCATTGTCCCAATTTGCAGTAATATTAGCTTACCTTATAATGAAAATGTTCTGTTTGAAATGAATCGAAATTAAAGAGCAAATTTAAACTTGAATTCATATACTTTGAAAGATAGTAAATTTAAATTTGATTGTTTTCAGCTTTATTGAGGTATAGTATATATATCTTTAAAGTGTACGACATGGTGGTTTGCTACATGTATATACTGCAAGTGAAAGTAAAAGTGAGTGTTGTTCTGCTGCTCTGCTAAGTCACTTCAGTCATGTCTGACTCTGTGCGACCCCATGGACTATACAGTCCATGGAATTCTCCAGGTAAGAGTACTGAAGGGGATATCCTTTCCCTTCTCCAGGGGATCTTCCCAATCCAGGGATCAAACCCAGGTCTCCCACATTGCAGGCCGATTCTTTACCAGCTGAGCCACCAGGGAAGCCCATATATTGCAAAATGACTACCAAAAGAAAGTTAGTTAATGCATCCATTATGTCACATAATTAATCATGTGTAGGGGGGTGAAAATTTTAAGATCTACTCGTTTAGCAACTTTTAAGTATGTAATACAGTACTATTAATTACATTTACCATCCTATATACCAGATCCCTAGAACTTCTTAAAACTGCAATTTAGTACACTTTGACTAGTATCTTTCAAATTGCCTACCTTATCCTCCTCAAGTCCCTAGAAATTACTATTGTACTCTGTTTCTATGAGTTCAACATCTTTTTTAGATTTCACATACAATTAAAATCATGAAGTATTTGTCAGTCTCTTTCTGATTCATTTCAGTTGGCATAATGACTCAAGGCCCATCCATGTTGTCCTATATGGTAGGGTTTCCTTTTTATGGCTGAATAATATTTCATTGTGTATATATCACATATTCTTTATCTCTGTACAGTTAGCATAATGACTCAAGGCCCATCCATGTTGTCCTATATGGTAGGATTTCCTTTTTATGGCTGAATAATATTTCATTGTGTGTGTATCATATATTATTTTTTTTCATATATTCTTTATCCCTATATCCATCAGTGGACAGTTTGGTTGTTTCCATGTCTTGACTATTACACAAATGAGCATAGGGGTTTATGTCTTTTTGAGCTTTAACTTCTTTTGGATAAATACCTGGAAGTGTTAGTGGTTTTGGTCATACAGTAGTTCTATCTTTACTATTTTGAGGAATCTCCATACTGTTTTCTATAGTAGACATGCAAATTGACTGTCTTATTAATTCTTGAAAAAAATAGTTTAGTGAGGTATAATTGTTTTACAAAGCTATGTTGAATTCTTCTGTACAGCAAAGTCGTTCAGTAATACATATATATTCATTTTCTTATTCTTTTCCATTATGATTTATAATAGGATATTGAGTATAGTTCCCTGTGTTATGCATTAGGATCTTATTGTTTATTAATTCTGTGCATAATAGTTTGCACCTGCTAATCCCCAGCTCCCAATCCATCCATCCCCAACCCCTTGGCAACCACAAGTCTACTCTCAATATTTCTGAGTTTGTTTCTTTTCATAGATAAATCCATTTGTTTCATATTTTATATTCCATGTATAAGTGATATTATATGGTATTTGTATTTTTCTTTCTGACTTTAGTTAGTATGATAATCTCTAGGCCCATCCATGTTCTGGCAAGTGGCATTATTTTATTCTTTTCTATGGCTGATGAGTATTCCATGTGTATATATAGCATATCTTCTTTATCTGTTCATCTTTCAATGGACATTTAAGTTCTTTTTATGCCTTGGCTATTGTAAACAGTGCTGCTATGAAAGTAGGGATGCATGTATCTTTTTAAATTAGACCTTTCTCCAGATATACACCGAGCAGTGGGATTGCTGGATCATATGACAACACTATTTTTAGTTTATAAGAAACCTCTGTACTGTCTTTCATAGTAGCTATACCAATTTACATTCCCACCAACATTGTAGGAGGGCTCCTTTTTCTCCACACCCTCTCCAGCATTTGCTATTTATTGACTATTTAATGATGGCCATTCTGACTGGTGTGATGTGGTACCTCATTGTAGTTTTGATTTGTATTTCTATAATAATTAGCATACATTCCCACTCATTTTTAAGACTGTAAGCCTGCAAAGCCAGGTCACATACTGATAGTATCTTGTTCGCTTTCCCCAGGGAAGTGCTAACTGCTTAAGTTTGTGTTGTTCTCATAACCCTGCAAAGTGTGCAGGCTTTCTGAATGTGCTCATCAGCCATCTGTTAAGTGCTTCCTCTCCCTGCTTATCAGGGACCTCCACACAAGGGGTGGTGTCAGGGATGCCTGTGGACCAGTGAGGTGGATCTAAGTCAAGGTGTCCCGAGCAGCTCAGGGGCAGGCTTCCTGTTGGAGACCAGGATATGATGATAGGATTCATTCCTTTTGATGTGTTCCAATCTGAGCCCTGGCTGCTCTTCTCCCACTCATGCACCCCCCACCCCTACCCTGCAACCAGTTACACCATTGGTGATTCCAAAGAGAAGGCTGTGGGTCTCTCAGGCAGCATCCTGCATAGCTGGAGAAACTGGGTACTCAACTTACACATCCAGATTTACCCTAGTGGGAAAAATCAGATTGAGATGCTCTCTTCTGGTTCTGGGCAGTAACACGTTGGGGAAGAGGTGACACAGGTAAATTGTAACTCTTTCACTTACCCTCTTCAGTGCATCTACTTTGGATCTATTTACCCCGGTGATGTGCCGGAATTCTTCTGCTTATCCCCAGGACTTCCAGCATAGCCCACTTACCAGTGGATGATTGTCAAAACTTGTTCTTTGTGAGGAAAATGGTAGGGAATGCCTACACTGCTCTTTTGATGGTGTCTCTGCTGTAAACTCCCATCTTTAAATGGGCATGACTTGTTCAAATATTGCCAGTCAAAACTGCATTTCAAAAATATCAACATGTATAGTATGATATATGAAACTAGTCGCCAGTCCAGATTTGATGCACGATACTGGATGCTTGGGGCTGGTGCACTGGGACAACCCAGAGGGATGGTACGGGGAGAGAGGAGGGAGGAGGGTTCAGGATAGGGAACACGTGTATACCTGTGGTGGATTCATGTTGATATATGGCAAAACCAATACAATATTGTAAAGTTAAAAAAAAAAAAAAACGAAAAAAAAAATCATTTGGAAAGTTGTTTTAGCATCTCTTTTTAACCTTTCTTTAGATCACATTCTTACTAAAACCTAAAAATGACAGTGACAAAATCATCATGACCAAAGTATAGAACATTTGCTGATAAATACTTGGTGACTATGAAGAAAAGTTTCCTAAAACACTTTTGTCTATTATCTCAATTTGAAATCTTACAAGTCCAAAATAATTTTATTGCCTGTTACAAATTTTAGTTATTGGATTTTGAGTTAAGTTGCTCAAGTATTCTTTTCCAAAATCTAAAAAAAGAAATCTCTTTTTAGGAAAATGATACTACTGATATTCAACAACTTGCTTCCCTCCCCGCTGTGGGGAGAGGGGGAACAGGTACTCTAGAAAATGAGATGTTACTAATGATAGAAATTAGAATTTTATTGCAGGGAGTAGATGTAAGCTGGGCATGAGACATAAGTTAGCAATGAATTGATAAGTCAAGTCAGCAAAAGCAGATATGTTTTATCAAGATTTCAAGATTTTAATATATGGGCAAAAGAATTCATGGCATCATAAATTTCCTCCAGCCCACTCAAACCCATGAAGTAGTGACCTGAAAATCATACATAATTTATCTTGGTAAAGGTTAGGAATTCTCCTAGCTCCATATAGCAGGAAACTCTCCTTGGCATTTCTTACATACTGGTTATTCTTGTGTTCAAGAGAGCTGCTGCAATTCCAGATGAGATCTAAGTGCACGGCAGTAAATCATGCCAAGATGGAAGGGCTTTTTTGGCTATACCTTTTCTTTTTCTATTGTTATGATTAATTAGAAAAGCAAAACTTTTCATAAATTCTCACTTGTGTCTGTCTCCCTCCCATCCCCTGCAGATTTCTGCTCATACTCTCTAGAAATGGACCAAATGCCATTTCTAGCTGCTAAGGCATCTGTGAAAGTAAGTATTGTATTTATCCCAGCATCAGAGAGGAAGAAGAAGAGCAAATGTCTGGAAATGACCAGAATCTGATAAGTGGCAGGCAGAATCCCAACAGAAATAAGCTTGGGTAAACATTTTTTAATGATCTGAGATGTATAACGCCTCTAGGCAAAACTTCGTTTCAATCACAAGTTATTCTTTTTTTAAGCAAAATAATTTCCTTGGCTGTAGCTAATAAATTTTACAGTATTAAAGAAAATTATCTTTTCAAATGTTTGCATAAAACAAAACATATTTTTCATTGTCGAAGAAGGTTAGAAATCATTTAAAGTACAATACACTTGTATGTACAAATTTATATTTGGTGCATTTTACTTGCTATATAGATAGTTTAAAGTAAAATATTTCAAACATAAAGCTTAAAGTAGGCTCTAAAGAACACTCAAACAAGTTTACTTTAAAAATAACTTACATGTGAATGAATAGACAGAAAACATTTTAGGATTATATAATACTTTCTGTTCTTTAAGTCATGTTTTTTCAGGGAGATTAGACTTGATAAAAACAAAAGACAATAAAAGAACCTGGAGTACCAACAGTGTCGGAGAGCTGTGTCAATAACTTTGTTGAATGAAGAAAGAATAAGTACAATGAATACTGGACTCACCTCTTGGATCAGTGAATCAATTCTGGTGCGGAGTCTAAACAAATGAAAATCAAATTGGAACTACTTCCAGGGTCATAATCTGTAGTAGGCCTACCCACATTTCCCAGTATTCAAAGGCCTACTGGCTCCTTTCACAAATTCTCTCAATTATTTTCTCAGGTCAAGTGAAATTGATATATTACCCATTTTCTAAGGCTGCTAGAAGAATCTCTTCTTATCTTGAACAACTGTAACCATTTCCATTGTGTCTTATACTATTTCTGTGCATAAACTCCAAGATAACATTGCCTCTCTACAAAGTACAATAGGATCATTATATTTTCACTTCTGCTTATTCTGGTATTTTGTGATAAAAAATAAAGAAATAGGATGACCTCTAGGCATGCTATAATACTTCTTTTCTTGGATTGTCCAGCCCTAGGAGTTTGTCTATTTAATCTTGTCCTTATTTCTGTAACCCCTTCAATTGAATTTTATTTTCAGTGAAATAAGAAATTCTTTTAGAGACATGTACAAAACCTCTTGTTCTTTATCTGTCAATGGAACTAAGAGCTTAAAGCTTTGGACTTGTCAGTGTTTTCCACCTGCTTTCAGTACAGTAATGAGATATCCTAGCCCATGTGCATCAAGAGCAAATGCTTGGTTCCAGTTTCTTTAGACACTTGATCACAAGGGACGATTTAACTAATCATGGTATATGGCATGGCAAAATTTACTGATTTCTTATTTTGCATTGATAAGGAGCTCAGCACATTGTTCAAGGCAAGGTACAACTAACTAATTCATGAATCTCATTTATAAGGTTTCCTTTCCTGGGAATATGCTTGGTACCAGTATGGTATCAAACTCTGGGTCCAGGTAGGAATAGATAAATTATTCTAAATATAGCAAAAAAAGAACTTCTCTTGTTTTAGCCCCCTGATCTTGTCCAGTTCTGGCAAAGAATCCTACTAAACCACTTTCTGGAGAATCCCCCCATCTATGATAGCCAATCAAACTCCCCTGCCCCCATCCTCTATAACTAATCAAGTTTCTCATAGTGATTTTCCATCTACCCTCTTACTCTGTTCATTGGTTATCAATCAATAAGTCATCTATTGTCCTTGATTTGTAGTTGAGTTCAATCTCTCTCCTATTTCAATAGTCATGAGCCCCATTAAAATAGTCTTTAATAAAGTCTCCCTGGCTATTTTTAACAAATGGAAGGATAATTTTCCTTCTGCACTCCAAATCATTATGAAGACCAAATATTATTGAGTGTCCACTTGTATCTTTCACATATAGTGTTTCCCTGCAGAGCTAGTTCCAGGGAAGTGGCACTGCAGGTTTGATATAGTCTCCTTCCTTTTAATTTTCTTTTTCTAATCTGTAGTGTTTAAGAAACCAGATAATCAAAGTTGTTAAGTAAAGAAATAAACTCTAAATGATGTTCTAATGTTTAGTGTTTGTAACAGCAATTTGTATAAGCCAGAAGTCATTTTCTCCATTACTTTTAATTTGAGACTATTTAGAAGGCAGGAATAGCAGAAAGCACTAATCTGGGTGAAGGAAATGTTACTATATTAAAAGCAGTGTTTAAAAGCATGAAGATTACACCAATTTGATTTACTTTGGAGAGAAAGCTATAGATGTTCAGCATAGCTTAATATTTGTGTCTCTGGATGCAAATAACCATTGCATATAAATGAATAATGAATCATTTTACAACCAACTCTATCTTTTTGCTGATGTATTTGTCAACAAATAAATGAAAAAAATTCAAGTTTTACTTGACTGCCAGACTGGCTGCATCTCTACTTTGGGATCCTTTTCTTTTTTTTCCCACATCAAATAAAGTCTTACAGAACAGCAATGACCAAAACAGGCTTAAAAGTTTATATCTGATTCAGAGAACCAACTATAGACTTAAATGTTGATGGTAAGAAAGAAAATTCCACTGGATCCCATGTTAACTCACTGCCAAATATAGATGGTTTTTAAATATCACAGTTTAAGAATTGTGTAGCTAGGTATAACTAAGTGGAAATCTTGTTGGAAAATACAAATATGTGAAAAATAAGGTGGTATTTTACCCAACTGTAATGACTCAATAGTAAAGAATCCAATTGCAATGCAGGAGACTTGGGTTCAATCCCTGGGTTGGGAAGATCCCCTGGAGAAATAAATGGCAACCCACTCCAGTATTCTTGCTTGGAGAATCCCATGGACAGAGGAGCCTGGTGGGCTGCAGTCCATGGAGACACAAAAGAGTTGGACACAACTGAATGTCTAAGCAATAATATCAACAAAAATAATGTTTCTTAAACACTCTGATTAGAGAATAAGCTTCTATTTATCGATTTATGTATTCAAATACATTTATACATCCCTGGTAAGTGCTAGGCATATTGTAAGGATAAGTAAATTATAGCATCTCAGTCTACTAGAAAAAAAGATGAAAATGACTACTACTTAATTTACATAGTGAGTTTTCCAATTTTAATAAATGAAGAATAGATAAATGTGTTTTATTCAAAAACAATCCTATTTTATTCTTAACGAGTTAAGGCTTTCTCAAATGTATACTTCTAATTTGAAAATAATTTAATAAAAATAAAAATATGCTTCATTTATGCTTAATTAGATCAGTAGTCTTATATGACTTGAGTTTGATAGTTGCTATACAATTCTTAGGGCTTCCGTGTTGGCTCAGGTGGTGAAGAAACTGTCTGCAATGTAGGAAACAAAGGTTTGATCCCTGGTTTGGGAAGATCCTCTGGAGAAGGCAATAATTACCCATTCCAGTATTCTTTTTTTTTGTTGTTGTTTTTGTTTTTTTTTTTTTTATTCTTCCAATTTTATTTTATTTTTAAACTGTACATAATTGTATTAGTTTTGCCAAATATCAAAATGAATCCACCACAGGTATACATGTGTTCCCCATCCCGAACCCTCCTCCCTCCTCCCTCCCCATACCATCCCTCTGGGCCGTCCCAGTGCACCAGCCCCAAGCATCCAGCATCGTGCATCGAACCTGGACTGGCAACTCGTTTCCTACATGATATTTTACATGTTTCATTGCCATTCTCCCAAATCTTCCCACCCTCTCCCTCTCCCACAGAGTCCATAAGACTGTTCTATACATCAGTGTCTCTTTTGCTGTCTCGTACACCGGGTTATTGTTACCATCTTTCTAAATTCCATATATATGCGTTAGTATACTGTATTTATGTTTTTCCTTCTGGCTTACTTCACTCTGTATAATAGGCTCCAGTTTCATCCACCTCATTAGAACTGATTCAAATGTATTCTTTTTAATGGCTGAGTAATACTCCATTGTGTATATGTACCACAGCTTTCTTATCCATTCATCTGCTGATGGACATCTAGGTTGCTTCCATGTCTTGGCTATTATAAACAGTGCTGCGATGAACATTGGGGTACACGTGTCTCTTTCCCTTCTGGTTTCCTCAGTGTGTATGCCCAGCAGTGGGGTTGCTGGATCATAAGGCAGTTCTATTTCCAGTTTTTAAGGAATCTCCACACTGTTCTCCATAGTGGCTGTACTAGTTTGCATTCCCACCAACAGTGTAAGAGGGTTCCCTTTTCTCCACACCCTCTCCAGCATTTATTGCTTGTAGACTTTTGGATCGCAGCCATTCTGACTGGTGTGAAATGGTACCTCATAGTGGTTTTGATTTGCATTTCTCTGATAATGAGTGATGTTGAGCATCTTTTCATGTGTTTGTTGGCCATCTGTATGTCTTTTTTGGAGAAATGTCTATTTAATTCTTTGGCCCATTTTTTGATTGGGTCGTTTATTTTTCTGGAGTTGAGCTGTAGGAGTTGCTTGTATATTTTTGAGATTAGTTGTTTGTCGGTTGCTTCATTTGCTATTATTTTCTCCCATTCTGAAGGCTGTCTTTTCACCTTGCTAATAGTTTCCTTTGATGTGCAGAAGCTTTTAAGGTTAATTAGGTCCCATTTGTTTATTTTTGCTTTTATTTCCAATATTCTGGGAGGTGGGTCATAGAGGATCCTGCTGTGATGTATGTCGGAGAGTGTTTTGCCTATGTTCTCCTCTAGGAGTTTTATAGTTTCTGGTCTTACGTTTAGATCTTTAATCCATTTTGAGTTTATTTTTGTGTATGGTGTTAGAAAGTGGTCCAGTTTCATTCTTTTACAAGTGGTTGACCAGATTTCCCAGCACCACTTGTTAAAGAGATTGTCTTTAATCCATTGTATATTCTTGCCTCCTTTGTCGAAAATAAGGTGTCCATATGTGCGTGGATTTATCTCTGGGCTTTCTATTTTATTCCATTGATCAATATTCTGTCTTTGTGCCAGTACCATACTGTCTTGATAACTGTGGCTTTGTAGTAGAGCCTGAAGTCAGGTAGGTTGATTCCTCCAGTTCCATTCTTCTTTCTCAAGGTCGCTTTGGCTATTCGAGGTTTTTTGTATTTCCATACAAATTGTGAAATTATTTGTTCTAGCTCTGTGAAGAATACTGTTGGTAGCTTGATAGGGATTGCGTTGAATCTATAAATTGCTTTGGGTAGTATACTCATTTTCACTATATTGATTCTTCCAATCCATGAACATGGTATATTTCTCCATCTATTAGTGTCCTCTTTGATTTCTTTCACCAGTGTTTTATAGTTTTCTATATATAGGTCTTTAGTTTCTTTAGGTAGATATATTCCTAAGTATTTTATTCTTTCCGTTGCAATGGTGAATGGAATTGTTTCCTTAATTTCTCTTTCTGTTTTCTCATTATTAGTGTATAGGAATGCAAGGGATTTCTGTGTGTTGATTTTATATCCTGCAACTTTACTGTAGTCATTGATTATTTCTAGTAATTTTCTGGTGGACTCTTTAGGGTTTTCTATGTAGAGGATCATGTCATCTGCAAATAGTGAGAGTTTTACTTCTTCTTTTCCAATTTGGATTCCTTTTACTTCTTTTTCTGCTCTGATTGCTGTGGCCAAAACTTCCAAAACTATGTTGAATAGTAATGGTGAAAGTGGGCACCCTTGTCTTGTTCCTGACTTTAGAGGAAATTCATTCACATCCTGGGCCATAAAGCTAGCCTTGGTAAATTCAAAAAGATAGAAATCATTCCAAGCATTTTTTCTGACCACAATGCAGTAAGATTAGATCTCAATTACAGGAGAAAAACTATTAAAAATTCCAACATATGGAGGCTGAACAACACGCTGCTGAATAACCAACAAATCACAGAAGAAATCAAAAAAGAAATCAAAATTTGCATAGAAACGAATGAAAATGAAAACACAACAACCCAAAACCTGTGGGACACGGTAAAAGCAGTCCTAAGGGGAAAGTTCATAGCAATACAGGCACACCTCAAGAAACAAGAAAAAAGTCAAATAAATAACCTAACTCTACACCTAAAGCAACTAGAAAAGGAAGAAATGAAGAACCCCAGGGTTAGTAGAAGGAAAGAAATCTTAAAAATTAGAGCAGAAATAAATACAAAAGAAACAAAAGAGACCATAGCAAAAATCAACAAAACCAAAAGCTGGTTCTTTGAAAGGATAAATAAAATTGACAAACCATTAGCCAGACTCATCAAGAAACAAAGGGAGAAAAATCAAATCAACAAAATTAGAAACGAAAATGGAGAGATCACAACAGACAACACAGAAATACAAAGGATCATAAGAGACTACTATCAACAATTATATGCCAATAAAATGGACAACGTGGAAGAAATGGACAAATTCTTAGAAAAGTACAACTTTCCAAAACTGGACCAGGAAGAAATAGAAAATCTTAACAGACCCATCACAAGCATGGAAATTGAAACTGTAATCAAAAATCTTCCAGCAAACAAAAGCCCCGGTCCAGATGGCTTCACAGCTGAATTCTACCAAAAATTTAGAGAAGAGCTAACACCTATCCTGCTCAAACTCTTCCAGAAAATTGCAGAGGAAGGTAAACTTCCAAACTCATTCTATGAGGCCACCATCACCCTAATACCAAAACCTGACAAAGATCCCACAAAAAAAGAAAACTACAGGCCAATATCACTGATGAACATAGATGCAAAAATCCTTAACAAAATTCTAGCAATCAGAATCCAACAACACATTAAAAAGATCATACATCACGATCAAGTGGGCTTTATCCCAGGGATGCAAGGATTCTTCAATATCCGCAAATCAATCAATGTAATACACCACATTAACAAATTGAAAAATAAAAACCATATGATTATCTCAATAGATGCAGAGAAAGCCTTTGACAAAATTCAACACCCATTTATGATAAAAACTCTCCAGAAAGCAGGAATAGAAGGAACATACCTCAACATAATAAAAGCTATATATGACAAACCCACTGCAAACATTCCAGTATTCTTGCCTGGAGAATTCCACAGACAGAGGAGCCTGGCAGAATACAGTCCATTTTACTCCGCTTGCTTTATTTATTTATCTGTGCTCAAGCCTTTCAGCACAGTACTTGAAATGACTTAATCATTGACTTGAAAATTTCTGCCAACTTTCTTTACGTTGAAGAAACATGAGTGGAGAGAGATTTGTTTATTTACTGTTTCAGATGAAAGTGAAAGTCACTCAGTCATGTCTGACTGTTTGCGACCCCAGGGACTATACAGTCCATGGAATTCTCCAGGCCAGAATACTGGAGTGGATAGCCTTTCCTGTCTCCAAGGGATCTTCCCAACCCAGGGATTGAACCCAGGTCTCCCGCATTGCAGGTGGACTCTTTACCAGCTGAGCCGCAAGGGACTATTTCAGATATGATCCCTTTAACAGAAATTCAGTGCTATTTGAATTCTTTTCTTAAGGCTACTCGTATCTTGTTTTTTTTTTCTCCCCCAAATCTTACCCTTGTACCCAAAAATTTCATCCTGTCTTAAACTTCGGATCATGTATGCCATTTCCTTTTTATTGGAATTAATCATGGAATTGCTCCCAGGTACAGATTTTGCTTAAATCTCCAGCTCAAACTGAATCCTGAAAATTTGTTTCATGCATATTATACAATTCAGAAACCCTTGTGACAACAATACAAAGTGCCGTGTTTAAACACTGTGGCAACATAGATTAGTATTTTCTTGGTCTGATTAATTACTGATGCAAAAACTTAAACCTACTACATATAGGTTTCTTGCAATATATTTAATGTTTAACTTAAGATATATTTAAGCTCCAAAACTTTTAATACATTTCTTTTCTCTCCCTCTCTCTCTCTTTTTTTAAATCTTTTGACCATCACAGATAAGGATATTAGTTTTTGAAATTTCTGTCTCATTTTTATTCAAGAACATAAAAGGAAAACATAAAAAAAAAATATTGTAAAGGATACTGAAAATCACTGAAGTATTTGGTGTTGGATTTGTATTTAAGTAATTCATTTAAGGTTCCCTATTGAATAGTACACACAAGAAAAGCCATGCCATTCAATTATTTATACAAATAGTATATGATTTTCTGATGAAGATTCTTCACACCTTTCAAAATTTTATTTCTGAACAGTTATTGTTTTTTTAATTAAACAGCTAAAGTAAATCATGAAGATTCTTAACATATATTTATCATTATAATAGGAATTATCGATCATAATTCAGCATTATTACCCATACAACAAGTTCTTGCTGTTGTTGTTTAGTCACTAAGTTGTGTTTAACTCTTTTGCAACCCCATAGAATATAGCCCACTAGGCTCCTCTATCCATGGGATTTCTCAGGCAAGAATACTGAAGTGGGTTGCCATTTCTTTCTCCAGGGGCTCGTTCTGACCCAGGGATCAAACCTGCCTCTCCTGCACTGGCAGGAATATTCTTTAGGCATGGTCAAATGTAATACTGAATAGGAACTCCTCACATGACTATGATACAATTAGAAATTCTTTCTTTGATTTATAAGACCTAACAATAAAGGGAAAATATTAGATTATTAGAATTAGAAAGAGTTGTATATGAATTATAACCCAAATCTGTTATGTTACAAATAAGAAATTGTCTAGAGAAATTAATTGGAGAAGGAAATAAGATTAGAATTAAATCCTGCTGCTGCCGCTGTCGGTACTGCGCTGCTGCTGCTAAGTCACTTCAGTCATGTCTGACTCTGCGCGACTCCATAGACGGCAGCCCACCAGACTCCTCTGTCCCTGGGATTCTCTAGGCAAGAATACTGGAGTGGGTTGCCATTTCCTTCTCCAATGCATGCATGCATACTAAGTCATTCAGTAGTATCCGATTCTGTGCGACCCAATGGACAGCAGCCCACCAGATTCCTCTATCCATGGAATTCTCTAGGCAAGAATACTGGAGTGGGTTGTCATTTCCTTCTCCAAGAATTAAATCCTTCCCATTATTAAATATAATTTTCATTTTTTTAGAAAGTTAATAGGTTCATTTAGTGCTTGATAGATGGAGACAAAAATGCCAACCGTCTTGCAATTCAACATAAAATTCAAGCATTTACATTTATGGAACAGAGAGAGGGATATGGAAATAGAGACACACACACAGAGAAATAGAGAGTCTATCTGATTTGAAACTTTTCTAAGAACCCCTCAAGACTTCAAGAGTAGAATTATCTGTTTGAAATATATCTACCAACTAGATACAGAGAAATGAATACACAGTTGACTAAAATATGAGGGAAACAGACAAATACTATAAAAGCACAGAATGATATGGAAAAGGTAATATTTAAGAATTGAGCTAAAAGAAGGGACCCATCATTATAGATGAATTATTCTGAATTTCTGCCATTAGTGATTTCTAAAGAGCCACCTAATGTGTGTCTCTACACATACTGACACCAATCACACTCTCAAGGAAAACAGTCCATAGATGTTTGTCATTCACTCTCAGTTTAATACCACTGGAATCTTAAAACAAACAAACAAACAATAAGCAAACATGCTTGCGGTGGTCTAGGACATGTTACAGTGAAGTCAAATAGAGGCTTTATATAACTGTAGCCAAGGGGTAAGTCATGATTAACCATCATTGATGGTTTACATTGTTGTTGTTGTTTTACAGTTGCTACGCCACGTTCAACTCTTTGTGACCCCATGGGCTGTAGCTCAACAGTCTACTTTGCACATGGGATTTCCAGGCAAGGATACTGGAGTGGGTTACCATTTCCTTATCCAGGGAATCTGCCTGGACCAGGGATCAAACCCATGTCTCCTGCAGTGGCAGGTGGATATTTACCACTGAACCACCTGGTAAACCCAAATGGCCATTGTACCTTGTTAACTGTAAAGTAGGGATGCAAAAGATATAGTCCCACCATTTTTGATGGTTGTTCCACTTAAATCAAGAATCTAAAATATTTTTAACTGTCCCTTTCCCCCTTAGTTCCTTAGATACTCTTATTTGCCAAAAGTAGGTACATATTTGGATTAACATTCATTTTGATGATAAAAAAGGAACCCCTAAGTTATTTTTTGGCAGTGTCTGAATATTTGATCTGTTGAATCTGGATATTTGTCCACACTAATCTGTCAGTTTATCAATTGCTGGCTCTTTTATTTGGCATCATTATTATTTCTCCTGTGACTTGCATTGTTAGAAGGACAGCAAGTGGTTCCTAGGGGGCTTCTTTTCAGCAACAGTCAATAACTGCTAGATCAATTAAATCTAGGTAGGCAGTAAGTGCTTTTTGCTTAGGTTAGTTGTGTTTGTTTTGTTTTTCTCTTGTTCAATAGTTTATAAAAAATGATACTTTCAGAGACAGTGACTGTTATTTTTATGACACAACTTGCCTTTCAGCATAATTGAGCCTCCCAGGACCATCTGCCATCAGATTATGCTATTTAATGTGGCACTGGATACAAGAGTAACTTATGCCCAAAAAGAGTCCTATATTTGACTTCCCATATTTTTCTACATTTGCTTATTTTTGTCCTCCTTCTCTCCAAGGATGGTGTTTAAAAAAATAATGCACATTTATTTGAGATGCAGATTTCCAGTATCTTCCATCCAAGAGAGTATAATTTCCATGATTCTTAGATAGGTTGTTAAAGAGTTATGTCCTGTTAATACCATCTGCTTGTACTTAGAATCAACATATATCAATATTTACATTTTATTTGATTATGTGTTTGGGCTTTCTATGTGTCTAAGTCCTAAAGAGTTGGACTATAAAGAAAGCTGCACACTGAAGAATTGATGCTTTTGAACTGTTGTGTTGGAGAAGACACTTGAGAGTGCCTTGGACTGAAAGGAGATCCAACCGTCCAACCTAACAGAAATCAGTCCTGAGTATTCATTGGAAGGACTGATGTTGAAGCTGAAATTCCAATACTTTGGCCACCTAATACAAAGAATTGACTCAATTGAAAAGACTCTGATGCTGAGAAAGATTGAAGGTGGGAGAAGAAGGGCACAACAGAAGATTAGATGGTTGGATGGCATCATGGACTCAATGGACATGAGTTTGAGTAAACTCCAGGTATTGGTGATGGACAGGAAGGCCTGGTGTGCTGCAGTCCATGGGGTCGCAGAGTCAGACATCACTGAGCGACTGATCTGAACTGAACTGAAATTGTAAAGAATCTGCCTGTCAGGCAGGAATGGGGATTTGATTCCTGGGTCAGGAAGATCCCTTGGAGAAGGAAATGAAAGTTCACTCTAGTATTCTTTCCTGGGAAATCCCATGGACATAACAGCATGTTGGGCAACATCCATGGTATTGTGAAAGAGTCAGACATGACTTGGCAACTAAAATAACAATAAAACAACAAGCATGTATTTAGTCTCAAAATATGTTAATATAAATATTTCATTTGATTCAATGTTTAAGACTTTTAATTCTATAGTAAAAATTATTGGGGCTAAATAGCATGCTAGTTTATGGCTACATTCCTCTCCTGTGTATCCATGGTATTGGTTTCTAGGATGCCAGTAACAGTGTTTTGCAGTGATGGACCAACCATGTTACCAGGGTTACTGAATATATTTCACTCAGCAAGTACCACAGAGCCCTATGATGCAGTCACTATTCTAGTAGGCAACATAGCAATTAACAAAATAGACACAATTTCTGCATTCATGGAGCTAACATTCTTCTCTGCTAAGATTTTGCATTGACTGTTTCTATCTCTCTGGATGCAAGAATCTTATTTATTGCATCTAATATATTTGTTTTTTTATCATTTTTACTGATATTATGTACTTAGAAAGCCCTAGAAAAACATCACCTGATTGAACAGTACTGATAATAATTTGTTTGACAATTTAGATACTTGCAATTCTATTTGCTGTTGATCTAAATAAGTATTTTCTCTTTAGTTTTCTGATTTGCAACTTGTGATTCCCTGAAATCAAAATAGTAATGATAAAAAGAGTCCTTGAAATTTTGAAACTGACAATAGTTAAGAGAATTAAGCACTGTTAGAGAATTATCTTGACTCTGTTGTACAGGTTATGAGTTTAGAATCAATACCCATTGATTTGGAATCAATGTGTAACAATTTAGCTGTTTTTCATATGAAAGTTATATTGTTAACTTTCAAATCAAGATAAGATGATTTTTTGATTGCTTTATATGCTTATATCTAAGGCCATCTTTGGAATTAAATGCACATACACATAAACAAACACATATGATTCCTGTACCATTTTACACACTTGAAAGCACATAGCACCCAGATACACAATGATAGTGACGCTTGAGTCTTGTGCTTCTTTTTTTTTTTTTTTTTCTTTTTCAAGGTCAGTGGGTAAATGTTATTTTATTTTATTTTTTTTTCAATTTTAATTTAAAAAAGTCAATTAGTTGTGCCTTTGTCTCTATTTCCGTGTTAAGTTCATCAACTATTTTCTGTAATAGAAACTGTACCTATTTTTAAAGTTAGCAAAAATTTATTTTGACTTCATAAATTAAGAAAATGATACTTTTTTTTTTTTACACAGAGAAACAAATTTGTTTAAAAGAAAGAAAGGAAACTCTAACCTTATCAGTCCCCTATTTTTGTCTTTTAAGGCAGGAGTTCCCAAACTCTGGAATCTAATGCCTAATGATTTGAGCTATAGCTCATGAAATAATAAAAGAAATAAAGTGCACAATAAGTGTAATGAATTTGAATCATCCTGAAACCATCCCCCACCACTAGTCCATGGAAAAATTGTCTTTCATGAAACCAATTCCTTGTGCCAAAAAAGTTGTGGACTGCTGTTTATGGAGATCTCCATTTTTCAGACTCATTTGCTTGGTATTGGTAATATTTTGTGTTATGCACTGTCTAACTTTACAATCTGCTTCCCTCTTTATTCCTTGAAAAATGGAACTCTGGAAATGCCTCAGATATTCCAAACTCTTTCAGATCTCTGTGTCCTTGCATGTTTGTGTTGTTTGCCTAGATACTCTTTTTCTGGCCATAACTTCTTTTTAGATTTTATACATTGTATGACTTACCAAAAACCCTGAGACTCTGGAATTATGTTTCCTCTGCACACTCATGGAAGCCAGTCTGATGTCTATTCAATGAACTTTTAACAACCCCTCATAAAATTAGTAAATAGAAATACCTGATTTTTAATAAAATAAGATGTGTCTCCCAAATTTTGGTGGTCAGTAAAATGGAACACATCAGAGTATTATTGTAAATTAATAGTTCTAAGCCATAGGTACAGAAAGTTTGAGCTAATCTGATGTTGACTCCAGCCTGAAGATTCATTTATTTAGTTCTGCTAAACTAGAAAATGGTCCTGGAGGAAGTCAGCCTGATAAACATTTTCATTATATCCAACTTTGCTTTCCTTTTTTATGTTTCATCATAGGAAGGAGGTACTGCATCCATTTTAGGCAGAACCTCTGAAAAGTGTATTGTCCCTCAGAGGTAAATATTCTAGTTCAGTCTCTTGAGACATGACCCCAGATGTGTTTATCTCTTAACCGATACTGCTTACCTTTTAGTATATAGTCCCTGTCTTTGTTGTTGTACACTGTACATACTCCAAATGGACTATTAGGTCAGATTCTAGCCATTTATTCCACTATCCTTCTGCAAAACATACACTCTCAAGCTCAGATCATGTTACATTAGTCTTACCCCCACCTCCTAGAATCTAATGCTGGGTTCTGACTAAGTACTGAATTCTGATTCAATTATCTAAACAGGTTTGTTGAATTAATATCCTACAGTCCTTTATAATGAGTGAATAATAAAGTTCTAGAATTTAAATATGGATGTCTGGTTTGTTTTCATATTATATATTTAGTAATTCATTGTCTTTTCTAGTAGTATATAATTAATAAATGAATATGAAATAGAGAAATCTTATACGAATGTTTGGCAGTATAAGAGCTATGCTTAGATGAAATATCTTTGACAGTACCTACAGTAGATTCCTTTTCAATAGACAGTGTTCTAATTTTGGAATTATTTCAAAAGCATAGGCTAATTTTCAAGTATAATTTCCCATGATATTTTTAATTATATGCAATGCTAGAGATTAAAAGACAGTTACTACTTGGAAGGAAAGCTATGACCAACCTAGAAATCATATTAAAAAGCAGAGACATTACATTGCCAACAAAGGTCCATCTAGTCAAGGCTGTTTTTTCCAGTAGTCACGTATGGATGTGAGAGTTGGACTATAAAGAAAGCTGTGCCCTGAAGAATTGATGCTTTTGAACTTTGGTGTTTGAAAAGACTCTTGAGAGTCCCTTGGACTGCAAGGAGATCCAACCAGTCCATCCTAAAGGAGATCAGTCCTGGGTGTTCGTTGGAAGGACTGATGTTGAAGCTGAAATTCCAATACTTTGGCCACCTGGTGCAAAGAATTGACTCATTGGAAAAGACCCTGATGCTGGGAAAGAGTGAAGCAGGGAGGAGAAGGGGACGACAGAGGACGAGATAGTTGGATGGCATCACTGACTCAATGGACATAAGTTTGGGTAAACTCTGGGAGTTGGTGATGGACAGGGAGGCCTGGCATGCTGCAGTCCATGGGGTCACAAAGAGTTGGACATGACTGAGCGACTGCACTGTACTGAGAGATAGCATGCTGAATCTTAAACATTGCAAATATTCAGAGTAGAGTAAGCAAGATATGTACATAGATTAGATTAAAATCACATTATTTAAAAAGTATAATGCAGGAGACCCTGGTTTGCTTCCTGGGTCAGGAAGAACCACTGGAGAAGGGATAGTCTACCCACTCCAGTATTCTTGGGCTTCCCTTGTGGCTCAACTGGTAAAGAATCCACCTGCAATGGGGAGACCTGGGTTAGATCCCTGGGTTGGGAAGTTACCCTAGAGAAGGCAAAGGCTACCTACTCCAGTGTTCTGGCATGGGGAATTCCATGGAATGTATAGGTCATGGGGTCGCAAAGAGTCAGACATGACTGAGTGACTTTTACTTTCACTTTCATACATTTTACCTCAGATGATGTTTTATTAGCATCACCATATTAACCATGTTACAATTGTTGATGCAAAATTAAATCAGGCATAAAATGGAGTTGATCTATTACAGTATTTTCAGATTGCTTTAAAATGATTTAGAGTATTAATCAATTTAATGACTTTGTATGAATGCACTTTTAATAAACTAGAAATGACAAGTGAGGTTAAAACAACAGTGCATTGCACATTATGAAATTTTGTTTTGAGTATGTCTGTGTTGTACACCTCATTCTGAGCAAGCAAGTCAGAAGACCTGGTTCAGGGGGTCTCCAAAATCATTTTACAATCAGGAGCCTACAATAACCAGGAGAATACCTGGTTATTGAAGGAATTTGCCAAAACACATACAATATGACTGGTTTCCTATCATGAAGATAAGATATGCTGATATGAAGTTGTTGACTGCCAACAAATATTACAAATATTTTGTTTGATGTGATAGAACTAATAGATTATATCAATGAATCAATAATTTATCGAAGTCCCATTTTTGATCATGTATGTATGTGTTGCTAAAGTTTAGGAGACAAATACTGAAAACAAGATTGAGTGTTGTAATTCATTATCTGGGGAAAAAAGTTAAAAATATACCCAACCAAGGGTTTTGATGTTTTATCACCATTTTAATATTGGCTTTCCTGGTGGCTCAGACAGTAAAAAAAACCCACCTGCAATGTGGGAGACCTGGGTTTGATACCTGGATTGGGAAGATCCCTTGGAGGAGGGCATGACAACCTGCTCCAGTGTTCTTGCCTGGAGAATCTCTGTGGATTCTGTTAAGAGCCTGATGGGCTATAGTCCATGGGGCTGCAAAGAGTTGGATATGACTTATCAATGAAGCATAGCACAGCATATGAATTAATATAAGAAAATTGAATATTTTTAAATGAGAGAAGAAACTGAAATATATATCATTTACAAATTAATTTATATATATACATATATATATATATATATAGTACTTCTGCAAAAACAACACTTAACATAGTACAGGTTCTATATATGTTATTGAAGGAATGCAGGTTGCTCTAGAAAAACTGTGTTAGTAGCAGAAACAGAAATAGACTGAGGTATAAAGTGGGTCTAAGTAGGCAAAGGTAGTAGTGTTACAATCTAGAGCAATATCAGATATACATGTAACATCCTCCTACTCACCTCTGTCTTTGACCAGAATTCAAGAAAATTGTTAAAAAAATTTCTTTTCAGTTCTTATACTGACATTACACTGACCCACCTTGTTTCAAAACTCCTAGTCTCCTCTGTTGAATTGTTTTCCTTGGTGTGTAATAATTTTACATAAGTATGAATTCATTCATTATTATCTTGCCCAAGTCTAAAAGAGGGCTTAAGGTAGAGCCTTGTTAACTTCATGAAGGAAAGTAAAAGTTAAGTCTCTCAGTAATCTCCAACTCTTTGGACTGGGGTCTACCATGGACTGGGGTCTACCAGACTCTCTGTCCATGGGATTCTCCAGGCAAGAATACTGGAGTGGGTTGCCATTTCCCTCTCCAGGGGATCTTCCTGACCCAGGGATCGAACCCAGGTCTCCCACATTGGAAGCAGAAGTTTATAACCTCTGAGCCACCAAGGACTTCATGAATGGCCCTGCAATTTATACCAATTTAACAACAAACTAACTAGCCCTACTGCTGCTGCTGCTGCCGCCAAGTTGCTTCAGTCGTGTCCAACTCCGTGCGACCCCATAGACCCCATAGACCCCACCAGGCTCCCCCATCCCTGGAATTCTCCAGGCAAGAACACTGGAATGGGTTGCCATTTCCTTCTCCAATGCATGAAAGTGAAAAGTCAAAGTGAAGTCACTCTAGAGAAGGTTATTATGTATCAACCTTAAAATAAGTTTCTTGTGGATGTGTATTATGAATTTTATACTTAAGGAATTATTTCCTAAGTTTGATACTCATTGTTTCTAATTTCAAAGAATGGTTCATGTTCCATAGATACAAAATAACTCAGGCATAGCCTTTTTTTCATTCTATGAAAATATGATAACATTTAATCCTTGATCCATGTAAAAAAGAAAAGCAATTATTTATTCACACACAAGGACTATATACCAAGTGATTTTAGCCTATTTGACTTGTTAATGTGTCAAAACTATGACAATGGAATTAACAGCAAATTTAAATGTCACTGCAGATAAATGTTCATTTTATAATGTCAAGAAATACCTTTTAAATCTACTTATATTTCAAGAGAGATTTATATTTCCCTTTCACCTTCGCATCTTTTAAAAAGTTTTATGGTATATCATCTTTAAACAGACTGACAGTGCAGCAGAGTGAGAACATTTTATTGTGTGACTGTATTTATTATGTGCACAGGAATTTTTCAAGTATATGTCAGTTTTGTCTGTGAGTAATTAATATGTTTTACTGTAAGAGTATCTTTTGCTCTATACTATTAATCCTTTTTCATGGAGTATGAATAGTACTCATCTTTATTTAAAAAAAATTAGTACAGTTATATTTTAGGTACATAAAAAAATTCAGAGTAGCTTTAAATTGCATTGCTTTTGGCAAAACATTCATTTCTTTTAAGCTTATTCACTTACAGAACATTGAATACAAATGGCTATGTTTCACAGTTGGTTTAAGCTTGTTGAAATGGACAATATGTTTCCATTGTAACCAAGGCTTTACTCATAGGAAACATAAGGAAGAAACTTTACTCTTCCATCTTTTCTGAAGTACAAAGATAGCTTACCCATATATAAAAATATTACTCTAGCCATAAATTATTTATTTAGCAACTTTCTCTTTTAGAACATGAAACAATTTTTGTATAGTAAAAAGGGGTTTTATTATTTTTCTATATTACGTGTTAAATGTTTTAAAAGAAAAAAAGATTACTGTATTAAGTCTCATGTAGTAAATAAGAATTAAATCTTCAAGGCTGTAAGCAGGAAAATAGGGGATTATGAAATGATATCTAATACAGGTCAATATGTTGTTTAGTCACCAAGTCATGTCTGATTCTTTGTGATCTCATGAACCGTAGCCCACCAGGCTCCTCTGTCAATGGGATTTCCAGGCAAGAATACTGGAGTAGATTGCCATTTCAGTATAATCTTTATATTAAATAAAAATGTCTTCATTTTGTCACATTTAGTTATTCTTTAACCTTGAGTTATTTATTATACAAATAGCTTGACTTATTATACAAACATGATTTTCTACTAGAATGTCTTGATGTAGCATACATATAAATAGCAATACTCTTTGTTTATGTAGGAATTTATTAGCAATAGACTAAAGATAGATTTTGTATCAACAGAAAATTATCTTTGTCTATTTTTTTTGCCTACTCTGTATTTTAGGCTTATTTTCTATTTTAAAATAATTTATATTTAAATCATAATTGTGTTAGAATTCAAAAATTATTAATTCAATTCAAAATTAAATATTTATTATGGAATAATATTTTAAATTTCTATAGGAGCACAACCACCTTAGAGACATATTTTGAACATTATATAGTCACTCAGCTCTTTGGCATTACATTCTTATAAAAAAGGAAAAATTCTGTTTACATGTTAAAGCTACAAAGAAGTTATAAGAAAAAAATCCAAGCAAGTCTGTGTCAAAATATATATATATATATATATTTTAAATATACATGTGTGTGTGTATATATATATATACACACACATAGAAGCATGGAA
Organism: Bos taurus; assembly: GCF_002263795.3. Lineage (NCBI taxonomy): Eukaryota > Metazoa > Chordata > Mammalia > Artiodactyla > Bovidae > Bos > Bos taurus. The sequence goes on from NC_037347.1 coordinate 52,839,067, forward strand.
TCTATGATTTTTGATCTAAATTTTTGATCTACCTACTTTGTACTTCAAAGAAGATAGAATAATACAGGCTCTTCCTTGTGTTTTCAATGAGTCGTGTGTGTATATATATATATATACACACACACATATATTTTAAATGATAAATGAATATTGTATTAAATATGTTTATTATACTTTGGGCATCTGTGTTCAGGATCAATAAGAGTTAACAAACTATCAAGAGCATGTCATGTCAGTTTTACCAACTAGTTATGTTTGACCATAATAGCCACATTGCTTTGAATTGAAACAATGGAAGGAAGTTAAATAAAGATAGGCTAAGAAGTGGTAAGCTGTTGGATATACACAAGGGCATAATAGTGGGAAGTCTGGTATCAGTTTCAATTTAAGAATTCATGAATCAAATAATACTTCACTTTACAATGCAGAGGTGATGGGAAGGCGAGATGGATTCCCACACAGAAGGGGATAATCAATGGAAGCAATTAACAAGTGTTTCTGGTAGTTTGAAATATAACTACATTTTCTGGAAGTGGAGAGGAATGGATCTATTTCTTCCTGTTTCTCTGGCCTAGAGTTATTTATGTTTGTAAAATAGTATATAATAGTCCATCAAAGATGGGAATTGGTTATTTAAGCACCATAAACATAATTCATCAAATATTTGAGTTATGAGATTAAAATCTTTTTTTTTTTGTCTTTGTAGATCATAGGCTTCTACACAGAATAGTTCAAATAAAATTTTTGAGAATATAGAAGTATGTAGGCTCAGTCATTTCAGTTGTTCAGTTCTGTCCAAATCTTTGCAACCCCATGGACTTCAGCATGCCAGGCTTCCCTGTCCATCACCAACTCCCAGAACTTGCTCAGACTCATGTCCATCAAGTCAGTGATGCCATCTGACCATCTCATCCTCTGTCGTCCCTGCTCCTTCTGCCTTGAGTCTTTCCTAGCATTAGGGTCTTTTCCAATTAGTCAGTTCTTCACATCAGGTGGCCAAAGTATTGGAACTTCAGCTTCAGCATCAGTTCTTCCAATGAATATTCAGGACTGATATCCTTTAGGATTGACTGGTTGGATCCCCTTGCAGTCCAAGGAACTATCAAGAGTCTTCTCCAACACCACAGTTCAAAAGCATCAATTCTTCAGTGTTCAGTTTTCTTCATGGTCCAACTTTCATATCCATACATGACTACTGGAAAAAACATAATTTTGACTAGACAAACCTTTGTTGGTAAAGTAATGTCTCTGTTTTTTAATATGCTGTCTAGGTTTGTCATAGCTTTTTTTCTAAGGAGCAAGTGTCTTTTAATTTCATGGCTGCAGTCACCAACTGCAATGATGTTGGAGCCAATAAATATATAAATGTTCTCACTGTTTCCATTGTTTCCCCATCTGTTTGCCTTGAAGTGGTGGGACAGGATGTCATGATATTAGTTTTTTGAATGTTGAGTTTTAAGCCAGCTTTTTCACTCTCCTCTTTCACTTTCATCAAGAGACTCTTTAGTTCCTTTTTGCTTTCTGCCTTAAGGGTAGTGTCGTCTGCATATTTCCCGGCAATCTTGATTCCAGTTTGTGGTTCATCCAGCCCAGCGTTTTGCATGATGCAATCTGCATATAAATTAAATAAGCAGGGTGACAATATACAGCCTTGACATACCCCTTGTCCAGTTTAGAATCAGTCCATTGTTCCATGTCCGGTTCTAACTGTTGCTTCTTGACCTACATACAGATTTCTCAGGAGACAGGTCAGGTGGTCTGGTATTCCCATCTCTTGAAGAATTTTCCACACCCACAGTTTATTGTGATCCACACAGTCAAAAGCTTTAACAGTAGTCAGTGAAGCAGAAGTAGATGTATGTAGGCTAAATCTAACTAAAAGGTAGTATCAAAAATAATGATAATAATAATTATAAAAATAGTTCACAAAAATTATCACTTATATAAGTGATACCCAAATAAATATGCTATTCAGTTATTTTTGCTGTTGCACAGCCATTAAGTTGTGTCCAACTCTTTTCCACCCCATGGACTGCAGCCCATCAGGCTCCCTGTCCTTCACTATCTCCAGGAGTTTGCTCAGATTCATATCCTTTGAGTTGGTGATGTTATCTAAGTGTCTCATCCTCTGCCACCCTCTTCTCCTTTTGCCTTCAATCTTTCCCAGCGTCAGGGTCTTTTCCAATGAATCCACTGTTCACATCAGGTAGCTGAAGTATTATTATCTTTGACCAATCTTTTACCACTTTTAAAATGTTATTTATAGATTTTGTGACAGTTTATTACCATCAAAAATGTCTTATTTTTCTTCTCTGGCCTTCCACTCTTCATGAGTGTCTTATTTTTCTTCTCTGTCCTCTCTTGATGTATAATTGCATTATTTGGGAGTGGGATGGCAGGCTGATTCTGTCTTCTGCTAATAATCCTGCATCAGGATTCCCCACAAAAAGTGGTTATACCCAAGTGTTCTATCAAGATTCTCCCAGCTGGAATAAGCATATGGTTGGCCAGTTTACAAGAGTGGTTCTGACTTGTTAGTCTTTTTTAACAGTATCAGATATAGATTCTCCCTGAGTTGTGCTTGAACTTGCTATTTCACATAGAGTAACTGGTGATTTGTAGGCCTGAGGTTAGGGAACCCTCATTGGAAAAGACACTGATGCTGGGAAAGATTGAAGGCAGGAGGAAAAGGGGATGACAGAGGATGAGATGGTTGGATGGCATCACCGACTCAATGGACATGAGTTTGAGCAAGCTTCAGGATTTAGTGATGGGCAGGGAAGCCTGGCATGCTGCAGTCCATGGGGTCACAAAGAGCTGGACATGACTGAGCAACTGAATTGAATTGAATGCATATACTTTATTAAGTTAATTCTGGCAGAATGTCCCAAATGGACATGAATTTTGCAAGTTTTCACTCCTTAACTCTTTTACTCATGTAGCATATACTTACTAATGACATTTTTTAAAATTTTATTTTATTTTTAAACTTTACATAATTGTATTAGTTTTGCCAAATATCAAAATGAATCCGCCACAGGTATACATGTGTTCCCCACCCTGAACCCTCCTCCCTCCTCCCTCCCCATACCATCCCTCTGGGTCGTCCCAGTGCACTAGCCCCAAGCATCCATTATCGTGCATCGAACCTGGACTGGCAACTCATTTCTCACATGATATTTTACATGTTTCAATATCATTCTCCCAAATCTTCCCACCCTCTCCCTTTCCCACAGAGTCCATAAGACTGTTCTATACATCAATGTCTCTTTTGCTGTCTCGTACACAGGGTTATTGTTACCATCTTTCTAAATTCCATATATATGCGTTAGTATGCTGTATTGATGTTTTTCCTTCTGGCTTACTTCACTCTGTATAATAGGCTCCAGTTTCATCCACCTCATTAGAACTGATTCAAATGTATTCTTTTTAATGGCTGAGTAATACTCCATTGTGTATATGTACCATAGCTTTCTTATCCATTCATCTGCTGATGGACATCTAGGTTGCTTATCATACATATGATACACACATCATATAGGTATATGTATATATATAATGCTCTTAGCCATGTGGATCAAAGGAAAGCAAGATTGGTTTAATCCTTAATCTCCCAAAGCAGTTGAATCAGGCATTGATATGTCAACAGGTGATAACATTCAGCTACCCTGAATATCAATACAATAGGCAAAAATAGCATTTTAATTTTAACTGCTAATATTCTTTTAATTGTGTACAGAAGAATCCATTTCAACTGGTTTAAGCAAAAAATTACAATCTTAAGGGCCCCTAAAGTTTCTGGGAAAAGGGAAGTCCATGAAGAAGTCTCCTGCTTCAGAGAGCATTCTCATACCAATGATTGTGTAGCACAGTGATGTGGTTTAATCTTCCATAAATTTTTACAAATTTTCTCATGTTTTCACTCTTTTCACATGACTCCTCATTTTTAAATTCTCTTTCTATTTATTCTGTTGTAATAGTACAGTGCTACCTTGGGAGCTCTAAATTGGTCTTTCTAAAGTTCAGAATCTTTAAAATCCTATTCTCAGTCATATTTCCTTTCCTCCACATCTCACCCTTTCATATTTTATCTCATACAGACTTTCCAAACAATTTTTAGAGGATAATCCATGAATATAAATTTATTTCCAGTCTTTCTATATTTATAAATAGTGATTAGATGTATCTGATTTCATGTTCCTTCTGAAGTTATCAGCTCTGTACCTCAAATAGCATCTTTATCCTTTGAACTTAGAATCATGTTCCAACCTTCTTTTCCATTCCTATACCATCTATGCTTCATCCTCTCAGGCCATCTAATTCATCATTAAATTGTAATCATGCTTCCATTACTACTTTTTTTTAGATCTACAGGGTGTGGTCTGGAAGGGGAAAACTTGGAATAAAATTTCATAGATAATAATGTTTGAACTGGCTTTTGAAATCCAAATATGAATTCAGTATATTGCTTGGGAAAGCTAGAATGAACTAACATACAGACCTAGACATATAATGTCTCAAACACTATGGAAGTAGTTTTCTTAATCATTCCATAGTGGTGTTATCCAAGTCAATAGATGATAGTTCTCCCTGGGTAATTCAGAGACCCATGTCCACGCCTTAGGTCTATACATTCTGAATCCAAGTGCTAGAGAGGACGAACCATTTTCTTAAAAAGTCTTGACTGAGAAATGGTCTATATTGGCTAAACTCTCATTTCTTTGACTAGATTCAGACATGTCTAAATATAATTGCCAGAAAATCTGGAAAATACAGTCTTAAGAAATTGTACAGTTGTGAAGATCAGCTTAACAGCCTATTCTACCATGGAAATGGGGAGAGATTTCCAAGGCAGGGAAACTTGTGTGTAAATAGAAGCAGAAAACATAGTGCAGGGGGGAAGTAGAGCATGGTTAGTGTTGGAGCCATATTACTGGGTGTTCGGTGATTGAAAAAGTTTCAAAAACTGAGAAGGTCCCATAGAAGAAGATGTTACTGTGCTGAGAGAATATGGACTAATGAACCAGAACCTTAATTATAATGCTGAGGGTTGTGAAATTGGTCTCTAAATGTTAGAAGCACATTAAAGATGCTTAAGTGAAGCAAAAGCAACACTATTTTGTGCTATAGACAAAAATTTCTGATATCAATAGAATGACCTGCTTTAAGAGTAAGATACTTGTTCAAGACACAATTATACTCCTACTAGCCTGGGAATTTCTTGAAGACATTTTTTTTTTTCATTTCATCTTTTTTTTCAACATGGGATTTAGGATAGTAACAGTGATAGGCTCAATTGTGTCTCCATAAAATATATATATATATATATATATATATATATATATATATATATATATATATATGTTGAAGCCTTAACACCCAATTTATTCAAGGCAGAGTTTTTTGGTTGGGCTTTCATCCAATATATTTGGGCCTCCCTGGTGGTTCTGATGGTAAAACCCCTCTGACTGCAGTACAGGAGACCTGGGTTTAATCCCTGCATTAGGAAGATCCCCTGGAGAAGGGAGTGGCTAAATACTGATTCCAATATTCTTGTCTAGATAAGTCCATGGAGAGAGGAGCCTACAGTTGGATGTGACTGAGCAACTAAGACTTTTCCCACTTTCCCAACTGGAAAAATAAGACTTTAACTTTTCATCCAATAGGGCTAGTGTCCTCATAAGAAGACAGTACAAGGACAGAGACAACGCAGAGGAAACAACAGGGAAAGAAATAGGGAAGAGGAGTCCATCAGCAAATCAAGGAGAGAAGTCTCAGAAGGAAACTTGAAAAAACCTTGACCTCTGGTTTAGCTACCAGTAGAGCCAGACATCCTGGAATGTGAAGTCAAGTGGGCCTTAGAAAGCATCACTATGAATAAACCTAGTGGAGGTGATGGAATTCCAGTTGAGCTATTTCAAATCCTGAAAGATGATGCTGTGAAAGTGCTGCACTTAATATGCCAACAAATCTGGAAAACTCAGCAGTGGCCACAGGACTGGAAAAGGTCAGTTTTCATTCCAATCCCAAAGAAAGGCAATGCCAAAGAATGCTTAAACTACTGCACACTTGCACTCATCTCACACGCTAGTGAAATAATGCTCAAAATTCTCCAAGCAAGGCTTAAGCAATACATGAACCATGAACTTCCAGATGTTCAAGCTGGTTTTAGAAAAGGCAGAGGAACCAGAGATCAAGTTGCCAACATCTGCTGGATCATGTAAAAAGCAAGAGAGTTCCAGAAAAACATCTATTTCTGCTTTATTGACTATGCCAAAGCCTTTGACTGTGTGGAGCACAATAAACTGTGGAAAATTCTGAAAGAGATAGAAATACCAGACCACCTGATCTGCCTCTTGAGAAACCTGTATGCAGGTCAGGAAGCAGCAGTTAGAACTGGACATGGAACAACAGACTGGTTCCAAATAGGAAAAGGAGTACGTCAAGGCTGTATATTGTCACCCTGCTTATTTAACTTATATGCAGAGTACATCATGAGAAATGCTGGACTGGAAGAAGCACAAGCTGGAATCAAGATTGCTGGGAGAAATATCAATAACCTCAGATATGCAGATGATACCACCCTTATGGCAGAAAGTGAAGAGGAACTAAAAAGCCTCTTGATGAAAGTGAAAGTGGAGAGTGAAAAAGTTGGCTTAAAGCTCAACGTTCAGAAAACAAAGATCACGGCATCTGGTTCCATCACTTCATGGGAAATAGATGGGGAAACAGTGGAAACAGTGTCAGACTTTATTTTTGGGGGCTTGAAAATCATTGCAGATGGTGACTGCAGCCATGAAATTGAAAGACGCTTACTCCTTGGAAGGAAAGTTATGACCAATCTAGATAGCATATTCAAAAGCAGAGACATTACTTTGCCAACAAAGGTTCGTCTAGTCAAGGCTATGGTTTTTCATGTGGTCATGTACGGATGTGAGAGTTGGACTGTGAAGAAGTCTGAGCGCCAAAGAATTGATGCTTTTGAACTGTGGTGTTGGAGAAGACTCTTGAGAGTCCCTTGGACTGCAAGGAGATCCAACCAGTCCATTCTGAAGGACATCAGCCCTGGGATTTCTTTGGAAAGAGTGATGCTAAAGCTGAAACTCCAGTACTTTGGCCACCTCATGCGAAGAGTTGACTCATTGGAAAAGACTCTGATGCTGTCAGGGATTGGGGACAGGAGGAGAAGGGGACAACAGAGGATGAGATGGCTGGATGGCAACACTGACTCGATGGACGTGAGTCTGGATGAACTCCAGGAGCTGGTGATGGACGAGGAGGCCTGGCGTGCTGCAATTCATGGGGTTGCAAAGAGTTGGACACGACTGAGTGACTGAACTGAACTGTGAAAAAGTACATTTCTGTTAAGCCATCCAGTCTGTAATATTTGTGATAATAGCCCTAGCAAACTAATCCTATGGCGCTTACTTATTAGGTGTTACTTCCCAGGTGGAGCTAATGGTAAAGAACCCACCTGCCAATGTAGGGGATGTAAGAGACACAGGTTCTATCCCTGGTTTAGGAAGATCCCCTGGAGGAGGCTAACAACTCCAGTATTCTTGTCTGGAGAATCCTGTGGACAAAAGAGCCTGGTGGGCTACAGTCCATAGGATGGCAGAGTCGAACACTACTAAGTGGCTTCAGATCAGTTGCTCAGTCGTGTCCGACTCTTTGGGACCCCATGAATCGCAGCACACCAGGCCTCCCTGTCCATCACCAACTCCCGGAGTTCACTCAGACTCACGTCCATCGAGTCAGTGATGCCATCCAGCCATCTCATCCTCTGTCGTTCCCTTCTCCTCTTGCCCCCAATCCCTCCCAGCGTCAGAGTCTTTTTCAGTGAGTCAACCCTTCGCATGAGGTGGCCAAAGTACTGGAGTTTCAGCTTTAGCATCATTCCTTCCAAAGAAATCCCAGGGCTGATCTCCTTCAGAATGGACTGTTTGGATCTCCTTGCAGTCCAGGAAATATTAATTATAAATTCATTCTTTACTAACCAGCTTTTCTTGTTTTCCCACCCCAAGTCAATCATCAGCTACCCTAAATTTCCTGTCTGATTCTGAAATTATCTCTGCGGCTCAATGTCAAATTAGTATTGAGCACTGAATGAGATCAACACTGAGAAACAATTCCTAGTTTAGGAAAAGTAAGGGTTAGTAATTAAGGGACTCATACCTTAGCTAATTACCTCTATAGACATCCATGATTCTTTTTTCATTATAGTTCAGTAAGCACCCACACACTCAGGCATACCCAATGTTGTCAGAATGTATTCCAAAAAATGGTGGTGTTATGAATTCTTGAGTTATTCCACTTAATTTATAGATGTGTGTCAACTCTTTGGAGCCCCATGTACTTTAGCCCAATAGGCTCCTCTCTACATGGAATTTTCCAGGCAAGAATACTGGAGTGGATTGCCAGTTTGACTCCAGGGAATCTTCTAGTTCACTCAGTTCAGTCTCTCAGTCATGTCCGACTCTTAGTGACCCCGTGAACTGCAGCATGCCAGGCCTCCCTATCCATCACCAACTCCTGGAGTTCACTCAGACTTATGTCCACTGAGTCAGTGATGCCATCCAACCATCTCATCCTCTGTCGTCCCCTTCTCCACCTGTCCTCAATCTTTCCCAGCATCACAGTCTTTTCAAATTAGTCAACTCTTCGCATGAGGTGGCCAAAGTACTGGAGATTCAGCTTCAGCATCATTCCCTCCAAAGAAATCCCAGGGCTGATGTCCTTCAGAATGGACTGGTTGGATCTCCTTGCAGTCCAAGGGAATCTCAAGAGTCTTCTCCAACACCACAGTTCAAAAGCATAAATTCTTCAGTGCTCAGCTTTCTTTATAGTCCAACTCCCACATCCATCCATGACCACTGGAAAAACCAGAGCCTTGACTAGATGATCTATGTTGACATCATAATGTTTCTGCTTTTTAAATGCTGTCTAGGTTGGTCATCGGAGAAGGCAATGGCACCCCACTCCAGTACTCTTGCCGGGAAAATCCCATGGACAGAGGAGCCTGGTAGGCTGCAGTTCATGGGGTCGCTAAGAGTAGGACACAGTTGAGCGACTTCCTTTTACTTTTCACTTTCATGCATTGGAGAAGGAAATGGCAACCCACTCCAGTGTTCTTCCCTGGAGAATCCCAGGGATGGGGGAGCCTGGTGGGCTGCCATCTCAGCAATTGCACAGAGTTGGACACGACTGAAGCGACCTAGCAGCAGGTTGGTCATAACTTTCCTTCCAAGGAGTAAGTGTCTTTTAATTTCATGGCTGCAATCACCATCTGCAGTGATTTTGGAGCCCAGAAAAATAAAGTCAGACAATGTTTCTACTGTTTTCCCGTCTATTTGCCATGAAGTGATGGGACTGGATGCCATGATCTTAGTTTTCTGAATGTTGAGCTTTAAGCCAACTTTTTCACTCTCCTCTTTCACTTTCATCAAGAGGCTATTTAGTTCTTCTTCATTTTTCTGCCATAAGGGTGGTGTTGTCTGCATATCTGAGGTTATTGTTATTTCTCCCAGAAATCTTGATTACAGCTTGTGCTTCATCCCGCCCAGCATTTCTCATGATGTACTCTGCATATAAGTTAAATAAGCAGGGTGACAATATACAGCCTTGATGTACTCCTTTTCCTATTTGGAACCAGTCTGTTGTTCCCTGTCCAGTTCTAACTGCTGCTTCCTAACCTGCATACAGGTTTCTCAAGAGGCAGATCAGGTGGTCTGGTATTCCTATCTCTTTCAAAAATTTCCACAGTTTAATGTGATCCACACAGTCAAAGGCTTTGGCATAGTCAATAAAGCAGAAATAGATGTTTATTGCTCGAAGTCTCTTGCTTTTTTGATGATTCAGTGGATGTTGGCAATTTGATCTGTGGTTCCTCTGCCTTTTCTAAAACCAGACTGAACATCTGGAAGTTCACAGTTCACATATTTGCTGAAGCCTGGCTTGGAGAATTTTGAGCTTTACATTGCTAGCGTGTGAGATGAATGCAATTGTGTAGTAGTTTGTACATTCTTTGGCTTTGGCTTTCTTTGGGATTGGAATGAAAACTGGCCTTTTCCAGTTTTGTGGTCACTGCTGAGTTCTCTAAATTTGCTGGCATATTGAGTGCAGCGCTTTCACAGCATCATCTTTCAGGATTTGAAATAGGTCAACTGCAATTCCATCACCTCCACTAGCTTTGTTTGTAGTGATGCTTCCTAAAGCCCACTTGACTTCACATTCCATGATGTCTGGCTCTAGGTGAGGGATCACACCATCATGCTTATCCAGGTCATGAAGCTCCCTTTTGTACAGTTCTTCTGTGTATTCTTGCCACCTCTTCTTATCTTCTGCTTCTATTAGGTCCCTACCATTTCTGTCCTTTATTGAGCCCATCTTTGCATGAAATGTTCCCTTGGTATCTCTAAATCTTGAAAAGATCTCTAGTCTTTCCTGCTCTATTGTCTTTCTTATCTCTTCTTGCTATTCTTTGGAACTCTGCATTCAAATGTGTATATCTTTCCTTTTCTCCTTTGCTTTTCACTTTTCTTTTTTTCACAGCTATTTGTAAGACCTCCTCAAACAGCCATTTTGCCTTTTGCATTTATTTTTCTTGGGGATGGTCTTGATTCCTGTCTCATGTACAATGTCACTATTCTCTAGCCATAGTTCATTAGGCACTCTGTCTATCAGATCTAGTCCCTTAAATCCATTTCTCACTTCCACTGTATTATCATAAGGGATTTTATTTAGGTCATACCTGAATGGTCTAGTGGTTTTCCCTACTTTATTCAATTTAAGTCTGAATTTGGCAATAAGGAGTCCGTGATCTGAGCCACAATCAGCTCCTGGTCTAGTTTTTGCTGACTGTATAGAGCTTCTATCTCTTTGGCTGTAAAGAATATAATCAATCTGGTTTTGGTGTTGACCATTTAGTGATATCCATGTGTAGAGTCTTCTCTTGTGTTGTTGGAAGAGGATGTTTGCTATGACCAGTGCATTCTCTTGGCAGAACTCTATTAGCCTTTGCCCTGCTTCATTCTGTACTCCAAGACCAAATTTACCTGTTACTCCAGGCAAATGATCTGAAAGAATGATCTTCTAGTTAGCCTCTATCATTTAATGTCTATTAGTTTGAGACCAATTTATTTAGCCTGTAGAAGCATCTATTTTTATTATGGGAGAAATTTCCTTACTTCATAAGGTAGACAATAAGATTAAATTATTGAAAGTTTCTAGCACAATCCTTGCTGTGTGGGATACTATCATGTAGGTATCCTTTCCTCACTAAATTGTACCAAACATTATTCAATAAGAATTATTAGAAAGTAAATTTCATTCTCAAAGAGAAATGCTGTTGCTGCTGCTAAGTCACTTCAGTTGTGTCCAACTCTGTGCAACCCCATGGATTGCAGCCCACCAGGCTCCCCCATCCCTGGGATTCTCCAGGCAAGAACACTGGAGTGGGTTGCCATTTCCTTCTCCAATGCATGAAAGTGAAAGTGAAGTCGCTCAGTCGTGTCCTACCCTCAGCAACCTCATGGACTGCAGCCTTCCAGGCTCCTCCATCCATGGGATTTTTCAGGCAAGAGTACTGGAGTGGGGTGCCATTGCCTTCTCCACAAAGAGAAATGAGTAAATACTAAACATATAAAGAAATCCTAAAAACAAGTTCCATTCATTACTATGAACATATCAAGAGAAATAGATACATATATTTATCACATTTAAAAACACAGTATTAAAGCATTTAGTGTTTCTCCATATATTATTTATAAATATAGAGACTTACTATACTTCTTTTCAATGAAAGCACTGAATTGTTATAAAATAGAAAATATAAAAAATTATATTAAATAGTTAGAAACAAAGAGATAAAAAATTACTTAATGTCACTGCCTTAGTAGAGTTTATTCCCTGGAGGGTCTCCATTTATATTTTGGGTGTTGATTCTATTTGTCAGTTTTATATTCACTTCTGGCTCCCTGTCTCTTTGGCTTTGGTTTATAACACCCTGAATGATAAAAACAAAATGCAACAATTTTTTTTTCATTTCAGTTATATTAAGAATTAAATAGTGTCTTGCTTTCTTCATAGGTGTATGATTTGAATTACATAGGGTGATAGACTGATATGTTTACACCTGAGAATCCCACAGTGTATCAGTTCAGTTCCATTCAGTTGCTCAGTCGTGTCTGACTCTTCGTGACCGCAGGCCTCCCTGTCCACCACGAACTCCCGGAGTTTACTCAGACTCATGTCCATTGAGTCCGTGATGCCATCCAACCATCTCATCCTCTATCGTCCCCTTCTCCTCCTGCCCTCAATCTTTCCCAGCATCAGGGTCTTCTCAAATGAGTGAGCTCTTCACATCAGGTGGCCAAAGCATTGGAGTTTCAGCTTCAACATCAGTCCTTCCAATGAACACTCAGAACTGATCTCCTGTAGGATGGACTGGTTGGATCTCCTTGCAGTCCAAGGGACTCTCAAGAGTCTTCTCCAACAGTACAGTTCAAAAGCATCAGTTCTTCGGTGCTCAGCTTCCTTTATAGTCCAACTCTCACATCCATACATGACTACTGGAAAAACCATTGTCTTGACTCTATGGACCTTTGTTGGCAAAGCAGTGTCTGTATCAGTGGTAATCAACTGCACAAGGTCATAGAATAGATAAAGGGTGACACTTGTCAAGACAGGTTGGCAATAAGTCCTCAGCCTCGTGGTCTTAATGTGATGCACTTTTGGTTAGAAACCAGTTTTGGGAGATGGCAGCTGTGGTTAGAATCTAGAATCAAAGACCCCAGAGTTGTATGATCACGGTTTATCTATTCAAGCTCTGTGAATGTCAGTTTGTGTGCTCAGTTGCTCTGTCACTCAGTGGTGTTCAACTCTTTGTGACCCTCTGGACTGTAGCCGCTAGGCTCCTCTGTTCATGAATTTTTTCAGGCAAGAGTACTGGAGTAGGTTTCTGTTTCCTCCTCCAGGGGATCTTTCCAACCCAGGAATCAAACTCATGTCTCCTGCATTGCACGCAGACTTCTTTACCTGCTGAGCCATTGGGAAGGCCCATCAGTTTGTTTACCCATCTATTAATGTCAGTGTTGCACACCTCGTGCTATAAAAACTGTGTGAGTCAATTTCTATAGTGTGTTTAATGATACAGCTGCCAAAGAAGTGCCTAATAAACTGAGTGTTCTGTAACATACAAGGGATTGAATTCTGCTTTTTTTCCCCATAGTACAAAAGTAATGTTAATTTAGCTTTCAGCAAAACCATAAGCTTTCAAAACAGTGATCTTTTGATTTTACAGCTGACATATTGCATACATTTGTGTAGCCTTTGTTTACTAAAACAAGCAGACTTTTTAAAAAAGTCTTGCAGCTTTCTGTCTCCCTAGTTAATTTTTCCCCTCCACATAGGGATTCTGAATACTTGAAGTAATTGACTTCAATAAAATCATGTGAGAAACAAATGGCACAAATATTGAGTTTTTTATAAGAAAAAATCATGTAAAATATTAGTAAATTAAGGTTTCCTTTGGAATGAGCTGTATTACTAAATGACTTCATTGAATCAATAGATACTTGTATGGGCACAGCGTTTCACATATTAGCTTTCATTTAAAATTAGAGTAAAACATTTGTTATATAATGACACTCATCAGGGTTACCTAATGATACCATTTCCTTTTCTTTGTTTGGATAAATATCACAATTATGGCAACAATACCCCATTATGTTAAAGTTGATGCAAAATGCAGTCTCGAGAAGCTCAGTCTTTCTGCAGCACAACACACTGGTATAAAAGCATAAAAACTGCATGTCCTTTTGTTTTCACCTTGTAGTTATGAAATTCAAAAGACATTTTAAAACCAATGAAGGAAAAGGGCAAACATAACAGCACACTGAATGTCATTCAGCTTAGACCTAGCTGATGATAATTATTAGTTCATCATTTATATTAGAGTTTCCCAGGTGGTGGGTGATAGTGATAAAGAATCCACCTGCTTAATGCAGGAGTTGCAAGAGACACAAGTTCATTCCCTGGGTCAGAAAGGTCCCTTGGAGTAGAAAATGGCAACCTGCTCTAGTATTCTTGCCTAGGAAATCACATGGACAGAAGACTCTGGCAGGCTAAAGTCCATGGGGTCCCAAAGAGTTTGACACAGCTGAGCATGCATATACATCTATATTAGACATCTCTGTTGTGGAATTAAAGATACCAAATGAATGATTCAGGAAATGAGTCCTTGTCTTACAACCTGTGAAAACAGGAATACACAGTGGGTTCATACTATGTATAACCCACTGGTATTTCCTCTTTTTCTGCTCCAATTTTTATTTTTTTAAATAGTGATTTAAAGAGTGTGGTAACGTACTTGATGGAGAAGGAAATGGCAACCCACTCTAGTATTCTTGCCTAGAGAATCCCGTGGACAGAGGAGCCTGGCAGGCTATTGTCCATTCGATGAAAGAATTGGACACAACTTAGCGACTAAGCCAGTCAAGCAATGTGTTTGATCACCTTCTCCTTAAGTTGAGGCCCCTGGGTAGGAGAGGTGCTGGAAAGCAAAAACATGGTTTTTCTGCCTTGCAGAAAGGCAGGCTTCTATAGGAATTTTGAATGAAAACTGGAATGAGTCAGAGACTGCAAAGGAGAATATCAAGTCTCCCTGGAGGAGAAAGATCAGATGAGAACACTTTCAGAGAAAGGAAGCAGAGCAATCAGCAAAGCCATGGAAGAGTATTTGTGTTATTTTACACTCCCCTCCAGAACATCAATATTTTATAAGCTTCTCCCTTGAGAAATGATAGAAGATTCTATTTCCATTAAGTAAAACAGTGTAGCTCCCTTTGCAGGATTGCTTGTTACCATCTAGATGGTGGGAAAATTACTAATGCTTGCAGTTTTCAAGGAAATTCTTTCTTATTACCTTCCTTGATTTTTTTCTCTGCCACATCTGAGGAAAAATGCAAAACTAAGGCAGCAAAAGAAGTATTGAATAATATATTTTATCTGTGGTCCATTTTGCTTATGTGATACAGAAAATTGGGTAAAAAACAATTTCATGGTTTTCTAATTAGAAAAATGGCAACTTTCAGTGAATGAATTTGTACCTCTAAAGAAATATTAAATATTGTGCTATTGCACACAGATATTTTTATTCTTAAAAGAGTAGGATTGGTTGAAAATTGGAATAGATTTGTGTCATTTCCTTCTATATCCATTACTAAGCATTTCTTAAAAATTAACAAAAATTATTCATATACTTCCCAAATATAATGGAACAGTGACGATAAGTATGAAAGAAAAACAACAGGATGGACCTAACAAAGAGCTAATTTGCAAAGTTCTGGGTCTTGGAATTACTAATTAAAACCATATTAAATCATATTATGATGTTGTAGTCTAATGATGAAGAAGACATTTTGCTTTGGGCAAACATGGAGGGAAGGGAGATAATTTCATAAGAATATTCAAATTTACAAGAAATGCTGTATGTTGGTTATTTTCTTAAAATGGAGATAGCAAAAAAAAAAAAAAAAAAGGATTTTACAATGTTATAAAAACTTACATAGCTTTTAACAGAATTTGTGTTATCTGGCCATTTGTGATGGAATGTGATCAAAGTTTCATGATTTTTAAGTTAAATGGGTCTTTCTTGAGGAAGTTTAAAACAAATAAAAATATAAAGAATACTAGAAGACCTGTTTAATATTCATAAAGGAATAGATAGATGCAAGATAGATGTTATACAAGAAAATTGTTCCTTAGTAATATATATGTTTGTCACTATGTATCAGTAGATGTTCAAAGATGAACATTACATCATATAGAAGAAAAGTGAACAATTTTTGAAGTTTTGATTCTAGTACATTTTTACATAACACACATTTTGAGAAGATCAAAAGAAAATGGAAGAGAAAAACGCATGGAACTGAGAAATAGTTTTGCCAAGTGATATGCTATGATATTAAAGATGATTTCTTGAAGAATTATTGTATGAAAATTAAAATAAATGCAGAATCAAAAAAATCTCAGGCTCCTGGTAGCCAGGTGTTTTAGTAATAATCTTTCCCAAATTTTCTTTGTATTTTCTGTCCACAAAAAGAAATTCATGTCAGGAATAATGTCAACTGACAAATTCCTAGAATTGATTGATCCAATCCCCATGATGACTGAACAAATGTACTAAAACTACCCTTTTTCACCAAGATACATTTTTTTTGTGCCACAATTAAAATGTGAAATTATTAGCTTTATTACCAAAAAAAAAAAAAAATGGCAGTACTCATTTGAGATCCTTTGTATTCTGCTAGAGATAAAATATGTTAGTTTTGTTTCCATAGACTACCTATCAACATAATTTAGATGTTATACAAGTTAACATAGAACTAGTCAACTGAAAAAAAAAAAGCACAGTGTGAGAGCTGTTTTTATTTGGAGCTTACTGAGGGCTATAGCCCAGGAAACAGCCTTTCACATAGCTCTGAGTAACCGTTCCATAGAGATGGGGCATCAGTATATATGTGATTTCGGTGAAAGGGGTATAGCTAATCAAGTCCACATCTCAGTAGAAGGTTGCTGCTAGTCATGAAGAACAGACGTCTCTATTAGTGATTTTAGTGCTTTCTAGGTATGAGATATTGTAAGAAATTGGGTTCATCATATCTTCTCCTAAAAATATCTATCTGGAGGCCAATTCTGCCAGTTTTTTTCCAGAACATGGATAGCCTCATTCCTGATCTCCACCCTAGACTCCTTTCAGGTGGTGTTGAAAGTCAGTGACTACAGGGTCAGTGACTTCATTCTTGTGGAATCACATAGCCAGCAATATTTTTCAGTTGGCAGGCTATTCACTCTTCCTGACAGATGACCTGTATTTTTTTTCTGATTAAAGCATTATTCTTGCTCAAGATATCTTTCCCCATCACAATTCCATGTTGAAATTCATGACTACTTCAAGCCTCATAATAATTTTCTTTTCTGAATACTGTTCATGTGAAGTTAGTCAGAATTAATCTTTAGTTCCTTAATAATCCCTTAGTGCATTATTTACGGGATCATTTAGGCAGTTACCACTGCCTAAAATTAAGTATAAGTATTAATTTTTAGAATGCTTTATGTTATATTATTAGCATCATATTTATAAATTTGCCCAAACAAGGCAGGATGGTAATATGCATCAGAATATAAGTGTATAATAAATTATATAAGATTATTATGATGATGACTTTTCTTTATATGATTTACTTGAAGTTGTTTCTAGAAACTGGCTCCCATAAACTTATTTGAAACATCCTCTAAGCCTGGATGTGTGTGTGTGTGTGCCTGCATTCAGTTGCTCAGTTTTGTTCAACTCTTTGAGCCCTCTTGGACTGTAGCCTGTCAGCCTCCCCTGTTCATGGGATTTTCCAGGCAAGAATACTGGAATGGGTTGCCATTTCCTCATCCAGGGGATCTTTCCAACCCAGGGATCCAACCTACATCTCTGGCATTGGCATCTCCTGCGATGACAGGTGGATTTTTACCACTAAAGAATGGGGAATCCCTTCTAAACATAGATGATGGCTCATATAATCTGGCATCTTCCCTCAAAGCCACTTCTATGGCTTCTTGGTAGGATCCATAGATCAACTTTGATGATTTAATTTTTATACTCAATTTTTGAAATCAGTTTCTTTTCTATTATCAGTTGCATTTGCAGTAGCAACCCAAAAGAACTAGGTTCAAATTTTGTCCCATTCTCAGCATGTGCTTACTTAAGAAAAGGACACAATTTTTCTCACTTCTGCATAGAACACAGTAGAAAAAATAAAATAGAAATCCTCCTGTGGAGAAAATTGGCAAAGCTGGAAATTAAATGATGTCATTCTATTTCTAATGTGTAACCAATTTTACCAACCACTCATATCCATTCTTTAAAAAAACTACCAAGTATCAGTCATCACAGACTGACGGTAGTAAGACTCAGGTGAAGATAGAAAGTCTTACCAATCATTCATATTTGGAAATTTTCTTCAACTCTACATTTAATATAATGTATGATATGTGAAGTGAAAGTCACTCAGGTGTGTCCACTCTTTGCGACCCCATGGACTACATAGTTGAGGGAATTCTCCAGGCAAGAATACTGGATTGGGTAATCTTTCCCTTCTCCAGGGGATCCTCTGAACCCAGGGATTGAACCCAGGTCTTCCACATTACAGGTGGATTCTTAACCAGCGGAGGCATTGAGGAAGCCCAGAAATCAGTTCAGTTCAGTTCACTTCAGTCACTGAGGGGTGTCTGACTCTTTGCGACCCCATGGACTGGAGCATGCCAGGCCTCCCTGTCCATCACCAATTCCTGGAGTTTACACAAAATGTCCACTGAGTCACTGATGACATCCAACCATCTCATCCTTTGTCATCCCTTCTCCTCCCACCTTCAATCTTTGCCAGCGTCAGGGTCTTTTCAAATGAGTCAGCTCTTCACATCAGGTGGCCAAAGTATTGGAGTTTCAGCTTCAACATCAGTCCTTCCAATGAATACCCAGGTCTGATTTCCTTTAGGATGGACTGGTTGGATCTCCTTGCTGTCCAAGGGACTCTTAAAAGTATTCTCCAACATGAGAGTTCATAAGCATCAATTTTTTGGTGCTCAGCTTTCTTTATAGTCCAACTCTCACATCCATACATGACTATAGGAAAAACCATAGCCTTGACTAGACAGACCTTTGTTGACAAAGTAATGTCTCTGCTCTTTAATATGTTATCTAGGTTGGCCATAACTTTCCATCCAAGGAGCAAATGTCTTTTAATATCATGGCTGCAGTCACAATCTGCAGTGATTTTAGAGCCCCCCAAAATAAAGTCTGCCACTGTTTCTACTTTTCCCCCATCTATTTTCAATGAAGTTATGGGACCAGATGCCATGATATTAGTTTTCTGAATGTTGAGCTTTAAGCCAAATTTTTCACTCTCCTCTTTCACATTCATCAAGAGGCTCTTTAGTTCTTCTTCACTTTCTGCCATAAGGGTGGTGTAATCCACATTTCTGAGGTTATTGATATTTCTGCTGGAAGTCTTGATTCCAGCTTGTACTTCATCCAGACCAGCGTTTCTCATGATGTACTCTATATATAAGTTAAATAAGCAGGGTGACTATATACAGCCTTGACGGACTCCTTTTCCTATTTGGAACCAGTCTGTGTTCCATGTCCAATTCTAACTGTTGCTTTCTGACCTGCATACAGATTTATCATGAATCAGGTCAGGTGGTCTGGTATTCCCATCTCTTTCAAAATTTTCCACAGTTTTTTTGTGATCCACACAGTCAAAGACTTTGGCATAGTCAATAAAGCAGAAATAGATGTTTTTTCTTGAACTTTTCTTTTTTTAAAATCCAGTCGATGTTGGCAATTTGATCTCTGGTCCCTCTGCCTTTTCTAAAACCAGCTTGAACATGTGGAAGTTCATGATTCAAGTACTGTTGAAGCCTTGCTTGGATAATTTTGAGCATTACTTTACTAGTGTATGAAATGATTACAATTGTGCAGTAGTTTTATCATTCTTGGCATTGCCTTTCTTTGGGATTGGAATGAAAACTCACCTTTTCCAGTCCTGTGGCCATTGCTGAGTTTACCAAATATGATAGCATATTGACTGCAACACTTTCACAGTATCATCTTTTAGGATTTGAAATAGTTCCACTACAATTCCATCACCTCTGTTAGCTTTGTTCATAGTGATGATTCCTAAGACCCACTTGACTTCACATTTCAGGTATCTGGCTCTAGGGGAGTGATCACACCATTGTGATTATCTGGGTCGTGAAGATCTTTTGTGTGCAGTTCTTCTGTGAATTCTTGCCACCTCTTCTTAATATCTTCTGCTTCTCTTAGCTCCATACCATTTCTGTCCTTTATTGAGCACATCTCTTCATGAAATGTTCCCATGGTATCTCTAATTTTCTTGAAGAGATCTCTAGTCTTTCCCATTCTATTGTTTGTTTTTTTTTTAATATAAATTTATTTATTTTAATTGGAGGCTAATTACTTTACAATATTGTATTGGTTTTGCCATACATCAACATGAAGCTGCCATGGGTGTATACGTGTTCCCATCCTGAAACCCACTCCCACCTCCCTCCTCATACCATCCTTCTTGTTCATCCCAGTGCACTAGCCCCGAGCATCCTGTATCCTGCATTGAACCTGGACTGGTGATTCATTTCATATATGATATTATACATATTTCAATGCCATTCTCCCAAATCATCCCACCCTCTCCCTCTCCCACAGAGTCCAAAAGACTGTTCTATACATCTGTGTCTCTTTTGCTGTCTCACATACAGGGTTATTGTTACCATCTTTCTAAATTCCATATATATGTGTTAGTATACTGTATTGGGTGATGGACAGGGAGGCCTGGCGTGCTGCAATTTATGGGGGTGCAAAGAGTCGGACACGACTGAGTGACTGAACTGAACTGAACTGATCCTATATTGGTGTTTTTCTTCTGGCTTACTTCACTCTGCATAATAGGCTCCAGTTTCATCCACCTCATTAGAAATGATTCAAATGTATTCTTTATAATGGCTAAGTAATACTTCATTGTGTATATGTACCACAGCTTGCTTATCCATTCATCTGCTGATGGACATCTAGGTTGCTTCCATGTCCTGGCTATTATAAACAGTGCTGCAATGAACACTGGGGTACACGTGTCTCTTTCAATTCTGGTTTCCTCAGTTTGTATCCTCAGCAGTGGGATTGCTGGGTCTTATGGCAGTTCTATTTCCAGTTTTTTAAGGAATCTCCACACTGTTCTCCATAGTGGCTGTACTAGTTTGCATTCCCATCAACAGTGTAAGAGGGTTCCTTTTTCTCCACACCCTGTCCTGCATTTATTGCTTGTAGGCTTTTGGACAGCAGCCCTTCTGACTGGCATGAAATGGTACCTCATTGTGGTTTTGATTTGCATTTCTCTGCTATTGAGTGATGTTGAGCATCTTTTCATGTGTTTGTTAGCCATCTGCATGTCTTCTTTGGAGAAATGTCTGTTTAGTTCTTTGGCCCATTTTTTGGTTTGGCTGTTTATTTTTCTGGAATTGAGCTGCAGGAGTTGCTGTATATTTTTGAGATTAATTATTTGTCAGTTGCTTCATTTGCTATTATTTTCTCCCATTCTGAAGGTTGTCTTTTCACCTTGATTAGAGTTTCCTTTGTTGTGTAAAAGCCTTTAATTTTAATTAGGTCCCATTTGTTTATTTTTGCTTTTATTTCCAATATTCTTGGAGGTGGATCATAGAGGATCCTGCTGTGATTTATGTCGGAGACTGTTTTGCCTATATTCTCCTCTAGGAGATTTATAATTTCTGGTCTTACTTTTAGATCTTTAATCCATTTTGAGTTTAATTTTGTGTATGGTGTTAGAAAGTGTTCTAGTTTCATTATTTTACAAGTGGTTGACCAGTTTCCCAGCACCACTTGTTAAAGAGATTGTCTTTTCTCCATTGTATATTCTTGCCTCCTTTGTGAAAGATAAGGTGTCCATAGGTACATGGATTTATCTCTGGGATTTCTATTTTGTTCCATTGATCTATATTTCTGTCTTTGTGCAAGTACCATACTGTCTTGATGACTGGCTTTGTAGTAGAGCCTGAAGACAGGCAGGTTGATTCCTCCAGCTCCATTCTTCTTTCTCAAGATTGCTTTGGCTATTCGAGGTTTTTTGTTATTTCCATACAAATTATAAAATTATTTATTCTAGTTCTGTGAAAAATACTGTTGGTAGTTTGATAGGGATTGCATTGAATCTATAGATTGCTTTGGATAGTATACTCATTTTTACTATACTGATTCTTCTGATCCATGAACATGGTATATTTCTCCATCTATTAGTGTCCTCTTTGATTTCTTTCATCAGTGTTTTATAGTTTTCTATATATAGGTCTTTAGTTTCTTTAGGTAGATACATTCCTAAGTATTTTATTCTTTTTGTTGCAATGGTGAATGGAATTGTTTTCTTAATTTCTATTTTCTCATTATTGGTGCATAGGAATGCAAGGGACTTCTGTGTGTTGATTTTATATCCTGCAACTTTACTATATTCATTGATTAGCTTTAGTAATTTTCTGGTGGAGTCTTTAGGGTTTTCTATGTAGAGGATCATGTCATCTGCAAACAGTGACAGTTTTACTTCTTCTTTTCTAATTTGGACTCCTTTTATTTCCTTTTCTGCTATGATTGCTGTGGCCAAAACTATATTGAATAGTAGTGGTGAAAGTGGGCACGCTTGTCTTGTTCCTGACTTTAGGGGAAATACTTTCAATTTTTCACCATTGAGGATAATGTTTACCGTGGGTTTGTCATATATATCTTTTATTATGTTGAGGTATGTTACTTCTACTCCTGCTTTCTGGAGAATTTTTATCATAAATTGGTGTTGAATTTTGTCAAAGGCTTTCTCTGCATTTATTGAGATAATCATATGGCTTTTATTTTTCAATTTGTTAACAAGACCGGGAGATGACTGTGGCTCAGATCATGAGCACCTTATTGCCATATTCAGACTTAAATTGAAGAAAGTAGGGAAAACCAGTAGACCATTCAGGTATGACCTAAATAAAATCCCTTATGATTATACAGTGGAATTGAGAAATAGATTTAGGGGACTAGATCTGACAGATAGAGTGCCTGATGAACTATGGACTGAGGTGCATGGCATTGTACAGGAGACAGGGATCAAGACCATCCCCATGGAAAAGAAATGCAAAAAGCAAAAAAGCTGTCGGGGGAGGCCTTACAAATAGCTGTGAAAAGAAGAGAAGCGAAAAGCAAAGGAGAAAAGGAAAGATATAAACATCTGAATGCAGAGTTCCAAAGAATAACAAGAAGAGATAAGAAAGCCTTCCTCAATGATCAATGCAAAGAAATAGAGGCAAACAACACAATGTGGAAGACTAGAAATCTCTTCAAGAAAATTACAGATACCAAAGGAACATTTCATGCAAAGATGGGCTCGATAAAGGACAGAAATGGTATGGAACTAAAAGAAGCAGAAGATATTAAGAAGAGGTGGCAAGAATACACAGAAGAATTGTACCAAAAAAAAAAAAAAACTGTACAAAAATCTTCATGAACAAGATAATCACGATGGTATGATCACTCACCTAGAGCCAGATATCCTGGAATGTGAAGTCAAGTGGGCCTTAGAGAGCATCACTATGAACAAAGCTAGTGGAGGTGATGGAATTCCAGTTGAGCTATTTCAAATCCTGAAAGATGATGCTGTGAAAGTGCTGCACTCAATATGCCAACAAATTTGGAAATCTCAGCAGTGGCCACAGGACTGGAAAAGGTCAATTTTCATTCCAATCCCAAAGAAAGACAATGTCAAAGAATAGTCAAACTACCACACAATTGCACTCATCTCACATGCTAGTGAAGTAATACTCAAAATTCTCCAAGCCAGGCTTCAGCAATATGTGAACTGTGAACTTCCAGATGTTCAAGCTGGTTTGAGAAAAGGAGGAGGAACCAGAGATCAAATTGCCAACATCCGATGGATGATGGAAGAAGCAAGAGAGTGCCAGAGAAACATCTATTTCTGCCTTATTGACTATGCCAAAGCCTTTGACTGTGTGTATCACAATAAACTGTGGAAAATTCTTCAGGAGATGGGAATATCAGACCACCTGACCTGCCTCTTGGAAACCTATATGCAGGTCAGGAAGCAACAGTTAGAACTAGACTTGGAACAACAGACTGCTTCCAAATAGTAGAAGGAGTATGTCAAGGCTGTATATTGTCACCGTGCTTATTTAACTTATATGCAGAATACATCATGAGAAACGCTGGGCTGGAGGAAGCACAAGGTGGAATCCAGATTGCCGGGAGAAATGTCAATAACCTCAGATATGCAGATGACACAACCCTTATGGCAGAAAGTGAAGAGGAACTAAAATACCTGTGATGGATTCATTTTGATATTTGGCAAAATTAATACAATTATGTAAAGTTTAAAAATAAAATAAAATTAAAATTAAAAAAAAATAAAATAAAACGCCTCTTGATGAAAGTGAAAGAGGAGAGTGAAAAGGTTGGCTTAAAACTCAAAATTCAGAAAATGAACATCACGGCATCTGGTCCCATCACTTCATGGGAAATAGATGGGGAAATAGTGGAAACAGTGTCGGACTTTATTTTTGAGGGCTCCAAAATCACTGCAAATGGTATCTGCAGCCTTGAAATTAAAAGACACTTGCTCCTTGGAAGAAAAGTTATGACCAACCTAGATAGCATATTGAAAAGCAGAGACATTACTTTGCCAACAAATGTCCGTCTAGTCAAGGCTATTGTTTTTCCAGTGGTCATGTATGGATGTGAGAGTTGGACTGTGAAGAAAGCCGAGTGCTGAAGAATTGATGCTTTTGAACTGTGGTGTTGGAGAAGACTCTTGAGAGTCCCTTGGACTGCAAGGAGATCCAACCAGTCCATTCTAAAGGAGATCAGCCCTGGGTGTTCTTTGGAAAGAATGATGCTAAAGCTGAAACTCCAGTACTTTGGCCACCTCATGTGAAGAGTTGACTCATTGGAAAAGACTCTGATGCTGGGAGGGATTGGGTGCAGGAGGAAGAGGGGACAACAGAGGATGAGATGGCTGGATGGCTTCACCGACTTTATGGACATGAGTTTGAGTGAATTCTGGGAGATAGTGATGGACAGGGAGGCCTGGTGTGCTGCGATTCATGGGGTTGCAAAGTGTCAGACGCGATTGAGTGACTGAACTGAACTGAATTGAATGTCGTGTATTGTATTGATTGATTTGCGGATATTGAAGAATCCTTGCATCCCTGAGATAAAGCCCACTTTGTCATGGTGTATGATCATTTTAATGTGTTGTTGGATTCTGATTGCTAGAGTTTTGTTAAGGATGTTTCCATCTATATTCATCAGTGATATTGGCCTGTAGTTTTCTTTTTTTGTGGCATCTTTATCAGGTTTTGGTATTAGGGTGATGGTGGCCTCATAGAATGAGTTTGGAAATTCACCTTCCTCTACAATTTTCTGGAAGAGTTTGAGTAGGATAGATGTTAGTTCTTCTCTAAACTTTTGGTAGAATTCAGTTGTGAAGCCATCTGGACCTGGGCTTTTGTTTGCTGGAATATTTCTGATTACAATTTCCATTTCTGTGCTTGTGATGGCTCTGTTAAGATCTTTTATTTCTTCCTGGTTCAGTTTTGGAAAGTGGTACTTTTCTAAGAAAATTCCATTTCTTCCAAGTTGTCTATTTTATTAGCATATAATTGCTATTAGTAGTATCTTATGATCCTTTGTATTTCTGTCTTGTCTGTCGTGATCTCTCCACTTTCATTTCTAATTTTATTGATTTGATTTTTCTCCTTTTTTTTCTTGATGATCCTCTCAAAGAACCAGCTTTTGGCTTTGTTGATTTTTGCTGTAGTCTGTTTCCTTTGCATTTATTTCTGCCCTAATTTTTAAGATTTCTTTTCTTTTACTAACCCTGGTGTTCTTCCTTTCTTCCTTTTCTAGTTCCTTTAGGTATACAGTTAGGTTATTTATTTGACTTTTTTCTTGTTTCTTGAGGTATGCCTCTATTGCTGTGAACCTTCCCCTTAGCACTGCTTTTACAGTGTCCCACAGGTTTTGGGTTATTGTGTTTTCATTTTCATTTTCATTAGTTTCTATGCATATTTTGATTTTTTTTTTTTTGATTTCTTCTGTGATTTGTTGGTTATTCAGCAGCGTGTTATTCAGCCTCCATATGTTGGAATTTTTAATAGTTTTTCTCCTGTAATTGAGATCTAATCTTACTGCATTGTGGTCAGAAAAGATGCTAGGAATGATTTTATTTATTATTATTTTTTTTAATTTACCAAGGCTAGATTTATGGCCCAGTATATGATTTATCCTGGAGAAGGTTCCATGTGTGTTTGAGGAAAAAAATGAAATTCATTGTTTTGGGGTGAAATGTCCTATAGATATCAATTAGGTCTAACTATTCTATTGTCGGAGAAGGCAATGGCACCCCACTCCAGTACTCTTGCCTGGAAAATCCCATGGACGGGGGAGCTTGGTAGGCTGCAGTCCATGGGATCAGGAACAGTCAGACAGGACTGAGCGACTTCACTTTCATTTTTCACTTTCCTGCACTGGAGAAGGAAATGGCAACCCACTCCAGTGTTCTTGCCTGGAGAATCCCAGGGACGGGGGAGCCTGGTGGGCTGCTATCTCTGGGGTCACACAGAGTCGGACATGACTGAAGTGACTTAGCAGCAGCAGCAGTCTATTGTATCATTTAAAGTTTGTGTTTCCTTGTTAATTTTCTGTTTAGTTGATCTATCCATAGGTGTGATTAGGGTATTAAAATCTCCCACTATTATTGTGTTTTTGTTAATTTCCCCTTTCATACTTGATATCATTTGTCTTATATATCATGGTGCTCCTGTGTTGTGTGCATATACATTTATAATTGTTATATCTTCTTCTTGGATTGATCCTTTGATCATTATGTAGTGACCTTCTTTGTCTCTTTCCACAGCCTTTGTTTTAAAATCTATTTTATCTGATATGAGTATTATTACTCCTGCTTTCTTTTGGTCTCTATTTGTGTGGAATATCTTTTTCCAGCCCTTCACTTTCAGTCTGTATGTGTCCCTTGTTTTGAGGTGGGTCTCTTGTAGACAACATATATAGGGGTCCTGTTTTTGTATCCATTCAGCCAGTCTTTGTCTTTTGGTTGGGGCAATCAACCCATTTACGTTTAAGGTGATTATTGATAAGTATGATCCCGTTGCCATTTACTTTATTGTTTTGAGTTTGAGTTTATACACCCTTTTTGTGTTTCCTGTCTAGAAAATATCCTTTAGCATTTGTTGGATAGCTGGTTTGGTGGTGCTGAATGCTCTCAGCTTTTGCTTGTCTGTAAAGCTTTTGATTTCTCCTTCATATTTGAATGAGATCCTTACTGGGTACAGTAATCTGGGCTGTAGGTTATTTCCCTTCATCACTTTAAGTATGTCCTGCCATTCCCTCCTGGCCTGAAAGGTTTCTATTGAAAGAATAGCTGTTATCCTTATGGGAATCCCCTTGTGTGTTATTTGTTGTTTTTCCCTTGCTGCTTTTAATATTTGTTCTTTGTGTTTGATCTTTATTAATTTGATTAATATGTGTGTTGGGGTGTTTTGTCTTGGGTTTATCCTGTTTGAGACTCTCTGGGTTTCTTGGACTTGGATGATTATTTCCTTCCCCATTTTAGGGAAGTTTACTTCTGGGACTCCTCTGATTTGAATGTTGGGGATTTAACGTTGTCCTGGAGGTCTCTTAGATTGTCCTCATTCTTTTAATTTGTTTTTCTTTTTTTGTCTATGATTCATTTAGTTCTGCCATTCTATCTTCTACCTCACTAATCCTATCTTCTGACTCCCTTATTCTACTATTTGTTCCCTCCAAAGCATTTTGATCTCATTTATTGCATTATTCATTATATATTGACTCTTTTTTTATTTCTTCTAAGTCCTTGTTAAACCTTTCTTGCATCTTCTCAATCCTTGTCTCTAGGCTATTTATCTGTGATTCCATTTTGTTTTCAAGATTTTGGATCATTTTCACTATCATTATTTGGAATTCTTTATCAGGTAGATTCCCTATCTCTTCCTCTTTTGTTTGGTTTGGTGGGCATTTATCCTGTTCTTTACCTGCTGGGTATTCCTCTGTCTCTTCATCTTGTTTATATTGCTGTGTTTTGGGTGGCCTTTCTGTATTCTGGCAGTTTGTGGAGTTCTCTTTATTGTGGAGTTTCCTCGCTGTGGGTGGGGTTGTACAGGTGGCTTGTCAAGGTTTCCAGGTTAGGGAAGCTTGTGTTGGTGTTCTGGTGGGTGGAGCTGGATTTCTTCACTCTGGAATACAATGAAGTGTCCAGTAATGAGTTATGATATATCAGTGGGTTTGGAGTGACTTTGGGCAGCCTGCATATTGAAGGTCAGGGCTGTGTTCCTGTGTTGCTGGAGAATTTGCATGGTATGTCTTACTCTGGAACTTGTTGGCCCTTGGGTGGTGCTTGGTTTCAGTGTAGGTATGGAGGTATTTGATGAGCTCCTGTTGATTAATGTTCCCTGGAGTCAGGAGTTCTCTGTTGTTCTTAGGATTTGGACTTAAGCCTCCTGCTTCTGGTTTTCAGTCTTATTTTTACAGTAGCCTCAAGACTTCTCCATCTATACAGCACCATTGATAAAACATCTAGGTTAAAGATGAAAAGTTTCTCCACAGTGAGGGACACCCAGAGAGGTTCACAGAGTTACATGGAGAATAGAAGAGGGAGGAGGGAGATAGAGGTAACCCAAATAAGATGAGGTGGAATCTAAAGAGGAGAGAGCAAGCTAGCCAGTAATCACTTCCTTTTGTGCACTCCATAGTCTGGACTACTCAGAGATGTCCACGGAGTTATACAGAGAAGAGAAGAGGGAGGAAGGAGACAGAGGTGGCCAGGAGAATAAAGGGGGGAATCAAAAGGAGAGAGACAGATCCAGCCAGTAATCAGTTCAAAGTGTTTTCCACCATCTGGAACACACAAAGAGATTCACAGAGTTGGGTAGAGAAAAGAAGGAGAAGGGAGGAAATAGAGGAGACTTCATGGAGAAAAAGGAGAGTCCAAAGGGGGAGAGAGCAGTCAAGCCAGTAATCTTGTTCCCAAGTGAAAATGGATATTGAAGATTGGGTTCTTAATGGTACAAAATTGATAACAAATACCAAAAAGCAAGGACTAAAAATTTAGAGTAGAGTTTGGATTTCAAAAATACAGTATTAAAGAAAAGAAAAAAAAGTCACAAAAATTATTAAAAATATATATATATATATGAAATTTGGTTTAAAAAATAGGGTCTCTTTTTTTGCAAGTAATAGTAGGTTACAAAAATGAAAATTAAAGGAGTAATAGAGGACTTAAAATTTTAAAAAATTTAAAAAAAATAAAGAATGATAGTAAAAACAGTAAAAATATATCTAGGACTTTCTCTGGTGTTGTTGTAGGCAGTGTGGGGTCAATTCATCTTTGGATAGTTCGTTGATCCAGTTTATATTTCTCAAGATCTATAGGGCCCTTCCTATGTAGTCGGTACTGACTATAGGGTTTTAATCTATTACACCTGTCACTTCCAAGGCAGTTTCCCTCTGTTTTAGCTTCTGTTTGCTGGTCCCTTCAGTGTCTAATTTCCGCCCTGACACAAGGGGGCAGTGGTGGACACTTTTTTAGGCTCTCTTGTTCAGTCATACAGTAGGGAGGGACGGACCTTGCAAACAAATAACAGTGGTGTGTGCTCGCAGTGTTTGGCCACACTGGGTTTGCCCCCGCTTATGGTGAGTGCTTTCCCGGCCCACACTGCTTAGGCTCTAGGTTGCTCTGTGGGGAACTGTCTGAGGTGGGCCCTGGGTTGTATGCTCTTACCAGGTCTAAGCTGCTCAGGTTCAAGCACTGGGGTAGTCCTCAAAGGCACAGACTCGGTTGGGCCTGCGTTTTGTGCCCTTCCCAGATCGGAGCAGCTCAAGTGATCAGGTGTTTGGCGAGCATGGTCACTGTGACTTATGCCTCCCCAATCCCTGCCACTTGATTTTCTGGGTGTACAACTGGCGCACTTTCTCAGGTAGATATTGACAGACCAGAATCTCAAGAAGTCTTAGTTAGCAACTAAGCCTGCTTGCAGTTTGGTAGATAAGGCCTCTCTGGGGCTGCGTTTGCCCCCTTCTGGCTCTGGCTGTCTGTCACCGGAGGGGGATGGTCTGCAGCCATCTGCTAGCTCTGCTTGGCCCTTTGTTCTGTGAGCAGGCCTGATGGTGTCTTAGGTTAGGGCTTTTGACGTGGTAGCTATCCCATAGTCTGGTTTGCTAGCCCAAGTTAGTTACCTCAGATTGCCCTCAGGGCATTTAGGCCTGGTCCTTACTCTAAGCAATACAGCCTTCGCCTCCCTGCCCAGCCCCCGCTTGGTAGTGGCAGATGCAGGCGTCTGCGCTGCTTCTCTGCTGGGGGAGTTACCGTTGGGCGCATAATCTGTGTGTTTTAATTATTTATTTTCCCTCCCAGTTATGTTGCCCTCTGTGGTTCCAAGGCTCACCACAGACTTGGCAGTGAGAGTGTTTCCTGGTGTTTGGAAACTTGTCTCTTTTTAAGACTCCCTTCCTGGGACGGAGCTCCTTCCTTACCTCTTTTGTTTCTCTTTTTGTCTTTTATATTTTTTTCTACCTCCTTTCAAAGACAATGGGTTTCTTTTCTGGATGCCTGATGTCCTCTGCCAGCATTCAGAAGTTGTTTTGTGGAATTTACTCAGCGTTTAAATGTTCTTTTGATGAATTTGTGGGGAAGAAAGTGGTCTCCCCGTCCTATTCCTCTGCCATCTTAGGCCCACCTCCCATTCTCTTGTTTTCTTCTATTTCTTTGCTCTGATCAATGAGGAAGGCTTTCTTATCTCACGTCACTATTCTTTAGAACTGTGTATTCCCATGGATATATCTTTCCTTTTCTTCTTTGCTTTTCACTTCTCTTCTTTTCACAACTATTGTAATGCCTCCTCAGAAAACCTTTTCCCTTTTTGTGTTTCTTTTTCTTAGGGATGGAATTGATCCCTGTATCCTGTACAATGTCACCAACCTCCGTCCATAGTTCATCAGGCACTCTGTCTATCAGATCTAGTCCCTTAAATCTATTTCTAACTTCTACTGTATAATTGTAAGGGATTGTGGTGAACAGTGGCTGCATGGTGCTGGAGCGGCGAGCAGCCAAGAGGAGAAACCCCATGTCCAAGGTCAGAGAAATCCCAGTAATACGGTAGGCACTGAGAGAGGGCATCAGAGGGCAGACAGACTGAAACCACAATCAAAGAAAACTAACCAATCTAATCACATGGATCACAGCCTCGTCTTACTCAATAAAACCATGAGCCATGCTGTGTAGGGCCACCGAAGATGGACGGGTCATTGTGGAGAGTTCTGACAAAATGTGTTTACTGGAGAAGGGAATGGCAAACCACTTCAGTATTCTTGCCTTGAGAACCCCATGAACAGTA
This sequence comes from Bos taurus, assembly GCF_002263795.3. Taxonomy (NCBI): domain Eukaryota; kingdom Metazoa; phylum Chordata; class Mammalia; order Artiodactyla; family Bovidae; genus Bos; species Bos taurus. The sequence goes on from NC_037347.1 coordinate 52,870,120, forward strand.
TGAAAAGGCACAAAGATAAGACACTGAAAGATGAACTCCCCAGGTCAGTAGGTGCCCAATATGCTATTGGATATCAGTGGAGAAATAACTCCAGAACGAATGAAGAGATGGAGCCAAAGCAAAAACAATACCAAGTTGTGGATATGACTGGTGATGGAAGCAAGGGCCGATGCTCCAAAGAGCAATATTGCATAGGAACCTGGAATATTAGGTCCATGAATCAAGGCAAATTGGAAGTGGTCAAACAGGAGATGGCAAGAAGGAACGTCAACATTGTAGGCATCAGCAAACTAAAAGGGACTGGAATGTGTGAATTTAACTCAGATGACCATTATATCTACTACTGTGGGCAAGAATCCATTAGAAGAAGTGGAGTAGCCATCATAGTCAACAAAAGAGTCCAAAAATGCAGTACTTGGATGCAATCTCGAAAATGACAAAATGATTTCTGTTCGTTTCCAAGGCAAACCATTCAATATCACAGTAATCCAAGTCTATTCCTCGACCAGTAATACTTAAGAAGCTGAAGTTGAACAGTTCTATGAAAACCTACAAGACCTTTTAGAACTAACACCCAAAAAATATGTCCTTTTCATCAGGGGGGACTGGAATGCAAAAGTAGGAAGTCAAGAAACACCTGGAGTAACAGTCAAATTGGCCTTGGAGTACAGAATGAAGCAGAGCAAAGTCTAATTGAGTTTTGCCAAGAGAACACACTGGTCATATCAAACACACTCTTCCAACAACACAAGAGAAGACTCTACACATGGACATCACAAATGGTCAATACCAAAATCAGACTGGTTGTATTCTTTGCAGCCAAAGATGGAGAAGCTGTATACAGTCAGCAAAATCAAGACTGGGAGCTGAGTGTGGCTCAAATCATGCACTCCTTATTGCCAAATTCAGACTTAAACTGAAGAAAGTAGGGAAAACCACTAACCATTCAGGTTCGACCTAAATCAAGCCCAGTATATGCTTTCATAAAACAATACATTCCTCTGCATTTCCTTAATATCTCTTAAAGTAAAATATGTTTTGCAAGATGATATACTAATTTTATTCTGTTTGCCCTGGCTGTCTACAGAGATTATGTAATATGAGGAATCTGGATACTATCTAGGATATTTCTCTCTACTGTGTAGTTGTCTAAATCCTGATGTAATTCTGCTGAATTCAGTATAAATATAACAAATTCATTTTAATTTATGGTTAGTATTTGTAAACATTTGTACTGACATTTAACTTCTTTTCCTGGTTAAATATAAGCTTGGATATTACATGAGAATAGTTAAAAACCTACCAAGTGTTTTCATTGCTGTAGTTTTGGTATAGTTTAATCTATAGTTAATAACTAATTTGTCTTTTCTGAGCTGTAATTTAAGAATTTTAAACACTATCTCATTTAATTGCTTTACCAATTTGTTGATGTAGAATATATGATGATAATCTCTGTTGTCTGAATAAGAAAGAAGAGGCTTAAAAGAATGGAATAACTCAATGAGAACATAGACTTAGGTGACTTTTCATAAGAACCCATACTATTAGAAGCTCTGAAAAGATGTTTCCATCTTATCATTCTATAGAGTTGGGGAATCCATACCATTAAAAGATATATTGATATTTGTTTTAGTTTTTGTTTGAAGATGTTACAATAAGGATTCTGTATATTGCTGTAAAACAGAAATGATGAGGATGATATCAGAAGCTGTTCAATAGCTAAGTTGTGTGTAACTCTTTACAATCCCTTGGACTGTAGCACACTGGGCTTCCCTGTCCTCCACTGTCTCCCAGAGTTTGGCCAAATTCATGTCTACTGAGTCAGTGATGCTGTCCAACCATCTCATTCTCTGCCTTTTGCCTTCAGTCTTTCCTAGCATCAGAGTTTTTTCTAATGAGTCAGCTCTTCACATCAAATGGACAAAGTATTGGAGCTTCAGCTTTAGCATCAGTCCTTCCAATAAATATTTAGGATTTATTTCCTTTAGGATTGACTGATTTGATCTCCTTGCAGTCTGAGGTGTTCTCAAGAGTCTTCTCCCGCACCACAGTTTGAAAGCATCAATTCTTCAGTGCTTCAGACTTCTTTTTGGTCCAACTGTCACATTCCTACATGACTATTGGAAAAACCATAGCTTGGCTGTATGGACATTTGTTGGTAAAGTGATGTCTGTGCTTTTTAACATGCTGTCTAGGTTTGTGATAGCTTTACTTCCAAAGAGCAAGCACCTTTTAATTTCATGACTGCAGCCACAATCTACAGTGATTTTGAAGCCCAAGAAAATAAAATGTGTGACTGCTTCCACTGTTTTCCTATCTGTTTACTAAAAAGTGATGGGAGCATATGCCATGATCTTAGTTTTTTGAATGCTGAGTTTTAAGCCAACTGTTCACTCTCCTCTTTCACCCTCAACAAGAGGCTCTTTAATTCCTCTTCACTTTCTGCCATGAATGTTATCATCTGCATATCTCATTTTTTTATTTTTCCTGGGAATCTTGATTCCAGTTTGTGATTCATCCAGCCCAGCGTTTTGCATAATGTACTCTGGAAGTTAGAGAGCTGTATAGACAACAGTTGGCATATTTCCAGAAATTAATCCTTTGGCATTACCTACAGTTGGGGTGATTTTAGTTTTATGTTTAAGTTACTGTGAATCTTATTCATAAGTGTGAGTGTATGTACATGGATCATTAGTACATTGTGATGCAGTTGATTAAAAGTTGAAAATGCAAGCAAACTCTTGTTTTTCTTTAAAGCTATTTGATTTTGTTAATAAAAATAAGATTAACACATACTTTAAAAGCCTCTTGATGAAGGTGAAAGAGGAGAGTGAAAAAATTGGCTTAAAACTCAACATTCAGAAAACGAAGATCATGGCATCTGGTCCCATCACTTCATGGAAAATAGATGGGGAAACAGTGGAAACAGTGTCAGACTTTATTTTTTTGGCTCCAAAATCACTTCAGATGGTGACTGCAGCCATGAAATTAAAAGACACTTACTCCTTGGAAGAAAAGTTATGACCAACCTAGATAGCATATTGAAAAGCAGAGACATTATGTTGCCAACAAAGGTCCGTCTAGTCAAGGCTATGGTTTTTTCTGTGGTCATGTATGGATGTGAGAGTTGGACTGTGAAGAAAGCTGAGTGCCAAAGAATTGATGCTTTTGAACTGTGGTGTTGGAGAAGACTCTTGAGAGTCCCTTGGACTGCAAGGAGATCCAACCAGTCCATTCTAAAGGAGATCAGCCCTGGGTGTTCTTTGGAAGGAATGATGCTAAAGCTGAAACTCCAGGACTTTGCCACCTCATGCGAAGAGTTGACTCATTGGAAAAGACTCTGATGCTGGGAGGGATTGGGGGCAGGAGGAGAAGGGGACGACAGAGGATGAGATGGCTGGATGGCATCACTGACTCGATGGACATGAGTCTCAGTGAACTCTGGGAGTTGGTGATGGACGGGGAGGCCTGGCATGCTGTGATTCATGGGGTCGCAAAGAGTCGGACACAACTGAGCAACTGAACTGAACTGAACTGATGAATCAATGAGAGAATAAAATAAAGATGGAATGGAAAGCTATAAAAAGAAATTTAAAAGGGTAAAATGTCTAATGATTTTTCAGATTTTCTCTTTGTTCTTCACTACACTCATGAAACACCTTCTCCTGATAATGGTAACTTGGATAATAATTATAAAGCTTTTACTACTGCCAAGTGCAGTTCTTATTCATTACTGTGAATTATCTAATTCCCACAAACATTATGATTCTGGTCTATTAGTTTTGTGTTATTAAATATGGGAGACAAGAAGCACAAAGAGGCCATGGAAACTTGACCAAGGCCACATAGAGAGCGGAAACCATGGTCTGAGTCCAGAGCAAACAAAGCTCATCACCACCATGATGTATTGTCTAATACTTGATTAAAATTATTGGGTAGCACATGGTATGTTTTTGAAAAGTCAATACAAAAAAAAAAAGAATTATTATAGTTATGTTTGTATCCAATTCAGGTTTTCATTTATTTGGCATAAAGTCTATCCACAACAAAATGTGTTATTTGGAGTAGGATGCTTGTAAATAGCAGCCTAAAACCATCTGTTTCATCAAACTATTTAAAAACAAATATAAAAATAAACTAGTCATTTCTTTACAGTATAAAATACCATAATTCAAAATATTTGTAAATACAGCTAAATTTCAAGCTGAATATAAGGGACTGCATCTTTTTTTTTTTCCTTTTATCAATGTACTATAGTAATATATTGTGTACTATGTAACATCTAAGACTTATGAATTAGAAAAAATAAGTTTTATATTCTATCTTCAGATTGCTTCTCACCAAAAGGAACTATTTTAAAATTCTTTTAATTATTTATTCTATATATTGATTTATTAGATCTGTCTATTGACATAAATTTTCCTTATCAACTGCTTGCATAAAGTAGAGATATTCACTATCTTAATATGTATATCTCTGGCTCCTGTATACTCCCTATACATTTTTTGTTAAATCAGTATTCAAGATTTTAGCATAGATGATTATACAAGTTTTTTTCTACTGTTGAGATTATAGTATACTCTATCATTTTTGTTTGTAGATATTCTAATTTCATTTTATTTTTCTTAGAGTTAATATTTGATTTATATTTTGGTCTTAATCTGTTTTTTTTTTTTTTTTTTTTTAATCCTAAGGCTAAGCCTGCTTTATTCTCTAGTTACTAAGGGACATGTCAATTGAATTTTCTAGGCAGTGGAATTTGTCAGATGGACCGGATTGTCCAGTTTACAAGTCTGTATTTCACACAACAACTTTTCCCATGCTTTCACTTCCTCTTCCATTCAAGGCCAGACGGACAGATGAAACTGCCCACTATATGTTCTAGTCCTCTGTTCTTATTTGTTGAGCATTTCCTCTGCTTCTTTCTTATATTTGAAACTCATATTTTCCTCCATTTTGATATACTTCCTAATTTTGAGGGAGCAGAATTTACAATATTTCTCATAGAAAAAGAACAAAGACATTATTTGAAAACCCTTGCTAGCTCTGAAATATCTGCTCTTTCATAGTTACATGATAGTGGCTGGTGGAAAAGCATATTACTTCCTAGTCCAGATTTTCTGGTTGAGAATTAATGTCTCTGATCTCAGCATTGCCTCTCAGAATATTATTCTTTAATGAATGAAGTTCTCATTAGTAGGTCCTCTTTTCATCCCTCCTGGGTTGATCTTTAAAAATTCTTGCCTATTATGATACAATGGAAACAGTGGTGGACTTTATTTTGTTGGGCTCCAAAATCATTGCAGATGGTGACTGCAGCTATGAAATGAAAAGACACTTACTACTTGGAAGCAAAGTTATGACCAACCTAGATAGCATATTATAAAGCTGAGACACTACTTTGCCAACAAAGGTCTGTCTAGTCAAAGCTATTGTTTTTCTAGTAGTCATGTATGGATGCGAGAGTTGGACCATAAAGAAAGCTGAGTGCCAAAGAAGTAATGCTTTTGAACTGTGGTGTTGGAGAAGACACTTGAGAATCACTGCAAGGAGATCCAACCAGTCAATCCATAAGGAAGTTAGTCCTGAATATTTACTGGAAGCTGCAGTCCATGGGGTTGCAAAGAGTCAAACATGACTGAGCGACTGAACTGAACTGAACTAAACTAATGCTGAAGCTGAAACTCCAATACTTTGGCCACCTGATGCAAAAAGCTGACTCATTTGAAAAGACCCTGATGTTTGGAAAGATTAGGGCAGGAGGAGAAGGGGATGACAGAGGATGAGATGGTTTGATGGCATCACTGACTCTATGGACAAGAGTTTTAGCAAGCTTTGGCTGTCGGTGATGGACAGGAAAGCGTGGCATGGGGTCACAAAGAGTCAGACAGGACTGAGCAACTGAACTAAACTGAACTGATTATAATACTCAATTGTTTATATAATTTCTGAAGATCTTAATGTCAACTTACAAAATATTTGCTGATTTTTGTATTTCTATTATTATTTTAAAATTTTGAACAACTTTTGGTTCTGCATTTTCTATACCTTACAATTTTTATTTTATGGATGTGATAGCTTTGCGTATATCTTTGAGTGTAGTATTTATAATTTTTGATTCTTTTATTCTCAGTATTGTTGTAATTGTTTCTTAGTGTAATATGTGTTTACTTTGGTTATTGCTTTTTATGATGAAAATTTTACAAAAATGTCTGGTGATGAATATTTTGATTTCATCAAGACATCATAAAATTATTATTATAAACTCTATGTTGTATATATGTGTGTGTACAAGGATGTATATGGATAGTATTAGGCGTAAGGAAGTGGCTCAGTTGGTAAAGAATCCATCTGCAATGCAGGAGACCTGGATTTGATCCCTAGGTTGGGAAGATCCCCTGGAGAAAGGAAAGGCTACCCACTCCAGTATTCTAACTTGGAGAATTCCATGGACTATGTAGGTCTATAAATATATTTAGGGCTTCTCTGATAGCTCAACTGGTAAAGAATCTGCCTGCAATACAGAAGACCCTGGTTTGATTCATTGGTTGGGAAGATCTGCTGGAGAAGGGATAGGCTATCCACTCCAGTATTCTTGGGCTCCCCTTGTGGTTCAACTGGTAAAGAATTTGCCTGCAATGTGGGGTACCTGGGTTTGATCCCTGGCTTGGTAAGATCCCTTGAAGAAGGAAAAGGCTACCCACTCCAGTATTCTGGCCTGGAGAATTCCATGGACTATTTAGTCCATCGGGTTGCAGAGTCTGACACAACTAAGCAAGGTTCACTTTCACTTTCAAGTATGGATGTTAAATTGATGATATGCCATGGCACCCCACTCCAGTACTCTTGCCTGGAAAATCCCATGGACAGAGGAGTCTGGTAGGCTGCAGTCCATGGGGTCACTGAGGGTCGGACACGACTGAGTGACTTCACTTTCACTTTTCACTTTCATACATTGGAGAAGGCAATGGCAACCCACTCCAGTGTTCTTGCCTGGCGAATCCCAGGGACGGGGGAACCTGGTGGGCTGCTGTCTCTGGGGTCACACAGAGTCAGACACGACTGAAGTGACTCAGCATGCCCTGTAGGGTAACCAGGTGGCCAGCTGGGCTTTTTCTTGGATACCTTCAATTTTCACTATCTGTGGCCTCTTCACAGGTTTTTAGTTTTTATATTAAAGGATCTTTCAATGGCCATAAGTCTGCTTAAAAGGACTTCCAGAGCCAAACTGGAGAAAGGGGCTAGTGTTCTATTATTCATTATATAGATGTCCATTCAGTTTCCATTTTCATTTAGAATATCACTGCTCCCTTTATCTGTGCTTAATGTTTCCAAGTCTAAAGTTTGTCTCATTCAATTTTCATTCTTCCAGATATCTTTGACCTCTTTCAGAGATGGGAAAAGGGAAGGATAGCAGCTAATCATTTCATAATGTTATCTTTCAAGCCAAACACCTTGTTTTAGGCATATATACCCTTCCCACCAGCCTCCTGATTTCTGCTGCAGAGGGTGCCTGATTTTTCAGCTTCCTAAAGGTTCTAGGTAAATACTGATAGCTTCTGTCAACATCTGCCTCTAAGGGAACTTAAGGTTGATTTTCCTCCATTTGGTTACATTTCTTTTTATTTCACCATCTCTCTCAGATCTTACATGTTATTGACTGTGGACACTCAAGAATTATATGTTGTAATTAGAGTTTTGAATATCTCCTATTTTCATTAAAATAGAGTATAGATTTCTCATCCTTTACTTATTTTAGAGTGAGTATGTACTTCCCTGGTGGCTCAAATGAAAAAGAATCTGCCCACAGTATGGGAGACCTGGGTTTGATATGTGGGTCCAGAACATCTCCTGCAGAAGGGAATGTCTACCCACTCCAGTGTCCTTGCCTGCAGAATCCCATAGACAGAGGAACCTGGTGAGCTATAGTCCATGGGGTCACAGAGTAAGACACGACTGAGTAACTAACACACACAAGGTGAGTATAAAGAAAAAGGTACAATGTTTTTTCTCATGTCAGCTGAACACCGGCTTCAGCTAAAGTTCCATATTATTTGGTTGCAAAGATAAAGTTTATGTGTAACTTAAAAATTATTTTATAGAAGAACTCACATTTATCTTACATTATTAATTTGTATACATTCGCCCATGTGTCACTTAAATATGTATAAAATTATAGCTGGCTGTAAGGATGACTATTATTAAAGAGTCTATAAAAAGAACTTTGAAAGCATATTTTAAACATATTTTAAAAGCATATTTTATTTGAAATAATTATGTTATTACATACTACACAAAACATGTAATAAAATTAAAAGATGCTTACTCCTTGGAAGGAAAGTTATGATGAACCTAGACAGCATAATAAAAAGCAGAGACATTACTTTGTTAACAAAGGTCTGTCTAGTCAAGGCTATGGTTTTTCCAGTAGTCATGTATGGATATGACAGTTGGACTACAAACAAAGCTGAATGCCAAAAAATTGATGCTTTTGAATTACGGTGTTGGAGAAGACTCGTGAGAGTCTGTTGGACTGCAAGGAGATCCAACCAATCCATCCTAAAGGAGATCAGTCCTGGGTGTTCATTGGAAGGACTGATGTTGAAGCTGAAACTCCAATACTTTGGCCACCTGATGCAAAGAGCTGACTCATTTGAAAAGACCCTGATGCTGGGAAAGATTGAGGGCAGGAGGAGAAGGGGATAACAGAGGATGAGATGGTTGGATGGCATCACTGACTCAATGGACATGGGTTTGGGTGAACTCTGGGAGTTGGTGATGGACAGGGAGGCCTGGCGTGCTGTGGTTCATGAGGTTGCAAAGAGTCGGACACGACTGAGCGACTGAACTGAACTGAACTGGCACAAAACATGTTACATACATTTTTATTACTAGAGAGATTGAGGCATTTGTGTCAAATATTTGGGCATACTAACCTATGTTCATTTCCTCCTTAGTTATGACATAAATTTACTTATGGGGATTTAAACAAATCAGTGTTACTATAATTGAAATTTATATTATAAATAAATTTGAAACAAATTTTTCTTGTCCAAAAAAATAGTGTATTACATTTATTTTCATATTTTAATACCATATACATTTGAAAATTAGATTTTCCTTTATAGGAAAACTAGTTGAGTGATATACACTACTACAAGAATGTCTTTTGCTGAACTTGTCCACAAAAAGAGAGCTTGATCATTTTTAATCATACAAAACAGATAAAATATTTTTTTAATTATATGGGGCTAGATATAAAACAAATGACTTGAAATAATGCTGATACAATACTTTCAGTGTGTTTGATAAATTATGAATATATATGTTTATGTATGATAATATATAACATATATAAATTATTTATGCATCTACAGTATTTTGTTGTATTCACCTTATTTCATTATTTCAGATTATTTTCATATTTGAGTTTCAGTTTGATTTAATAAAACACATTGACATCTTATTTTTATTTTGAACCAATATACTTATCTGTGGGGATCTCTTGTGGTAACATAAGATTATGAAATTTTTTTCAATTAGAATATCCAAAAATATTTTTTAGTCCCTTTTCAAAATTTAACATTTTAAAAATACTTTTAAAATAGTTTAGTAAAAGATATAAATCTCAGGATATTCTTTTACAAAAATGTGTTTACTATCTAGGAGTGCTCTGTAGTCCATGCTTATTTTAGCACTTGTTTGGTCACTTAGCTGAGTCCCACTCTTTTGCAACCCTTTAGACAGCAGCCCACCAGGCTCCTTTCTCCATGGAATTTCCCAAGCAAGAATACTGGAGTGGATTGAGCATTTCCTTCTCCAGGGGGATGCAGATCTTTTACCCCTGAGCCTTCTAGGAAGTCTTTTTCAGCACTTAGTCCTAAATAAAACAATTCTTATGAGAAGGATCTTACTGTAGGTGATAGTGCTGACATCTGGAAGTCATATCTCAATCTCCTTTTCCTCATGCTTCCTTTCACCTTTAGTCCACAAAATATAAAGTCAAGGGATTGCTTTCTCTGCCCCCATTGCATTTAAAAGTGGATATATGATCATATCCAGATCAATGAGTAATCTCTCAGAGGCTTCTGGAAAAATAGCCCTTGTCAGATAGTGGAAGTGAGAGACCCTTTCAGCTACTCCTCTTCCATGATGGTTATGGTGCATGAAGCTTTATCTACAGTGTTCCCATCAGATAGTGCATAAATCAAAAGTGAAGACCCTGAGGTGGCTACAGCACATCACTGAAAAGGGTCTGACTCCTTGATAATATATTAATATGAAACAGTGCAAGCTAGCCCTGGGTTCTTTGTTATGTAGGGGGGAAAATCACTCTTTTAGAAGGTAGATTTGATGGATTTTCTGGTACTTACTGGCAAAAACATCTATAAAGAAAGAGAAATCATGCCTCATTAAGAACATTCACATATGCACAAACATGAATTGCTAGGAAAATATCAATAAGGTAAATATTAGGGTTTAAAAAATTTATAGGGAAAGAAATGCAACTTTTAGCTGACTACTGTTAGATCAAATGCCAAATAACTTAAATTGGAAGGAGACAATAAAATTGTCTAAGATTTTTACAAGGTATGAAAAGATTCAAGAGTTTCTTGTAGGCTGTTTAAATGGCTTAAGGAAAAAGATTTAAAGTAATTTTGATTTTACGTTATGACTAAGAATGGGACAAAATACAAAAGATTCTATTTATGTTTCTGAAAATGTATTACAACAAGTAATGGATTTTATTGAAGAATCGTATCTTTGAGTTGTTTTGCAAGTATTTACCAGTAAATGGTCTTTGTTTTTACAATAAAGGGTCCTGAGGGAGTAAGCAAAAGCGTAAGCTGTCTTCTTTTTACTTCTTTAGCATCTAGCTATCAAATATATTTAAAAAAAAAAAGAAAAACAGCATAAAGATGAAGTACATTGATTTTTCCACTAGTTGAGTTATTGTTTATTTTTGAATTAACTATAGATATTTCATACAGGAAATATCCTAAACTCTTGTCATTGCTAGTAGTTGGATTTAGCCTTTAAAAAAGCATGTACCAAAAATGTATAAAAAACAGTTTTCAGATGGTACTGATCATGGGGAGAGTTTGGTGGGCAGCAGGTTTGGTGTATTGACAACCAAGCCTGTCTAAACACATCTTCAGAGGAGTCACAAGACAGTCACTGATTGTACTACCACTGTCAACTGTTCTAGGGTTAATTAAACAAATTACTGCCATTGTATTTCCAGGTTGGGGTAGTCTGTCTTGGTTAATATTCAGTATTATACTGGTTGCTACAAAATAACAGAAAACTAATTGAATAGAGCAAGTAATTGCTGCTTTTAGGTGGAAGGAATGCTAAAGCTGAAACTCCAGTACTTTGGCCACCTCATGCAAAGAGTTGACTCATTGGAAAAGACTCTGATGCTGGGAGGGAGTGGAGGCAGGAGGAGAAGGGGACGACAGAGGATGGGATGGCTGGATGGCATCACCGACTCGATGGACGTGAGTTTGAGTGAACTCTGGGAGCTGGTGATGGACAGGGAGGCCTGGCGTGCTGCAATTCATGGGGTCGCAGAGAGTCGGACACGACTGAGCTACTGAACTGAACTGAACTGAAGCTGTATATTAAACATAAAAATTCTTATTTAATTATCTCTTTAAAAATGGTAATTTTACAATTGTTTTCCTGAAAAAAATCAATGTGTATATGTGTGTTAGTTGCTTAGTTGTGTCAGACTCTGCAACCCCATGGACTGCAGCATGCGCCCCCAGGGTTTTCTGTCCTTGTAATTCTCCAGGCAAGAGTACTGGAGTGAGTTGCTCTTTCCTTCTCTGAAAATCAATATATAAATAAAAAACAATGAGCATGGTTAAAATTATGAATTTAAAATAAGAATCATGGAAATGGATAGGCCATGTAGATATATGTATGATTTTTGTCATTGTTCAGTCACTCAGTTGTGTCTGACTCTTTGAAACCCCATGGACTGCAGCACGCCAGGTTTCCCTGTCCTTCACCATCTCCTAGAGCTTGCTCAAACACATGCCCATTGAGTCAGCAATGTCATCCGACCATCTCATCTTCTGCTGCCCTCTTCTCCTTTTGCCTTTGACCTTTGCCAGCATCAGGGCCTTTTATAGTGAATTGGCTCTTCACATCAGGCGGCCAGTGTATTGGAACTTCAGCTTTAGCATCAAGTCCTTCTAATTAATATCCAGGATTGATTTCCTTTAGGATTGACTGGTTTGATCTCCTTGCAGTTCAGGGGACTCTCAAGAGTCTTCTCCAACACCACAGTTCAAAAGCATCAAATCTTTGGTGCTCAGCTTTCTTTATGGTATAACTCTCACACCCATACAGGACTACTGGAAAACCCATAGCCTTGACTATATGGCAAATTATAGTCTTTGTGGGCAAAGTAATTTCTCTGCTTTCTAATATCCTGTCTAGGTTGGTCATAGCTTTTCTTCCAAGGAGCAAGCGTCTTTTACATTCATGGCTGCAGTCACCATCTGCAGTGATTTTGGAGCCCAAGAAAATAGTCTGTCATTGTTTCCATTGTTTCCCCGTCTAGTTGTCATGAAGTGCTGGGACTGTTTACCATGATCTTTGTTTTATGAACGTTTAGTTTTCAGCCAGCTTTTTCACTCTCCTCTTTCACTTTCATCAAGAGGCTCTTTAGTTCCTCTTTGCTTTCTGCTATAAGGGTGCTTTCAACTGTGTATCTGAGGTTAGATATTTCTCCAGAAAATCTTGATTCCACCTTGTCCTTCATCCAGTCTGGCATTTTGCATGATGTACCCTGAATATAAGTTATATAAGCAAGGTGACAATATACAGCCTTGACTTACTTGTTTATACACATACACACAGTTAAGTTTAAGTAATTTTACAATTGAAAGTGAAAGTGAAGTCACTCATTCATGTTCGACTCTTTGCGACCCCATGGACTGTAGCCTACAAGGCTCCTTCCTCCATGGGATTCTCCAGGCAAGAGTACTAGAATGAGTTGCCATTTCCAATTAGTTCTTATTAATTAGACTACAGACAATTATATTAATATTATATATCATTGATCTCTTCATTTGTTCTAAAGATATTTATTGTGTTTCCATAGGCTAAATAAGAATAATAATACTAAGTAAAAACTCACCTAAGTGTTTTACTCAGAATTTCTCTATAAAAAATGAAATGCCATCTCAATGCATTTAACAGAAAATGTAGCTCTCCACGTTTGTGTGGATATGCACACGTGTATGTTTAACAGTCTCCCCAGAAGGAGTTACATTGGGAAAGAGGACATAACACAGGGGCTAGTTCAAACTCTTTTGGTTGAGCCCAGACAGAAGCTACATCATCTGTGGAAAATTCTTAATCCCTGTGTCTCTCATTCTACAATATACTCCTAAGAAGATAATCCTCCCCATAAATTTGTTGATCAGATTGAATGAGTTCACACATGACAATTGCTTAGAAGAGAGTCTGGCATGTCCTTAGAGCTACTAAAAGACATCTGTGGTTACTATTAGTCTATAATTATTATTATCCAGGAGAGGTAGAGCATTGGTAACTGTCTTTGAGAGGTAGCACTTTGGTAACTGTCTTTAAGTTGCATACCCCTGCATTGTCCTTGGATCATTAGAGTACAATTGGCCTCTTCTCTCTCATCTGTAGGAATATATCATGGCTAGTGACACAACAGTGCCCCTGAATCCTATGTGACTTTGGGACATAAATGAAGCGGTTCTTACTGCTCTTGGTTCTATATTCATCTTTTTTTGACCAGAGTTTTTTTTTTTTTTTTTTTTTTCATAAAACAAATAAGATGCAGGTTCTTAAATTTGTTTATTAAAAGAGTACTTCCCTCTGTTTTCAGACCTGAAGACCAAAATGAGTTCTCATATCCCTTATTTAGTTCTGGAATACATTCTAGCTAATTCAGGTTTTAAATGATGGAAATGGACTGTTGGGAATCATATATCTGTGTTAATAGCATAAATATATGTATAGTTCTGTGTGTCATATATCCTATATTTGCTGAACTGAACTTATATTCTTCCAAAGATTTTCTATTAATAATGAGTAAAGAAGAGTTAATAAATACTTCTAGAGAAATAAATATCTGGGAAATAATGTGTTGTTGGCAAGAAAATTTTAAGTTTATATCCCTCCTATTATATTTATAGTATATACATTGAGTAAACAAAACAGCTAAATTATGAAATATGTATTATTCCTCACAAACTATCAGCAAGTCACAACGTGGAAGGAAAATCTCTGTAAACAATGACTCTTCAATACTGCTCTCTACTTTTACTCTAGATGTTTATAAATTTATACTTTGAATATTAAAAATCAAATAGTTTATTTTCCACACAGTTCTGAGTAATTCATTTAACGTGTTGCCTGGAAGCTAACAAATAAAATTGAGTGTTACCCTTCCCTTCTGTAGTGCTTTTCCCAGGTATAATTTTGTTTTTCCTATAATGTCTATATTATTGAAAAAAATATTAGTATATTTTGTGTCCTCCTCCTTTATAATGAGTAACCTAAATCTCTTTGTAACCCTGTGTTAGTCACTCAGTCATGTCTGACTCTTTGTGACCCCATGGATGTAGCCTGCCAGTCTCCTCCATCCATGGAATTCTCCAGGCAAGAATACTAGAGTAGATAGCCATTCACTTCTCCAGGGGATCTTCCAGATCCAGGGATATTACCCAGGTCTCTTGCATTGCTGGCAGATTCTTTACCATCTGAGCCACTAGGGAAGCCCATCGTTACCCTAGAATTATGGAATTATGTATTTATATATCAGGGCATACCTCTAAATTGTCTTTAAGTTTTCTCATTCTTGAGCTTTGTGATCGAACTACTTTCTAAGTAGACTCAAATGAGTAGAATTTTTCATGTTAGTTTTGACAGATGAATATTAATGCACCATATGATCTGCCGTTATCTGTGCATTTTAAGAATGCATTTTCATTTGCAAGGGCCTTTTTCCTTGTATATAATTTAGTGACTAAATATACTACCAAATTCTGTGAATATTTAATTTTATTCTATTTATACATATAACATAGATTAAATCCTTTCAAATTTGATATTTTCCCATTCAGATCTCTCAGATTGATTACCATATATCTGAACCATAGTTATAACTTCTTGACTTTCAAATTGTTCCCTTTCTCAATGACCAAAACAGATGAATGATGCATGTCAGAAAGGCCATAAAACAGGCAGCTTTGTTTAGTAAAATTTAAGTTAAACTATGTATCAGTGTGAGTGACTTCTCAATATTTCAATACATGCAATTTTTTTTCATTATTTTCTCTTTTGTTTGCAAATCTTTGATCAAAATGACGATGACATATTCTTACAGATGTCACTATTCACTTCAAGAAGATCAAGACCATCTCTTTCTCATAAATACTGACATGATATTCAGGATTAACCCTTCCTAAGACAGTTCAGTATTTGTATGAAGCTTGCTTCCCTGGTGGCTCAGATGGTAAAGCGTCTGCGTGCAATGCGGGAGACCTGGGTTCAATTCCTGGGTTGGGAAGATCCCCTAGAGAAGGAAATGGCAATCCACTCCTGCACTCTTGCCTGGAAAATCCCATGGATGGAGGAACCTGATAGGCTACAGTCCATGGAGTCGCAAAGAGTCAGACACAACTGAGCGACTTCACTTTAATCCATAATAGTGCTTCCTTTTTAATTTCATCCAATTCTTGATAGTTCCTATTGGATTTTAGTAACCAGTTGCATTTTTTCAGTGTTTCCGCTTGACTTTTTAACTTATCTATTAAATTATTATTCCCTGTTGATTTTTTTAGCAGTTTTCAGGAAAATATTTGACAGAATGATCATTTAAAAAGAAATTTCAATGTTATTTGTGACAGCTTCAGTAAATGGGTGACCCAATCTCCATGATTCTTGTTCTAGAATTTATGATCATTAATTTCTTTAGATTCTCTGAGGATTTATTTATTTTGTTAGTGGACTGTTTCTTCATTATATGAACTAATATTTCATTATTCTTTGATAAAGTGTTTTTTAATTTATAAAATGACTCTCCTTCAAATTTATTATTTGTCTTTTTTATATGTCTTCAATAATATAAGACTATATTATAAGCATGTTAATACCATGAATGGATGGGAGAAACCTTGTAAATGATAGGTATTTTATTTCACAAGCCATAAAATATAAAACAATTATCTATGTTGACAGGGAATTTTAAAAGCAGGTCCATAATAGCAGTTTCATTAGACAAAGTCTCCAATTATCAATGAAAAGTAAATTGAATTTCAGGTCCCTATACACAGGGTATAAGTGTGGGTGTGTATGTGTGTATTTAGAGCATGTTGAAATTTTATCTCATCAGTCTTTTCAACAAAATTTAGTGTATCATCAGTAGCAATTAGTATTGCTTCAGGAAATAAAAACAGTGATACAAATACATAAAACATGCAAAGAGAGGTAGTATTAAAACTGTTCCAGCTAGATGATGGTTTTTCTACATCATTTCTTGTTCTAATTATTTTTACTACATTTTGGGTATTTCATCTCTTTGAAATTAAATTTTGACTCCATTCCTCTTTTCTTATGCTATGTCATTGTGTGGCATTGTGAAGTATGCATATGCTAAAATTTTAATTTGTGAAATCCCCCAGGAACCATTTTGAAGATATTGGGTGAGATTTAGAAAATCAAATAAATGACCTTTTCCCTTAGGAATAGATAAAGAAGGCATATTTCATTGGAATTGCTGCGGTGTAAATCACATGGCAGAAAACTCTGAGTGAATGTTAACTGAAGAAAATGCTCACAGTTGCCAAGCATTTGTTACTTTGCTATGCCCTTGTCCAGACTTCACAAGTTTAAATTACTTGCTTTACTAATAAATGGAACATTGATTTCAAATATAAAAGGATATACAGTTTCATATCATGAACTAGGTAATCCATGAATATAAGTTATTTATTAATTCGATGCTGTTTTTGAAATATTAAGTAACAATAATTCAGTACTGAATGTTGTAATTACAATGTGCATGTGTGTGTGTGTACTCAGTTGCTTCAGTCCTGTCTGACTCTTTGTGACCCCATGGACTGCAGCATGCCAGGCTTCACCATCCTTCACTATCTCCCAGAGTTTGCTCAAACTCATGTCCATTGAGTCTGGGATGCCAACCAGGTATCTCATACTCTATCATCCCCTTTTTCTTCCTGCCTACAATCTTTTCCAGCATCAGAGTCTTTGCCAATGAGTCGTCATTTTGCATCAGGTGGCCAGAGTATTGGAGCTTCAGCTTCAGCATCAGTCCTTCCAATGAATATTCAGGATTGATTTCCTTTAGGATTGACTGGTTTTATCTACTTGCATCCAAGGGGCTCTCAAGAGTTTACTCTAACACTGCAGTTCAAAAACATCAATTATTCAGTGCTCAGCTTTCCTTATGGTCCAACTTTCACAACCATACATGACTACTGGAAAATCATAGCTTTGACCAGATGGACATTTGTCAGCAGAGAGATGTCTGGGCTTTTAAATATGCTGTTTAGATTTGTCATAGCTTTTCTTCCAGGGAGCAAGCCTCTTAATTTCATTGCTGCAGTCACCGTCTGCAGTGCAATGCAGCAAATCCATCACAGTGACTATCAGGTTTGTCTGAAAAATTATTGCTAAGTAAGTTGAATGAAAAAATGAATGAAATTCAAATGCTCATGTAAAATGGTGAAATAATCAGCTTCCATTCTCTGGCTTTCTCTACTCTAATAAACTTTATATCTACTTTTTTTCAGTAGCTCTAACTCTGCCACTACTTGTTCAAATGTAGTACATCACTGATGCCAAATTCAAAAAGTTGGAAATTGATAGAAACTTAGAGTAAACAAGTTGAGTAACTGTAGTTTTATATTAGTTTCTGTCTTTAAAACCTAATAAATAAAAATTAGCCTTGTTGACTATCCTCGGTAAAATCTCTATTTTTATCAACTGTGTTTTCTAGTATGAGCCACTGCAATTCAAAAGTTCTATTATGAATACAAATAATTCCATTATGAATGATCTGTATAGAAAAAATGTGCTGTTTACATTTACAAGAAACATAACCAAACGTAATACATCTCTTTAACAAAATTGATGTTACTATATATAGTCATCTGAGTCATCTGAGTTAAATTCACCCATCCAGTCCATTTTAGTTTGCTGATTCCTAAAATGTCAATGTTTACTCTTGCCATCTCCTGTTTGACCACTTCCAATTTGCCTTGATTCACGGACCTAACATGTCAGGTTCCTATGCAATATTGCTTTTTATAGTATCAGACTTTACTTCTATCACCAGTCAAATCCACAACTGGGTGTTGTTTTTGCTTTGCCTTGGTGTCTTCATTCTTTCTGGAGTTATTTCTCCACTGATCTCCAGTAGTGTACTGGGCACCTACTGACCTGGGGAGTTCATCTTTTAGTGTCCTATCTTTTTGCCTTTTCATACTGTCCGTGAAGTTCTCAACACAAGAATACTGAAGTGGTTTGCCATTCCTTTCTCCAGTGGACCATGTTTTGTCAGAACTCTCCACCATGACCCGTCCATCTTGGGTGGCCCTATATGGCATGGCTCATGGTTTCACTGAGTAAGCCAAGACAGTGGTCCATTTGATCAGATTGGTTAGTTTTCTGTGATTCTGGTTTTCAGTCTGCTACCCTCTGATGCAGAAGGATAAGAGGCTTATGGAAGCTTCCTGATTGGAGAGACTGACTGAGGGGAAACTTGGTCTTGTTCTGATGGGTGGGGCCATGATCAGTAAATCTTTAACCCAATTTTCTGTTGATGGGTGGAACTGTGTTCCCTACCTGTTATTTACCTGAGGCCAAACTAGGTGGAGGTAATGAAGATAATGGTGAACTCCTTCAAAAAGTCCCACAAAGACACTGCTACACTCAGTGCCCCAAACCCTGCAGCAGGCCATCACCAACCCACGCCTCCACCGGAGACTTTTGGACATTCATGGGCAAATCTGCTTCAGTCTCTTGTGGGGTCACTGCTCCTTTCTCCTGGGTTCTGGTGCACACAATATTCTGTTTATGCCCTCCAAGAGTCTATTTCCTACTATTGTGGGCAATAATCCTTTAGAAGAAGTGGAGTAGCCATCATAGTCAACAAAAGAGTCCAAAATGAAATACTTGGATGCAATCTCAAAAACAACAGAATGATCTCTGTTCCTTTCCAAGGTAAGCCATACAATATCACAGTAATGCAAACTATGCCCTGACCAGAATGCTGAAGAAGCTGAACCTGAACGGTTCTATGAAGACCTACAAGGTCTTCTAGAACTAACACCCTAAATAAATGTCCTTTTCATAAGAGGGGACTGGAATGCAAAAGTAGGAAGTCAAGAAATACCCTGAAGTAACAGGCAAATTTGGCTTGGAGTACAGATTGAAGCAGGACAAAGGCTAATAGAGTTATGCAAAGAGAATGCACATGTCATACCAAATACCCTCCTCCAACAATACAAGAGAAGACTCTACACATGAACATCACCAGATGATCAATACCAAAATCAGATTGATTATAGTCTTTGCAGCCAAAGATGGAGAAGATCTATAGAGTCAGCAAAAACAAGACTGGGAACTGACTGTAGCTCAGATCATGAATTCCTTATTGCCAAGTTCAGACTTAAATTGAAGAAAATGGGGAAAACCACTAGACCATTCAGTTCAGTTCAGTTCAGTTGCTCAGTCGTGTTTGACTCTTTGTGACCCCATGAACTGCAGCACGCCAGGCCTCCCTGTCCATCACCAACTCCCGGAGTTCACCCAAACTCACATACATTGAGTTGGTGATGCCATCCAGCCATCTCAACCTCTGTCATCCCCTTCTCCTCCTACCCCCAATCCCTCCCAGTATCAGAGTCTTTTCCAACGAGTCAACTCTTTGCATGAGGTGGCCAAAGTACTGGAGTTTCAGCTTTAGCATCATTCCTTCCAAAGGACACCCAGGACTGATCTCCTTTAGAATGAACATATGACCTAAATCAAATCCCTTATGATTATACAGTGGAAGTGAGAAATAGATTCAAGGTATTAGATCTGATAGAGTGCTCGAAGAATTGTGGACAGAAATTGCTGAAATGGTTCAGGAGGCAAGGATCAAGACCATCCCTCCAAAAAGAAATGCAATAAGGCAAAATGGTTGTCTGTGAGGCCTTACAAATATCTGTGAAAAGAACAGAAGTGAAAGGCAAAGGATAAAAGGAAAGATATACCCATTTGAATGTAGAGTTCCTAAGAATAGCAAGGAGAGATAAGAAAGCCTACTTCAGTAATCAAGTCAAAGAAATATAGGAAAACAACAGAATGGGAAAGACTAGAGATCTCTTCAAAAAAATTAGATACACCAAGGGAAATTTTCGTAGAAAGATGAACACAAGAAAGGATAGAAATGGTATGGACTGAATAGAAGCAGAAGATATTAAGAAGAGGTGGCAAGAATACACAGAAGATCTATACAAAAAAGAGCCAGACATCATGGAGGGCAAAGTCTAGGGGGCCTTGGGAAGCATCACTATGAACAAAGCTAGTGGAGGTTATAGAATTCCAGTTGAACTATTTCAAATCCTGAAAGATGATGCTGTGAAAGTGCTGCACTCAATATGCCAGCAAATTTGGAAAACTCAGCAGTGGCCACAGGACTGGAAAAGGTCAGTTTTCATTCCAATTGCAAAGAAAGGCAATGCCAAAGAATGTTCTAACTACTACACTGTTGCACTCATCTCATAGGCTAGGAAAGTAATACTCAAAATTCTCCAAGCCAGGCTTCAAAAGTACTTTACCTGTGAACTTCCAGATGTTCAAGCTGGATTTACAAAAGGCAGAGAAACCAGAGATCAAATTGCCAACATCCATTGGATCATTGAAAAAGTAAGAGAGTTCTAGAAAAATACCTTCTTCTGCTTTATTGACTGTGCCAAAGCCTTTGACTATGTGGATCACAACAAACTGTGGAAAATTCTGAAAGTGATGGGAATACCAGACCACTTGACCTGCCTCTTGAGAAATCTGTACACAGGTCAGGAAGAAACAGTTAGAAGTTAGGACTGGACATGGAACAACCGACTGGTTCCATGTAGGGAAAGGAGTACGTCAAGGCTGTATATTGTCACCCTCTTATTTAACTTATATGCAGAGTACATCATGAGAAACGCTGGACTGGAAGAAGCACAAGCTGGAATCAAGATTGCTGGGAGAAATATCAATAACCACAGATATGCAGATGACGCCACCCTTATGGCAGAAAGTGAAGAGGAACTAAAAAGCCTCAAGATTCCTGGGATAAATATCAATATGCAGTATAAATATGCACCTCAGATGTGCAGATGACACCCCTTATGGCAGAAAGTGAAAAAATAAAGAATCTCTTGATGAAGGTGAACCAGGAGAGTGAAAAAATTGGTTTAAAACTCAACATTCAGAAAAGTAAGATCGTGGCATCTGGTCCCATCACTTTATGGCAAATAGATGGGGAAACAGTGGAAACAGTGTCTTACTTAATTTTTTGGTGCTCCAAAATCTGCAGATTTTGACTGCAGCCTTGAAATTAAGAGATGCTTGCATCTTGAATGAAAAGTTATGACCAACTTAAACAGCATTTTAAAAGGCAGAGAGATTACTTTGCCAGGAAAAGTCCATCTGGTCAAAGCTATGGTTTTTCCAGTGGTCATGTATGGATGTGAGAGTTGGACTATAAAGAAACCTGAGCACTGAAGAACTGATGCTTTTGAACTGTGGTATTGGAGAAGAATCTTGAGAGTCCCTTGGACTGCAAGAAGATCCAACCAGTCCATCCTAAAGGTAATCAGTCCTGAATATTCACTGGAAGGACTGATGCTGAAGATCAAACTCCAATATTTTGGCCATCTGATGGGAAGACCTGAATCATATTAAAAGACCCTGATGTTCGGAAAGATTGAAAGCGGGAGGAGAAGGGGACAACAGAGGATGGGATGCTTGAATGGCATCACTGACTCAGTGGATATGAGTTTTATTGAATTCCAGGAGTCAGTATTGGACAATATTGAATTCCAGGAGTCAGTATTGGAAGCCTGGCATGCTGCAGTCCATGTGGTCACAAAGAGTTGGACACAACTGAGTGACTGAACTGAAATATAGAATTGACCTTATAAATAACACACTGGTATGGGTTACCTATAGTGACCTACACAAATATGTTAATGAGTGAACTTTTTTATGTTCTCAAAAATAGTCACCAACAACCTTCCACTGCAACCAGTTATTACAATGCAAGTTTTATAAGATAACTTAATTTTGGGCTATGGCTGTGTGTGTGCTCAGTTGCTTAGTTGTGTCCAACTCTGCAACCCCATGAACTGTAGCCCACCAGTCTCCCTGTCCATGGAATTTTGCAGCAGGAATACTGGAATGGATTGCCATTTCCTTCTCCAGGGGATCTTCCTGACGCAGAGATAAAGCCCTCGTCTCCTGCCTGTCATGCATTAGCAGGTGAATTCTTTACCACTGAGCCACCTGGGTAGCCTAATGTATGGCTACAAAGGTTTAATTTTTAAACCATACAAAGATTTCACCTGATGCATGAGCATGATTTTTGACTAAGTTAAAACATTTCAGAGAAGAGTGTCTAGATGACCTATGTGTGAACCCCTCCTCTACAACATAAGTAATTTTGCTTTCCCTCAGAGATGTTTAAGATGTCCTACATATATAATTTCAGTCTCATGAGTTATTTGACAGGACATAAGAACACAATAAGTGCATAATTAAGGATGTGTAGTCAAAGCCCAATTATTGGTATCAATTTTTATTATTGAACAAACCTACTCTTTATTGAATGGCTCTGGATTACTAGTGCTATATTATTTCTATTCCTAATATTCTAACCTACAATTAACCCCATTTTACAGAAGGTGAAATTAAGATAGAGAGAGATGGAGTGAATTTTCAATGGCTGTATGAAGGCTGTGAACCACAGAGTTTTTCGTTACCCCATGCAATTTGATTTCCTGAAAGTGGTATATCTGTATATATTCTTTCACATTTTTTATTCATTCAAACTTGGGCTTATGTCAACCATTCCATTACTTCCTCCAGTAATTTATTCCTTTTGTCTTGTAATACCATCTGTAACTTCTTTCTCCTAAGTACTTTTTATCTTCATGTGTCCTTAGTTTCATATTTTATCATCAATTTTGTATCCTTTGACAATAAGGTATATTGAATTCAGAAAAGCAAAAATAGATTGGCAAACAAATATATGTTAATATTTGTTTATTTTATTCTTAGTTTTCTTTTTCCTTGATCTTTATATTTGTTTTCCCTTCAAGTGCAGAGTTCATATCAGATGACTGTATTATTTTGGTTTAATAAGAATTCTGTGATCAGTGTTTTGTGTGATCTGTTTAATTGCTTTTTATGCTTACTGCCATGCTTTTCCCTTCTGAGAATCTACTAATCTTCTTGTTATACAGAGCAAGGCTCTTGGTTCTGTTCTCTGCTTCTGTCACATAGCAGTATTAAAATTATGCTCTCTTGTTCACTGAACGTGACTGTTTTACAGACTGAATTTCTGAATGATACTGTATTAATGAAATTTAAACTAATTTCTTTCAGAGCTAATCAAACTAGTTACTTCAAAAATGGTAATTATATATCTTTATGGATTTATCATTCTGGAAAACAACACATTTTAGAGATAAATGTTGTAGAAGACTTTACACTTCATAAATATAGAAATATTAAATTCATTGCTGTATTTCATTTAAAAACAAGACATTACTCAAGAAATAGGCTCACATTTTCTGATCTCCTACCTGGTTTAGGACTATACTTTCCACTGTGATAGCACATAGTCTGGTACCCACTTGTATCTATTGAACACTTAAAATATGGCTATTGAAACAGAGAAAATGAGTTTTTAACTCTATTTCATTTAAATTAATTTAAATTTTCATATATAAACTGAAGTAATACTTTTTTTTCTGTTAAACACAACTGTTTTTCAAGGACTACATTCTCCTTTTTCTTCCACTGATTTTTACTTTTTTAAAAAATTGAAGTATAGTTAATTTCCAATATTGTGTTAGTTTCTTGTGTATAGCAAAGTGATACACACATGCACACACATTCATTTTCATGTTTTTTTCCATTATGATTTATCACAGGAAATTGAATATAATTCCCTGTGTTATATGGTAGGTAGGACCTTGTTGTTCATCCAGCCTGTATATAATAGTTTGCTCTGCTAATCTCAAACTCCCAATCCAAACATCCCCCAATGACCCCTCCTTGGCAACCACAAGTCTCTTCTCTGTGTCTGATAGGTTTGTTCAGATAGGTTATATTTTAGATTCCAAGTATAAGTGATATCAGATGGCATTTGTCCTTATATTCCTAACTTACTTCACATAGTATGATAATTTCTAGGTTCCTTCATGTAGCAGAAATTACATTATTTCATTCACATTATTTCACTCATTTTTATAAATAGTATCTTATATTTCTGTCTATTAAAAATTTAGCATTCTAAATGTACATTTAAAATTTATAACATTTTTCTAAATGAAAAATATTATAAATTTTAAATGTACATGCTTTTTGATACCTTCATATGAAAAACAAAATGCAAATTATCTCATTAACAATTTTTATTGACTGTATGCTAACATGATAATGATTTGGGTATAATTGTTCAAATAAAATATATTATTAATTAAGTTTACCTGGTTTATAGCAGTTCAGTTCAGTTCAGTTTAGTCGCTCAGTCCTGTCTGACTCTTTGCGACCCCATGAATCGCAGCACGCCAGGCCTCCCTGTCCATCACCAACTCCCGGAGTTCACTCAAACTCACTTCCATCGAGTTGGTGATGCCATCCAGCCATCTAATCCTCTGTCATCCCCCTCTCCTCCTGGCCCCAATCCCTCCCAGCATCAGGGTCTTTTCCAACGAGTCAACTCTTCACATGAGGTGGCCTAAGGGTTGGAGTTTCAGCTTTATCATCAGTCCTTCCAAAGAACACCCAGGACTGATCTCCTTTAGAATGGACTGGTTACATATCCGAGGTTATTGATGTTTCTCCTGGTAATCTTGATTCCAGCTTGTGCTTCTTCTAGCCCAGCATTTCTCAGGATGTACTCTGCATATAAGTTAATTAAGCATGGTGACAATATACAGCCTTGACATACTCCTTTCCCTATTTGGAATCAGTCTATTTTTTCATGTCCAGTGTTGCTTTCTGACTTGCATACAGATTTCTCAAGAGGCAAGTCAGGTGTTCTGGTAATCCAATCTCTTTCAGAATTTTCCAGTTTGTTGTGATCCACACAGACATAGGCGTAGTCAATAAAGCAGAAATAGATATATTTTTCTTGAATTATCTTGTTAATTTGATGATCCAGTGGATGATGGAAATTAGATATCCAGTTCCTCTGCCTTTCTAAATGCAGCTTAAATGCTGCATTCTAAATGCAGTTCATGGTTCACGTACTGTTGAAGCTGGCTTGGAGAATTTTTTTTTTTTTTTATGATTAAAAGTCCATCTCTTTTTAATTTTATTTTATTTTTAAACTTTACAATATTGTATTGGTTCTGCCATATATCGAAATGAATCCACCACAGGCATACATATGTTCCCCATCCTGAACGCTCCTCCCTCCTCCCTCCCCCCTCCCCATACCATCCCTCAGAGTCATCCCAGTGCACCAGCCCCAAGCATCCAGTATCGTGCATCGAATCTGGACTGGTGACTCATTTCATATATGATATTATACATATTTCAATGCCATTCTCCCAAATCATCCCACCCTCTCTCTCTCCCACAGAGTCCAAAAGACTGTTCTATACATCTGTGTCTCTTTTGCTGTCTCACATACAGGGTTATCGTTACCATCTTTCTAAATTCCATATATATGTGTTAGTATACTGTATTGGTGTTTTTCTTTCTGGCTTACTTCACTCTGTATAATAGGCTCCAGTTTCATCCACCTCATTAGAACTGACTCAAATGTATTCTTTTTAATGGCTGAGTAATACTCCATTGTGTATATGTACCACAGCTTTCTTATCCATTCATCTGCTGATGGACATCTAGGTTGCTTCCATGTCCTGGCTATTATAAACAGTGCTGCGATGAACAGTGGGGTACACGTGTCTCTTTCCCTTCTGGTTTCCTCAGTGTGTATGCCCAGCAGTGGGATTGCTGGATCATAAGGCAGTTCTATTTCCAGTTTTTTAAGGAATCTGCACACTATTCTCCATAGTGGCTGTAATACTTTGCATTCCCACCAACAGTGTAAGAGGGTTCCCTTTTCTCCACACCCTCTCCAGAATTTATTGCTTGTAGACTTTTGGATCGCAGCCATTCTGACTGGTGTGAAATGCTACCTCATAGTGGTTTTGATTTGCATTTCTTTGATAATGAGTGATGTTGAGCATCTTCTCATGTGTTTGTTAGCCATCTGTATGTCTTCTTTGGAGAAATGTCTATTTAGTTCTTTGGCCCATTTTTTGATTGGGTCATTTATTTTTCTGGAATTGAGCTGTAGGCATTGCTTGTATATTTTTGATATTAGTTGTTTGTCAGTTGCTTCATTTGGTATTATTTTCTCCCATTCTGAAGGCTGTCTTTTCATCTTGCTTATAGTTTCCTTTGTTGTGCAGAAGCTTTTAAGTTTAATTAGGTCCCATTTGTTTATTTTTGCTTTTATTTCTAATATTCTGGGAAGTGGGTCGTAGAGGAGCCTGCTGTGATGTATGTCAGAGAGTGTTTTCCCTATGTTCTCCTCTAGGAGTTTTATAGTTTCTGGTCTTATGTTTAGATCTTTAATCCATTTTGAGTTTATTTTTGTGTATGGTGTTAGAAAGTGGTCTAATTTCATTCTTTTACAAGTGTTTGACAAGTTTTCCCAGAATCCAAGAACACATTAAAAAGATCATACACCATGACCAAGTGGGCTTTATCCCAGGGATGCAAGGATTCTTCAATATCCACAAATCAATCAATGTAATACACCACATTAACAAATTGAAAAATAAAAACCATATGGTTATCTCAATAGATGCAGAGAAAGCCTTTGACAAAATTCAACATCCATTTATGATAAAAACTCTCCAGAAAGCAGGAATAAAAGGAACATACCTCAACATAATAAAAGCTATATATAACAAACCCACAGCAAACATTATATTGAAAAATTGAAAGCATTTCCTCTGAAGTCAGGAACAAGACAAGGGTGCCCACTTTCACCATTACTATTCAACATAGTTTTGGAAGTTTTGGCCAGAGCAATCAGAGCAGAAAAATAAAAGGAATCCAAATTGGAAAAGAAGAAGTAAAACTCTCACTGTTTGCAGATGACATGATCCTCTACATAGAAAACCCTAAAGACTCCACCAGAAAATTACTAGAACTAATCAATGATTATAGTAAAGTTGCAGGATATAAAATCAACACACAGAAATCCCTTGCATTCCTATATACTAATAATGAGAAAACAGAAAGAGAAATTAAGGAAACAATTCCATTCACAACTGCAACGAAAATTATAAAATACTTAGGAATATATCTACCTAAAGAAACTAAAGACCTATATATAGAAAGCTATAAAACACTGGTGAAAGAAATCAAAAAGGACACTAATAGATGGAGAAATATACCATGTTCATGGATTGGAAGAATCAACATAGTGAAAATGAGTATACTACCCAAAGCAATTTATAGATTCAATGCAATCCCTATCAAGCTACCAACGATATTCTTCACAGAGCTAGAACAAATAATTTGACAATTTGTATGGAAATACAAAAAGCCTCGAATAGCCAAAGCTATCTTGAGAGAAAAGAATGGAGCTGGAGGAATCAACCTGCCTGACTTCAGGCTCTACTACAAAGCCACAGTCATCAAGACAGTATGATACTGGTACAAAGACAGAAATATAGATCAATGGAACAAAATAGAAAGCCTGGAGATTAATCCACACACATATGGACACCTTATCTTTGACAAAGAATGCAAGAATATACAATGGATTAAAGACAGTCTATTTAACAAGTGGTGCTGGGAAAACTGGCTTGGATAATTTTGAGCATTACTTTCCTAGTTGTGAGATGAGTGCAATTGTGTGGTAATCTGAGCATTCTTTGGCATTGCTTTTCTTCGGGCTTGGAATGAAAACTGACATTTTTTAGTCCTGTGGCCACTGCTGAGTTATCCAAATTTGCTGGCATATTTTGTGCAGTGCTTTCACAGCATCATCTTTTAGGATTTGAAACAGCTCAACTGGAAATCCATCACCTCCACTAGCCTTGTTCCTAGTATAGCTTCCAGAGGCCCACTTGACTTCACATTCCAGGATGTCTGGCTTTATTGAGTGATCATACCATCATGGGTATCTGAATCGTGAAGAACTTTTTGGTATAGTTCTGTGTATTCTTGCCACCTCTTCTTAATATCTTTTGCTTCTGTTAGATCCATACCATTTTTTCCCTTTATTGAGCCCATTTTTGCATGAAATGTTCCCTTGGTGGAGAAGGCAATGACAACCCACTCTAGTACTCTTGCCTGGAAAATGCCATGGATGGAGGAGCCTGGTAAGTTGCAATCCATGGGGTCGCACAGAGTTGGACACGACTGAAGCAAGTTAGCAGCAGCAGTAGTTCCCTTGGTATCTCTAATTTTCTTAAAGAGATCTCTAGTCTTTCCCAGTCTATTGTTTTCCTCTGTTTCTTTGCATGATCACTGAGGAAGGCTTTCTTATCTCTCCCTGCTATTCTTTGAAACTCTGCATTCAAATGGGTATATCTTTTCTTTTCTCCTTTGCTTTTTGTTTCTCTTCTTTTCACAGTTATTTCTAAGACCTCCTTATTATCTCATATGCCCATTAAATCTGTTATGAATATGTGCATAAGATGTTCAATGTCATGACTACATGAATATAACTCTTGACTTTTTTTGATAGAAATATTGAATGTCTTACCTCTACAGGTGATTTGTTGGAGAATAATACCTGAAATGGTGGGTTTATGTTTCTGCTATATTAAATCTCTTCCAAAATATTGCAAGAACTTTTGTGGCAAATGAAATGTGGTATCAAAAGTAATAAGAATGCAATTAAGTTCTGCACCAAAATTGAATAGATTCGCTGGGTCACACTCAGAGTGATTTGTTTTTACTCACATATAAGTAAACGTGTCATCATTTTTTTTTCCTTTTGAAATAATTTAAGCTATCACTGTATTTTTCTCTAAGAATAAATTAGTGTTAACAGTTGAAAGCAAGTTCATTAGAAAAAAATTCTATGTTCAAATCCTCCCTTCATCACCTAAAAAACCTTTTCTTCTTGGATATGTTACTTACTTTCTTTGAATTTCAGCATCCTCATCTATAAAAACAGGAAAGTAATATTCATTGTCTATTTATACACAAGAATAATCAGTTTTGAGGAAATTTTACATATAGAATATAAAATACATGAACTGTATCCCTGATAGTTCAGTTGGTAAATAATCCACCTGCAAAGTAGGAAACCCCAGTTTGATTCCTGGGTCGGGAAGATCCACTGGAGAAGGAATTGGCTACCCATCCCCATATTCTTGGGCTTCCCTTGTGGCTCAGCTGGTAACGAATGTGCCTGCAATTGGGAGACCTGAGTTTGATCCCTGGGTTGCGAAGATCCCCTGTAGAAGGGAAAGGGTACCCACTCCAGTATTCTGGCCTGGAGAATTCCATGGAGTGTTAGTCCATGGGAGTCAGAAAGAGTTGGACATGACTGAATGGCTTTCACTTTCATATATAAACTGAGTACCCACACAAATAAAAAAATATAGAAAACGAAAGGTTTTGGTAGTTAAGGGACATAGACAAACTATACTGTGAAATCATAAAATATCATTTCAATGTAAAAATTAATATTACTTTTCTTATAAAATACTTTCTGTTTAACATTGTTAAAATGCTAGTTACCTGTTCTGAAAAGTCATAAGGATATTTTCTTTTTTCCTCTTTAATTCTTTTTTATTTTTCCAACTTGCTTAATCTGTCAATCAACAACTATTTATTTAATAAATAAATAAACTCTTACCATGACTGTGTTATATTGAGGGAAGTGTACAAAAGAAGACAATGAATATAATCATTATTTCTGAATATCATGGTGTTTTTTCTACTTGCAGGAGGTTATTTTTTTCTGTAAAAATATTTTGGCAAAATTTTGTTTTTTTCTGTCAAATCTCAACATGAATCAGCCATGGGTATACATATATTCTATAAAGCAATTATCCTTCAATTAAAAAATAAATTTAAAAAAATGATTGGTGGGAGAAACATCAGTAACCTCAGATATGTGGATGATACCACTCTAATGGCAGAAAGCAAATAGGAACTAAAGAGCCTCTTGATGAGGGTGAAGGAGGAGAGTGAAGGATCTGGCTTAAGACTAAATACTAAAAAAAGGAAAAACAGATCATGGCATACAGCCCCATTACTGCATGACAAATGGAAGGGGAAAAGGTAGAATACTGACAGATTTCCTTTACTTGGGCTCCAAAATCACTGTGGATGGTGACTGCAGCCATGAAATCAAAAGATGATTGCTTTTTGGCAGGAAAACTGTGACAAACCTAGATAGTGTGTTGAAAAGCACCACTCTGCCAACAAAGGTCCATGTAGTCAAGGCTATGGTCTTCATAGTGGTCATGTACCATTCTGAGAGCTGGACCATAAAGAAGGCAAAATACCAAAGAATTGATGCCTTCCAACTGTGGTGCTAGAGAAGACTCCTGAAAGTCTCTTGGACAGCAAGGAGATCAAACCAGTCAATCTTAAGGAAGATCACCCCTGAATATTCACTGGAAGGACTGATGCTGAAGCTTTAGTATTTTTGGTCATCTGATATGAACAGATAGATGACTCATTGGAAAAGTCCCTGATGCTGGAAAAGATTGAGGGCAGAAAGTGGAGAGGCCATGAGAGGATGAGATGGCTGGATGGCATCACTGATGTAATGAACATGAATTTGGGCAAACTCCGGGACATGGTGAAGGACAAGGCATCCTGGCATGCTGTAGTCATTGTGGTTGCAAAAAGTTGGACATGACTGGGTGACTGAACAACAATAACATAGGAAACTAATTTAAGACTTAATGACATCCAATATGTGCCTCTGAATGTTGTTAATAATAGTGCATTCTACATTTATTATGATCTGCATTAAAGAGGGAGACAGTTATAGTTAAGAAAATGTTTTGGCAAATACAATCATTATATAACTCTACAATAAATTTTGTCACTGTGATTTTGAAAAATAAATGGATTGATTAGAGTTAGTTTAGATTTTATATAAGAGTGGCAGTTTGTTTGAAGCCTAAATATATGGGATATTTTACTGGTCATTACTATGGTATAAATAATCGATTTTGTTACTCTCTGTCCCTGAAAATTGATGTTGTTCAGCATCATTGCAGAGCTTTGAGAAGATAGTCATTATAAATGAAGCCACTTCACTTGCAACGGAGATTAGCTACAAAACATGGCTCAGTGATAGAAAGTTTATGAATTCCAGTTTATTCCTAGGGTGAATAAGGGGAAGAAAGTTAATAGAATTCCTGGATTTTCTGGGAAATTATTATCAATGATGGATTTGAAAGAGCTTGTTGTCCTATAGCATAAACCAAATTTAAAGTAATGCCAAGATCTGTGAATTAATATAAAGGGATTAAATCTATGAACTTTGATAGGAGAAATTCAACAGGTCATTATCCTTGATATTATCAAATCTCTTATGATTATACAGTGGAAGTGAGAAATAGATTTAAAGGACTAGATCTGATGAACTATGGACGGAGGTTTGTGACATTGTAGGGGAAACAGGGATCAAGACCCCATGGAAAAGAAATGCAAAAAAGCAAAATGCCTGTCGGAAGAGGCCTTACAAATAGCTATGAAAAGAAGAGAAGCAAAAAGCAAAGGAGAAAAGGAAAGATATAAGTATCTGAATGCAGAGTTCCAAAGAATAGCAAGAAGAGGTAAGAAAGCCTTCCTCATCAATCAATGCAAAAAATAGAGGAAAACAACAGAATGGGAAAGACTAGAGATCTCTTCAAGAAAATTAGAGATACCAAGGGCACATTTCTTGCAAAGATGGGCTCGATAAAGGACAGAAATGGTATGGACCTACCAGAAGCAGAAGATATTAAGAAGAGGTGGCAAGAATACACAGAAGAACTGTACAAAAAAGATCTTCACGACCCAGATAATCACGATGGTGTTATCACTGACCTAGAGCCAGACATCCTGGAATGTGAAGTCAAGTGGGCCTTAGAAAGCATCACTACGAACAAAGCTAGTGGAGGTGATAAAATTCCAGTTGAGCTATTCCAAATCCTGAAAGATGATGTTGTGAAAGTGCTGCATTCAATATGCCAGCAAATTTGGAAAACTCAGCAGTGGCCACAGGACTGGGAAAGGTCAGTTTTCATTCCAATCCCAAAGAAAGGCAATGCCAAACAATGCTCAAACTACTGCACAATTGCACTCATCTCACAAACTAGTAAAGAAATATTAAAAATTCTCCAAGCCAGGCTTCAGCAATTGCTGATCCATGAAATTCCTGATGTTCAAGCTGGTTTTAGAAAAGGCAGAGGAACCAGAAATCAAATTGCCAACATCCGCTGGATCATGGAAAAAGCAAGAGAGTTCCAGAAAAACATCTATTTCTGCTTTATTGGCTGTGCCAAAGCCTTTGACTGTGTGGATCACAATAAACTGTCGAAAATTCTGAAAGAGATGGGAATACCAGACCACCAGACCTGCCTCTTGAGAAACCTATCTGCACGTCAGGAAGCAATAGTTAGAACTTGACATGGAACAACATACTGGTTCCAAATAGGAAAAGGAGTACATCAAGGCTGCATATTGTCACCCTGCTTATTTAACTTATATGCAGAGTACATCATGAGAAATGCTGGGCTAGAAAAAGCACAAACTGGAATCAAGATTGCCAGGAGAAATATCAATAACCTCAGATATGCAGATGACACCACCCTTATGGCAGAAAGTGAAGGGGAATTAAAAAGCCTCTTGATGAAAGTAAAAGAGGATAGTGAAAAAGTTGGCTGAAAGCTCAACATTCAGAAAGCTAAGATCATGTCATCTGGTCCTATCACTTGATGGGAAATAAATAGGGAAACAGTGGAAACAGTGTTAGACTTCATTTTTCTGGGATCCAAAATCACTGCAGATGGTGATTGCAGCCATGAAATTAAAAGATGCTTACTCCTTGGAAGGAAAGTTATGACTAACCTAGATAGCATATTGAAAAACAGACACATTACTTTGCCAACAAAGGTCCGTCAAGTCAAGGTTATGGTTTTTCCAATGGTCATGTATGGATGTGAGAGTTGGACTGTGAAGAAATCTGAGCACCGAAGAATTGATGCTTTTGAACTGTGGTGTTGGAGAAGACTTTTGAGAGTGAAAGACTGCAAGGAGATCCAACCAGTCCATCCTAAAGGAGATCAGTCCTGGGATTTCTTCGGAAGGAATGATGCTGAGGCTGTAACTCCAATACTTTGGCCATCTCATGCAAAGAGTTGACTCATTAGAAAAGACCCTGATGCTGTGAGTGATTGGTGGCAGGAGGAGAAGGGGACGACAGAGGATGAGATGGCTGGATGGCATCACGGACTCAATGGATATGAGTTTGAGTGAACTTCCAGAGTTGGTGATGGACAGGGAGGCCTAGCATGCTGTGATTCATGGGGTCATAAAGAGTCAGACACAACTGAGTGACTGAACTGAACTGAAGAATGAAAAGTGGAGTAAGGGGCTTACCCGGTTGCTCAGTGGTCAAGAATCTGCTTGCAATGCATGAGATGCAGGAGACACAAGGTCAGTCCCTGGGTTGGAAGGATCCTCTCAAGGAGTATGTGGCAATCCACTCCAGTATTCTTGCCTAGAGAATCCCTTGGACAGAGGAGCCTGGCAGGCTACAGTCCATAGGCATAGGATGGCAAAGAGTTGGACATGATTGAAGCAACTGAGCACGAGCACGCACGAGCACACACACACACACACATGCACACACACACATTTACAAAGCCCATTTATATGTCTGAATTTTTCAAATTATTTCATGTATGTTGATGCTTTTTTATCCTCACTACAATTCTTTGATGTAGAAACTTTTAGTATTTCCATATCTAGGGCTCCCCAGGTGGCACTATTGGTAAAGAACCTTCCTCCCAATGCAGGAGAAATAAGAAACACAAGTTTGATTCCAGGGTCTGGAAGATCCCCTGGAGGAGGGCGTGACAACCCACTCCAGTACCTTGCCTGAAGAATCTCATGGACAGAGGAGCCTGGCAGGTTACTGGCCCTGGGGTTGCAAAGAATCAGACATGACTGAAGCGATAACAGGCACACACACATGCAAGATAAAACCATGACATGAAGGAAGACACTCTGGTTCCAAAGCTTATGTTTCTTACTACTACATCACAGTTTAGATTTTGTAATCTGAGCGTCTCTTGATCGTACATGAGACAGAATCATATACAGGATCCTGATAGGGCTGATAAACTCTTCCCAGTGTGCCTGGTCCTCACATAACCAATCATTATGACCATGGCTGAAACTAAGACAGTGCCTCACAGCCAAAATGTTTTATACTCTCATCCTTTACAGAAAAAGTTGGCCAACTTCTTGATTGGAGAATTCAATGTAAGCACATCACTGATACTAAAGAGATGCTGATCTCATATACCAGTATGTAATGTTTGAGTAAGTTTATTACAATTTTTTTTATGAAGAATCACTGTGGTAAGGATGTCCTGTAAAATATGCAAATTAGAATTCTTATTTTCTCTATAAATAAAAAACAAATGCTGGTAAAGTCGTAGTTTAAATAATGTTTAAAATTACCAAATCGCCAGTCCAAGTTCTATGCATGATACTGTTTGCTTGGGGCTGGTGCACTGGGATGACCCAGAGGGATGGTAGGGGGACGAAGGAGGGAGGGGGGTTCGGGATGGGGAACACATGTATACCTGTGGTGGATTCATGTTGATGTATGGCAAAACCAATACAATATTGTAAAGTAATTAACCTCCAATTAAAATAAATAAATTTATATTAAAAAAAATAAAAAAATTCAAAGTGAAAATCAGGAAGATGTAAATGTCTTCACCTTGCATATTATATAATGTGCTGGTTTAGTTGCTAAGTTATGTCCGACTCTTGCTATCCCATGGACTGGGAACCTGTCCATGGGATTCTCCAGGCAAGAATACTGGAGTGGGTTGCCATTTCTTTGTCTAGGGGATCTTCCCAACCAAGGGATAAAATCCAGCTCTCCTGCATTGCAGGCTGATTCTTTACCAATTGAGCTATAAGGGAAGCCCCGTATTATATAATACTATTTTATAAAACTAATGATTGAAAACCAGTTGGATATCATACATAGGAGATTGATGATATGGAATAAGTTATATCCAAAAAAATAGAATCTTAGTTCTCTCACTTATGATCTATGCATACTTTTTGTTGTTGTTGTTCAGTAGCTAAGTTGTGTCTGACTCTTTGGGACCCCATGGACTACAGTATGACAGACTTCCCTGTCCTTCATTATCTCCCAGAGTTTGCTCAAACTCATACCTGTTGAGTCGGTGATGCTATCCAACCATCTCATCCTCTGTCACACCCCTTCTCCTCCTACCCTCAATCTTTCCCAGCATCATGGACTTTTCCAGTGATTTGGCTTTTAGCATCATATGGCCAAATTACTGGAGCTTCAGCTTCAGCATCAGCCCTTCCAATAAGTATTCACAGTTGATTTCCTTTAGAATTGAATGGTTTGTTACATGATATTTTACATGTTTCAATGAGGGAGGAGGGTTCAGGATGGGAAACACATGTATACCTGTGGCGGATTCATTTTGATATTTGGCAAAACTAATACAATTATGTAAAGTTTAAAAATAAAATAAAATTAAATGTTAAAAAAAAAAAAAAAGCATTGAATGGTTTGGATTTCCCTGGAGTCCAAGGAACTCTCAAGAGCCTTCTCCAGCACCAAAATTTGAAAGCATCAATTCTTCAGTGCTCAGCCTTCTTTATGGTCTAACTCTCACATCTGTACATGATCACTGGACAAACCATAGCTTTGACTATACAGACATTTGTTGGCAAAATGACGACTCTGTGTTTTAAAATGCTATCTAGGTTTGTCACAGCTTTCCTTCCAAATAGCAAGTGTCTTTTAATTTTATGACTGGATTCACCATCCTCAGTGATTTTGGAGTCCAAGAAAATACAACATGTCATTGCTTTCACTCTTTATTTGCCATGAAGTGAGGGGACCAGATGATCTTAGTTTTGTAAATGCTGAGTTTTGAATGGTATCAGCTGAATATCTGGGGTTGTTTATATTTCTCCAGACTCTATTGATTCTAGTTTGAACTTCATCCAACCTGGCATTTCACATAATGCACTCTGCATATAAGTCAGATAAACATGGAGACAATATACAGGCTTCTCATACTCATTCCTTGAACATATTATTTTAGTTCACGGTTCCTCAGTTTTCTCATCTGTGAAGAGAGTTGGGTGTGGATTTATGAGTAACTTCATCAAATAGCTTTCGTAGCTTAAAAGCATTGCTTCTCACTCCTCGTCTGATTGTAAATCAGTTACAAGATACATGTGAGGCAGAACTGAGATGAAAGTATTCTGTTTATCTCTGATAAAAGTGAAATTGCAGCATGCGACTAATTTCTGTAGCCAAGCTGATTTGCTAATATTGAGTCTCCAGTTTCGGGAGACTTGCCAATTTCAAGGAGACTATCCAAAATCTCTCAATTGGGAACAATTTTTTTTACCCCTAAACTGACAGCATGACTGATAGGAATCAAAATCTACTCACATCCCACTGGCCAGTTTCAAGAAGGAAGAGTGAAGTATAGATCAAGCTACACTTTCAGCATTTCTAAAATTCCAATTTACCTGTCAAATCAAGTCACATCTCCTAACTTGGAGATGAATGAATGAGGAGCAAGAGAAATCCAGGAAAATGGCACAAATGATGTTCTCTTCTCATTAAAGGAATGTAATAGATTCAGATACACACATTTACATGCAAAATTATTTTAAAATTATGTATAAAAATAACTATGGAATTAAGTGAGATTTTAATTTTCTCTAATTTTTTCTATATTTTTCAATGAAAGGAATGCATTATTTTAAAATTAAAAGCAGAGTTCAACTTCCACCCTGAAAAAATATCATTGAACAAATTGAATGTACAGGGATACGCATCTAGTTCCGGTGTCTGCTGCATAGCTTTAATTACAATTATAATTTTACAAAGTTTCCATAATACTTTTATTTTATACTATGGCAAACAGTTACACACATAGACACAGACATCAGAGAGAAAGTGAGAGGGATAAAATTAAAAGGATTCTTTTTTCCACTTATGTAAAATATCCCATTCTTGATCTTTTAGCTATCACAAGTTTGATCAGGTGGTTGACAGCAAGCCAAAAGTTGGTAAAATCCGTTGAGCCATAGAATTTCCTCATCTGTATTAGCAGAGAAAGCAGAAACACAAATCATTTTGTTGCTCATTCTGCAAAACCCAAGATCCTAGTTAGCATCAGGATTCTAAAAAGCCTGCCAGTTTAGCCTAAAGAAACTCTGGGACCCTCATGCTGACACAGTGCTTGTTATGAAGGTTTTAAAAATATTTGACCTCAGTCTTTGGGGAGAGAGAGTTGGATACCGAAGCTCAGAACTCTTAGCTCAGGATTATTCAGACAACCAAGAATAGTCTGGTAGCTTTTTCACAAGAATCTCAGCTTTGTTCCCTCTGTTACATTTGCCCATAACAGACTGATCTGTAGAATTTTGGTATTTTATGAATGTCAAAACAATATGATACATGACGTGTGGTGTTTTGGGGATTTCTTGATTAGATGTAATCCAAAAAAAGTCCTTAAAAGAATAAATATTACATTTACATACAGTAAAGTACATCATTTAGTATAGTCAAACAGGTAATATAAAAATATATGTAACTTTGACAGTTTTCCTCATAATAAGTTTTTAAAACTTTAAATATATTTTTGAAATTAAAGCAAAAGCACTAGATTGTTCAACATTTTAAATGAAATTATTTCTCCCCCAGATAATAGTATTTAAATTTTCATTTACATTTCATTTAAATGTTTGGTCTGTTATCTCATGGACCAGTCTTGCCAGATTTTGACAGTGTCATGTATTTATTGATCTCTGTAATAATCTTGTTGATAATGACATTATTCTTCTTATTTCTGTCTAATTGTTAAAAATTTTTACACTTTCTTCACAGTAAACATTTTCATATCATTTACTATGCTTGCAAGTATATTTCTGTTATTACAAATTATGTTCAGTAATGATGTGGCTTACCAACCACTTTCAGTGACTTGACACTCTTCACTGATCTCTATGGGGGGAAAAAAAAGATCCAAAGGAGCATTTCAGCACAACAGCAAATTAAAAATATATCCAAAAGTGCATTTCAATACATTAGTAAATTAAGCAAAACATTGTATGTCAGTTGATCAACTAAAAAAGGTTCTCCATTCATGCAGATACTAAAGACATCTGGTATACTGAGACAAAACAAAACACAAACGAATAGATAATCTACATTTCAATAGTTCCAGAGTATTTCTTTAGCAATTTCCAAATGAAGTAGGAATTCTGTCCACCTTTGAAAGCTCTGAAAACATTCCTGGAAAAATTTATTTTTGAGGAACAATCAGAGTGTTTCCACAATACATAGGCAGTTACAAATTATGTGCTAAGCTTTAATTTTTAAATTACTTGCTTAAATGGCTGCTGTTCAGATACATTTTGGGTTTGAATTTTTTTTCCTCTAAATGAACTCAATAGTGCTAATGCAGAACTTCCAAACATACCAGTATCACAGGTGTGAAATAATTCCTATTACAAATCAATATTGAAACTCAAGCCCACTTTATACATTGGCTACAATAGAGAGAATGGCTAATTAAAAGGAAATCTTATTAAATTAGCTATTAGTTCAGTTCAGTTCAGTCGCTCAGTCGTGTCTGACTCTTTGCAACCCCATGAATTGCAGAAAGCTAGGCCTCCCTGTCCATTATCAACTCCTGGAATTCACCCAGACTCACATCCATCGAGTCAGTGATGCCATCCAGCCATCTCATCCTCTGTCCTCCCCTTCTCCTCCTGCCTCCAATCCCTCCCAGCATCAGGGTCTTTTCCAATGAGTCAACTCTTCACATGAGGTGGCCAAAGTACTGGAGTTTCAGCCACAGCATCAGTCCCTCCAATGAACACCTAGGACTGATCTCCTTTAAGATGGACTGGTTGGATCTCCCTGCAGTCCAAGGCACTCTCAAGAGTCTTCTCCAACACCACAGTTCAGAAGCATCAATTCCTCAGCGTTCAGCATTCTTTATAGTCCAACTCTCACATCTGTACATAACCACTGGAAAACCCATAGCCTTGATTAGATGAACCTTTGTTGGCAAAGTAATATCTCTGCTTTTTAATATGCTATCTAGGTTGGTCATAACTTTCCTTCCAAGGAGTAAGTGTCTTTTAATTTCATGGCTGCAATCACCATCTGCGGTGAGGTTACTGCTGCTGCTGCTAAGTTGCTTCAGTCGTGTCTGACTCCGTGCGACCCCATAGACGGCAGCCCACCAGGCACCCCTGTCCCTGGGATTCTCCAGGCAAGAACACTGGAGTGGGTTGCCATTTCCTTCTCCAATGCTTGAAAGTGAAAAGTGAAAGTGAAGTCGCTCAGTCGTGTCCGACTCCTAGGGACCCCATGGACTGCAGCCCACCAGCCCCCTCTATCCATGGGATTTTCCAGGCAAGAGAACTGGAGTGGGTTGCCATTGCCTTCTCTGTCTGCAGTGATATCTGTGTATATAATAGGGATTTTTAGAGCAAGGAAAATTAATATCTCATGTTTGGAATGAGATGTTGCACAAATACACCTCCTACTTTGCAAGCTATTACCAATTTTCAAGCTGGTTTTAGAAAAGGCAGAGGAACCAGAGATCAAATTGCTAACATCCGCTGGATCATGGAAAAAGCAAGAGAGTTCCAGAAAAGCATCTATTTCTGCTTTATTGACTATGCCAAAGCCTTTGACTGTGTGGATCACAATAAACTGTGGAAAATTCTGAAAGAGATGGAAATACCAGACCACCTGATCTGCCTCTTGAGAAATTTGTATGTAGGTCAGGAAGCAACAGTTAGAACTGGACATGGAACAATAGACTGGTTTCCAAATGGGAAAAGGAGTATGTCAAGGCTGTATATTGTCACCCTGTTTATTTAACTTATATGCAGAGTACATCATGAGAAATGCTGGACTGGAAGAAACACAAGCTGGAATCAAGATTGCCGGGAGAAATATCAATAACCTCAGATATGCAGATGACACCACCCTTATGGCAGAAATTAAAGAGGAACTAAAAAGCCTCTTGATGAAAGTGAAAGTGGAGAGTGAAAATGTTGGCTTAAAACTCAACATTCAGAAAAGTAAGATCATGGCATCCGGTCCCATCACTTCATGGGAAATAGGTGGGGAAACAGTGGAAACAGTGTCAGACTTTATTTTTCTGGGCTCCAAAATCACTACAGATGGTGACTGCAGCCATGAAATTAAAAGATGCTTACTCCTTGGAAGGAAAGTTATGACTAACCTAGATAGCATATTCAAAAGCAGAGACATTACTTTGCCAACAAAGGTTCATCTAGTCAAGGCTATGGTTTTTCCTGTGGTCATGTATGGATGTGAGAGTTGGACTGTGAAGAAGGCTGAGCGCCGAAGAATTGATGCTTTTGAACTGTGGTGTTGGAGAAGACTCTTGAGAGTCCCTTGGGCTGCAAGAAGATCCAACCAGTTCATTCTGAAGGAGATTAGCCCTGGGATTTCTTTGGAAGGATTGATGCTAAAGCTGAAACTCCAGTACTTTGGCCACCTCATGCAAAGAGTTGACTCATTGGAAAAGACTCTGATGCTGGGAGGGATTGGGGGCAAGAGGAGAAGGGGAGGACAGAGGATGAGATGGCTGGATGGCATCACTGACTCGTTGGACATGAGTCTCAGTAAATTCCGGGAGTTGGTGATGGACAGGGAGGCCTGGCGTGCTGCGATTCATGGGGTCGCAAAGTCGGACACAACTGAGCGACTGATCTGACCTGATCTGACCAATTTTATATTGGTATAAATGCTGGCCCAATATAATTATTCATAAAAGTATCCCTGTTTAAGTGGCAGATTAAGTGATCAGTATAGAATCCTGGGGTTGGAACTGAATGACTTGTAGAACAGGAAGTGAAAAGAAATGGTATGTTGATTATAGTTGGGGAAAAGGACAGTCCAGATTTTAGTTATCATACAGTCCACAATAAAGTCATGCACACATGATTTGACTTTGATTTGCAAAAGACACATTGAAACCACAGTGCTTTTGGAAGTTGTTTATTTCTAGATCTTGATGATATTTAATTTCTGGACTTTGATGTTGCTCTTATTGCCTCTCACTCGGTGTTATTGGTCTCACCCCTTAAGCTCTGTTCCTCCCACAAGTGAGGATGATTTATATCCTCACATTCTTTCTCCTATACCAACTCTTCCTGTTGATCATACAGTACTATCATATGAAACTTGTTTTCATGGTTTGCCATAATTGGCATTCCTTAAATGAAAGTCTACAATTTTTCCTACTCTTTACTGTGAAAGCCAGTATCTTCATAAACTGGCTAGTTATTATCCAGCATTTTATACCTCTCCTCTCCAATTAAAAAAGTCCTTCAATCCACTTGTTCTATATAACCCATGTCTGTTCTACCCTGGCTGTGCCAGTACCTCTTCATCTTTGCTGGTGTAAAGAAATACCTTAACTCTCACTTCTCTGATGACACTGAACATACCGTCTCACTTCAGTGACAACCTCTGAAATTTTACATGTCTTACAAACAGTGCTGTACTCTCCAGTAATGGGCTAATTACTTTGGTCAGGCTCTCTTGATTTTGTGTTTGCTATTTTTTTGTGTTCTTAACTGGATTACATTTTGGAAATGAGTGAGCATGCACAATAAGTATTTCATTTTAGCATTGCTTACATTTTCAATATTCAGAAGTTTTCAAAATTAACATGCAAAAAGTTTCAGTGGATATAATATTGATTTCATTTTCTATGTTTTGTATCCTCTTTTTAATTATTCTGAGACAAACTCCCCTATAAGTCCTGAACATCAGAAAGAGTTAAGGTAAAATTTCTTTCTGCTAACTAATCAGTAGAAAGATTTGGCAGAATTTTTTTACTTCAGAACAATTCACTTTGTGTTATAGTCAATATTAATTCTACTTTAGCAGAATGGAAGGGGTCTCTTCCAAATTCTCCAACTCATTCCAATTTTTTTTTTTTTTACTTTTACAGGCATCCATGTAGTTGTTTGTTCTCTATGGACTCACTCATTTATTCACTGTTATCATTATTTTTATCTTCTGTTAAATGCCAGGCACTTTTCTAGGGGCTGAATGCATATAATTGAAAAAGAAATTAGACAAGAAAGCAAACTAGAATCCAGACCCTCCCTGTTGTTCAGAGTGGGTAGATAATCAAGTTGAAAATAAATGTATAGTATGTTGGAAGACGATTGATAACATGGGAAAGGTATAACAGACAGAAGAGAATTGTGGGCACCATGCAGCAGGAGGAGGACAATTTAAATTGGTTGATTTAATGACATTTCCATCCTTAGACTCTCCAATCCCAGCTCTCTATCAACACGTCCCTCATTCAGGCCCACCAGGTTCCACCTTTTTATTCTTCTGATCTGTTGGTGCTCTTAGAATGGGTTGTATCATAAGAAAACACCACAGACTGGGTAGCTTAGACGGCATAAATTTATTTTCTCATTTTTCTGTAGGGTGGAAATACAAAATCAAACTGTCCATAGGTTTGGTTTCTCCTGAGGCCACTTTCTTTGGCTTGTAGATAATCATCCTCTCACTAGGCTCAAATGCTCTTTCCTCTGTATATGTGTATCCCTGGTGTCTCTTTGTGTGTCTAAATTTTCTCTTCTTATAAGGACGCCAGTCAGATTGGATTAGGATCCATTCTCATGACCTCACTGCAAAATTACCTCTTTAAAATTACCCTATATCTAAGCAGTCACTTAGGTACTAGTGATGATTAGAGTTTCAACATGTGAATTTTGGAAGGATATGATGCAGCTCCTAACAGGTATATTGGGCAAGCAAATATAGACAATTTATCTTGGCTAGTGTAGAATAGCTGTGCAGAGTCAATTATTTACATGACAACCTGAATAATCCTTGTGCCTTTTTGAGCTAAAATACTATGTCTTTTTATTTCATTTTGA
The DNA here is from genome assembly GCF_002263795.3 of Bos taurus. Taxonomy (NCBI): domain Eukaryota; kingdom Metazoa; phylum Chordata; class Mammalia; order Artiodactyla; family Bovidae; genus Bos; species Bos taurus. The sequence goes on from NC_037347.1 coordinate 52,913,596, forward strand.
GTTTTGTTAGAAATAATTTATTACTGTTGTCTTAGAAAGTTGATGGATTTGTGTCACAGTCAGAAGTTGGGAGGAAAACTAGAAATGATATCATACAGACAAAAGACAGAGGAGATATATATATATATTTTATATATATTATATATATATATATAAAATGCCTTAGCCTCTCAACTAATTAGTGACTATGTATTGTGTATGTATAATTAATCTATTACAGTTTCTCCAAGGTTGTTATCATGCTCTGTCTGGCTAAAAAAAGACTACTAATATTAAATAAAATTAAGTGGTAAATACTCTTAATTAAGAACATGAATTGACATGCATTAAGATTTTACTGTGTACCAGAAAATGAGCAAATAATATTTGCATAAGTATTTTTAATCTTCACAGCAACCATAAGAATTGTTTTTAAGTAAGTATATTATTTATTAAACAACCCAGTGAGATGTGCATTTTTATTATAAAGGAGGAAAAATGAAGTTGAGAATGTTTAAATAACTGCTCAAACTCTCATAACTTTAGATTTTTAGAGATGAATTTGAACCCAGATTCATCTTAATTCAAAACCCTGGAACTTATGTCTGTTGCAAAGATGAGTTCAGAGATTAATTTCTACCACAATTCAAACCATCCATCCAAATACTATTAAATTGACAAATATATTTTTAAGAGATGCTGCATTTTAGATTTAGCTATTTCCTTTGTGTTATTTCTTCCCTCATTTTGCAAAGATATTCACTTTGTGTCTTTAGCCATCAATCATTAGAAGGCACAGTCCATCTTTCAAAGAAAGAAACAATAGAACACTTGAGATACTTTATGGAATTCAGATATTGGAACATATTGCAATTTCACCATCATGTTACCCTGGTTTTCTCAGTATCCATCCAAGAGGCCAATTTTGCTTCAGTGATTGGGGTCATCACCTAGGGCTCACTGTTTCCCTCCCTCTTTTTCTCTCTACCTTTCTCATACTAATTCGTCAATAGAAATAATTTAGTGTTGATTTTTTCATATTTGTCATTTGCAAATGCTATCAATAATTCACATTTTACATTTTTATTCTCTAATTTTCAGTGGCTATATACTGAATCAGTTCTTTAGATCCTACATGCAGACATATAAATAATTTTAAGGATACCTTAAAATAAGTTCTCCAAATATATCTTTATTTATGTCATTTATCATGTCATTAATATATTGAATTAAATAAAAACTGAATGTATTTACTCATATTTGTCATAAGTATATTGTTGGGGTTTGTGTGTATTTTAGTGTCTAAGTGCTATATGTATAGCATTATCTTAAATAAGAGAATGATAGTATAGCCTTTATGATGTGTTCATAATATTCTGTGGTGATCATATACATATTTTTAATATTGATGATATAACAGCTGCTCAGCAGAAACTAAAGTTGACATTTATACTACTAGGGATGATTCTACTTAAAATTGCCTCAATATGGACCTCTAACATATTTTCTGTAAGACAGTAATGAATATCTATGGCTATGGGATCTAGCAGTATTAAAGAGAAAAGCATACATGATAAGTATTTTTTAAAAAGCTATATAGTATCAGAAAACTCACTGTTTCTCTCCTACATTTGAGGGATGATTTATATTTTGCAATTCTCTAGTTTTAATCAGTAAGTTAACACTGAGTTGTTTAAATTAAATCAGTAGGGATCCCCTGGAGTTAACAGTATTTAAAAATAACCAGTTTTTATCTAATGTTCAAAAATGTGGAATATGGCATGTACCAACATACCCATTTGTGTAAGTGAATATGGTTGACGCTCAGCCAAGTTGAGTATTCATAGTCTTTCCTAGAATATTCTAAGATTGACATTTCTGGACGCTGTAAAATAATTAAGTTGAGACAACTTTTCTTTTGATTGTTCATGTACTACCTTAACCCCTTAATTGTTGAATTTTTACTCAGCCAGCCTCAAAGGCTCAATAAGACAGCCAGGTACTGAGAGTAGAGTGGTACCTACCCCAGATGCATGATAAAGTCTAATTCTCCATGATTATTATAGGATTTGAGTTCAGTTCAACTGCAGTGGGGACTTTGGTATCAAACTCTATAGCATATGGGTTTTGGTATAATTAATGTTGAAGAGTTTTTGGAATTACACATTTGGATTTAATTGCTAGTATTTTTAACAGCTTTGCAAAAGTTAATTGAATATTGTAAGTATTTTTTATCATTTATAAAATTCATATAATGTTGTAAAACTGACGAGATTGCTTTGACAAAAGATAAAGAAGGTAATATATGTTAAATAGCATAACATCTCTACCTAGAACTGAGCTTGGACCTCACAGGACTGCCTCCACCTTTCTCCTTGGAGACTGTGCTCTAAAGGAAAGGATGTTTACCTGTTAACAGTTTCACTGAGAAGTGCCTTGAATTTCTGCAGGAGGACAAAAAAAAAAACTGTGATCTCAGACAAAAGTTATCACAATATCAGTGTCTTAAGGCATAAGGAATAGCAGGTGCCAACCTAAAAATAAGTTTAAAGAAGTAAATTCATAATTGAGAAGTTAATATATTGGAAGATGGTAACTTGTGATTCCTCTGAGTCATCACATTCTTATCAATAACTATGTTTTTCATTAGAAATATTCAGAAAAAATTTACAAAGTCTGAATCCTTCTTTTTCAATTTTAATTTTAGTTTTATCTACCTCTATATTAGAAAATACTTGGGCTCCAACACTTATAAATCCAATACTTATAACTCCAATATTTGGCCACCTGATGCAAAGAGCTGACTCATTTGAAAAGACACTGATGCTGGGAAAGATTAAGGGTGAGAGGAGAAGGAGACGACAGAGGATGAGATGGTTGGATGGCATCACCGACTCAATGGACATGAGTTTGAGTAAACTCCAGGAGTTGGTGATGGACAGGGAGGCCTGGCGTGCTGTAATCCATGGGGTTGCAAAGAGTCAGATAAGACTGAACGACTGAACTGAACTGAACTGATATTAGAAAATATGGAAATGATACAGGATTATTTACACTGTGACTTTTGCTGTGGTAACTCAAGCTGGTGGAGAAGGCAATGGCACCCCACTCCAGTACTCTTGCCTGGAAAATCCCATGGACCGAGGAGCCTGGTAGGCTGCAGTCCATGGGGTCACTAGAGTCGGACACGACTGAGCGACTTCACTTTCACTTTTCACTTTCATACATTAGAGAAGGAAATGGCAACCCACTCCAGTGTTCTTGCCTGGAGAATCCCAGGGACGGGGGAGCCTGGTGGGCTGCCGTCTATGGGGTCACACAGAGTTGGACACGACTGAAGTGACTTAGCAGCAGCAGCAGCAACTCAAGCTTGACCTATTTTGTACTCACTGCTTGATGCCTCAGCTAATCTTTAGTGTCAAATACATTTCCAAGATTATTCAATATGTAGTAACTATTATCTTCCTATGTTTATCAAATGTTTTGATGATGGCATTGACTTAATATTCTCATATTTTCAGATGTCAGTAACAAAATTTCAAGCATCAAAGTAATCAGTCAACTTTGGCAACTTATAATTCATATAAAGGAGATTTGTCTATACTAATTAAAGAATTAACCATGAGTGATCTCTTGAAATTAAAATACCTAAGAAATATATCCTCACAATTTTTCTTGAAATCAGATTTATACTTATGTTTTATTTTGGACAAATAGTTGAGCAAAAGGAAATAATTTGTAGGTCCATGTACATGAATTATCATGAGTGATGGAGATAAATATTTAGTATTTAATTCTGCAGGGTTTTTTTTTTTTTTTTTTTTGCATTCTGTCAGAATTCTGTTAGCAGACAAACATTGAAAAGTGTTGAAACATGAGAGATAGTTGCTTCTCTCTTGTAGGGAAAAATCATTTTACTCTAAAGAAGGAATTGACCACTTTAGAAAGAGTCAGACTTTGTATCTTTTACTACATGGTTGACATTTTAAGCACAATGACACCAACAATGTTGTGAACTAACATTTAAAAGACACAATATGTATACTACTTTAGGAAATCACAGAAAGATAGTTAATTTTTATTGTCCTTATTTTTAGTTAAACTGAATGTAAATCAAATTAGGTATACCCCAAAACAAAAAAAGTTAACAAAGAGGGTAGGGATGTGAATGCTATCTATGTACAATTAATGAGACATTTGACCTTCATTGTTCAATATGGTAGCCACTGGCCTCATGTAGTCACTTACATTTGAATTAATTTAATTAAGCAAAATAAAAAATTCAGTTCCCCAGTCACACTAGTCACATTGCTCCTGTTTAGTGTGCCATGCTAATACTAAAAAAGCAATTCTAAATTATTCTGAGTTTAAGAAGTGTATGGCAGAGTTAATGTTGCTTACTGAATTCACTCCGTTTTAGGTCATTTAATGAAATAAAAGCATCTATGTATAAAATGAGTTTGATTCTTATCTCAGATTAACACGTTGTCATCACTTTTTGCTTTGGATGCATTTTTATGTTAATTGACATTGTTACTGGGCTTCTCCAGTGGGTCAGTGGTAAAGAATCTGCCTCCAATGCAGGAGTCCCAGGAGACACAGCTTCCATCCTGGGTCTGGAAGATATCCTGGAGGAGAGCATGGCAACCCACTCCAGTATTCTTGCCTGGGAATCCCATGGACAGAAGAGCATGGCAGTTCAAGGGCCATAGGGTTGCAAAAAGTCAGAAAGACTGAAGTTACTTAGCATGCATGCATGGCATTGTTATTATTATTGTGACTATTATTAATATTATTAATGAATGAATATTCAGAAGGTAGGCAATATTTTATCTGGTTCCCTCTTTCCATGGAGATTGATTTGTTCAGTTCAACATCATCTTGATTAGTGGTTTTTGGTTCTGAAAAGCCTGGTTTATGTTATTTTCAGTTCAATCTCTTAGTTGTGTCTAACTTTTTGCAATCCCATGGACTGCAGCATATCAGGCTTCCCTGTCCATCACCAACTCCCAGTGCTTGCTCAAACTCATGTCCATCGAGTTGGTGATGCCATCCAACCATCTCATCCTCTGTCGTCTCCTTCTCCTTTCACCTTCAATCTTTCCCAGCATCAGTGTCTTTTCCAATGAGTCAGTACTTCACATCAGGTGGACAAAGTATTGGAGCTTCAGCATCAGCATAAGTCCTTTCAGTGACTATTCAGGACTGATTTCCTTTAGGGTTGACTGGTTGGATCTCCTTGCAGCCCTAGGAGACTCTCAAGAGTCTTCTCCAACACCACAGTTCAAAAGCATCAGTCCTTCAGCACTCACCTTTCTTTATGGTCCAACTCTGGCACACACGTGACTACTGAAAAAAAAAAAAATAGGGTTTACTAGATGGATCTTTGTCAGAAAAGTAATGTCTCTGCTTTTTAATATGCTGTCTAGGTTGGTGATAGCTTTTCTTCCAAGGATCAAGCATCTTTTAATGTCATGGCACCAGTCAACATCTGCAGTGATTTTGGATCTCAAGAAAATAAAGTCTGTCACTGTTTTCATTGTTTCTCCATATAGTTGTCATGAAGTGCTGGAACTGGATGCCATGATCTTAGTTTTTTGAAGGTTGAGTTTTAAGCCAGTTTTCTCACTCTCCTCTTTCACTTTCATCAAGAGATTCTTTAGTTCCTCTTTGCTTTCTGCTATAAGGGTGGTGTTATCTGCATATCTGAGGTTATTGATATTTCTCCCAGCAATTTTGATTCCAGATTGTGCTTCTTCCAGCCCAGCTTTTCTCATGATGTGCTTTGCATATAAGTTATATACAGCCTTGACATACGCCTTCCCCAATTTGGAACCAGTCTGTTGTTCCATGTCCGGTTCTAACTGTTGCTTCTTAACCTGCATACAGGTTTCTCAGGAGGCAGGTAAGGTGGTCTGGTATTCCCATCTCTTGAAGAATTCTCCACAGTTTGTGTGATCCACACAGTCAAAGGTTTTAGCATAATCTGTGAAGCAGAAGTAGTTGATTCTCTGTAAGTCTCTTGCTTTTTCTATGATCCAGTGGCTGCTGGCAGTTTGATCTCTGGTTCCTCTGCCTTTTCTAAATCCAGCTTGAACATCTGGAAGTTCTCAGTTCATGTACTGTTGTTTCAAGCATTCTTTTGCTAGCGTGTGAGATGAGTGCAATTGTGCAGTAGTTTGTACAGTCTTTGGCATTCCTTTCTTTGGAATTGAAATGAAAATTGACCTTTTACAGTCCTGTGGCCACTGCTGAGTTTTCCAAATTTGCTGGCATATTTAGTGCACCATGTTGAGCCTGAGTTGAGGCAGTGATTCGGCCAGGGGGGCAATGTATGGGGCATAGCGTGTAAATCAGATAGATCTCGATTTTAATTCATTCCTTGTTATTTACCAGTAGAGTGACAGAGAAAATGTGCCTTTCTGGGCCCCAGCATCCTTGAGCATGAGGGCATTTAGCACACCACATGGGACACAGTGTGTGATCACTGACTATGCTAGGCAGAGACTAGGTTAATATCATCCATAGGTTCTGTTCTGTATTTGTTATGTTGTTTGACATATATGGTTAAACTACTAGAGTTCCAGCCCCAAAGAAAGGCAATCCCAAAGAATGCTCAAACTACCACACAATTGCACTCATCTCACACACTAGCAAAGTAATGCTTAAAATTCTCCGAGCCAGGCTTCAACAATATGTAAACCGTAAACTTCCAGATGTTCAAGCTGGTTTTAGAAAAGGCAGAAGAACTAGATATTGAATTGCCAACATCCGCTGGATCATGGAAAGAGCAATAGAGTTCCATAAAAATATCTATTTCTGCTTTATTGACTAGGCCAAAGCCTTTACTGAGTGGATCACAATAAACTGTGGAAAACTCTGAAACTGATGGGCATACCAGACCACTTGACCTGCCTCTTGAGAAACCTGTATGCAGGTCAGGAAGCAACAGTTAGAACTAGACATGGAACAACAGACTGGCTCCAAATAGGAAAAGGAGTACGTCAAGGCTGTATATTGTCACCCTGATTATTTAACTTCTATGCAGAGTACATCATGAGAAATTCTGGGCTGGAGGAAGCACAAGGTAGAATCAAGATTGCCAGGAGAAATATCAATAACCTCAGATATGCAGATGACACAACCCTTATGGCAGAAAGTGAAGAAGAACTAAAGAGCCTCTTGATGAAAGTGAAAGAGGAGAGTGAAAAAGTTGGCTTAAAGCTCAACATTCAGAAAACGAAGATCATGGCATCTGGTCCTATACTTCCTGGGAAATAGATGGGGAAACAGTGGAAACAGTGTCAGACTTTATTTCTGGGGGCTCCAAAATCACTGCAGATGGTGATTGCAGTTATGAAATTAAAAGATGCTTACTCCTTGGAAGGAAGGTTATGACCAGCCTAAACAGCACTTTTAAAAAGAAGAGAAATTACTTTGCCAACAAGGTCCATCTAGGCAAGGCTATGGTTTTTCCAGTGGTCATGTATGGATGTGAGAGTTGGACTATAAAGAGAGCTGAGTGCCAAAAATTGATGCTTTTGAACTGTGGTATTGGAGAAGACTCTTGAGAGTCCCTTGGACTTCAAGGAGATCCAACCAGTCCATCCTAAAGGACATCAGTCCTGGGTGTTCATTGGAAGGACTGATGTTGAAGCTGAAACTCCAATACTTTGGCCACCTGATGTGAAGAGCTGACTCACTGGAAAAGACCCTGATGCTGGGAGGGATTGGGGGTAGAAGGAGAAGGGGATGACAGAGGATGAGCTGGTTGGATGGCATCACCAACTCAATGGACATGGGTTTTGGTGGACTCCGGGAGTTGGTGATGGACAGGGAAGCCTGGCATGCTGTGCTTCATGGGGTCACAAAGAGTCGGAGATGACTGAGCGACTGAACTAGTCTGGACTAGAGTTCAGAAATTAGATATTCATGTATAGCTTGTCTTGTTTAAAAAGATTTCTGTAAAACTTTTACTTAGAGCTCAAAATGCTTTTTTGGTCTGTATATTTAAGGTTTGTTGTTGTTTTTCAGCCACTAAGTTGTGTCTAACTCTTTGCAACTCCATGAACTGCACCATGCCAGGCATCCCTGTCCTTCAGTATCTCCAGGAGTTTGCTCAAATTCATGTCCATCGAATCGGTGATGCCATCCAACCATCTCATCCTCTGTCGTCCCTTTCTCCTCCCACCTTTAATCTTTCCCAGCATCAGGGTCTTTTCCAATGAGTTGACTTTTTGCATCAGGTGGCCAAACTATTGGAGCTTCAGCTTCAGCATCAATCATTCCAATGAATGTTCAAGGTTGATTTCCTTTAGGGTTGACTGTATTTAGGGATACTTAAATGCTTTTAAATAGATAAGACAGAGCTTCAGTAATACTACCAATGAAACATTCAATCAGATATTGAGTAGACTAGCCCTGAGTGTCCATAATTATTCATTCATTCATTTATGAGAAATTTATCAAATACCCACACTACATGCAAAGAACAGCCACATAAGACTATGTTTGTTCTGATGGAGTCTGCAATTTTTTATTTATTTATTTTTTTTGCCTAGGGAGACTGAGATTGGACAATCAAGTATACATTTAGTTCCTTGACTACAAATGTGAAAAGTGCTGAAAATCAAGTTATATAATCTTAAAATTCATAGACCAGGTGAAATATAATCTACTCTGCATGCAAAAGAATGGTTGTTTATGTGAATGGTGTTTAATCTGAGAAGATAAAATCAAGCCAGATATAAAGTATACAAAAATAGTATTAAAAGTTTTTGTATAGTGATAAGTGACAGATGGGTCCAGAGATTTATAGACCATTCAAACTGTGGGACAGCACATGAAAAGACAGCATATGAAAAGTCCTTAGGGTGCAAAGGAGCATGGCACATCTAAGGAGTTAAAGAAAGATGCCACATTAAATGAGAGGACAGAGTTAGGGCCTGCGAGGTAAGCCTGGACTATACATAGGGTCTGACAAATAATATGTATTTTAGATTCTATCTTGACAGCAATAGGTAACCACTAAATTATCTTGAGTACAGGAGAGATACAGTCCACGTGAATTTCTAAAATATCACTTTGATTGATTTTAGAAAGATAGATTGAAGAATGATAAAAATGAATGCAGAAAGAAAAATAGTCTAATTATAACAACATGATCAACAAGAATACAGGCATTTATACCTGTCTTTAATATCTGCTGTTTAATTCTCACAGTGGTCCAGTGATGAAGTTCTCTTATTCTCCCACTTTGAGGAAAGAAGCTTAAAATATAAATTATCTTGCCTAAACTCTCTTAGATATGGAAATATCTAGGTGATAGAGTCCAGATTTAATTTCAGACAAATTACCCCAGGGGGCAACAAGGACAAAAATGAACAAAATCAAAATGAGTTTCTTTTCTAAACACTGTCAGATAATACTAAAATTTGAGAAATATAGAGAAGTATAAGAAAAGCCTATATAGTTTCTCAGTATGTATCATAAAATTGATGGGAATCTACTTCTTTTTTTTTTTTTTTATTATGCTTGCAAATGGTATCTCCATGTGGAAAGAATAGATGTGTATACATGTGTATTTGTATATGTGTGTAATCTCCCCACAGCTAAGTTAATTGTTGTGTGTTTGCTCAGTTGCTCAGTACTGTCCAACTCTTTGCAACCCCATGGAGTTTAGAGGTAAGAAAAAATTGCCATTCCCTTCTCCAGGGGATCTTCCAGACCCAGGGATCAAACCCATATGTCTAAAGTTAATTGTTAACTGCTTTCGATTGAAATTACTGCTCTTCTCAAGAAGGTTAGATTTTTTATACACATGATCATTTCATTTAAAAAAACAATTCATTTATTCTTAAATCTCTTAATATATCTTACAAAATCCAAATCTTTGCTCTCCCCACTTTGTTTCAGGAGGTTAAGAGCTTTATTTCAAGATGTTATTTAGCCTAATGAGTAAGAGCATTGACTAAAGTTAGACACTTTCAGCTGGCATTCAGTCCTGCGATCTCACAAAAATTATCTTCTCCATGCCTGTTTCCTCACTATTATCAATATCACTTTCCTCATTTAATGCCTCATTTAAGTCCCATGCAAAGTGCTTTAAAACACACCTGGCATATGGCAGGGCTCACTGAATGTTGGATATTAAATACTAGCTATTGAAGAAATAGAAGCCACTCTCATATTTTTGTCACCAAGGCTTCAGTACACATAAGCACCTCTTGCCCTGTTGTTCTTTTCTTACCCTGGAGGAGAAATCCTTTCTCCTGTCAAATGCCATATGTGAACTTAGTCCTCTTAATCCCATCACCACTCTTTTTCTCCAAGTTTCCTCTCTTTCCGGAGTCTTCTGTTTCCTAAGACTTTCTCACAATCTACTGAATCTTCTTTTCATTGGCTTGTGAGCATCCATCTTATAACACATATTTTTCTTTGTTCCCCATTACAACCACATTTGTAGAAAGAACTGTCATATCCTCCATGCAGTTGATCTGTGTCATAAATTGTGCCACTCTGATCAGGCTTCTTCACTACCACTTATTAAAACACATTTGTCATTTTCCATCTTGCCAAATGCAGAGCTTGCCTGCCATTCTTCCATATCCTGGAGATCAGCAAATATGTATCTGGGACTTACCTTTTTCCAGGTGTCCTTGTTCACTTAACAGATGTCTAATTCACATCTCTACTTAGAAAGATGTCTCCAACATATCGATCTGGTGCAAAAGAGAATTGCTAATCCATAATCTACCACCATCATTTACACCAGGAGTTATTCACAATTGTTCAAGCAAGGTCTCAGTCATTATTATTATTATTTAGACTGTGCTAGATCTTCATTGCAGCACTCAGGCTTCCCTAGTTGTGGCAAACTGGCCTAGTTTTCTGCATCATGTAGGCCAGGGATCAAATTCAAGACCTCTGCTTTGGAAGGCAGGTTCTAAGCCACTGACCACCAAGGAAATTTCCCCAGTCATTATTATTGATTCTGTTTTCCTCACCAAGGCTTGTCCTCCTTCCACCACCTTTGTACTTCTCAGAAGGTTTCCTTGCCTCCACTCTCCAAAGTACAAACCCCCTCTGATCACCACTTCCTCCACCTTCATCTACACCAGCATGGTCTGCTGCATAGACTGATCACGTGGTCTTCCAGTTCTTAGATATTTCTACTCTCACAGCCCTCATGAAATTTTCCCCACAAAATTGACAGTGTGATCTTCTCAGAATATAGTTATATTATTCTTATCTATTTAGTGTAACAATGGTTTACTGCACAAAACTTCATGTGTGACTTTACAAAACTTTGCATTCAACACTTAGCATATTCTCTAGTAATGTAGGTATTTTCTGCATCAGAGAATGAGTGATTTCTATTATTTCACCATCACTACTTCATACTCAGAGAAGTAAGACTGTGGGTGATAATCCCAAAATGCTAGACATAAATCCCAGCTGTTCTACCTACAAGTGGAGTCAATTATCTAGACTTCAATTCCCTAAGCTCTAAAATGATAACAGTAACAATGACACAGAATTTACAAAAGAATAAATGTGTTAATAGACACAAATCCATTAGAATCATGTTTTTGAAGTACAATGGTGATGATGATTCACTAATTTGCCTAGATGTAACACTTTTATCCATGAATTTTTTTAAAGCATTAATTACTGAGGGACTCTGAATCCTCTGTATCTTAGAAATAAAATGCAATAAAAAGAATAATTATTTTTTCATGAATTGCTCTATGTGCTTATTTCTTGCTTCTCACATCAAGTAATTTACAAATCAGATGACCACAAGATTTATTAACAACCAGATAAGCAGACAGTACCAGAAGCTTTTGGTAACTCATTTGTGGCACAGACAGGCAAAGTGGAAAGCCAGGGAAGATACTTTCAAAAGAGAAATAAACGTTTTCTTTGATTACCCATGTCTGTCAATAATTCTTCCACACTCAACTCCTGTTCAACAAGGAATAGGAACACACTTGTGATATGAACCATCACAAAAGATGACTTATTAACATCACATTTCACAGTAAGTGAAGAAAATGAAGAAGTTGGTGCCTGACTTTGAAAGCTGGAATTTTCTGAAAAGTGAGCACAAATTTAGCATAAAAGTCAAGTGACTAGTCCCTTTCTTTTCTATTGAGATAACATCTCATGTCTTTCTAATTTTTCTTTCTTTCTTTTTGCTGGTTGCAATTATACTAAGATAATTATACTGACATTGAGAGACAAATTTCAGTTTCTTCCTTGTGTATAATGGCCAAAATCATTTAGATTCAATACAATAGAGGCTACATTTCCCTTTTGTCAACCATTTAAGCCTATATTAGGGTTTAAAAGACCTTCAGTGGCTATTCCAGCCTCATCCAAGGGAGGGGGGGGGGGAATCAATTTTCCAGGATTTCTATAGCTCTTTTTTGGTTTCCATAGCAGTCAAGGGCAAGCTGAGAATAAGTAGGAAAAAAAAAAAAAAAGATTTATTTCCAACTCTAGTGAAAGCCGAGTCCCAAGATAAAAGAAAAAGCCAAGTATAATGAGAAAAAGGGAAAGTAAAAGAAAGCAAACTCCTATAGGTCTGTACTGAATATGACCTTTGTTCTGAAAATTCAGAGTAATAAATTATAAGAGAACACAGGACATCATTTGTGTCATTGAAGCTCTACCTCTTGCTTGACCAGGGAGCTGAACAATACACAGATGGAGGGCAATGAATTTCTGAAATCATGTGCCAGCTCCCAGGATAGGGCTTGAAATGTGCACTTGCTGTTGGCACTAGAATTGCGGCTTTGTTGCTCTAATGCCAGGACTTCATGCTCACATTCTGCTTTTTGTGCCAAAGTTAGATGCTCAGATCTGAAAGCTAAAATTTATCAAGTTTTAGCACTGCCTCTCCATAGCCAAATGATCATGGCATAAAGAGGTGCATTTTTTACTTCAATTTAAAAGTAGAACTGTCACATTAAAATAAATTCACTCTCCTCAAAAAATTCAGATCTGAAACATTTCCCTGTCAATGATATTATCTAAAACAGGCTAGAAAGCTTTTTCTGTCTACTTATGCTTTTGTTGGGTAGTATAGCCTTGTGTCTGGAGAGGGCAATGGCACCCCACTCCAGTACTCTTGCCTGGAAACTCCCATGGACAGAGGATCCTGGTGGGCTGCAGTCCATGGGGTCGCTGGGAATCGGGCACGACTGAGCGACTTCACTTTCACTTTTCACTTTCATGCATTGGAGAAGAAAATGGCAACCTACTCCAGTGTTCTTGCCTGGAGAATCCCAGGGACGGTGAAGCCTGGTGGGCTGCCATCTCTGGGGTCGCACAGAGTCAGACACAACTGAAGTGACTTAGCAGCAGCAGCAGCAGCATAGCCTTGTGTCAATTTCCTCTGGCTTTTAGATTTAGATAAATATTTATTTTCTCTGCCTTGGGTACTAATGATATCCCTTGATCTTAAGAACTGGTTTTCCATGAATAATATTTCACAGAAATTAAGGTGGCCATAATTAATGATATAGTCTCCAGCCAGTTGTTTAAAAATTTTATTGGCGTATAATTGATTTATAATGTTATGTTAGTTTCAAGTAAACAGCAAAGTTAGTCAGTTATACGTATATATATATTCACTGTTTTCTTTTAAGATTCTTTCCCCATGTGGCAATTATAGAGTATTGGGTAGAGTTCCCTGTGTTATACAGTAGGTTCTTATTTGTAATCTCTCTTATATAGTGTTTATATATGAATCCCAATGTCCCATTTTATCCCTTCCTGCCTCCAGCCAATTATTTAAAATGTGGTTCCACTGTAAGTCACTATTCTGTTTTGTCTCGAGGGCATGAAATTATTTTTCTTGTTATAATAGTGAAGTTTCTGCACATCCTCTTCTGGCTATATCATACCCATAATATATAAGGCTACAGAAACTTCCAGTATTCTCTATAATACGAAATTCTTATTGTGTGTTCACATGTTACATCCCCAAAGTCCTAAACACTGTGTCAGCAGTTCTCAACCCCTTGTTGCACCACAGAGTCATCTAAGGAACAACACAGTAAGTACCATTGCCCTAGTCCTACCCCAGACCAATTAAATCAGAATCTCTGAAAGTAGGGTGTAGTCATCCGTGCTTTTTAAAGCTCACCAATTGATTCTAATGTGCCATTAGAGTAGAGAACACTCTCCTATGTAAGGGGATAGTCTGTGTCTTTGTGGAAGCAAAGCAAGGATGTAATTGAAGTACAACCACATAAAGACTAATCCTAAATCAGTGATCCTAAAGATATAAGAATATGCATGAGTATACATAACCTTTCTAGTAACTTGCTAATTTTTAGCAAGACTATAATTAAGGATGTTAAAAAATAATAATATTTTCTTGATTTTGCTTTACTTTGCATTTCTTTTACAGATTTTTTTTCATAGAAACATAAACAACTTAAATATTCAAGAGTACTGGAGTTACTTGTATGTAAAAAGGGAATGTGTGAGGGTGAATATCATTCTATAAACTGTACAGAGTGAATTTGCTACTGAAAAACAGAATCTGAAGTACATTTTTTGCCTGTTGTGCAAGCAAGGGCAATAGGAAACAGGTCTCACCTGATGTCTGCTAGAGAGACATTTACAGAGGAGCTTAGGGCAACTGCTCTAGGTGTGTGGGCTCCATGGCTCACTCCAGAGCAATGCTCAGAGATCTAGGACAGTTGTTTCAGAGTCTGAAGTAGTGGCTGGCTCTTGAGTTGTAGGCCTGTTAATGCTGCACGATTAGGGAAGTGTAGAGCTCTTTGGGGGACTTCCCTGGTAGCTCAGCTGGTAAAGAATCTACGTACTATGCAGGAGACCCTGGCTCAATTCTGGGTCAGGAAAATCTACTGGAGAAAGATTAGGCTACCCACTCCAGTATTCTTGGTCTTCCCTGGTAGCTCAGACAGTAAAGAATCAGTCTGCAATGCAGGAGACCTGGGTTTGATCCCTGGGTTGGGAAGACCCCCTGGAGGAGGGCATGGAAACCCATTCCAGTATTCTTGCCTGGAGAATCCCTGTGGACAGACTAGCCTGGACTATAGTCCATGGGGTTACAAAGAGCCGGACACGTGTGAGCAACTAAGCACAGCACAGTATAGAGCTCTTCTTGGTATGATCAGGGTTGTGACACAAAAGCAATATGGCACATTGAAAGCTTGGCTCTGTCTCTAACTTGCAGCCCAGTATTAGTGGTTGGGTTTAACACCCACACTTCCTTTGGTATCATGAAGGAAGGGACCAGTCCTTGTGGGTGAAGTTATGTGAACTGACAAGTTAGTGACCACATTTGCTTTGTCAGTGTGCATAATGGGGAGAAGCTGAGCCTCTCTCTGGTGTTACAGGACCTGGAATGCTTTGATGCGGTGAAGATTAATAGTGTTAAATCCAGGGCCACTGCCAGTTTTGCCCAGGACTTCATTATAAGCCAAGTCCTTTTTCTGGGAGGCTGACCAGACGAGATCAATCTTGAACAAACAAATGCTAATCATCACTCAGTCTACTTCTCTCACTCAAAGGACAGCTTGGTACCTCCTGTGTGAGCAACCCATTCTGTGTGGCTTGTGAGAGCTGTCAGGATAACCATTAACACCACAAGAATTCTGAAAACTGGTTATAAGAGCCGAGCATCACCCTGGTGATACAGACCATACACACCTCAGGATGACAGAAAGTAATTTTTAAGAAAAGCCTATGGGCATGCATTGTCTAGTCTAAAAATTATAATGAGGGTGGCCTTCTAGGAGAATCAGTATCTACAGCCTGGCTGTAAGTGTCCTGCAATTCCCAGGGGCCCCAAATCATTCTTGAGCATGAAAGAGCCATTCTGCAATGCTTGCTCAGCTCCAGGTACTAGTCCAATACTTCTACACAGTAGGCATTCAATTAAAACACATGGATGCAATAGAAGTGTTAGCTGATATTTACTGAGCACTTAGTATGAATTGGGAAGCATTCTTCAAAACAATCCTGTGAAAGAGTAATTATTATTATCCCACTGTTAGAGATGAAAAGATGTAAAGTCACTGTGCATATGTTTAGTCGTTCAGTCGTGTCCAACTCTTTGTGACCTGATGGACTGTAGCTGGCCAGTCTCCAGCTCCTGCTTTTCTGTCCATAGGAGTTCTCCAGTCAAGAATATTCCAGTGGGTTGCCATGCCCTCCTCCAGGGGATCTTCCCAACTCAGTGATCAAACCCAGGTCTCCCACATTGCAGGTGGATTCTTTACTGTCTGAGACACCGGGAAAGCCCAAGAATACTGAAGTGGGTATCCTATTCCTTCTCCAGGGGAATTTCCGGACTCAGGAATTGAACTGGAGTCTCCTGCATTGCAGGCCGATTCTTTACCAGCTTAGTTACCCAGGAAGCCCAGTAAGTCATTAGCTAAAGATTATAAGACATGTGGGTAGCAAAGTTTGATTTCAAATTATGCCCTGTTGATTGAAACTCTCTAGTGCTGCTTGTCAAGGCACGAGTGAATACATTTTATGGACAGTGAATTTTTTAGGAGCTCTGATGACCATGAGAAGACTAGTTAGGATGCAGTTATAATGGTGAATATGACTTAGACAAGGACATATCTATGGAACAGGAAACAAGTGGACAAATTCAAGAGATACTTATGGAATTGGAATCAGCGGGACTTGGTGATTGAGTGCTTGCTTGTGGTAAGTAAGCAAGACAGATATATCAACCACTGTTCTTGGTTTCCTTTTTGATGAAGTGAGATAGAGAGCACTGGAAATAAAGGAGATATGTGTCTGGAAGATCATGCATTTAGTTTTGGATGAGGCCAATTTGGGGGAACTATAACATTTCAGTTGGAGTAATCAAGTAGGTTGTTGTGTATATTATTTACATTTCCTCTGATCATCATGATCAAAGAAGTTGCTTTGGTTGGAATTTTGAATTGAGTATCCCAGTGAATTTATGTAAGGCTAATAAATTACAGAAAAAGGAAAATAGAGAAAAATTGTTCAGAGGGCATCTTTGTAACTTGCTGGCTTAAAACTCAACATTCAAAAAACTAAGGTCATGGCATCCAGTTCCATCACTTCATGGCAAATAGATGGGGAGAAACATAAACAGTGGCGGATTTTATTTTGGGGGGCTCCAAAATCACTGTGGTGCCTGCAACCATGAAATTAAAAGATCCTTCTCCTTGGAAGAAAAGCTATGACAAACGTATACAGAGTATTATTAAAAATCAGAGTTATCCCTTTGCTGACAAATGTCTGTATAGTCAAATCTATTGTTTTTCCAGTAGTCATGTATGGATGTGAGAATTGGACCATAAATAAGACTGAATGCCAAAGAATTGATGCTTTTGAACTATGGTGTTGGAGAAGACTCTTGAGAGTTCCTTGGATAGCAGGGAGATCAAACCAGTCAATTCTAAAGGAAATCAGTCCTGAATATTCACTGGAAGGACTGATGCTGAAGCTGAAGCTCCAATACTTTGGCCACCTGATGGGAAGATCTGATTCATTATAAAAGACCCTGATGCTGGGAAATATTGAAGGCAGGAGGAGAAGGAGATAACAAGATGAGATGGTTGGATGGTATCACTGAATCAATGGACATGAGTTTGAGCAAACTCCAGGAGTTCGTGAAGGAAAGGGAAGCCTGATGCGCTACAATCTATGGGATCACAAAGATTCAGACATGACTTAATGTCTGAACAACTTAGAACCCAGTCAACAAAGAGCAACTCACAATTCCTATTGAGAAAAATGACCTAGAGGAGAAGCAAAATGATGCCTAGGATTAGGGAATCACAAGTACAAATGAGAAGAAAGAAATACAGAATATATTTTCAGAAATAGAGAGAAATATAAAAGAAAACGAAATTTTAAAAGCTTTAAGATTGCCAAAATTGTTGCTAGGGATCAAGGCAGAATTCAAAGATATCTGCATGATTTGTTGTCTGGATGTTTTAGAAAACAATACTGAAGTGCTTGCAAATTTTATAAGCTGGGGAAAGGAATTAATTTTGACCTAATTTCTAAGTCCTAATTTCATTTATGTTTACTTATTTGATGATAAAGTAAATGAGAATCATGGGGACACTAATTTTGACAGCTAAGCATATATCGATGATCTGGTAGGGTTTTTTTGTTTAGAATTAGGAAAATGGCATATCTAAATATATAGAAGCATGTTGGTAATGTTGGATTTCATAGAACTTACCATAGGAAATCAGGTATTGTTACCCTAAGCAATAACCAAAATTAACTATGTTAGTTCAGATATTTGCTAGTTCATCCGCAGAAAATATTCAAAGGTATCCTTTTATCATTTAATAGCTACTGATTTTATCTTCCTTTTTTATTGGTTGCTGTTCAGTCACCAAGTCCTGCTGACTCCTTGTGGCCCTTTGGACTATTGCATACCTGGCTACCCTGCCCTTCACTATCTTCTGGAATTGTTATTTTTTTTGTTGGGTATGTTGAAATAAAATACAAAACAAACAAAGAACAATGTTGCCTTAATTTCTTCAGTATAATTAAGTGAATCAGCTATGTGTGCATGCTAAGTCGCTCTGTTGTATCTGACTCTATGCAACCCTATTGGAGAAGGAAAGGGCAACCCACTCCAGTATTCTTGTCTGGAGAATCCCAGGGACAGAGGAGCCTAGTGGGCTGCACCCCATAGGGTCACAAGAGTCAGACACAACTGAGCACCTAAATTGTGGACTGTAGCCTGCCAGGGCCCTATGTCCCTGGGATTCTCCAGACAAGAATACTGGACTGGGTTGTCACGTTCTCCTCCAGGGGATCTTTCTGACCCAGGGATTGAACCAGCATCTCTGATGTCTCCTGCTTTGGCAGGTTGGTTCTTTACCACTAGAGCCACCTGGGAAATCTGATTCAGCTTTATGTATACGTATATCTCCTCCCTTTTGGACCTCCCTTCCACTGCTGCCCCATCTCACCTTTCCAGGTCACCATAGAGCAACTAACTGAGCTCCCTTTTCTATACAGCAGCTTCTCACTCACTATCTATTTTTCACATAGTAGTGTATATATGGAGAAGGCAATGGCACCCCACTCCAGTACTCTTGCCTAGACAATCCCATGGACAGAAGAGCCTGGTAGGCTGCAGTCCATGGGGTCTCAAAGAGTCAGACACAACTGAGTGACTTCACTTTCACTTTTCACTTTCATGCATTGGAGAAGGAAATGGCAACCCACTCCAGTGTTCTTGCCTGGAGAATCCCAGGGACGGGGGAGCCTGGTGGGCTGCCGTCTATGGGGTTGCGCAGAGTTCGACACAACTGAAGCAACTTAGCAGCAGCAGCAGCAGCAGCAGGGTATATATGTCAATCCCAATCTCCCTGTACATCCTGGCCCCCCCTCGTCCCACCCCTCATGTTTACATGTCTACATGTCTGTTCTCTACCTCTGAGTCTCTATCCCTGCCCTGAAGATAGGTTTACCTATACCATTGTCTAAATACCATAAGAAAACTAAAAATAGAACTACCATATGACCCAGAAATCTGACTCCTGGGCATATACCCTGAGAAAACCATAATTCAAAAAGGCACATGCACCCCAATGTTCATTGTAGCACTACAGTGTATCACAATAGCCAGGAAATGGAAGCAACCTATTGACAGATGAATGAATAAGGAAGCTGTAATACATATATAAATTTATTTTTGTCAAACATTAATGTTCAGATTTCACATAACAGTGCTTCCCTCTAATGCCATTCTATTTGTGCATTAATATTGTTAAAACTGTTATCAAATTCCTATTGATAATAGTTATATAATATATACTATGAGAAATATGAATCACTATGGAAATAAGATCTATATAAAGATGGGTATGCATATTTTATAGATACGTATATAGAATGTCTATTCACAATCATTGTCCAATACTCAGTATTTGTGAGACATTAGATTGAGAATTGAAGCATGTGTGCTGATGTCCAGACCTTCAATTCTATTTTTTTTTAGAAGAAAAATGCTCTTAATTGATTCTTCCTTTCGCAGTAGATTTCTCTGGAGCATACAATGCTGTTTGATGACATTTTACCCATGGTAGAACTTCTTTTAAAGTTGGGGTCAGTTCTCTTAACTGTCACGGCTTTATCAGCTGAGTTAATGTAATATTTTATGTTTTTTGCTGTCATTTCAATGACTGTTGTAGAATCTTCCCAGTACTAGATTACATCTTTAGAAACCACTTTATTTGCTCATTCATGAGAAGCATGTCCTCGTCCATTAAATTTTATCAGAGATTGCAGCAGTTCAGTCACATCTTCAGGCTCCACGTCTGATTCTAGTTATCTTGCTATTTCCAGCACATCCGGAATTTCTCCATTGAAGTCTTGAATCCCTCAAAGGCATCCAAGAGAGTTGGAATCATCTTCTTTAAAAGCCCTGTTAATTTTGATATTTTGACTTCTCCACATGACTCACAAGTGATATTAATGGCATCTAGAGTGATGAATTCTTTCTGGAAAGTTTTCAATTGACTTCTGAGATCCATCAAAGAAGTCCATTTCTATGGCAGCTATAATCTTGCAAAATGTATTTCTTAAAAAGTAAGTCTTGAAAGTCAAAATTGCTCCTTGATCAATGGGTTTCAGAATAGATATGAGTTAGCAGATGTGGGGGCTTCCCTGGTAGCTCAGCTGGTAAAGAATCTGCCTGCAATGCAGGAGACCCTAGTCTGACTCCTGGGTTGGGACAATCCCTTGGCGAAGGGATAGGCTACCCACTCCAGTATTCTTGGGCTTGCTTGGTGACTCAGACAGTAAAGAATTTGCCTGCAATACAGGAGACCTGTGTTGGATCCCTGGGTTGGGAAGGTCCCTGGAGAAGGGCATGGCAACCCACTCCAGTATTCTTGCCTTGAGAATCCCCATGGACAGAGGAGCTTGGTGGGCTACAGTCAATGAGGTCACAAAGAGTTGGACACAACTGAGCACACAGCAGGTATGAAAGCAACGATCTCACTGCACATCTCCATCAGAGCTCTTGAGCACCCAAACGCACTGCCAATGGGCTGTAATACTTTGAAAGAGATCCTTTTTTCTGAGCAATAGGTCACAACAGTGGGTTTAAAATAATCAGTAAACCACATTATAGGTCAATGTGCTGTCATTCAAGCATTGTTGTTTCATGTATAGAACACAAGTGGAGTAGATTTAGCATAATTCTTAAAGGCCCTAGGGTTTTTGGAATGAATGATACATGAGAACAGGTTTCTACTTAAAGTCTCCAGTAATAATGACACCTAAAAAAGGGAGTCAGCCTATTCTTGGAAGCTTAGAAAACAAGTACTGACTTCTCCTCTCTAGCTATTAAAGTCCTAGATGACATTTTCTTCCAATAGAATGCTGTTTTGTCTACATTTAAAAACGCATATATATGGAATTTATCCATTCATCTGCTGATGGACATCTAGGTTGCTTCCATGGGGCTGGTGCACTGGGACGACCCAGAGGGATGGTATGGGGAGGGAGGAGGGAGGAGGGTTCAGGATGGGGAACACGTGTATACCTGTGGCAAATTCATGTTGATATATGGCAAAACCAATACAATATTATAAAGTTAAAAAATAAAATAAAAAAAAAATAAAATCTGTTGTTTAGTGTAACCATCCATGTTCATTAATTATCTTAGCTAGATAATCTTAACAATTTAGGTTCAGCTTCTACATCAGCATTTGTGGCTTCATCTTGCATTTTCTTTAAAAAAAAAAAAAAATGACTTCTTTTCTTAAACCTCATGAACCAACCCCTGCCAGTTTCAGACTTTTCCTTTGCAGTTTCTGCTGTCAGCCTTCATAGAATTAGAGAGCTAAAGCCTTTCTCTGAGTTAGGCATTGGCTGGAAGGAATGTTGTGGCTTATTTGATCTGCTATCCAGACCAGTAAAATTATTTCCATCTCAGCAATAGGTGTGGTTCTTTAAAAGTTCTGTTAATGTTGGTGTTCTGACCTCTTTCCATGAATCACAGTGTCATTAATGGCATCTAGAATGATGAATTCTTTCTTGAAGATTTTCAATTGACTTTCAGTTTTCTTATCATTTATGTGTTCCCTGGAGTAACACTGTTAATTTCCTCCAAGAATTTTTCCTTTGCATTCATAACTTGACTGCTTGGCATTAAGAGGCCTAGCTTTGGGCCTGGCTTGTCTTTCTATATGCTTTTCCTCACTAAGCTTATTTCTAGCTTTTGATTTACAGTGAGAACCATGCAATTCTTCCTTTCTTGAATACTCAAAAGCCATTGCAGGGTTATTAATTGGCCTCATTTCAATATTGTTGTGTCTGAAGGGTTAGGAGGGCCTGAGGAGAAGGAGAGAGTGAGGAAGATGCCAGTTTGTAGAGTTGCCAGAACACACCATTAATGGATTAAATTTGCCATCTTTCATGGCTGCCCTAAAACAATTACAGCAATAACATCAAAGATCACCTATCATGGATCACCATAACAAACCAACAAAAAAGAAAAGAAAATGTTTGAAATACAGCAAAAATTACCAAAATGTGATACAAAGACAGGAAATAAATAAGTCCTATTGGAAAAATGGTGCCCATTAACTTTCTGGACACAGGCTTGCCACAGAAGTTCAATTTGTAAAAACTGCAAAATCTGTGAAATGAAACAAAACAAAACACAATGAAATGAGGTATGCCTGTGATAAATCAATAAATAAATATCCCCTGACTCCAATGGACCCAACCTCTTTATTTGGGGAGAATAGAACAAGAAAATAGAATCTTGAAAGGCATTGGGAAAACTGAGTCCTGCCCTCAGTACCATCAACTATGAGTTGTATCACCTTTGTGAAGTTAGATAATATTATCGGAATCTTAGTGTCCTTACCTGCAAAAAAGAAACGGGAATGCCTAATTGAGGATGTTATTAGAGATTATTTTTCAAGTTCCTGATACAATACTTGCCACAGAGCAGTAACTCAATCCTGCTCCCTATTGTGTTACAAATGATGGCCACACAGAGTGATGGACAGGGTAATGTAACCAGTGCTTCAGAAATTGAGAAAGGGAAACTTATTTCTGACAAGGCTGAAGAAGGATCTGTTTTAAATTAGCTCGAGTTTGGAAGGAGGACCTTTTAGGCAGAGACACCTATTTTGCACCTGTCTGTACCCAGAAGTCAGGTACAGATGCTGGGAGGCAGGGGGACCACTGGAGAAGGCAGAGGCTGGTACCAGGGGAAGTATCTTCAAAGCTATTTTTGTCCTCAGATCTATATTTCTAATTTCTTACCAGGCATTTTTTTATTGACTGTCTCACAGACACTTCAAATTCAATATGCCTGAGAAGAAAGTCACTCTTTTCTCCCAATACATACACCCCTTCTTTACTCCTTGCCAATGGTGTATCCATCCTCTTAATTGAAGTTGAAAAAAAAAAAAAGGATTCATCTTCAGTGTGTAACTTTCTCATACAGTTTGATGCCACATATTATCATAGGGAGAGGAAAAGGAAACAATTAAAATTTGCTATTTGGATAAGCTTGAGTAAGAGGAATGGAAAGGAGGATAATTTTGTAGCTGAGTATTTAGTTCAGATGCTTCCCTGGTGCTATATGTATATTATCTTTGATTACTCTTTCCTCTTACTATTTCTCATCTAAAAGCTCTTTCTTATTGTTTCCAAACCCAATTAACATGAGAAATTGTGCTTCATTATACTATGTGTTCTGTTTGTTTGATTATGCGTTTGTTTTGCTGTAAGTAGATTGAATATTATGAGCTATATATATAGCTCTCAAAAGTAAGTTGTGTCTGTAGACCAAACAAGAACATTCATGTTAATGTAAATGTTTATGTTTTTTTGTGTAACAATTATGTTCCATGACATTATTTGAAAATTTACTTTGTGAAAGGAACACCTGGGTATATTTTTCTCATTTATTATATTATCAAATATGCACACGTGGCTTTGGCATGCATTTAAACAGTGATTTATTTCCCTCATATCATTGATTTGCAGTCAATTAAAGTTGTCTTGAAGCTGTATTTCTGTGTACTAAGTGATTTGCTAGTGTTTATTCTTCTTCTAGTTTATTTATTCTAGTAATATTCATTGAGCGTATAGTAGAAGCTGTGTTTTAATTTTTTCACATTTAAACTAGTTTGTTCACAAGGTAAATAATCTACAACAATGCACTTTAAAATAATTTGTCAAGGCTTGGTTAGATGCAAGAAAACAATATGCTGATAGACTTGATAATGAGCGAGACAATATAGATTCAGTATTAAAAACCAAAATATACCCAGTTAGGTCATTGTTTTCAATGTATTTGCCTTTCCAACAAGCTTTATGAAGTTAACATAAATCAAGGTGATATAGTTACCTATTCTCAGTACATGAAAGAAAAAAATTTCCAGATTAATTCATATACCTAGAGAGATCAACTTTCGCTTACCTGATGCAGAGCCAACTCGCTGGAAAAGACCCTGATGCTGGGAACAATTAAGGGCAGGAGGAAAAGGGACCAACAGAGGATGAGTTGATTGGTGTCACCACTGACTCAATGGACATGTGTTTGAGCAAACTCCAGGAGATAGTGAAGGACAGAGAAGCCTGGCATGCTGCAGTTTATGGGGTCATAAAGAGTTGGACAGAACTTAGCAACTGAGCAACAACAATTAAGACAAACACCCTCAGTATCCTTACTTATAATTCTCAAGGTTCCAATAAGAGCATATATTAAATCTATGAACAGTTAGCTTAATATCTTACCAAATAGTTATGGAAATACAGGTTTCACCTGCTATTTGAAAGCAGAGTGTTTCTATGAACATTTTTCAATCTGAAAATACAGTGAATCGATTTTTCAATTTTCACCTTTTTTTCCATAAAAGTGGAAATCCTGTTGATTTATTTTGGCTATCTAAAATAGGTACTAATGAGGTCTTCATTTTGTAAAAGTGAAGTGGCACAAAGCAAACTTGAAAAGCAAGGATACCTGCAGTCTAGTTGAGGACATTAAATTTGACCATCTCACATTTAATGCAACCATCTTATTTTGATTTAAAATGACTTCTTTCTTGTAAGTTGCCATTTAGTAATTAATATACTTGTTTTTTTTTAATTCTGAATCTGATGACATACAAATTAATGTTTTCTGTTATGCTAGCACAAAACACTTGTGGAGTGAATCCTTTAGTTTTATACTGAAGTCCTTCTTTTGAAAATGGTAACGTCAGTGACTTAGACATATCCATTATATGAAAGAATGAACAAATGAATGAACACTTTAAAATCTAACTTACACTGTTGAAGAGAATTGCAGAACTAAAAATTTAGGTAATTTTTCCACTCTCTCCAATTATTACTAACTCTTGGTGTTTTTTGAATACATATTCTATCTATATGTCAATCTTAAAGTTTCTTAGTATTTTACTGTGTGCTAATGCATTAAAATAAATTCATTTGCAATTAAATATTATAATTTAAAAGCATTCTGTCTTTGAATGTGTATCTTAGATTTAACATTCTTGTGGGTGGGAGGGAAAATGATATCCTTGCAATATTTCCTTATTAAAAAATTTTTTTTGCCGGTCTATATAGAAACTTTAGATATATAAACTATAAAATAATAACAATGGCAATAGAAATACTAGTCATGTAACTTTCAATGCAGTCATTTCTAAAAATGGCAGTCTTGCCTGACAGATAGAAATATGATGTTAACATATTTAATCTGCTAAATGTGTCATCTTGAACACATGCCTAATGGTTGTGATGAAGGATAAAACCAGGGCTTTTATGCTATTGCTTAGATTCAGCCATAAGGGATATTCCACCCAGAGCAGGAGGCATTGTATGCACTGTCTTATTTAAAAATCTTGCCATTTGGCACCTAAGCTCTCAGACAGAATTCCCAACCCAATTGTAAGCAGGAAGGATGCCAACTTAACAGATGAGCAGAAAGTGCCAAGGCCAAGAGTCCAGGTTCACATATCAAATGTGCTTACTTAGGGCAGGATTCCCAGGTATAAGTCTTCAACCATGTTCAGAAAAACTGTGCCAGCTTGAAGAGGTTGCCCTGCTTTTAATCCCCATAGAACTAGAATTAACCTTGAATTTATTTTTAGAGATGCAATTTAGTCACTAATCTCTATTATCTTTTTAATCTGGAGGAAGAATAGGTAGCTTTGGATTTATGCATTTAATTGCCCAGTCTTACTCTGTTGTTTATCTCATTGCTCATTATGATTACAATAACTTAAATGCCATTAATTCAAAACTTTGTGTTGACTGCACTATATTGAACTATTGTTTATGAATGATATGGTAACATAACATATAGGTCTGATTTTTTAAAAGGATGTTTACTGATTTTCTTAATAGTCTCACAATATTCACTCAAAGCTGAAAGTTAATATGAATAATGTGTGAATAATTACGTACATTTGACCTTTACATGATAGTGAAAATTAATAATTCACTGGGTCATTTTACCCATGGATGACTGTTGATGAAAATGTATGATAAGAATAAATTTTGTTGAGAGACTCAGTATTATGGTCCTTAAAAAATTGTATTGTATTTTTAAAATATTTACCTAGGAAATCTTTCAAGAAAACTGTTGGACAATTTCTGGTGTTTACTAAAATGAGCTAGTATGGATCCATAGTTGAAGTTTATTGGGTATATAATAAAAAGTGCTGAGACTGAGTCTGATTCACAAAGGTAGTTAGTACACTTAGACACTGGTGTTCTTATCACATAATTTAGCAATTGACAGAGCAAGAAAATTAAGTTTTACAAAGAAATTAAATAAAGTTTACAAAGAAATTAAATACTAAGAGAAAGATCTCTTTTAGATGTTTCTAGGAGAAAGCAATGGCAACCCACTCCAGTCCTCTTGCCTGGAAAATCCCATGGATGGAGGAGCCTGGTAGGCTGCAGTCCACGGGGTCGCTAAGAGTCGGGCATGACTGAGCGACTTCACTTTCACTTTTCACTTTCATGCATTGGAGAAGGAAATGGCAACCCACTCCAGTATTCTTGCCTGGAGAATCTCAGGGACAGAGGAGCCTAGTGGGCTGCAGTCTATGGGGTCGCACAGAGTCGGACACGACTGAAGTGACTTTGCAGCAGCAGTGTAAAACAGCACGTACTCTCAAAAGGCAAGATTGCTATAAAAGTAACGCTTCCAACTGCTTTATAATCCATGTGAAAGTGAAATGCTAACCTCTAAATTGTTTTACTAGAGTGCCTCAACATAAGATGCCATTGTTATAAAAATCTTTATGATTTTGTTAAATAAGCAAAGCATGCCAGTTATAGGAGTATTAGACAATACAGATACTGACCCTGGTGATTCAGCAATAAAGAATCTGCCTACTAATGCAGGAACCATGGATTTGATCCTTGGGTCAGGAAGATCCCCTGGAGAAGGAATTGGCAACCCATTCCAGTAATCTTTTCTAGGAAATCCAACCGACAGAGGAGCATGGTGGGCTAAAGTCCATGGGGTTGCAAAGAGCCAGGCATGACTGAGCAACCAACAACAGATAGTATAGATATGCATTATACATTGACTAGCAAAATAGATATGGAGGTAATTTCCTATCCTAAAAAGCAAATATATTTATTTGCAAAATATGTCCTTATTGATTTAAGATGGCTATCAACATAATTATTTTCTAACTAAATCATTAAAATTATTTTAAAAAGAAATAAGGAATTAAATACTCTCTCTCTCTTTAGTGGCTAAGTCATGTCCGACCCTTGTGACCCCATGGACTGCCTCTGTCCATTGAATTCTCCAGGCAAGAATACTGGGATGGGTTGATATTTTCTTCTCCAGGGGATCTGCCTGACCCAGGATTCGAACCTGGGTCTCCTGCATTACAGGCAGATTCTTTACCAACTGAGCTATGAGGGAAACCTGGAATTAAATACACTCGCTCCAAAATAAATCTCTAATGCATATTGAAGGAAAACATGGGGAAGATGACTCAAAATAACTTGTAGTATTACTTAAATTTTGCTCTTTGGACTGTGAAAAATGGAAAATGTCATTTGGCTACCATTTCCTTTTATCTTGTGCTTCCATAAAAATGTTATGTGTTTATGACCTTATAATTAAAGATATATTGGCCATGGTTTGGGGTGATTTAGTCACTAAGTCATATTTAACTCTTGTGACCCCATGAACTGTAGCCTTCTAGTCTCCTCTGATCATGGGATTTCCCAGGCAAGAATACTGGAATGCATTGCCATTTCCTCCTCCAATATTGGCCATGAGTTGTACATAAATAATAAACTTGCTGAATATCCACACATATATAGGTAAAACTCCGGATGCATAAAAATTTAGCTGCAGATACATGAAAATAATTTTCCCTTATCTTAAAATACTGTTTAACAACCAAGAAAATGCCTTGTGAAGTAGAATTACTCTTCACATAGCTAAAGTAATCCTAATCAAAGTTAATGAGCAATACACACTTTCCAGTCTTTTATGTCAGTGCAGACTAAGAGTTCTTACAAAATAATTAAATGTCAAGGCAAACAAGTGTAAGATTTGCATGGTCAAATCATACCTTTTAAGTGAGGTATTGTAAATGAAAGAGAAAATAACCTCTCATTCAGCCACAGGCTATGCTGAATTCACATGTGAAATATTGCCTGCAGATGAGTGTAACATTTCAAAAAAGATACATCAGGTTTGGAAAAGCAAGAGAACAAAAATGAAATGGTCAAGGACTGGTCGTTGTTTTCATGGAGGATAGTCATTGGAGTTGCTAGGTGTGGGTTTCTGACACAGATTTATGACAGTTTCTCAGCCTTAAATGAAGTGCCACATTAACGCAACCACAAAATCTGTCACTTACATTAGTCTACTGTGTTAGTTGCTCAGTCGTGCCCAAGTCTTTGGGACCCCATTGAACATAGCCTATCAGACTCCTCTATCCATGGGATTTTCCAGGCAAGAATACTGGAGTGTGTTGCGATTCCCTTCTCCAGGGGATTGTCCTGATCCAGGAATCAAACTTCGGTCTCCTGCATTGCAGGTGGATTCTTGCCACCAGGGAAACCCTTCATTAGTTTATACGGTCCAAATGTGCTGTGCGGGACATTTACTTGGGGAAGAAGGAATGGAATCGGAGGTCTGGGAAAGCCTTTTCATGATGATGAAGGTCTCACCCCTTAAATAACAAAAGAAAGAAAGAAAGTGAAGCATGGTTTTAAAGAAATTCTAGTAGAGGTATCAGGAAGTCCTGGAGTGAATGCCATTTCCCAGATACGGTCCCTATGTTAGTACATTTGTCATGTTCAGTCATTGCCTAGCAGCAGCTGTGAAAATTATCACATCCATGCAAACATATTCTGCCTCTTAACTGGAAGGCAGCATCTGAGGCCGCCGGTCATGTATGTAGGAGATTGATAGACAATAGATGTAGTGTCATGTCAGCCAAAATATTGAATACTTGCGCCACCCCCACGTTTGTCCTTCCAATCTGGATACCACTGCTCTGTTTCTAGGCAGATGTGTGATCCTTCGTGCTCTCAGTTGTTCAGTTACACAACCCCATGGACGGTAGCCTGCCAGACTCCTCTGGTCACCATGGGATTCTCCAGGCCAGAATACTGGAGCGGGTTGCCATTTTTACCTCCAGGGGATTTTCTGGACCCAGGGACCAAATTTGTGTTTCTTATGTCTCCTGCACTGGCAGGCAGGTTCTTTACCACTGAGAAGCCCCTGGTTAATTCTTCATTGAAGGATAAATTAGAAAGCTCAAGAGTCAAGTGAGAGAGTAAATATATGATGATATATGATCAAAGTGTACTCACAGTGTGTATTATGTAATGTACAAGTGTGGATAAATTTAACAGAGACATATAAGAATCCCCTCAATTTAAATCAGTTAATGCAAAATTTCAAAGAAATGCTTTTCCTGTAATTAGACAACAAAGTGTCACTAACCACTTTTATGTTACCTTTAAATGCTTATTTTTAATGTATTATTTATATTGTTTTGTTCTTTATCAAGGGTTTAAAACTTTCTCAAAAACTTTCTCTTTCAATGTAGATAGGCTGCTTTAACTTCTGATGCCAATAATGTAGTTATACTTTCTTTTAAATAAGAATTTAACCTTATAGCTGATGGATGCAGGAAGCTAAACACATGTCTCCATTAAAAAAAAAAAAAAGAATTTGCAGTAAAGCAAATTGACCAAGGAACTTTAAAGAACTCTAAGAACACAAGAATGCTAATCGTGGTGGGCAGAGGACTCTATAAGCGGCCAGAGTATAGGGAAGCCTGTCTACTTTCGTTTCTATTTTTCATTGCTGTGGGAGAAAGAATGAACGGATGCTGGAATTCTGTAGGTGCAGCTAATCCAGTGCCAAAAAAGACAAATTACAGCTTTCAAGAGCTGGGAAATAGTCACGGAAATGAATCACCCTTGCTAAGGTGGTGATGGCTGATTGCTGTATGATAAGCCATTCCAGAAAGACTTTGTTGCCAAGATCCTGAAGGTTGAGGAAAAACATCAGAAGGAATTTCTGACCAACCACCTGAATTCCAGGTGAGTCAGAAGAGAACATTCTAATAAAAGGCAATGGGTATGATGAGGATGAATTAGGAAGCCAAATCAAACAGGATTTAAAATTCTGTGGAATATCTATTGTTATTTCCTTATTGAAGTTGTTCTAGGGGATGATAGCCTCTTTTATGAATTTGGAGTTTACGTGATTTATTAATGTATTTAATTAAAGCACAGAAATGATGACTAGCGCCCTGTTAATAACCTAAAATATGATAAGGTTAGGTGTCTGTCTTCCTGAAAAGCAGTCTCTGAAACGCATCATTCTGCTGACAAGCACTTGTTTGCAAACTGGAATCTTGAATACACACACTTGGGCACTTTGAGGAGAGCTGCCAAAAGGAAATGAGGAAAATCAACCTTCAATTGCTGGATGGAGAAGCAATGCAGATACTGTTATAACTTACTCATGAGTGAGGAACAGAGGAAAGTATTCTAGTAGACACCACAAGAGCAGAATAAATCTCATGACTTGAATGTAATTAGATAATTTCTAATTTCAATAATTAGAACCAAAAAATGATTCAACACAAAAAACTATCTTTTCATTACCCTTTGTAATATATTTAGGACAAAAAGTGTGGCATCTTTGTTAAAAAGTTTCTTTCTATTAGTATACATGACAGATGTTGTTTTGTTTTGTGTTATCCAATTTTATAAATTCCAGCTTATTATATAAGAAGATATTTAGCAATAAAGATGTCTGAACAATAAAAAAATAAACAGCATCATTAGCATCAACAGAGGACATTAGATTCTATACATAAAGTGTTAATATTAAAATAATTCTGTGTATTTAACCACTTCTATGAATGATAGATATGGATGTTTATTGAATATTTTTGGTAAGTGAATACAGTAGGATACTATGGAAAGGGCGTGAGTATTGTAGTTACATCCATGTGGAGCTAAATCCTCTATAAATGTGGTATTCCTTATCTGGATCTTGTCAAAATTCTCATTCTCTAAGTTTCTACTTGCCCATCTGTGCTACAGGGGAAATGATACTATTATTGTAAAAATTGGGGAAATTTTTCCATGTCTGTTTTTGAAGATATCAGCAGTCATGTGATAAGTATCCAAAAATCGCTTCTTCCATGTTGCTGAATAAGGATGTGGCTAGTTTATATGCTTAATTTAGAGCCACCCTCTAATTCTCTTGTGGCTAAGATGACAACAAATCGGCTTGCAATGCAGGAGACCCGGGTTTGATCCCTGGGTCGGAAAGACCCCCTGGGGAAAGCAATGACAACACACTCTAGTATTCTACCTTGGAAATCCCATGGATAGGAGAGCCTGGCAAGCTAGAGTCCATGGGGTCACAAAGAGTTGGACATGACTGAGTGACTACACTTTCACTTTTCAGTTTCCTTAAGCTGAAGTGCTTGGTCTTTATGAAAAAGGTGAGCAACTGTCATTGCTTCCTCTCTCACTGACAGTTTAGCCCTTTAGGAAAGTTTGCCTCAATGGAACATCTGAACTCCATAATTTCCAGGGCAGCATAAAAATTTTGAAAAGTCATAGCAAAATGATACCAAAAAATGTAATTCAAAAAGATACATGCTCCCCATTGTTCATCACATAACTGTTTAGAGTGGCCAAGACATGGAAGCAACATAAGTGTCCATCAACAGATAAATGGATAATGAAAATGTAGTATGCATGTCCATGTACACACACAGACACACACAGGAATGTTACTCAGCCTATCAAAAAGAATGAAATAAGACGATTTGCAGCACCATGAATGGACCTGGAGATTATTATATTAGGTCAAGTAAGTCATACAAAGATAAATATATTATATTGTTTACATGTGGCATCTTACAAAATCATACAAATTAATTTATATTCAAAACAGTAATAGACCCAAGACATAGGAAAAAAAAGTAAAAAGCTTCTGGTTACCCATGGGGAAAGAGAGGAGATGAATAAATTAGGAATTTTGGATTAACATATACATACTACTGTATACAAAATGGGTAACCAACAAGGACCTACTATATAGTACAGTGAACTATATGTGATATTTTGTAATAATATATAAGGGAAAGAATCTGAAAAAGAATAGGTATAAATATAGGTATACATGCATAACTGAATCACTTTACTGTAGACCAGAAAGTAGCAAAACATTGTAAACCAACTATATTCCAAATAAATGAAATGACAACAAAAACTATAGATTTTATCTCACTAATAGCTGTCCAGTAGACATATAACTTGATTATAGGACACAGTCAATGAATCCTACATTTTCACAAGGGGCTTTCATATCATGACCATTATATGCTCACACTACTAAGTTTTATCTATCATTTGTAAAATTGCATTTTCATATAGCAGCTGGTCAAAAATATGTGCGCTATTGCATAGCGATATCAACCAGTCAACAGAGACTTCATACATTGTATAATACTGAAAATTAAAAATAAAATATATGAAGAAATAATTAGGTGTGCTGAAAAAAACAAACAAACATATTTTCTGCCTTATTCAGATGGTCTGTGCTTCCATCTTTATGAGAACTTCAAGCAGAAATTACCTTTCCAGAAAGCCAGATTTTGGATCTGTTATACAGACAGCATTAAGAAAAGTTCAGAAAGCTTGTAAGTGAAGGATCTGTCTTTCTAACATCGCTTTCATTCTGTCAGTTCAGTTGTTCAGTCATGTCTGTTGCAAAGAGTGACCCCATGGACTGCAGCACGCTAGGCTTTTCTGTCCATCACTTACTCCCAGAGCTTTCTCAAACTCATGTCCCTCAAGTCGGTGATGCCATCCAACCGTCTCATGCTCTGTCATCTCCTTCTCCTCCTGCCTTCAATCTTTCCCAGCATCAGGGTCTTTTCCAATGAGTTCATTTATTGCATCAGATGGCCAAAGTATTGTAGCTTCAGCTACAGCATCAGTCCTTCCAATGAATATTAAGGACTGACTTCCTTTAGGATTGACTGGTTTTGATCTCCTTGCTGTACAAGGGACTCCTGAGAGTCTTCTCCAACACCACAGTTTGAAAGCATTAATTCTTTGGCGCTCAGCCTTCTTTATGGTTCAATTCTCACGTCTGTACATAATTACTGGAAAAACCATAGATTTCACTATATGGACCTTTGTCAGCAAAGTGACATCTCTACTTTTTAATATGCTCTCTAGGTTGGTCATAGCTTTTCTTCCAAGGAGGAAGTGTCTTTTAATTTCACAGCTGCAGTCACCATCTGCAGTGATTTTGGAGCCTAAGAAAATAAAGACTGTCACTGTTTCTATTGTTTCCCGAACTACTTGCCATGGGAAAGTAGGTTATGGGACGGAATATCATGATCTTTGTGTTTTGAATGTTGAATTTTAAGCCAGCTTTTTCAGTCTCCTCTTTCAATTTCATCAGAGGCGCTTCAGTTCCTCTTCACTTCTTGTCATAAGGGATACATTACTTTAACACTTAAATAAACAGCAGGTATGGCCAATACTGAAAATAAAATATTTGCTGGGAAAGCATTTTATGTGCTTTTAATAACTCTTTAAGCACTTGTTCCTTGAACATGTCTTACGTGCTAGGATACATTGCTCAGTGATAAACGTCTACCTGCCAGTGCAGGAGATGTGAATTCTATCCCTGGGTTGGAAGGATCGTCTGGAGAAGGAAATGGCAACCCACTTCAGTGGGTTCTTACCTGAGAAATTCCATAGATCGAGAAGCCTGGCAGGCAACAGCCCATGGAATTGCAAAGAGTTAGACACAACTTATCGAGTAAACAGTAACAACAACCTATGTTGTTGTTGTTGTTGCTGCTGCTGCTGCTAAGTCGCTTCAGTCGTGTCCGACTCTGTGTGACCCCAGAGATGGAAGCCCACCAGGCTCCCCCGTCCTTGAGATTCTCCAGGCAAGAACACTGGAGTGGGTTGCCATTTCCTTCTTCAATGAATGAAAGTGAAAAGTGAAAGGGAAGTCGCTCAGTCGTGTCCGACTCTTAGCAACCCCATGGACTACAGCCTACCAGGCTCCTCCATCCATGGGATTTTCCAGGCAAGAGTACTGTAGTGGGGTGCCATTGCCTTCTGGGTTGCTGTTGTTACCTAGGCATAGTTCTAAACACTCAATGCATAAGTTAACATAAAAAACAAGATCTCTGTCTTCACAGGGTTCATGTTCTAGTCAAAGGAGACAGAAAATATACAACACAAAAACAGCACATATACATAATAATTTAAAGCATTCACATAGTAGGTTTAAAGGGGATAAATGTCAGAACACAGAGGGATGGTATGGGGAGGGAGGAGGGAAGGGGGTTCAGAATGGGGAACACATGTACACCCATGGCGGATGCATGTTGATATATGGCAAAACCAATACAATATTGTAAAGCAAAAATAATAATAATAATAATAAAATAAAAATAAGTTGCGGTACACATAGACAATGGAATGTTACTCAGCCATAAGAAGGAATAAAATTGATCAATTGAAGTGAGGTGGATGAACCTAAAGCCTTAACTCTGTATGGGGGAAGTAAGTCAGAAAGACAAAAACAAATATTGTATATTAACGCATATATATGGAATCTAGAAAAATAGTACTGATGATCTTATTTGCAGGGCAGGAGTGGAGGCACAGACATAGAGAACAGATTTGTAGACATGAGGGGTGGGGGAAAAAGGGAGGACGGATGGAGAAAGTCGCATTGATAAATATATGGAAAGTGAAAGTTGAAGTAAAGTCGCTCAGTCGTGTCCGACTCTTTGCCGCCTTGCAGGCAGATTCTTTACCAGCTGAGCCACAAGGGAAGCCCAAGAATACTGGAGTGGTTGCCTATGCCTTCTCCAGGGGATCTTCTTAACCCAGGAATCAAACCAGGGTCTCCTGCATTGCAGGCGATTCTTTACTAACTGAGCTGTCAGGGAAGCCCATACTTCCATGTGTAAAATAGCTAGCTAATGGGAAGCAGCTGTATAACACAGGGAGCTCAGCTAGGTGCTCTGTGATGACCTAGAGGATGGAATGGGGGTGTGGGAGGGCGGCTCGAGAGGGAGGGGTTATATGTATATACCTGGCTGACTCACATTGTACAATACTTATGTCCCAATTAAAAAAAAAAAAAGTCAGAAAATAAAGAGCTGGTCAAAAAAAGTTTGCCCTGTGAGTTGCATTTTAGATAGAACAGTCAGGGCACGACTCGTTGAGAACTTGACATTTGAGTAAGGATTCAATGCAAATGAGCCCGAAAACTCTTTATTTCTTTTCCAAAATAAAAAGATTTAGAAGTCCGTTGGAATAGTTTAAGTTTCCTTCCTGTTCCTTTATTTTCTTTTATTATAGAGGAGGTAAAAATGTGAAAAGAAAGAGCACCTCTAAGCCAAATAATATTCTATATGGCTCAAGTTAAAAGGTTTTAAACTATTCATTCTTCCCTTTCTCCTTTTTCTTTCATCAAAATTCTGAACTACTTCCTTCTATCTTATTCTTGTCAGAATTTCCCATGAATCAAGAATAATCACAAAGATTCTTAAAGTGATCTCTACACAACTAAGCCCATGAAAATCATGAAATTTGGCAGTGCCAACTCATCAAGCACAGAGAATACCCATGATATGACATCTGCACAAGACATTTAATCCACAATTGAATTATATATTGGCAAGCCAGGGTTGATACTTTAACAAAATAGAGATATTCAGATGGTGCAGGAGAATCCACCTGCCAATGCAGGAGATGCAAATTTGATCCCTGGGTTGGGAAAATCCCCTGGAGGAGGAAATGGCAACACACTCCAGTATTCTTGCCAGGGAAAGTCCCATGGACAAGGGGCCTGGCAGGCTACCGTCCATGGGATTGCAAAGAGTCAGACATGACTTACTGACTAAAAGCAAGCAAACAAATGCAACAATGCCATACCTTCACAATGCCTCTTTGAACTGAAATTGTAGGTAATATTATGCTAGCCTTGATGATCAGAATATAGACTATATATTTTACATAGGGAAATTGATGTTTTGTCTGGAAACAATATTGTTACAGATAAAAATCTCTGGGACTTTGCTTTCTCTGGATTGAATTAAATAAAACATATCACAAAATGTATATATAAAAAAATCACTGACTCTTATTTTGTTCTAGTGTTTTCTTTGTTTTTCATCATGTATACCAACACGAGAAGCTGGCTGTTGGCTTTAATGTGTAGCCAGTAAGAGGTACTGTAATGGGATGAATATTTTAACTAAAAAAGAAATTGTTTTCTAATATATGAATCAACATTGGAGGATATCAGCAAGCAAAGAGACCCGTTAATGAATCTTTGTCTTATAATTTGAAAAGTGTATATACAAATATAAAATATATGAGAGCTCCAGTTTTCTCTATAGCAGGACTTCATTATTTCTTCTGCAGGGTCTGGATGAGCTGTACTGAAAGTATATGTTGGCCTTTCTTGAGAGGCTTTGGTCACCTGTGACACTTTCTTTAAAACCATGAAAACTGTGGTGCATGGTGCTCTATGTGAAAATATGAAAACATAATTTTACATACTGATTTCAACCTATTTATTATACTGTTTCTAACTCATTTCCTCTCAAGAGATCATAAATGGAGTTGAAACTATGTTCCTCTGTTTGTTCTGTTTTAATAATTATCCAATATAATTTATTCCTTGGAGAAGGAAATGGCAACCCACTCCAGTATTCTTGTTTGGGAAATCCCATAGACAGAGGAGCCTGGCAGGCTACAGTCCATGGGGTCACAAAGAATCAGACATGACTTAGTGACTAAACAACAGCAATGATCTCTTCCTAGCTTTGAGACGATGTATTCAGACATATATTTTGAAAATTGGACTTCTGCGATAAAGTGTTACATATGAAAGAATAATATCCATTCCATTTATAGATAAGCAGCTAAATCATTATATCTTGTAATCTTTGTGTACTCCTGATGCTTGATATACTGATATTACATATTTTAATGTCTTGTCTTATTCTGAGTACATATCCCAAGAGCTTCTCTTCAGTAATCTACCATTTTATCTTTTATCTGAGCATTTGAACTCTAATGCCTGGTGGATCAAACACTTCCTTTCATTAATAAGATGAAACAATTTTTTTATCTATTGTTCTTAATTAAAAAAATAAACCTGTGCATTATAAAGATCAGAGGCAAAAGTCAGAGATGCCAGAATATTCAGCGAGTTCTATGTATTTATCAGGAATGTATATATTGTATTTGAATTTGAAGCACCTTACAATAAAATGTGCCTTTTGTCTTGGAAAAAGCCAAATAGTATGTAAACACACACACACACAAACTCAAAGAACCTATCTCCAAAGTAGCCCTGATTTGTGTAGATGTTTAAAATTTCAGTGATAATATAGGAGTAAAAGAAATGCCAAATGACCTTGAGAAGTTATTTTTTGCTCCTATGACACCACAGAAACCTTACTTCTATTCCTTATTTATGGTACAGTGTATGAAATCATAGCATAGATAAATGTCAAGTTCAACATTTAAGTGCTTTTTGTTTTTGATAATTACATGATAGTTCACTGAGTAACGTTTTCCTATAAAATAGTAATACAAATCTGCAAAACAGAATCTAACATTCTGAAAAATAATTCTGCGCATCTAAGGAAAAATATGTATGCTCTTCAGACCTTGTATCAGAGGAAGTAAAAGCTTTAGGGTGTGTGTAAAAGATGAGTTTTTCTTTTGTTTTTTTCTGAGGATGAAGGGCCAGAAAGAACTTGGTCATTCTGTCTGCTGCCAGAGAAAAGGGGGCTTGTGAAACTACGTCAGATGTAATGTTCCTGAAAAAATGCTCGAGTCTAGAGGCTAAACTTGTCTCATCTCTTCTGTCTCTTCCTTTAATGAATCCATGCACTTTGCATTGTCTTGTTTTTCATTTTATATTCTTACTTTTTAAAAGCTGTCTTCAGAGTCTGGTACAAACTGCTTTTACTACTTCTGATCACCTGTTCAGTTTGTTTCTTGGGATCATTTCACATCAGATTTTTTTCCTGTCTTTGTCACAGGAACAAATCATCTCCCCACATGTGTGTACTGCCAGGTGGTCTCACTCCTAAAAGCCAACAGAAACTGATAAGGAAACAAATTGCTTTGCCTTGCTTCCCACAGGCATTAAGACTTCACTGATCTTTCATTAATTGATTTGATGATTTTATTCTTATGTCTTCCTGTCAGCCTACTTTTTGCGTCAGTATTTTGTCTCACATTGTAATTGTGTCCAAGGCCAAGATTTGCTGACATATTTGTCTTAGAACATTTGAATTAAGTGATTAATAGACATCTGGATGGCATCACTGACTCAATGGACGTGAGTCTCAGTGAACTCCGGGAGTTGGTGATGGACAGGGAGGCCTGGCGTGCTGCGATTCATGAGGTGGCAAAGAATCGGACGCGACTGAGCGACTGATCTGATCTG
Source organism: Bos taurus (assembly GCF_002263795.3). NCBI lineage: Eukaryota > Metazoa > Chordata > Mammalia > Artiodactyla > Bovidae > Bos > Bos taurus. Next base: position 52,952,597 of record NC_037347.1, read on the forward strand.
ATCTGAGACATCTTTTTTTAGTTAATAAATTGTTCTTTCATGCTATGTGATCTCATTTTACATCCAAACATACTTGAGAGGAAAGGGAGATGTTGGAAAAGGATTTCATAGTTTGCTCAGTCACTCATTTAATAGTAGATCTAGAATAGATGAAAAAGCAGTTCTTTGTGTATGTGTGTGCATGCGTGTGTGTGTGTGTGTGTATGTGTGGTTTAACAGCAATTCATTTTTTTTCAAAGAAATAGTTTGCAATGCATAAGTATATTCATTATCTTCACTATTATTTTAATATTTTATTTGATTTTTCCTTCTATAATGCATCCTCAATAGAGATCTTGTAAGCAGTGTACCTCAGCTTTCTCATTTCTAAGACTGGGATTTGTTAAATGTAAATGAAAGCAGAATATTAAAGAATATTCTTTCGTGGTATAAAATACGAATGGGAATGCTATTGATATCTTGTCTTGAAAGTCTGCCTTAATGTTTTTCTTCAGTATTTTATTCAATTTCTTGATTATACACTTTACTTCTCATTTGTTTTCTGATCAAATATTTATTGATATCCTATTGTATTTTTGGAGACTCTTATAGGTGTTAAAAATATAGCAATAAAATCCACTCTGGTGGTAAAACTCAGAAAAATAATTCAATAAATAAATTTTAACATGCATATATTGGAGAATAATAGGGAAATAAAGACAAATAGAGTGGCTATGAGGCTTAGGGAGCAATGAAGTTGTGGAAGTTTTCAATTTCTAATAAGATGACCAGGAAGTCCTCACTGGGAAAATGACCTTAAGGAAAGTCTGAAATAAGTGTCATAATTCTGAATATCTGGGGGTAAATTATAACTGGCAAATGAAACAGCAAGTACAAATGTTCTGAGATAATAGGGTACTTGTCTCATCTGAACAGTAAAACCAGAACTGTAACGAGCTAGAGAGAAATACAGAAACATGAAACAGTGTGTGCCTGCTGCCGCTGCTGCTAAGTCATGTCAGTCGTGTCCAACTCTGTGCGACCCCATAGACGGCAGCCCACCAGGATCCCCCGTCCCTGAGATTTTCCAGGCAAGAACACTGGAATGGGTTGCCATTTCCTTCTCCAATGCATGAAAGTGAAAAGTGAAAGTGAAGTCACTCAGTCATGTGCCATGTGGGGGCTTTGTAAGATCTGGACTTTGACCCTCTCTGTGGTATGATTCAAAGCCATGGAAAGTCTGAGTGAGGTTCTCTCTGCCTATTGTTAAGATCAAGAAGCCAAGGAGGAACAGAAAGGAATCAAGAACAGTTAGGAAGCTATCACCCCATGGTCAAGTGAGAAGGGATTATGCTGTTGACCAAATGGCAGTGACACCATTTTTCGATGTGTTTTTAGGAAAGAGATGACAGTATATCCTGATAGTTTAACACTGGCAAGAGAGAAAGAGAGGAGCCTAGAACATCTGCAAGGCTTTAAGGTCTGAAAAGATGGAAGAATGGGGTCACCCTTTATTGAGATATAGGAGGAGCCATTTGTGTGAGGCTGTGACGATGGTGGTAGATGTGTGTGTTCAGGGGAATTGGTGGAGTTTCTTTCATTGATAGGTTTAATATAATTATTAGATCAAGTTGTATAATCTCAATTACTACCTTCCTTTATCCCATCAACAATTAGTTGTTAGTTTCTTTTGCATCTACCTTTGTCACTTTTCTGGATCCCATGTCACCTTCCTATACTCACTGACTGACGTTGCTCTTCAATCCTTCTAGTCTGAGCTATTAAAACAACCTCTCCATGCTCTCTCTGCTACTCATCATTGCTCTATCTTGTTCATCTCAAGCTTTAAAGACAGACTGCTTACGTGCTAAGTCACTTCAGTCCTGTCTGACTCTTTGTGACTTCATGGACTGTAGCCCACCAGACTATTCTGTCCATGGGATTCTTCAGGCAAGAATAGTAGAGTGGGTTGCCATGCCTTCCTCCAGGAGATCTTCCTGACCTGGGGATTAAACCCGCATCTCTTATGTCTCCTGCACTGGCAGGTGGATTCTTTACCACTAACGCCACCTGGGAAGACAGATTAATACTTTTGAAATGCTGTGGATTTGATGTCACTCTCCAGCCCAAAGATGTTTGAAGACTTCCGCTCATTTTCCCCATTCATTTCCCCTTCTGGTATTCAAGGTATTCCAAAATCTAACCCTAAGCTTCCATCTTTAAAATTTATTTGTCATTATTGCTTATCACTAATTGCAATTCTATCAATTGAATTGTTCCTTATGAAAGGATTACCCAACTCCCTCCTAACCTTTCAACCCATTTTCACTCGACCATACCTCCTTTCATTTGAGATCAATTGTAATTCTGTATCCTTAAATACATACTCAACTCCTATCACCAATAGATGGCAATCAGTCTCTATTGAAACTTCCATTTTTAATTTTTTTATACTATTTATGTCCGTGAGTTTAAAATTGTATCTTTAATTATCAAGTGATTCCTCCAGAGAAGATCTTGCTTGTCTAAAGGATAATCCAGGTAGAGATGGAAATTTCTATGGTCAAGGTGTACGCTGTTGAATAACAGTGTAACACATACTAGTTTTTAAGACCAATGCAATCATACCAGTGCAGTCAATGGCTATAAAAACTTAAAATATTGAATGCGTTTGATTTTTTTAATCTCACTTGCCTCATCTCAGTTGAAGAAATGAAATTGCTTGTAATATCAACAAGACAATGATTACCTTTACAAATGGAAAAGATATAGTATTTTGATCCCATATAAGTATCCATACAACAGTATTCTTATAATTGTATCTTGAGATCAATTCTGCTACCCAGTATGTAGAGATATGATCAAATTTGGTGGTAGCTTGTTTTTCTTAGATAATAGGCCCCATGTTCAAAGGGAAGCAAAGACTTAAGTTTTTGCCAGGAATGACCTTTCACTATAAGTTATTTTAAATGTCTATTCTTATCACCAAAGACTTAGTCTGAAAGGAGTAAAAAAGTCAATAAACCTATTTAAGGATGGTGAAAAGATGAAGTAGATGATATAGTTGGAGCATTTAAGGGTAGAGAAATATGGAAAGATGTTGCATTAATTGGGGAAGTAAAAAATATCAAATGTCCTGTCATTTCAAATCTTATTAATGTTAGGACCAAATCTTAAGAAGTATATAATCTTTCAGAAAGAGTCCAAGTTAAATATTCTAACTTAAAAATTGTATAGTTCTAGGAATAATTGTGATCAAATGTGTTGGATAGAAGTCAAATAAGCACATTTAGACATAAGCTCAGATAATAAAAATGCCACTTAAAGGGCTTAACTGAAACAAGGCAAAATTCATTATCACAGACTAGAACTTCTGGAAAGAAGGGCTCCCAGGAGGCAAGGGTGCTTATCTTCTAGACCCTGTGCATTCAAGTACTTGACCTACAGGATGACTGAAAACATCATGAGGCTGGACACTCTGCAGGCTTGTCCTCCAGCACAGTGACTTCTCTCATTTTTATTCTTATGGGGCAAACTTGAGAGAGTGCTTGAAAGAAGCAAGACAAAACAACATGCATTTGAACACCAAATAACCTGAACTAGGATATCACATCTTTAAATGTGCTACTAAGAATATCCAGTGCTTAGACCTTAAGACTTAGGGAAGTCAGAGTCTTACAACTAGACTCAGCTATACCTTCTCTAGCAGGGGGAAAGGAGACCCCCAGCCCTGACCTCCCACCCCAACCCTGACCTCCCACCCCAACCCTGGTCTCATCCATCACATGGACAAAGAAAGCGCTTCTGATATCATTCATGGACAATCCTGCTTATTTATCCACAACCCTACTTGCCTATCCACTAAGCACCTCTGATGAAATGTCAGTGTCAAGGTTAGTGCTTTTCATAATAACCAGGCTGCAAGGTGAAGGAGAAAAACATCCATGTTACGTGTTACAGAATGTTGAGTCTGTGATGTGCTGTGCTGTGCTTGGTTGTTCAGTTGTGTCCAACTCTTTGCAACCCCACAGACTATAGCATGCCAGGCTCCTCTGGCCATGGGGATTCTCTAGGCAAGAAAACTGGAGTGAGTTTCCATGCCCTCCTCCCAAGGATCTTCCCAACTCAGGGATCGAACGCAGGTCTCCTACATTGCAGGTGAACTCTATACCATCTGAGCCAGCAGGGGTTTATGATGCTACCGATGCTGCTGCTAAGTCGCTTCAGTTGTGTCCGACTCTGTGAGACCCCATAGACGGCCTCCCACCAGGCTCCCCCATCCCTGGGATTCTTCAGGCAAGAACACTGGAGTGGGTTGCCATTTCCTTCTCCAATGCATGAAACTGAAAAGTGAAAGTGAAGTCACCCAGTCGTGTCGGACTCTCAGTGACCCCATGGACTACAGCCTACCAGGCTCCTCCATCCATGGGATTTTCCAGGAAAGAGTACTGGAGTGGGGTGCCATTGCCTTCTCTGGGGGTTTATGATCAGCCTCTCAAAAAATCAATTTCATGCCTTCCATAGGTGCAAAGAGGTGAAAAGACTTGACAAAGGTCACTCAGAGATAAAATTACTGTCAGAACTTTGACGAGAACTGAAATCTCTTTTTGTTTTTTCTATGCAATCTTCAATTAAATTTTGCGAAGAAAGAATGAAAGATATAGGAAAAGAGGGAAAAAGGAAAGAAGAAAGAAAAAAGAAAATAGCAACAAAGGTAGATCAGCATATATTCAATTTTTATCTACATAAAAAAGACAAACCAGAGGATTATTCAAATTCTAGACATCCAGGTTTTCATTTTGGCTATGCTTGGATTTCCCAGATTTGACAAATTTAAAGAAAAAATACATTTGATCCTTAATCTTTTCTGTGTCACCACTCTTAAATCCTAGCCTTAGCCCAAACTTTCCTGTGACTGGGCCTGAACTTCCTAAAGTGTATTTCTTAGAACATGAGCTTTATGATATGTCAGTACTATCTCATGAGACAAACTATGAAGAAACCTGTAAAACAACAAAAAAAAAAAAAACTAAATTTTCATTTGTAAATGTATTGTCCAAGTCTACTAAAACACAGAGAGAATCCTCAAAAAAATTTCTTTTGATTATTTATTAATAATTGCCCTACCCAAGATGGTTACTTTTGCAACAAAGCTCTGCTGCAAAACTCTGATAATTAATACAAACAACCATTTAAACCATATATAATGTTATTTTTATAGAGGTAGTAAACTCTCATTTGGAGTTACTAAGCTAATGTTTCGGAGAAGGCAATGGCACCCCACTCAAGTACTCTTGCCTGGAAAATCTCATGGATGGAGGAGCCTGGTGGGCTACAGTCCATGGCGTCGCTAAGAGTCAGACAAAACTGAGTGACTTCACTTTCACTTTTTAATTTCGTGCACTGGAGAAGGAAACGGCAACCCACTCCAGTATTCTTGCCTGGAGAATCCCAGGGACGGGGGAGCTTGGTGGGAGGCCGTCTATGGGGTTGCACAGAGTTGGACACAATTGAAGCAACTTAGCAGCAGCAAGCTAATGTTTATTACTGGTACCTGGATTTTAGTTGCAAGTTTTCTATTTATGAGGAATGATATGCTCTTAGTAGATAGAATGGCATTACAATATCTAGAATCTCCTCTAACTTCAGTGACATATGCTATATGAAATATGTATATGTTAGCTTTATGAGACATCACTAAGTACCTGTCTGAAAATATCAAAATATAGGCAGAGAAAAATTCAAGGCTTATTCTTTGTGAGCATTTTTCCCCATAGTTTATTTTTCAGAATATTTCCAATAGTATCTGTTTAATTCAGTACCACTTGTTCCATTTTAAGTTTTCTGTATATTTTGGCCACAAGTAGTTTGATCAAACAGAAACTTTCATAAGTTGAAAGTTGCAGATATTGGGACTACCTAAAATTCAATATGACTTCAAAAGAAACAGATCAATAGTGATCTGTAATTTGTGTGCCTTTGTTAAGTCATGCTGTACCTGCTACAGAAACCTCTGCAATTCACTATCCTTCCGGTGTGCATTATTCAAGGCTCAGTGCATTTGCAATCCTCACTAAAGCTCTTAAGAATAATTTCTAGCTATTAGCTCCTGTCTTTTGGGGGAGAGGGGAGGTGAGTAGTTATTAAAACAGTTATTTTTGTAAGAATAAACATGATCCAGAGATTAGAAGAAATAACTGATATTATTACTTTTTGATAGCTCTAAAATTTATTTAATATGACATATCTTTACCAAAGGGCTTGCTCCCCAGGTGGCCCAGTGGTAAAGACTCCACCTGCAACATAGGAGATGCCAGTTTGATCCTTGGGTAAGGAAGATCCCCTGGAGAAGGAAATGGCAGTTCACTCCAGTATTCTTGCCTGACAAATCCCATGGACAGAGGAGCCTGGTGGGCTACAGTCCATGGGGTCCCAAAAGAGTCAAAAATGACTTAGCGATAGACTTTCATTTTTCCTGAAGTTGTAAAATTCACAAATTCAACTCAGATTTGAACCAATCCACTCTCTTAAACTTTGAGGATTTGATTTCTTCTTTTAAATTAATATAACATATTTGGAGAGTAGCAAGTTCATTTTACAGCATGCTGACTTTTAGCTATAGAATGTTAGTCCCAGCAAGATGCAGATGCCTGAAGTAGGCCACTGCATTAGCATGTTGCTCTAATGGCTTTAATTGACTTACTTTCCATAAGCTTAGCCATATAAGCATTCCCATAAAACACTCTATAATAAATGTTCAAGTAAATTAAGATACTGAGTTCTAGGATTGTGTATCTCATGAAAGAAAAATGAGTTCTTAGATATGTGTTATACATTTTGTGTAGAGTTTCCAGTGCTTGCAAATAATTATAGCAAAAAGTGTTTAGAACAGCAGTTGCTTATTATATAATTTAGAGAAAAAAATGGAGATAAATACACAAATGCAAAAGAACTAAATCTATTGCTACATTATCTGCTGGATTTTGAGAAAAGGATTTCTCATTGGATGTAATTTATATTAAAAAGCCAAAGTGTGAGAATGCATTCAGTTAGCTATGATATTTTCTTTAAACTGAGTTGGAAAAAATTCTCTTACTATCTGTGTACTCTACTGAATTTCAAGCACATGAAACAAGCAAAACACTTCTTGGGAGAAAAATAGCTTGTACACCATTTAATGCCAAGTATATTCTCAGGAAACAGAATGGAATTGCTTTTAAAAATGTATAATATTGTCTGTTAAAGCCAAATGCTATGCCATTCACATGAATTATAAATGAAGCACCCAAGTTAAGGACTAAAGAAAAAAATCAGTCTTAAAATTGCACTCACAAATAGCATCATTTCACATGAGTTTTAGGTCTATAGTCCAGAGGCCTATCTAATATTAGTATAATGCACCACAGGTTATACAGCTAAGTTCTATTCCAGTGAAATTTAAGGATTTAACATATGTTATCTCAGTGATTGTAGCTCGTTTTAAAATACATTAATTTTCTCCATGATTGGCTTGTTTTTTAAGCACCTGATCCTTTCATTCACTACATGAATTACGTCTAAGTACTTGTTCACATCTGAGATGGAATCCAGACTGTATGACAAAAATCACCTGTCATATCATTTCAGCTTACTTTTCTTTTTGACCTATTCCATTAAAACTAGACTCCTCTTGCACCAAAGAATATTCCACCTAGATTCTATATTAATTAAAACAAAGGTTTACTTTCATGTTTTGGCAGGCAGTGTTACAAAATGAATCAGTCATCAGCAAATGTCTTGCAAAGTGTTTTGATTATTCTATTTATTTTCAGTAGTCAGCATAACACTTCTTTGTAAAGACTGTGGTTTCAAAGTATCCCTACGAAAACCAAAACAGAGCAGTTAGAATTGCTCTGTCAAACTTCTTTTTGTCAATTTATTGCCTTCTTTGAAGAGTTATTTTCTGCCTTGGTCTCAGTTCCAGCATTTCTAATTAGTAATTTATAATAACAAAATCTTGTAATAATTTTACAACAGTTTCTTGTTTAAAAGAGTTGAAAGGTACTAGAGCATGTTTGTGCAGGCTTAGCACTTCATACCAAAAAGGCAATGGCACCCCACTCCAGTACTCTTGCCTGGAAAATCCATGGGCAGAGGAGCCTGGTAGGCTGCAGTCCATGGGGTCGCTAAGAGTCAGAAACGACTGAGCGACTTCACTTTCACTTTTTACTTTCATGCATTGGAGAAGGAAATGGCAACCCACTCCAGTGTTCTTGCCTGGAGAATCCCAGGGACAGAGGAGCCTAATGGGCTGCCGTCTATGGGGTCACACAGAGTCAGACAGGACTAAAGTGACTTAGCAGCAGCAGCAGCACTTCATAGAGGAAATTGGATTCTGACTGTGATGCTGTGTTAATATATCTACCGAGGAGGAAGAAATTAAAGCCTCAACACTTAAGGATGTGTTTCTCTGGTGTTTCAGTGGTTAAGACCCCACCTGCTAATGCAGGGGACACTGATTCGATCCCTGATCCAGAAAGATCCCACATGCTGTGGGACAGGTAAGCCTGTGCCCACAACTACACAAACCTGCCCTCTAGAGCCTATGTTCCACAACAAGAGAAGCCACGGCAGTGAGAAGCCTGTGCAACTACAGAGTAATCCCCGCTCACCACAGCTGGAGAGAGCCCACGCAGAGCAACAGACTCAGCACAGCCACAAATTAACTGATTCATTGATTTAAAAAGACTTAAGGGTGTTTCGCAAAGTAAAAGCCAAGTCTCCCCTCATATTTGTTCAACAAAGCATGGATTTTTTTCATGTTAAATTATGTATGATGGTATAGATTGTATTTATATCTATTTTCTGGGATTATTGGCAACTTCAGTTTTAGTTTTTTCTCTTCTATTGTGGATTCCAATAGTTATAACAACCCACAATTATAACTCTAATTAATATCATTATGAAAAATTTAGTGTTTTGTAGACATTTAGTCTGTTCATGTGAATCAGCTGAAATTAATGGTTTCTATTTAGTGGTGTAAAATACAGCATCGTATCCCCAAATTCTTCTATGTTTGCAGTAGGAAAGTGGGCTTCACATTCCAGCCACGCCCTGTTTTCCTGCATAAAATTGTGTTCTGCCATGGGAACTTGCTTCTTCACAGTTAAAACCTATAACCACAGAGAATTCCTCATTATTCACAGCATCTTTAGACTGGAATAAAATAAATTTGGAGGTATATACTTCAAGTAAGTCTTGACAACAGATGTGTGAAAGAATAGACTTTGGGTAAATTTGTGGAAAACAAGGATTTTTTTTTTTTTTTTTAGCCATTTTGAGGCAATGGGAAAGAAGGTTAAGAATTGTGTTTCTTGATTATAAGTCAATAATAATTTGTTCTTTAATAAGTCACCATTAACAGTTTTGAGTTCAGTCATCTTCTATATTGTCTTTGCTTCCTCAAGATGTGCTGGAGCCCATAGGTATGATTCTCTCAATAAAACATCCAAAGCAAAAGATGGAAAGGAAAGAAAAATTAATGAGAGGAGAGGAGAGAAAAAGAAAAGAAAGGGAGATGGGGAGGAGCAGAGAGGAACAGCATAGACTTGAAACAAAGGATACTTGAGAAGTTTAGTTCCGTTCAGTTCAGTCGCTCAGTCGTGTCATCTCTTTGTGACCCCATGAACCACAGCACGCCAGGTCTCCCTGTCCATCACCAACTCCCGGAGTTCACCCAAACTCAGGTCCATCGAGTCAGTGATGCCATCCAGCCATCTCATCCTCTGTTGTCCCCTTCTGCTCCTGCCCCCAATCCCTCCCAGCATCAGGGTCTTTTCCAATGAGTCAACTGTCTGCATCAGGTGGCCAAAGTATTGGAGTTTCAGCCTCAGCATCAGTCCTTCCAATGAATACCCGGAACTGGTATCATTTAGGATGGACTGGTTGGATCTCCTTGCAGTCCAAGGGACTCGCAAGAGTCTTCTCCAATACCACAGTTCAAAAGCATCAATTCTTCAGTGCTTAGCCTTCTTCACAGTCCACCTCTCACATCCATACATGATCACAGGAAAAACCATAGCCTTGACTAGATGGACCTTTGTTGGCGAAGTAATGTCTCTGCTTTTGAATATGCTATCTAGTTTGGTCATAACTTTCCTTCCAAGGAGTAAGCGTCTTTTAATTTCATGGCTGCAGTCACCATCTGCAGTGATTTTGGAGCCCCCAAAAATGAAGTCTGACACTGTTTTCTCTGTTTTCCCATCTATTTCCCATGAAGTGATGGGACCAGATGCCATGATCTTAGTTTTCTGAATGTTGAGCTTTAAGCCAACTTTTTCACTCTCCCCTTTCACTTTCATCAAGAGACTTTTTAGTTCCTCTTCATTTTCTTCCATAAGGATGGTGTCATCTGCATATCTGAGGTTATTGATATTTCTCACGGCAAATGTTACTAATCACACATCACAGGAGAGAGGATTGCATGTTCATATAACAATCAAGGCCATTTTATTCAAGTGAGATGAAATTTTGATCTGAGGATCTAAAGGGAGGTTTTCTTTCTTCCAGAGTTTTTGCTTGGCTTTTCTTGTCATTTGTCCCAAGCTAAAAAGGGTTGAGTGGGTTACCCAGGTGGTTCTAATGATAAAAGAATCCATCTGCCAATGTAGGAAACATTCAAGAGATGCAGGTTTGATCCCTGGGCTGGGAAGGTACCCTGGAGAAGGAAATTGCAACATACTCCAGTATTCTTGCCTAGACAATCCCATGGACAGAGGAGCCTGGCAGGCTACAGTTCATAGTGTCACAAGGAGTTGAACACAACTGAGCGTGTGTACACACACAGACACAGACACAGAAACACACACACACACACACACACACACACACACAAGGGGCAGGTAGCTTACAGCTGAGGACAAAGACATCAAATCCCAAGTGTCAGACACACTCATTTTATGAAGAGTTGGAAAGAATGTAGATAACAGGCCAGAGATCAAAGACCTTTTGAGCCTGAAGAAGGAAGTTTAGAGAACTGTGTTTCAGAAGGCTGTACCTCCTTTACTCACTCAGTGTTGGAGAAGGCTCTGGGGAAACTCTTGCTTTACCATTAGAATGTGATTCTCAGCGTAAATAATTAAAGCCCTCTTGCTGAGTAGGCTGAGCTATAGATCCTAGAGAATATGCCTCACATTTCCAGAGAAAGAGACAGCCAAGGGGATAAAGGAAACAATGTGAAAAAAGGAAAATACAGGTCTGGACTTCTGGGATGTAGTGAGAATCACTGAGCCTCATGGGTTAAGAGTAAGCTGGCCGCTTATGCATCACCTCAAACTGACCTGAGAATCTTATTAGGGGACAAGGAGATCTCCTCCATGACCCTGCAGAGAACTGGTCACTAGCACTGCCTGGGGTGGAAACTGCTGAAGAGAGGCAGGAAAAGGTGAGCATCACTGGATCAGAGCTGAGAGGTGTGTGCAACAGAGACCCAGTAAGCGCCCTCTGAGAGACAGGATTAGGCTCGCCGGCCTCTTGGCCGTCTAACAAACATGTTAGGGAGGGAATGATCCTGGAGAAGCCGAGAAATCTCAGGGGATATCTGTCAATATTGAGTGAGATAAAGATGCCTGAAGTTGACTGAATATTTACCTGATTGAAACCATTTTAAAGTGAGAGTGACTATCATAAGATAGCAACATTAACTTTTCCTCTATCAAGAAGTCAGGAGACTCTGAAAAGTGAATTAGATTCCATTAAGGAAAGAGTTTTACATTGCATGCTTAGATTTCTGACTATGTAGTCTGTCTCTGTTACATTTCTACAGAGTCGTTTCTTTTTGACTCATCTCAGAAAAGTATTGCATAGTACTTTCTGTGTAAGAATGCAAAAGTGATGTTATTTGGGGATTTTTTATTTTTATTAGATATGAGCTCAGTTGCTCATATCTAGTCTAGAAGAAGTGCCTGTGGGTAAAAGAAGACTAAAGAATTTTAAAGTCAGTCTGATGGTTGATTTTATGATTCTTAAATATCTTTCTTCATCAACACCGACGACCAACAAGCACATTCAGATTTTCATGCAAGAGCAAAGTCAGTGCAATGATGCTATGGAATAACAATGAAAAAGGAGGCAATGTTAATACAGCACAGTTCACAGCAACAAAGAGGTGCTGTCTCCATATATTGCAGGGAACTACTGATAAGTGTTGTAAGAATTAGAATATAGCAATCATATAGACAGATATTAAAATTCCAGGTTTGTCATGTCCTTATAAAGGTTAATTAAAGCATATAATCAGAATGTAGAGTGAGAGAAGTGATTAGAGAATCTAACCAGAGAGCCATGCATACATTCACTGTACCCACAATCCTTGGTCTCTAACTTTGCTTCTGTATAATGATTTTGTCCGGCACTATATAAAGTTTCTAATCACAAAAGTGAGTATACAATTTTGTAGACCACTTTTCAGAAAGTCATGTGTATAGTTAAATTTGTGTGGGCATCTGAAAAATGCTAAGCAGTCACACAGACCTCAGATTTTTATGCCTATTCCTCTTTGATGTCTATAACAAAGTTTACCATTAAAATTAAGTTATTCTATCTTTAGAAAGTCAAGTCCCTAAAAATGCAAATATGTCTGAAGCAAACAGTACAGTAGCTTTCATTTATTCACAGAGAAACGCAAAAATAGACAAAGTTATAACAAATGTAGATGTCCCCTGGAAGTGAAGTAATGAATGCAGGAAAGTTTATGGAGAAGCCAACATTCATATTGAGTCTGAGTGTGGAGAGTGCCTGGTGAAATAAACATGGATTTGACACTGAATCAACAAAAAATGGGCAGGGAGGACACAGGTATATTTGGAAATAATTGTACTTTGAATTTTAACTTGATCATAGATCCTGTACTGCTATTCAGTTCAGTCACTCAGTCATGTCTGACTCTGCAACCCCATGGACTGCAGCATGCCAGGCTTCCCTGTCCATCACCAACTGCCGGAGTTCACTCAAACTCATGTCCATTGAGTCAGTGATGCCATCCAACCATCTCATTCTCTGTGGTCCCCTTCTCCTCCTTCCTTCAATCTTGCCCAGCATCAAAGTCTTTTTCAGTGAGTCAGTTCTTCACATCAGGTGGCCAAAGTATTGGAGTTTCAGCTTCAACATCAGTCCTTCCAATGACTATTCAGGCCTGATTTCCTTTAGGATGGACTGGTTTGATCTCCGTGTAGTTCAAGGGACTCTCAAGAGGCTTCTCCAACATCACGGTTCAATCTCCAAAATGACAAAAAGAGTACTACTTCTCATAAGAAAGAAATAATTAAAGCCTAGAGATTGTAATACTGAGTGAAGTAAATCAGACACAGAAGTTGAAGCATCATATGACAACCCTTGTATGAGGAATCTAAAAAGACAGGATGCACAGGAACTTATTTACAAAACTGAAACAGACTCACAGAATTAGAGAATGAATTTATGGTTGCTAGGGAGGAAGGATAGAGGGAAGGGATAGTTAGGGAGTTTAGGATAGACAGGTACACACTGCTGTATTTAAAATGGATAATCAGCAAGGACCTACTAGCATATGGAGTTCTGCTCAATACTATGTGGCAGCCTGGATAGGAGGGGAGTTTGGGGAAGAATGGATACATGTATCCCTGGGTCGGGAAAATCCCATCCAGGAGGGCATGGCAACCCACTCCAGTATTCTTGCCTGAAGAATCCCCAGGGATGGAGGAGCCTGATGGGATACAGTCCATGGGGTTGCAAGAGTCAGAATAACTGGGAGACTAGCACAGCACAGGATACAGGTATATGTATGGCTGAGTCCCTTTGCTGTCCACTCAAAACTATCACAATATTGTTAATTGGCTATACTCCAATGTAATATAAAAGTTTAATTAAAAAAAGAAATAACTATAACAAATTTAATAAAGACTTTTAAAAAACAAAAGCAGCTCTAGCAGAATAATGGTATAGTGAGTACTGTGTGTCTTAATACAGAATGAAGTAGTTAGCTAAAAATTAGAAAAACATAGCAGAATCATTATCTTACCTAGTGCATGCTCAGTTGCTCAGGCATGTCCAACTCTTTATGACCCCATGGACTGTAGCCCGCCAGGCTCCACTGTCCATGGTATTCTCCAGGCAAGAATACTGGAGTGGGTAGCCATTTCCTCTTGCAGGGGATCCTCCTGACCGAGGAATCAAATCTGAGTTTCCTGCATTGGCAGGTGGATTCTTTATCATTGAGCTACCTGGGAAGCAGAATCATTAGGAGGTGAAAAAACAGCAAGTCTTAAACAGGTACAGAGGGCTCTAGAATGCACAGTGGTCTTCCAAGCAAAGAGGCTTAAAACACAATAGTTTTCCAAGGGTCCCAAGGCTGTATGTGGAGAGGAGAAAATAGAAAGCCTGATGGTGGAAGAGCATTTTAGATGAATTTCACTGCTTTATATTCTTGCCTGGAACCTGTGAACAATGTTTGTTGTTGTTGTTGTTATTTGTTTGCTTCTTTGTTTTTTACTCATACTTGAATGAAGAAGTGGCAGTGATTTTTGGGGGAGATTGTAAATAAACTCTTATTCTAGTATAATAAAGAAGGAAAAACAATAATAAAAAATAAAGACCCTACAAGGTCTCTTTCTCCTCTTACCCTCTTGTGCTTGGTAAGCCGAAAATTTCCATTTTCTCACTCAGTTAGATTGAATTTCCCAGTGGTCCATGACTGTTCCACCAGTTGCTAATAGACAAAACAATAACTACAATAATAGCACCTCCGTGGTCAATAAAGTTGTTAAAGTTGTAGGTTAAAAACTAAATAATTTCCACGACTACAATTCTTTCAGGGCCTTTAATAAGCCACTTTGCATTTTAAGGTCCAAGCAGAGAATATACAATGTAGCATTTGCCAAAACTATTTTAATGTAGACATAATTTTGTTTTATTGTTAAGTAAAATGTTGCATAGGGCTAGAAATCCTCAAAACATTTAGAAATTCTACATTGGAGACTTGCTGCCATTCCCATCATCCTTATAGGAAGATGTCTAAACTTGTGAATAACTGTGTGATTATCAGCTACCCATAGAGCTCAGTTGGTAAAGAATCTGCCTGCAATACCGGAGATCCTGGTTCAATTACTGGGTAAGGAAAATCTGCTCCAGTATTCTTGGGCTTCCCCTGTGGCTCAGCTAGTAAAGAATCCATGTGCAATTCGGGATTCATGGGTTGGAAAGATCCCCTGGAGAAGGGAAAGGCTACCCACTCCAGTATTCTGTCCTGGAGAATTCCACGGACTATATAGTCATCGGGTCACAAAGAGTAGGACATGACTGAGCTACTTTCACTTGCAATTTTTCACTTATCAACTACACAATTCAGAATATGCCACATGATCTCTCTGACTATATAGTAATTTCATTGTAAATAAAATGTGCTTTCACCCAAGAAGTCATTTCAAATATGCTTGAAAGCATATATTAAGCTTAAGTTCATTGTTCATTTTGCACTTGTAGATAGTTATATCAGTAAAAATACACTTGGCATTTAAATACTGAAAGTATGCTCTTAAATTGTATCCTTTTAAAAGCCACAACATGGGAAGATAACATGTCTTTATGAAATAAACAATGAAGTGATTCACCCTCCAATATAAAAATACAAATGGGGTATCTTTATTTTGGAATCTCAATTGTATTTTCAAGTCAAGGAATATGAAATTGTATTTAAATACATACTTCTTTACACAGCTGTAAGCAAGGACATGCTCTTAACTTAGAATTTATTCTATTCTGATTTTGCTGAAATTTAAAGATGTGCCTGGACATTTACTGTATGATTGCTTGGTTCTCAGAAAAAGAGGATGAGATTCTAAAAGCAAAAACAAAAATGTTTAACTGATTTGCGTTAGTATATACCAGAAAAAATATTAGGTAAATACTTTATTGCATTACATACTGTTTTTTTTTCTTTTTTTTATATAAATTTATTTATTTTAGTTGGAGGCTAATTACTTTACAATATTGTATTGGTTTTGCCATACATCAACATGAATCCGCCACTGGTGTACACGTGTTCCCCATCCTGAACTCCCCTCCCACCTCCCCCCCATACCATCCCTCTGGGTCATCCCAGTGCACCAGCCCCAAGCATCCTGTATCATGCATCGAACTTGGACTAGCAATTCGTTTGACATATGATTAATTTTGCTGCCTAAACATTGCTGTGATTCTTTATGACATGTGTGACTGCATTCTGAGATCTTCTGTAGGATATTCTTTTTTTTATAAAAACCCTTTACCATTCATAAAAGGGTTCATTAAAATATTTAATAGGAAAAAAATCAGTGTACAAAATATACAGCAGGAAATATAGAACATTCTAAGATTTTGAACTGTGGTGTTGGAGAAGACTCTTGAGAGTCCCTTGGACTGCAAGGAGATCCAACCAGTCCATTCTGAAGGAGATCAGCCCTAGGATTTCTTTGGAAGGAATGATGCTAAAGCTGAAACTCCAGTACTTTGGCCACCTCATGCGAAGAGTTGACTTATTGGAAAAGACTGATTCTGGGAAGGGATTTGGCACAGGAGGAGAAGGGGATGACAGAGGATGAGATGGCTGCATGGCATCACCGATTCGATGGACGTGAGTTTGAGTGAACTCCAGGAGTTGGTGATGGACAGGGAGGCCTGGAGTGCTGTGATTCATGGGGTCGCAGAGTCGGACACTACTGAGCAACTGAACTGAACTGAAGATTTGTTTAAATGTTCTCTTCAAGGCAAAGCATTAATAAATAATCAAAATAAAATGCTAAAAAAAATTATAAATTAATGAAATGCTGTTGGTGCCTCTCTCTCTCTCTTTCTCTGTCTCTGTCTTTGCCCCTGTTTGCTCTCATATTTCTTTTCTATCATCTCTTTCTCTTCTCTCCTCTCTTCTCCAAGGTCAAAATTTCTAAGTTAAATAGAAGGCTCTAATTAGTGCCTTATCTCATTACAAAGCCAAAGAATTTCCAATTAGTTCGAATTTAATAAACTTGACAGCTTCTATTCAGAGGAAGAACTGCTTCAGATTGCCACTACACTTTTCACTAGATTAAAGTAATTATGTATTAAATAATACACAATTTAGTTTTTTATAAGATGCTAACACTACCCAGTGTGGAATAATCCAAATACTGTTATTACAATACTTATTTACAACCACAATGTCATAAGCTGTCATGTGATTAAAATAAGCAAACAAACTCATATTGCTATTTTCAGCTGTTTCTTAACAACACCATTTTTTAGCTTTTTTAATCACTTCTCTACCTCAATAATGTCATTTGTAGAAGTTTACAAATTTCCAATCAAATAAAAATAACATAGCATAAACTAAGGACATTAATAATTTTCAAAAAGAAAAAGGACTCTCCCAGTATATCAGAACTCTATTCAATTTGAATATGTCTAATTCAACCTCCTCATTTTATTGAAAACAAAATTGGGACTTCTCCGGAAGTCTAATGTTTCAGATTCTGAGCTTCTCTTTCACGGGGCATGGGTAAGATCCCACATGCCAACAGCAAGACCAAACAAACAAATAACAAAACTATAGAAAACAAAACTGAATCCCTGGAGAGTTTGTGAGTCTTGCCAAATTCACACTGTTGATAAGAACAGTCCAGCTTCCCTGGACTGGCTTTGGACTGGCTTTAGACTTGCTCAGACAGTAAAGAATCTTCCTGGAGTGCAGGACCCTAGATTTGATCCCTGCATTGGGAAGATTCCCTACAGAAGGAAATGGCTACCCACTCCATTATTCTTGCCTGGGAAACCCCATGTGGGGTTGCAAAGAGTTGAACATAACTGAACCATATCATGGTTTATGAATGTTAAAAAAATTGGTTATCATATTATTTCCTAATGTTCCTATCTATCCTATAAGCTAAGCTCTAAGGAAACAAGTTTGTATGTACTCAGAAAATAAGGAGATCAATATTGGTAATTCCTACAAAGAAGAATGCCACAGACTGTTTATCAATAACAGGTTCATATACATAGATATCACAAACTAGCCAGCTTTTAATTCACTTTCAATTAAAGTGTTGTTAAGTGACCAGAATATTTTGAAATTTTCTTCATCAGTTGTTCCTTTCAAGTTGCATGAAGGAAGAAGAAAAGATATAGTGAATGAAGCAATTGCATTTAAACAAAACAAAAATTAGAGTTAATAGAGGATTCAGATCTACAATAGGAACTTTGCTAGCAAGTTTATAAGGTGTGACCTATATTATTTAGGTAAAGTAAGACATAGAGAACCTATAGCCATATATATTCTTAGCAGCAGGTCTAGGACAGAAACCCTGCAATTTCTTGTATTTCAAGTCAGTAGCACTGTACAAGTTTAATCTTCAGTAATTTTATGTTCAAGGTCTATGGATGCACTTTATTGGCTCTATTTCTATGACAATTTAGGGATACAAGAATTGTATTAAGAGTCTCTTCTGATTTGTGTCACAGAGTCAAACACGACTGAGCGACTGCACTGACTGACTGACTGAGGGATACCAGATATGTAGTTGAGGAAAAATATAAACTAAAATGTATTAATTCCAGAAAAGAAATTAATGTAAAATTTACTTGAGATTAATCAAAGCTGAATGAATCAAATTATAGGAAATGGATTCCTTTTGTATTTCTGGCATTAGTGTTTAAGGATAGTGGAGTTAATAAAAGTAGAGGTTGCAGATGAGAACCATCTCATGTAGAATAAAACTCTTTTGCTCAGTAAAAAAGGCAGCATGTCTGGGTTAAATGAGATATATATGAATTAACAAAGTTAATAGAAAATATTTTTTTTCAAACTCAATCAAAACTCCTCTGTATCTGCTCAATGTATTATTACTTGTATAACCTACATGTTAAGCACTTAAGTTGAAAGCTTTTATCATGACATTGAAGTTAAGTAAGACTTTATCATTTATCAATACAAAATTATTACTGTTTACTATTACTATTAATAAGAATCTATAATTGGTGACATCACAGTTTTACATTAAAGAAATAAAGAAGAATTTATTAAAAAGAAGAAAGTTGAAATGATATGAAGGATAGCTCAAATTTAGAAACATGGTGAATCACTCTCAGATTTGGGGAACAGAATGAGAATATTTGAAAAATGAGAATATGTTTGTTTGTTTGTTTCCAGTTCATCTAAGCCATCTTTAAAACTGTAATAGAAATTGTGGCTTGATATTAATTATTATAGGATTAACAGATATACAGGGGATTTTGGCTTCAACATGGCAGACTTAAGGAGACCTGGACATTTTTGAGCGATGGTTATATGAGTTGTGTATGTGTGATGGCCTTGGGAAAGTTAAGGCTGGAGCTAAAATTCAGCAAGTTCTGGATGGCTACTAAGTGAGCAAGTGAACGAATAGTTATTTCTTCATCCAGATGCCAAGAATCAAATAAGCAGTAAAAATGCAGAATCAAATGCCGATCTATGTGACTTTTTTTATCTTTTATTTTCTTTTATTTGTAAGTTAAATGAATTAAAAAGAAAAAAATATTGTAGCATCTTGACAACTTAATTACAGAAGTTAGTCATCAGAAAGGAAAGAAAGGAAGTCAACTTAAGGTCATTGTAATAAGCTAGGTTATGCTGGAGAATCAGACAGACTCAAAATCTCAATGGCTGATGATAATAAATATGTATATCTTGCTCATCACTAGTCCAGTGTGTTAACTGAGAGCTTTAATTCCTGTGTCCAGCTATTACCCAAGCTAATAGAGCAGCCATCACCTTGCAAGTTGACAGCTGTTGTAACAGAAGGAAAGAGAATGCTGACAATTAAATATAACATGTCATATCCCCTCAAAGTTCAAGGGATGACACTACATACATGGCCTTACGCAAAGGATGGGGAAGGGTGGGCCTGCCATTTGTTCAGAAAAGAGAGAATTTGAAATACTTCCTAGGTGTGTATGGTGAGATGAGTGAGAGGCCTTGAAGGAAGCAAAAGTATTTTCTAATTTTCTAGGGACGGGGATATATAAAATATTGAGTTCGAGGTCTGATAAATTTAGCAACTCTTCTAAAGGAACTAAGGGAGTATGGATTCATATTGTTATTAATATATGAATTGGAAGATTAAAAAGTGACTGGATTGAAAATTTGCTTATCATGAATATAATTTATAGATGAAGCTATTGAATGGGAAATTACAGAAACATGAGAATCCAGAGAGGTGACCAAAAGGGTGAGGACAGAGTGTTAGTAATTGGTGCTGAGGGAATGTGAAAGAAGAATACTTAACAAACAGAACAGGGTAAAGAATAGGGTAGAAAATAGGTACTGCATTCAAGTGTGTTGTAAATAAAAAGAAAAGTTTCAAGAAGTGGCAAGTAGTTTCAAATACTGAAAGTGAAGTAGGACAAAGGAGACAACATTATTGGAATTGGTACAATTATAATTATAGTTAACTTGCAATCTGCACTTACTCTAGGCCAGAATCTCTTTTAAGAGATTAATGCATATTAACTCATCTCATTTTAAAATTCCTATGACAGATAAAGGCACAATGAACGAGGTTAAACAAAAATAAGCAAGTGAAAAGTTGCATAACCAGTAAATACCAAAGACAGGATTTGAACCAGGCATTCTGACTGCAGAATCCTGGCCTACTTTTAATCAATGATATATATTCTACTGTTGGTTGCTAGGCATTTTTTTCCCCAAATGAAGCAGAGAAATACAATCTGGATTATATACCAGTAATAATATAATAATAATTATATACTAGTGAATGGGACATGGAAACAACAAGTTTGTGTTGCTTCACAAACTACACACAACTACAGTTTGTGTGCTTATAGTGTTTAAATATGAAAGGGCATAAGTTTTAAATGATTGAATGGAGTGGACAATAAGAAAAGGTTGAGATTTTGAACCTGATTCATTTTTAGAAAAGAAGACCCTAAATATAATTAGCAGAAGAGAAGAGAGAAACTGAGTTAAACTTTGTAATAGTACATTCAATGTTTATCATGCATTTTATCCATTTTATCATGCATTTCTTTATTCAGTTCATTGAAAAATTAGAAACGGTCTTCAGATTGCAGAGCAATTAAGAGACAGCATCACAATTCATGCCCAGATTCCTTGGTTTCAGAGCCCATATTCCTTTACTATATCGTGTTAGCAAAGTTAGTTAAAGGTTAATAAACCTACAAGACCTTCTAGACCTAACACCAAAAAAAGATGTCCTATTCATTATAGGAGACTGGAATGCAAAAATAGGAAGTCAAGAGATACATGGAGTAACAGGCAAACTTGGCCTTGGAGTACAAAACAAAGAAGGGCAAAGGATAACAGAGTTTAGCCAAGAGAACCCACAGGTCATAGCAAACACCCTCTTCCAACAACACAAGAGAAGACTCTAAACATGGACATCACAAGATGGTCAATACCAAAATCAGATTGTTTATATTCTTTGCAGCCAAAGATGGAGAAGCTCAGTAAGCAAAACAAGACCAGCAGCTGACTGTGGTTTAGATCATGAAATTCTTATTGTCAAATTCAGACATAAATTGAAGAAAGTAGGGAAAACCACCAGACCATTCAGGTATGACCTAAATCAAATCCCTACAACTATACAGTGGAAGTGACAAAGAGCTTCAAGGTATTAGATCTGATAGATGGAGTGCCTGAAGAACTATGGGTGGAGGTTCATGACATTGTAAAGGAGGCAATGATCAAGACCATCCCCCCCCAAAAAAAATGCAAAAAAGCAAAATGGCTGTTTGAGGAGGCCTTACAAATAGCTGTGAAAAGAAGAGAAGCTAAATGCAAAGAAGGAAAGGAAAGATATAACCATTTGAATTCAGAGTTCCAAAGAATAGCAAGGAGAGATAAGAAAACGGTCTTCGGTGATCAGTGCAAAGAAATAGAGGAAAACAATAGAATGGGAAAGAATGGAGATCTCTTCAAGGAAATTAGAAATACCAAGGGAACATTTCATGCAAAGATGGGCATAATAAAGGACAGAAGTGGTATGGACCTAACAGAAGCAGAAGGTATAAAGAAGTGATAGCAACAATGCACAGAAACTATACAGAAAAAATCTTCATGACTCAAATAACCACGATGGTGTGATCACTCACCTAGAGCCAGACATCCTGCAATGTGAAGTCAAGTGGGCCTTAGGAAACATCACTACAAACAAAGCTAGTGGAGGTGATGAAATTCCAGTTGAGCTATTTCAAATGCTAAAAGATGATGCTGTGAAAGTGCTGCAATCAATATGCCAGCAAATTTAAAAAACTCTGCAGTGGCCACAAGACTGGAAAAGGTCAGTTTTTACTCCAATCCCAAAGAAAGGCAATGCCAAAGAATGTTCAAACCACCACACAATTGTACTCGTCTCACCCCATAGCAAAGTAATGCTCAAAATTTTCCAAGCCAGGCTTCAACAGTACATAAACCGTGAACTTCCAGAAGTTCAAGTTGGATTTAGAAAAGGCAGAGGAACCAGAGATCAAATAGCCAATATCCCTTGGATCATCAAAAAAAGCAAGAGAATTCCAGGAAAACATTTACATCTGCTTTATTGACTATTGCAAAGCCTTTGACAGTGTGGATCACAACAAGCTGTTGAAAATTCTTCAAAAGATGGGAATACCAGACCAACTTAACTTATCTGCATGCAGGTCAATAAACAACAGTTAGAACTGGACATAGAACAACAGACTGGTTCCAAATTGGGAAAGGAGTACATCAAGGTTGTCTATTGTCACCCTACTTATTTAACTTATATACAGAGTATATCATGCGAAATGCCAGGCTGGATGAAGCACAAGCTGGAATCAAGACTGCTGGGAGAAATATCAATAACCTCAAATATGCAGATAATACTACCCTTATGGCAGAAAGTGAAGAAGAACTAAAGGGCCTCTTGATGAAAGTGAAAGAGGAGAGTGAAAAAATTGGCTCAAAGCTCAAGATTCAGAAAACTAAGATCATGGCATCCAGTCCCATCACTTCATGGCAAATAGATGGGGAAACAATGGACAAAGTGAGTGACTTTATTTTCTTGGGCTCCAAAATCACTGCAGATGGTAAGTGTAGCCATGAAATTAAAAGACACTTGCTCCTTGGAAGAAAAGCTATGACTAACCTAGACAGCATATGAAAAAGCAGAGACATTACTTTGCTGACAAATGTCCTGTCTAGTCATAGCTATGGTTTTTCCAGTAGTCATGTATGGATGTTAGAGTTGGACTATAAAGAAAGCTGAGTGCTGAAGAATTGATGCTTTTGAACTATGGTGTTCAATAAGATTCTTCAGAGTCCCTTGGACTACAAGGAGATCCAACAAGTCTATCCTAAAGGAAATCAGTGCTGACCATTCATCGGAAGGACTGATAACCTAAAAAGTAAAGTTACTCTGTTGTGTCTGACTCTTTGTGACCCCATGGACTGTATAGTTTATGGAATTCTACTGGCCAGATTACTGGAGTGGGTTGCCTTTCCCTTCTCCAGGTTACCTTCCCAACCCAGGGATTAAACCTAGGTCTCCCACATCGCTGGCAGATTCTTGACCATCTGAACCACAAGGAAAGCCCAAGAATACTGGCATGGGTGGCCTATCCCTTCTCCAGCGGATTTTCCTGACCCAGGAATTGAACTAGGGTCTCCTGCATCACAGGCAGATTCCTTACCAACTGAGCTCTCAGGATCATTGGAAGGATTGTTTCTGAAGCTGAAACTCCAATGCTTTGGCCACCTGATGCAAAGAACTGACTCATTCGAAAAGACCCTGATGCTGGGAAAGATTGAAGGCAGGATGAGAAGTGGACAACAGAGAATGAGATGGTTGGATGGCATCACAAACTCGATAGATATGAATGTGAACAAGCTTCAGGAGTTGGTAATGGATAGGGAAGCCGGGCGTGCTGCAGTCCACAGGGCTGCAAAGAGTTGGACATAACTGAGTGACTGAACTGGACTGATATCGCGTTAGAAGATACAGAGGAATAAAAAGAAATAACTACAGATAATGTATGTTTATGTATGCTGCTAGTGCTAAATCACTTCAGTCGTGTCTGACTTTGTGCAACCCCATAGACGGCAACCCACCAGGCTCCTCTGTTCCTGGGATTCTCCAGGTAAAAATACTGGAGTGGGTTACCATTTCCTCCCCCAATGCATGAAAGTGAAAAGTGAAAGCAAAGGCGCTTAGTCCTGTCCGGCTCTTCGAGACCCCATGGACTGCAGCCTACCAGGCTCCTCCATCCATGGGATATTGCAGGCAAGAGTACTGGAGTGGGTTGCCATTGCCTTCTTTTATGTATAATAGAGGGTAAATAATTAGATAGCAATAGTAGAGTTCAGTGCAATTTTAAAAATAATTTCATTTTTTTGAAACTGCAGCAAAAGTTACCAAGAATATGGGACTTGTAATTTGCTGAAATTACAATGGTTATATAAGAGGATGCAAGCTGAATTAATAGTAATAAAGCAAACACCAAACACCTAATTCAACACTATTGCTATTACCAAAGTGAGCTTGGGTGTGTGCAGTAAAGCCAATGTACTGACATCAGATCATTGTGAACAGAACTGCAGCATTTATCTCATGGTGCCAAGCAAGGAGTCTAGGTAGCTAGTGCTTAAAAGACCCAAACTTTCTGAAGACTTTCAAGGTTTTTTTTTTTTTTTTTTTCTTTAAAGACAGAATGACATAGGCAGATTACTATGTGTGTGATAAGCTCTTGGACATTCTTCTGAGTGGTTGGTGGTGAGGTAACTGGGAGTCAATATCATCACACTCTGGTTATAACTATCCTGGAGTCTAGTTGCTTGTGGTCAGTAAACAGTTAACTTCTTCCACCTGGTGGGGTTTCAGTGTCTGTTAAAATATTTCAAAGAATATGGCTCAGAATATTATCTATAGCCCTTGAGGAGGAATTAAAGTCCTTGACTTTGTTTAACAGCTGAACTATCATTACTTAGTCTTGCTTGACTATTTTCCCTTTTCCCTACATCTTCTCACTTCTCTGATTCAATTTATTCTTTAAAGTTCTTCTGCAGACAAAAGGCAGGCAGAGGACATGGAGGGATGTGTCTTGTTCTGGGAAAGATCCATAAGATCCTGCTTCGTTACCTTGCTACTGAGCTATGGCTTTTCAGTGTATGTTTTCCCACATGTTATTTCAGTAAAATTTCTATCAAGAAATAACTGGAGGCATTTCTGCTGTGCTTAAGTCTTGTCACATATCACATATGCGTAGTTTAGTTAATGTTTTTCTTCTTCAGTTTGGGGAGCAGCTTCATTGCCTTCAGTTATAGTCCAATAAGGAAAAAAAAAATCTTTCAAGGATGAATCTTCACAACTAAATTATCAAGTCAGGTGTGAGGTGTTATTTTATGTACTTTTTCTTAATATTTTAAAAATTATTATTTTTGGTTATTGTCAATACCATAACACAGGGATTTCCCAGGTGGTGTTAGTGGTAAAGAATCTGCCTGCCAATGCAGGAGACAGAACAGATGTGGGTTCAGTCTCTGGGTCAGGAAGATCTCCTGGAGTAGGAAATGGCAACATATTCCAGTGTTCTTGCCTGGGAAATCCCATGGATAGAGGAGCCTGGTAGGCAACTGTCTATCAGGTTGCAAAGATTCAGACATGACTGAACAACTGGGCAAACACACATCACGGCATCAATTTAATTTTTGGATGATTTGCAGGTTCTATTTTGGTTGGGAACAAACCACAGAAACTAGGACATATGTCTTTCCTGCCTATTTAGATAATAATATTCTGACCTAGGCTTGTATAAGATGGAGAGGCCAAAATGAAGGGAAGGAGGGGCATCTATTTGCCTAAAACAAGACCCTATATATTCTTTTCTGTTTCTTTCCTCTTTCAACATGGTAGCAAGCCAATTCCTCTTGCAAGTTACATGAGCTAGGACATCACCAGCAAGTAAATCAACCTGTCACTACAACCTCTTTACCCTAAGAGGTTTTTCCTGCAGCAATTATTGTGTGTGTGTTGTGTGTGTGTGTACATACACATGCATATGCAAGCATGTGTGCATGTAGGTTTAATCTTATGAGTATCCAGCAGTCGATGGCATTTAGCTTAACATTTTAGATTAGACTAAACCCTCTATCTAATGTCAATAAAGCAAATACCTAATTTTGTTGTCTCTATGTGTGAAAGCAACATCACATGTGATTTAAGGACTCTGTGTGATTGCCGTGATCACTGAGTTTTATATACAACAATATGCAAGATTATAGAAAAAGTATAACAAGGGATTTTCTGTATCCGTGAACAGTTGATTGTGGATTCTTATGGCTGAGGTACACTAGCACTCTCACTGTTCAAAGGAAAGTCATTTAGTACTGCCAACTTGCAGACCTTTAAGATTTGGAAATATAGGAAAAACTAACTTTTTTTGCAAATTCTGTACTGCTTTATAATGCTTGTTTATTGAAGCACTTTCCTTCCTCATTTGTTAGTTATTCTTGGTGTTTGTAAAGTTTATTAAATCAGTGCACCAGTCTCCCTCCCCGTTTTCATTTCCACCTACAAAAATACTTGAGAAATAGAAATGAAATCTTCACTTTGACTTTCCAGCAACACAAATTTAGCAGATTTAAACTCTGTAAACAGTTGCTATGAAATATAGTTTGAAATGCAGTCAACAAAAGCAGCAGTCTTCAAAGAGGCAAATAAACAACTCTAGGCATATATAATGTATACTGCTTTGGGGAAAAAAAAGTCTTTTCATCCTAATGTGCACTTTTTTCTAAAAAACACTCAGTTTACCTAAAGGCAATACAAAAATTATTCTAACTTCCAAATTAATTACATATGAATTTTCATTAATACTTATATAAATGTAAAAATGTGCATGTTTAAGGTTCATGTAGAACTGAAACTGAGCATTGTGAAAAAAATGCAGGTAAGATAATGTTAGACTGTATCAGTGCGGACTGCTATACTCAGCGAAGATTATTTTGTGAGTATTTGAGAAAGTTTTAGAATAATGATCACACAGTATCCTCTCTCTTAATTATAGCTTGGGATATTTGTTGCTTAATGAGAAAATAAACAAATATCAAGGGATTAGAAATATTGTTTATTTTTCTTTCTGACTTCCATTTCCCCATTTTACTCTCATCAGTAGGCAACACATATAAATGAAATGCTATACATGTGGTGGAAATGGCAACCCACTCCAGTACCCTTGCCTGGAAAATCTGATGGATGGAGAAGCCTGGTAGGCTACAGTCTATGAGGCTGCAAAGATTTGGACACGAATGAGTGACTTCACTTTCACATATATGTGGTTAACTTGAATCTTTTACAGCCTTACTGCTATTCTTTTTAATATTTGTGAATTAGATTATTTTTCTATTGCTGGTCTAACTTGAATTTGTAACACCTGTTAGGGTTTTGTTTTCTTTGATGCGAGAGAAAATCTGCAAAATTCATATTATATATTGGATGTGTCTCACTGATAAATTATCTGAGATCAAGGTATTATCAGGCTAACATATCTCCTACACTCTGTGACCTGAGGTCTATTTTCAACCCTCAAGCCCAAATATTATTTTAAAACATAAATCCATTCATATCACAGCCCTACCAGAATCTCCTCAATGTATTTTCCATTATGCTTAGGATAAAAGACTTCATGTCATGCATATGCTCCTTGAACTTGCCCTCCAGCCACACTGGCTTCCTTCTCTTTGATTCTTTTATATTGCCAAGCACTTCCTCCCTTAGGATTCATTATATTATATAATTTAATGTGGGTTTTCAGGAATTCATCCCTGACCCCCAAACCTAGAATTGGGCTCCATGTTCCTTATTCTTAACACATCCTGTATCTTACTCATAACATGTCAGAGTTGGTAAATATCTATTTAGTTGGGTGACTATGCTGCAACTAGGCTGCATGGTCAGTGATCATAATGACCTTGTTTTTCACTCATCCTTTTATTCCCATCACCATGCAAGTTACAGACCGACAATAAGGAATCTTCCTTAAATTAACAAATCTTACCTATGTAAGATTATTAGACTTTATGTTCTCTATTTGTATGTGGTTATGTAAAAAATGTATCTCTTGGAGATTGAACTTCTGAACTTTTTTTTTTTTTAATATATTTTTTCTGAATTTTGCTTTTATGTATCCCTACTGTTCCATATGGTCTTTTTAAAAAGTCAACTGATTCCCAAAGGGATGGAGAATGTCAAAATATGCTTAGATTTTTAAAGTAGTGTCAAGGAGTGAAGTAAGATGACCATTAGGAGTAAGATCTATAAATGTCAAACTTTCATATATAAACTAGATAATTCAGGCTGATCAACTGTAAGTTCTACTTGCAATGCAGTTTAACAATTGTTATTTATAAAATCTGGAATATATTTATTTTGCTGTTGTTCAGTCTCAGTCGTGTCCGACTCTTTGTGACCCCATGGACTGCAGTACCCTAGGCCTTCCTGTCCTTCACTATGTCCCAGAGTTTGCTCAAACTTATGTCCATTGAGTCAATAGTGCCATCTAACCATCTTATCCTTTGCCATTACCTTCTTCTCCTGCCCTCAATCTTAGCCAGCATCAGTGTCTTTTCCAATGAGTCTTCTCTTCACATCAGGTAGCCAAAGTACTGGAGCTTCAGCTTCAGCATCAGTCCTTCAGTGAATATTCAGGACTGATTTCCTTTAGGATGGACTGGTTGGAGTTCCTTGCTGTCCAAGGGACTCTCAAGAGTCTTCAGCACCACATTTCAAAATCATCAGTTTTTCAGTGCTCAGCCTTCTTTATGGTCCAACTCCCATATCCTTACATGACTACTGAAAAAAACCATAGCTTTGAGTAGACAGACCTTTGTCAGCAAAATGATCACTCTGTTTTTTAGTATGCCATCTAGACTTGTCATAGCTATTCTTCCAAGAAGCAAACATCTTTATTTTTATGGCTGCAGTCACTGTCCACATTGGCTTTGGAGCCCAAGATATATGGGAATATGATAATCTTAGTTTATTACTAAAATGGAATTGGAAGTCATATTTTATGTCCTTTTAAATAACTGTCTCCTTTGCTTTGACTGGACTTGGACCTTTTAGAGCAGTTAACATAGTTGATGTCAGTTTAGAAATATGGTGTTTTGCTTGTGCTCTTGAGCAGCTTATCCCAGTTCTCAGATGAGGATTCTGAAAAGAATGCGAGGTCAAAGCCAAGGGGCTCCTACTTCTGGAACAAAACATCTACATGTTTAGTGCCTGCAGCCTTGCCTCGTGGTCTGAAATCTTAAATAGTCTCAAGCCAGTAAGTAGAACTTGGAAGTAACTGTGTCATAAAAAAAAATATTATTTTCTTAAACTGTCTACTTGGTCCTTGCATAGCTCCTCCTAGACCGTCACACTCTAAACACAGCAAGTTCATAGTTCCAGATTCCTCTCAACACTGAGGCTACTTAGACCTTGCAACATGGATGAATCTTCATGTTTTTCCATGAATAACAAAGGGAGATTCCAGGGATCCTCTGCCACCTCTATTCTTGATCTCTCTTATAAACTTTGCACTGTTGTTTGGATAGAAAATAAAAGTAAAGAAAGCCTGAGTTTTAAATTATGCTGATCCTCAAATAATTCTCATGTTGGAGTTTTTCAACAACTTTGATTATAACATATCTAATTAAGTCCTTTGAAATATAGACAGAAACACATCTAATATTGAGCTTTATTCTTTACATACACAGGAAAATAAACACATTATGCAGAAGAGGTTTGTTATTCTTTACCCCCTCTGTCAGAAACATTCCCTTAGTTCTTGTAGGTATGGCCCTACAGAATCTTCTATTTATAGACAATCCAACAGACACATGGTTTAACTGCCTCTTCAATCAGATATTTCTCACAACAGACATCATATTTGATTTACTGGAATAATGCTGCTTCCTGACATTTCAAACCAGTCAAGTCACAAATTAATTTAGTGTTGAGTTAAAGTGCATGGTCTCTAACATATATAGCAATTAGATGAGGCAAATCATATCAGCAGAGTATCAAAAGCCAAGAGTGTGGGGTAGGATGGTAGGTTAGGAAAACAGAATTAAAAAGACGCCTGTGTATCAAAAGTCCCTAGCCTTTGAGATTCTATAAGCCAAATAATTTCAATAGAACATTCTTAGCAATACTAGTACAACCACTACTACTAATTCTGTTACTACTTCTAATCATAATAATAATGATATCACCAACAATTATTTTGCTAGAGGATTAGTTAAGTATGAAAAGAAAAAAAAATAACATTGAATATGATCATTAATTTATAATTCTAAGCATTTGATCACCTTAACAGAAATAGTCACAGTTACAGATTTGAAGAGAATTCCTTACATTGAAGCATATCCTAAATGTTTTCCTTTATTTCTTGATCCCTTTGGACCAGAAAAAACTGAAGCCAGAATTAATATTTGTCTGTATAGACTTTCAGGAACCAAGGCTCCAAGAAGCTGTCTCCAGAGCTTCTTCCTTGCACTGAGTCTCACGTAATCAGCAAGAGATTTAACATGCTCCCCAATTCATGTGTGTTTTGCAATAATAAATTATACATGTATACTTTACACTTTCCTAGTGGCTCAGCGGTTTAAAAAAAAAAAAATGCCTGCAATGTAGGAGACACGGGAGATCCCTGGCTCAGGAAGATCTCCTGTAGAAGGAAATGGCAACCTATTGCATTATTCTTGCCTGGGAATCCCATGGACAGAGGAGCCTGGTGAGCTACAGTCCATGGGGTCGCAAAGATTAGGCACAACTGAGCATATGAATATCATAAAGCCAATTTAATTTTTTGATGATTCTCAGGTTCTATTTTGCTTGGCAACAAACCACAGGGACTAGGACATATGTCTTTCTTGACTATTTAGATAATTAGTATTCTGACCCAGGTTTGTATAAGATGGAGAGGCCAAAATGAAGGGAAGGAGGTCCATCCATCTGACTAAAGCAAGATTCCATATGCTCTTTTCTCTTTCTTCCCTCTTTCAGTATGTTAACAGTCAATTCCCTTTACAAGTTACATGGAATAGGACATCACTGTCATGCAAATCATCCTGTCACTACAATCTCTCTACCCTAAGAGGTTTTGCCTGGAGCAACTACTCTGTGTGTATGTGTGCATGTGTATGTGTACATACAATCACATGTGTGAGTGTGCTTTTCTTATGAGTGCTTAATTTTCTTATGAGTATCCAGCAGTCTATGGCATTTAGCTTAGTATTTTTGATTAGACCCAGTACTGTGTTACCCTCCTAATGGACCTCATTCTTCTTCCATTGCCCACCCCCTCCCCCAGAATGTTGATAGATATCATGATATTTCATTTAAATCTCACTCAGACCATTTTGGAGCCCTATTCAAATACAGCCGAAGTTTTCCCATTTCAGACTAAAAGAAAAAAAAAAATCCCTTGCATGTTTCACAATCTCTACATCGCCTTCCCCCACCTCTCACTCCTTATGTTTCTGACTTCATTTCCTACTGCTCTCTGTCTACATCGTTCCTCTGCTCCAGTCACACTTTTTTTGGAAATCCAAGATGTCTCTGTCTAGACATCCTTGTGCAAGTTGTTCTCTTCCCCGAAATGCCCTCCCCTTATCCAACATGCTTTCTTCCTCTGTTCCTTCAGTATCCATCATACCTCACATTGCATCTTCACTGAAAAGTTCTGTTTCTCTTTTGTGCATGTATATTCATCATGTATATCATACTTCATAATTTACTTATCATTGAATATTACTATTTGCCTTCCTTGCCAGAATATAAGGTGAGATATCTTGTTCTGTATCTTTGGAACAGTGCCTGGCATGAAGTAAACACTCAACATATGTTGACTGAATGATTTTTTTTTCTCATTTTAGAATTTTCCAGATCTTAGACCTTAATGCTAATTTGAGGATCAAGAACATGGGCAGGTACTCCCTGTTCTGACTTTTAAATTTGAAGTTGAATGCCTTTAGGTGGTGCTAGTGGTAAAGAACGCACCTGCCAATGCAGGAGGTAAAAGAGATAAAAGTTTAATCCCTGGATTGGGAAGATCCCCTGCAGGAGGGCATGGCAAACCACTCCAGTATTCTTACCTGGAGAATTCCATCAACAGAGGAGCCCGGGGGACTATGGTCCATTGGATTACAGTTGGACACAACTAAAGTAACTTAGCACACACGCATGTTATCCTTGATAAATTAATTATGCAGAATGAGGCAACATGCGTCGAGTAGACAGCCTACCCAAACTAAGGATTTTCAGTTTCTTTAGACCATCGATCTTCTAGACTCCTCTAGAACTCTTTTTGATAGCAGTCAATCTCTTGGATTTTCTTTTGTCATTCTTTGTAGTATGATCAGTTGCATGACTGAATATATGGCTTTTAGTTATTGAAGATGGTATGAGTTTAAAAAAACAATACTTTTCTAATGAATTGTCTATAGGTTTCTTTTTCAGCTACCTGAGAGATCTTATGGGAGAAAGATTTTGTTTTCTTTCCCCGTTATGGGACTGAGTTATGAGCACACCTCTTTATCTCATAACCAGAAACTTCTTAAAGCAGGGTCCTGGCTTGCCCACAGTATACGTCTCTGCAGAGTCAAGCCAGGCAAGTTCCCTTCTGTTCCATTTTCCTAAGAAAATACGAGAATTCTAAAGCTGGCTAGCTCAGATGACTATACAATGATAGAGGCTACAGTAATTTAGAAAGATAGGTGACTTCTAGTTACTTATCAGAATGAAAATATTATAGTTATTATCAAGGAGACTGATCTCAACCTTAATGCTGCACAATCGGTTTCCGATCCTTAATTGAGAGGATAGTCTGAAGGGAACTGTTTTATTCTATACTTCATCCTGTAAATTACTCATGATTTCAGCAAGTGCTCCAGAGAGGTATTTATTTGAATCACACCACCCAGCAACAAAAACAACAACAACCAAGTGATCCTTGTCTTAGAATTGTGCTGTCATTGCTGACACTGAAAACTGTTGTAAGAAAAAGTGATTGGACACTAATTCCATTCACTGTGACGATGCTAGTGAGAATCTTTATCTTATATTATCCAGCATCCAATTTATGAAGACTCACAGGGTAATAGTTTTATGCTCTTGGTGTTTCTTCTGTGTAACTGACGTGTTTTTGGATTGTGAATGCTGTGACACATCAGATGGATTTCGTTATTTTTGTGATAAAAACCAAAGCCCAAGTCATGGTCATCCTCTAGGAAAATGTTGGAAGTCCTCTGTCCTAATTGAGCTCATGCTTTGGAGTCAGCCTTGTTGAATTTCAAAGCAGCCTCTGCCACCTATCATAAGTTTGAACTTAGCTAGTGGCTCAGACTTTCTGTGCATTAGCTTGGTGAGTGAGCATAGCTCTGGAGGGAAGTTGTCATGATTATATGTGACAATTTGCAAAAATGCTTAAAACTTCATTTTATCAAAATGAGAGAGGTCATTATATATTTTGTGTATTAACATTTTGAAGTATTTAAATTCACACTACTGCTTTTTTACTTTACCCTGTTTTCTTCATTTACTTCTTTTAAAATAAGTTATTATCCAAAGTGTATTGCTGTGCTTAGTTCCATCAGTCATATCTGACTCTCTGCGAACCCATGGACCATGGCCTACCAGGCTCCTCTGTCCATGAGATTCTCCAGGCAAGAATACTGGAGTGGGTTGCCATTTTCTTCTCCAAACATGTATTACATATTTTAAATATATATAAGCCTATTCTGTTAAAAAAAAAAACTGCAATAAATTCTTCCTCATACAGACAGATAAATAGAATAGGTAGATAGAATAGATCCAAATGGGTATGTGTGTATGTGTGTATGTGTGTGTGTGTGTGTATATATATACATATATATATATATATGTATATGTATATATCTGTCCATCTTATATCTGCTGCTGCTGCTAACTCACTTCAGTCGTGTCCGACTCTGTGCAACCCCGTAGACGGCAGCCCACCAGGATCCTCTGTCCCTGGGATTCTCCAGGCAAGAATACTGGAGTGCGTTACCATTTCCTTCTCCAATGCATGAAAGTGAAAGTGAAGTCGCTCAGTCTTGATCGACTCTTCACAACCCCAAGGACTGTAGCCTACCAGGTTTCTCCATCCATGGGATTTTCCAGGCAACAGTGCTGGAGTGGGTTGCCATTGCCTTCTTGACATAAATATAAAACACATGTTTATAACAAATATTAAATTCTTATTTGCATAATAAAAATCTGTATTTTCACAGATTTATGAGACTGATAATCTGAAGAGTTTCTTCATTCATTTATCTTACTCTAAGCAAAATGGTGGAGATCTAAATAGCAAAGTGAGGTTATTGTTTTTTCAAACTAAGAGAGAATGCCATGTTTTCTGGAATCATATACTGGGTTCAGTATATGTAAAATGCATACAAAAATTTAAGTGAATTTAAGATGTCACAAAACCTTAATGAATAATGTATCACAAATATTATACATTAATTTACTTATAGAATATTATAATGAAGTAGATTTAGGTCATAGAAGCAGATTTGATTTTATAGTAATTTTGTAGCATTATAATCTTTGATACAATGTTTTAGTGGGAGTACTGTGAATTTTTCAGCAGATTGATATGGTTCTGTCAAATTTGATTATAAATGTAAAGTATAATTCATTGTGTGTGTGTGTATATATATATATGTTTGGAGATTTTCCAAAGTTTACTCTACCCTATAATCCTTATGTAATTGGTAATCTTCCAATAAACTGTTTTAAAATTATTTTCCATTTATTCAGTTGTCTGTTATGGGTCCTCTGGCTTCCTTCCAACAAAACCTTTTCTGTTTATTCCCAACACAATTATATAAACTGATATTATAACTCCCTCACAGAGATCTAAAAATCTATGGTACTAGAATTCGATAAACAAACTGATACACAATAGTATAAAATTATAAAACATCTTGTTTTTTTATTGATGGTGTTCTTATTGTTCTAAGATAATTATACAAGTAATGCCCAAAGTACATTTGAAAGTATGCATGTGCCATTTCTTAATAATCCTCACAGTGGGGAAATTTGACAGCTTTAATTAGTGGACAATCTAATATATTAGATTTCTCTTTTCTCTTTTTGAATTTTTTTGAATTATCTTTTTGCTGACAAAAAAATAACCAAATTATCCCCCCCAACCACACACACATGGAATTCAAAATTCGATTTGAATATGTCACACATTGCTTATTGCTAGAGTTAAGTGACGGCCTTTGTTACCATGCTTAGTAGATACTTCCTATAAGGCTTTTCTTTAAAAAATTTATGTAATTATCTATCAATTGAGAGTTAAAGGGAATGAATTAGCTATATTTTATCTAATGTACTTTGACTTTTTTTCTTTAATTTTTAGCCATACTCTTCAAAAGGCTGTGGATAAGCTTACAAAATATAAGTATATATGTAGTGCGTGCACGTAGGTGCTGTTTTGTCTGACTTTTTGTGATACTCAAAACTGTAGCTCACCAGGCTCCTCTGTTCATGGGATTTCATAGGCAAGACACTGGAATGGGTTGTCATTTCCTTCTCCAGAGGATCTTCTCAACCCAGGAATCAAAACCAGTTTCCTGCATTGGCAGGTGGATTCTTTAACCACTGAGTCACCTGGGAGATTATACTTATAGGAGACAATTTTAAATCAAGTTAAGGTTAAGAGAATCAGAAAACAAAAAGCAGGAAAAATAAAATGAAGTTAGATGCAACATAATTTGAACAGCATTACTACTTTAACTAAATAATATAATGTATATTTTACTGGGATCACTAATCTCCTTGTTACTGTTATATTTTTATTACACGTAAATAAGTGTTTACCACTACATTTAGTGGTAAGGCATAAAGGCTATCCCTTAGCAGCCCCTCTTATCTCTCATTTGAGGGGAAACCAAATCAAAACCTACAAACCACACTGAAAAGCAAACAGTGTGTATTTTGTAGTACAAATTGCTTAGTTTATAGATTGTATTGCTTTCCTGTTTGGGGCTAACAGGATACATTAATTCACCTTTGAGGCTTAATATTGTGCCACGGAAATTGGAAAAATGTTTGATAAATTTTGTGGGAGGTTGATTATAAAATTGCATATTTATTAGACAAACAGCCATTTGGGGTAGATAAGAGGATCAATACTGGTCTTAAAGTGCTTCTTAATTGTCTACTGCTCAAGCCAGAACTTACAGATGCAAAATATGACAGGTGATAAATATTAGACTCTAAAGCAATGGATATTTGCTGAGACTCAAAATGTGTATAAACTGTCTATACTATTATTTAACAATTAATGCACATTCACTAAAGAAGTGTTTATTGAGGGCCTACTAGATGCCTGTTAATTAGAGGAAAGTAGAGAAGATTCAAAAGTGTCCATTATATAACTATTTACATTAATGAAGTTGAGTCTATCTTCAGTTCAGTTCAGTTTAGTTCCTTCGCTCAGTTGTGTCTGACTATTTGTGACCCCATGGACTGCAGCATGCCAGTCTTCCCTGTCCATCACCAACTCCTGGAGTATGCTCAAACTCATATCCATTGAGTCAGTGATGCCATCCAACCATCTCATCCTCTGTCGTTCCCTTATCCTCCTGCCTTCAGTCTTTCCCAATATGAGGATCTTTTCTAATGAGTCAGTTCTTTGCATCAGGTGGCCAAAGTATTGCAGTTTCAACCTCAGCATCAGTCCTTCCAATGAATATTTAGGACTAATTTCCTTTAGGATTGACTGGTTTGATCTCCTTGCAGTCCAAGGGACTCTCAAGAGTCTTCTCCAACACTACAGTTCAAAAGCATCAATTCTTCGGTGCTCAGCTCTCTTTATGGGCC
Organism: Bos taurus; assembly: GCF_002263795.3. Lineage (NCBI taxonomy): Eukaryota > Metazoa > Chordata > Mammalia > Artiodactyla > Bovidae > Bos > Bos taurus. Next base: position 52,989,475 of record NC_037347.1, read on the forward strand.
AGCTCTCACCCCCATATATGACTACTGGAAAAACCATAGCTTTAACTAGATGGATCTTTTTGGCAAAGTAGTCTCTGCTTTTTAACACAGCGTATAGGTTTGTCAAAGCTTTTCTTCCAAGGAGCAAGCATCTTTTATTTTCATGGCCGCAGTCACTATCTGCAGTGATTTTGGAGCCCAAGAAAATAAAGTCTGTCACTGTTTCCATTGTTTCCCATCTATTTGCCATGAAGTGATGGGGCCAGATGCCACGATCTTAGTTTTCTGAATGTTAAGTTTTAAGCCAACTTTTTCACTCTTCTCTTTCACTTTCATCAAGAGGCTCTTTAGTTCCTCTTCACTGTGGTGTCATTTGCATATCTGAGGTTATTGATATTTCTCCTGGCAATCATGATTCCAGCTTGTGCTTCATCCAGCTCGGCATTTCACGTGGTGTACTCTACACCTAAGTTGCATATAAGGGTTACGATATGCAGCCGTGAAGTACTCCTTTCCCTATTTGGAACCATTCCATTGTCCCATGTCAGGGTTCTAACTGTTGCTTCTTCACCTGCATGCAGATTTCTCACGAGGCATTCCCATCTCTTTAAGAATGTTCCAGTTTCTTGTAATCTTAAGACACCATAAAGCAACCCAGAGTCATTTCTATCCTGTTTACAATTATTTTATATTTTGATAGTCCTGTGGTTTTATATATTAGCTTCAGATTTTATATCATATGTGCATAATATAAAATCCATCAAAAGAAGTGACATTATCAATTAATTATTCAAAAGCTTTAGTCATGCTAAAAAGCAATTGTTTACTACCATTTTATTCATTTACTCACATATCTCCAATTCTTTCTAAAATTGATTAATCAGACATTTGTATTTTAAATTTTATTTTTTACTATCTACCATCTGTCTAGTCAAGGCTATGGTTTTTCTAGTGGTCATGTATAGATGTGAGAGTTGGACTGTGAAGAAAGCTGAGCACTGAAGAATTGATGCTTTTGAACTGTGGTGTTGGAGAAGACTCTTGAGAGTCCCTTGGACTGCAAGGAGATCCAACCAGTCCATTCTGAAGGAGATCAGCCCTGGGATTTCTTTGGAAGGAATGATGCTAAAGCTGAAACGCCAGGACTTTGGCGACCTCATGTGAAGAGTTGACTCATTGGAAAAGACTCTGATGCTGGGAGGGATTGGGGGCAGGAGGAGAAGGGGACGACAGAGGGTGAGATGGCTGGATGACATCACTGACTCGATGGACGTGAGTCTGAGTGAACTCCGGGAGTTGGTGATGGACAGGGAGGCCTGGGATGCTGCTTTCATGGGGTTGCAAAGAGTCGGACATGACTGAGCGACTGAACTGAACTGAACCCCTTATTGAGTAATATATGAAAATTATGGTTTTTCCATGGAAACTGAAACTTACCAATATCCCAGAGGAAGCATAATTATTCTGAGGTTTAAAGCAAGCACCTCTCATTCTCTGTTGTGAAATCTTTTTTTCTCTTATGTATGAACATCCTATTAGTGTCCTTTTTCTTCCCTCAGCACACATCCCTTTCTTATTACCCCCATCAATGGGTGTCTTTGGATATTCTGCAGCCATTATCTTTGTTTTCAGCCTTTGTCCACAGCCTCCCTGCCAGCACCCTGCACAGCTCTGGCTCAGTCATTTCAGCTGCCAAAGATTGAGTGGTATACCCTGAGAAGATATGTTGAAGTCCTAACCCCTGGTACCCATGAACGTTATTTGAAAATGGGGTCTTTGTAGACAGAATTATTAAAGAGTGGGCCTTCATCCAATACGACAGGCATACAGAGAGGAAGATGATTTGAAGGGAATACAGGGAAAGTGTCTTGTGATAATGGGGGTAGAGTGATGCTTTTACAAGGCAACGAGTCCAAGGGTTGCCAGCAACACCAGGGACTGAGAGAAAGGCACGCAGTATATTCTTCCCCAGAGCCTTCTGAGAAGGCATGGCCCTCTGACACTTTGATCTCAGATTTAGGGGCTAAAGAACTCTGAGACAATAAAATGATTGTTGGAAGCCACCCAGTTTGTGGCTGTCTGTCGTGGCAGCCTTTGGAAGCTAATATAACTGCCACTGGCTTCTTCAACATCTACAAACACAATGTGAAGCCCTTTCAAATCAATGGCAAATAAAATTGGAGCTACTCCCACCATAACATTAGTAAGGCAGCATATGTACTTGGTGATCATTCTCTCCATCTTTGAGTGGAGCTGTGTCTTTCCTTTATTTCTCTTTCCGCATCTTCCACTTCTCAATTCCAATTATATTTACCCCCAACATGGTTTCACAGACTTGGAAACTGATAAGTGGGAAATCACTGCCTCTTAGACTGTCCATGTTCATTCTTATCCCTCATTTTCACAAGTAATTGATGTAAACCCAAGCAAACAAGAATTCTCTCATTTTCTTCCAAACACTTGTGTCTCCATTCACCTTCTAATATAATTTCTACATCACTATTGGTATCCTAGTTTTGACCTTTGCAGAAAGTTCAGTACTGGACTCAGTCTACTTTAGCTGAAGAGAGTATTTGAAGTCTTCGGAGAGTTACTGAATTGAAACATTCTGAAAATTGGATATGATGACCTGACAATGACAGAGAGGAGGCTATGAAAGAAATTACTGGAGAGTGGAGGTCAAATCATTGAGGGGAATCAGAGTAAGCAATATGACTAGAAAAGCCAGTAGGGCCAGAGGAGATATTCGGAACATAAGAATTTGCCCTATGGTAAAATAAATAAAATAAAAGCAGCTTGGGATCTATGAGTGCCTTGACAAATTGCTTTGGACTGTTTTGCTTTGGGGACCTACTTGTCATGAAAAATCAAAACTTGATGCTTTGATGGCTTGCCTTATATCTTTAATTATTTTCTCTTTCTGGAAACTAAACACTTTTTTTTTTTCTTTCTGCTAGCTCTTTTTAGCGTGCAACAAACCTGTTTAAAAACCTTCCACATTTTAAAAACTAGACATTAAAAGCCATTCCCACACAAGAAATAAGTATAAAACAAATCAAATCCAAGTCAAATGCACTTTCTAAATTATGCCTTTCTATATAGCCGCACATTTTCCTTTTATTCCTCAACCTTTTGAAATATTTATTCAGCTTTCTATGAACTAAAATTTTGGCTGATTCTTCAGTGATCTGTTGTCAAAGGGAAGACAGTTTTTGGTTTGTATCTTTTAAAAAACTTTACATGCTCTTTCTATATTTAATTACCCATCACTACTCTTTTTTTTTAATTAATTTAAATTTATTTACTTTAATTAGAGGGTAATTACTTTACAATACTGTATTGGTTTTGACAATTCCTCATGTGTTTTCATGCTCTTCCTTCATTTTCTCTTTCCCTTGTCTGTCTCAGCTTTTTTTCTGATGGCCGATTTCTCTCAATTTTTGAGAATTCTCATCAATTCCTATGTGATCAGCTATTATCTTCTGGGTTGGCCCAAAAGTTCTTTTGACTTTTTCCATAAGATCTTATGGAAGAAGCTGAAAAAAACTTTTGGCCAGCCCAATATTTGCTATGGCTCTCAAATTAATATTTCTTACCCAGAATTTTCCTCTGAAATAAAAATTCCTGAATCTACTAATTCCCAAGCAGTGTGAAACTTGGCATGCTCCAAACTAAATACATTTCCTCTCAAGAATATATCTTCTCTCTATTATAAATTTTGGGCATCCTGGTGTCTCAGATGAAAAAGAGTCTGCAATATGGGAGACCTGGGTTTGATCCCTGGGTTGGGAAGATCCGCTGGAGAAGGGAATGACTACCCACTCCAGTATTCTGCCCTGGAGAATTCTGTGGACAGAGGAGCCTGGAAAGCTACAGCCCATGGTGTCACAAAGAGCTGGATACAAAGAGTGAACTGAAATGATAATCCAGTATATTTGTGGCATGATTAAATATCTCTGGAAACCATATATTTTAAATTCTTACCACTACTCTCATAGTTTAAGATTGTGTTTTCATCCCCCTTGTCTGTTTCAATATTGTCTTAAATGGACCCTCTGCATTCAAGTCTTGCTCTCTAATTCATCTCACATTCTGCTCCTGAAACCAGAATCTCAAAACATTGCCACCCTTCTTGAAATTTCTCAGTGTCGCTCATAAGCCTCATTGAATCAAATCCAGTTTCATAGGATGACAAACCACATAGTGGTCTTCTGAACTGAGTCCAAGCTTTCAGTTCCCCTCTCTCAACTCTTGCATATGCTTTTTCAGTTTTGGTTATAGATAGTTTTGGCTATTACTGGTAGTTTTCCAAATTAGGTAAACTTCATCATGGTGCCATGGCATTGAACATGTTACCTCTGCTTGAGTTGCCTTTCCTGTCAAACATTGTTCAGTAGATTATCTCCTAAAGCTGACATGCTTGTCAAAGGATGCCCACATATCACCTTCTTGGGGATTTATTGTAATCCCTCCAGGTGTGATGAGTTATCTTGATTTGGAAACTGGCATGATTTACAGTAAATTACTTGAGTTGTGTAAAGGTAGGGATTCCCTTGTGGCTCACCTGGTAAAGAATCCACCTGCAATGTGGGAGACCTGGATTCGAACCCCGGGTTGGGAAGATCCCCTGGAGAAGGGGAAAGGCTACCCACTCCAGTATTCTGGCCTAGAGAATTCCATGGACTGTGTAGTCCATGGGGTCACAAAGAGTTGGACATGACTGAGTGCCTTTCACTTTCACATGCAAAAGTAAGGCTAATACTTCATTCACTTTTGCGACCTCAGCCCTTAGTTCAGGTGCAAGTCTAGACCAAGCCTCTGAATACTTGTTGAATCAATGTGGCCATCTCTGCTTTCACCCACTTTGGATCTTCACACACACATCCAGCTGTAGAACCACATAATCACTGCTGATACACTGCTTATTCTGAGACATGAAAAGCATGGTTTCTTTGGTTTTGGGTCTGAGCAATCATTTTCAAACATTTGTGTGTATAGGAATCTCCTAGAAATGGCAACCCACCCCAGTGTTCTTGCCTAGAGAATCCCAGGGACGGGGGAGCCTGGTGGGCTGCCGTCTCTGGGGTCTCACAGAGTCAGACATGACTGAAGCAACTTAGCAGCAGCAGCAGCAGAAAAGGATGCCCAACCTCTAGGATCTAATGCCTAATGATCTGAGGTGGAGCTGATATAATAATAGTAATAGAAATAAAGTGCACAATAAATGTGCTTGAATCATCTGAAAACCATTCTTCCCCAATCCCTCCATGGGAAAATTGTCTTCCGTGAAACCAGTCCCTGGTGCCAAAAAGGATTGGGGACCGCGGACCGAAAGAGTTTGTTAATGTAGTTTTCTGTACTCATACCCAAAGGTTTAGATTCAGGAAGTCAAGATAGGTTTCACAACATCATCACATGCTCAGAGGTATTTCTGCTTCAACAGAATGTTTCTGAAAACCACTGATGTAGAATATGCTGATAGTTGAGAGGAGAGAAAAAAGTTATTTTCCCCTGCCTTTGCTGCCTACAATGCCGGAGACCCGGGTTCGATTGCCGGGTCAGGAAGATCCCCTGGAGAAGGAAATGGCAACCCACTCCAGTACTCTTGCCTAGAAAATCCCATCGACTGAGAAGCCTAGTATGTCCCAGTCCATGGGGTCGCAAAGAGTCGGACACGACTGAGCGACTTCACTTCACTTCCTTTGGAGAACAGTCAGGCAAGACATCTGAAGTCCCTTTGTGAAATTGTTACTGTTTATCACCTTTAAATTTTCAAAATTGGATTTGTTTCTTCCAATTGTCTTGTGGGTAAAGTGGTGATAATACTAACAGGGTTAGGTGATGAGAATATGAAAATAGACACAGCACTCTATGTATGCCTTTCTACAGGCTTCCCTTTTCCTTTTCCATTTAAGTACACTGCCTTTTCCCTGCTTATGTTGGAGTCTTGATTGAATCTGTAGGTTAATGTGTATCTAGTCTGCAGAGTTTTCTTTGGTTCTACTACTACTAGTACATTTGAGAAAATTTTAAAGTATATGTAAAAGTATATTTGCCTCTAGGTCTCATTTGATGTCAATACAAACTAGAAGGTTTAACAAATTAGATGGTTTTATGCCCATTTCACAAGTGAGAATGCTAAGATTCATAGAGACAAAGATGTTGACTATGGTGCTATGATTAGGACCATAGGTCCTATCCATAGATCCTATGGTCTGAAATTTGGTACTGTGTCCAATGTGAGAGACCCCGGTTCAAACCTGAATCAGGAAGATCCCCAGGAGAAGAGAACGGCAACCCACTCCAGTATTCTTGCCTGGAGAATCCCATGGACAGAGGAGCCTAGTGGGCTAGAGTCCATGGGGTCACAAAGAGTCAAGACACAACCGAGCAACTAGCACACAACACACAAATTTGGTACAAGTTTGTAGATTGTCACCTACAAATTAGGGGGCGTTCATCAGACATAATGGGTGCTTATGGTCATTTATGTAGATCAAAGTGGGCGCAGGTCATGCTAATACTGACATCTTTAGTGATGATATTTACAGTTGTGAAGGACAGAGCTTTTAGAGCCAGGTTCATCTAACTCAAGTTTAGCTCAATAGTTCCTGCTCACTGTACATCACTGAGGAAGCAAGTTAACCTCTCCTAATGAGCTTACCTCATAATCATCATTTGTAAGATGGAAATAAGGATTTTTGTGACTCTTAAATGAGTTACTATACAGATACTGAATTCTAAAAGATAGCTTTAGTGCAGAAGAGAGATTAGGCACAAATGGGTTTTATGAATAGGAAAGAAGTCAGTTAATTGAGGACATGATCTAATGCCACTGATCAAATAGAATATGGAGAAAATTTGACATGATAGATGTATAATGACAATATAATTCATATGATATTGCTAAAAGTGACATCATGATTTTAAAAAATCTAATTAAATGTGATAAAAGTTGCTTAATTTCTGGAAAATTAAAATTAAGAAATGTGTAAATTTTTTCTTTTGAAATGTATTTTGTAAAAATAAATTATAGTTGTTTTAAAATTACAGTTATTTTAAAATATGAAGTTTTTTCTTTTAATTTTTATGTCCCTGAAATACAATCCATATTACTCATTTGTTAATGTATTTAATTGGAGTAATAGAGGAAACATTTAATTTTATCTTGATAAAGCCTTTATTGTGACAGTAAGTTTTATACATACACACACACACACCTGCATATATGCAAATAGCATATCCATTTACACTTAAAAAATGAATAATATGTCAAGAGAGACAGGGCATATTATTCATTTTTTAATATAAGGAAATATGTTATCTGCATATATGCAGGAGTGTGTGTGTGTGTGTGTGTGTAAAATTCACTATCACAACAAAGGATTTATCAATATAAAATTAAATGTTTCCCCTTTTACTACTGCTTGTTTTTATTTGCTTAGGTCTCTTTTTCTTGAACGCCAAATTATTTTGATGTTACAATATACTAATTATGTGCCATGAAATTAGAGTGGGGTTATGCTACATTTAGCAGAAGAATAACAAAAGATCTAATCAGGAGGGGAAAAAAAATGGCCTAGTGCTCATTAATTTCTATCATTGGGTCATGTTTTTTTTTTTTTTCCCCTTAATTTAGAAGGGAAATACTTGTCTTTTATAAAACAGTTTGACACCAGATCTTCTTCACCATATTTTTAACTTGTGCATTCACTTTCACAGACATGCTTACCTTTTTATAAATGATTTCTGCTAGAGTTAAAGATTTCAGTCAACTGAGAAGATGCAATGCAGTGAGATCTGCATATGAATTGGTAGCAGTCCATTCTTTTTATATTGCAAAGTCTATTCTTATAGAAATGGAATTTATGCCATCATTTTTCTATGTAGGTTGCATGGCATCTGATCCACAGTGGCAGGAAAAAAAAATGATTCCAGAATATCTGCAGTATATTTTGCTGAATGTTAACAGCAGGTTCAGATGTGTTTCAGTTCTGACCTTGTGAAATGCTTTCTTGCTTATGCAACGCTTTATACATCAAATGCACAAACTGCAACCAGGGCTTCAACTGCTCACACAAGGATTCATTTCTGAAAACAAATGTTGTTCAGGTCAGTTTCATCAATGTCATTTTTCTTCTATTATTTTGTGGCATGAGAAATGCATGATATATGATATTACATTTTAAATGTGATGTAGAGAAGTCATAATGCTGATTTGTTTCATGTGAATGCTCCTTGTTCTATAGTGTTAAGAAAAATTTATTCAAGCTATCAAAGCAGCTATTATTTCCAATCAGATTTAGAGAATATTGTTTCAGGGATGAACTGCTCATAATAATTCAAAACGTGTGTATGTGTCTGTATGTGAGTATGTGTGTATGTAAATGGCATGCTATTTGAGCTGAAAAGCCAATTATCTAAACATTGTAAACATCAGCAAAATTCTGAGGCTGTGAATGTTTGATATTTGTATATGTTTAGGATATTTGCAATACTTAAATAGAGAAAATATTTAGTTCTCTAATAAAAGCAGAAAAGTTTTAGACTATTATCAAAACTTATGATAAACAGAAAAGTAATCAAATATGAGAATCAGAGGCACCTCTGAAGAATGAGGCACAATTTTCTCCTTGAAATTAGATTTGAATAAATATTCTTTGGATCTTTCTATATGTCTAACATTCTAAAGTGTGTGACTCAGAGACTGTGATCAATTCTGATTTGGTTATAAGAGATTACAGAAAAAGTAAGATAAACTTCTTTTAAAGTATTATTTCAGAGTCAAGTTGGTGAAATTTTCTACAAATTAAAAAAAATTACACCTCTAGTTGCATTATTTTGCCTAATACAATATCAATCCACTTAGGCACAGAACCACAGTTCATGCACAATAAACCTTAGGAAATTTTCTCAAAAGGATCTTTGTGTGAAAACATGGCCTATATTAGCAATGAAATAACAGAATGGCATTTTGCTCATTTAATTTTAAAAATCTAAAAAATAACTACTGTCTAGGCTGTAGGAGCTATGGAAGAATTAATGCAGTTTGCAACTTTTGAGAGATGCTGTGATGCAGGTGAATGATTTTTGTCTTATCCAATCAGCGTCCTCACTGCACAGACCCTGTCATGTATGTTTGGGGAATATACAACATCCCCTTAAATTTCAGTGAGCCTCACCATGAACTTGGTCACCAGAGACGAAGGCAAGAAATAAAGAAATGTTGTGCAACCTGGTCTGCTGAGTCACTTCAATACACCAAACTCCCAAAGCTGAGTCACTTCAATACACCAAACTCCCAAAGCTGTGCTATAGATCTGGACAATTACATTAATACAGGGAACATTATAAAAAGGTTAATGCACAGCAAGATTTGAACTATTTTCTCAACAAACAATCATGAAGAAAAAGCATGAATTGTTCTTACACAAAGAAATACACCCAAATAGCAAGGTTTATTTTCATGTAGCAATTTTTCTCATTTACTCCTCATTCTTTTTGCAAATGAAATATACATTATGGTAATTTAAATTACTAATGCGTTGTACTTTTTCTCACAGTGAAAACTATTGTTTCTCCTTTAACGTAAATATAAACATTGTTATTGGTATTTAGCCTCTATTATAAATGGCAACTACACAATACATATAGTTTATCAAAAACTGTTACTACTGCTACCTAATTAAATATTAAAATTGTTTTCATTAATATCAAGATTTTAATTTAGAAAATATTTGTTTTACTGACAATAGAGACAAAGTGAACAATGATATTTTAGAGCGACCACCCCAAATATGATATTTATATTTTGGTTACAGGGCTATAGATTTTGCATATAATTTCTTGCTTACATGCCTGGTTCTTTCTTTGGACTTTGAGCTCCCTCAGTACAAAGGTAGTAATTAATGTCTTTACTGCTAACATTTAATACAATGTGTGGTATGTCCTGGGTAATGAAAAGTAAGTATATGTCAAAATAGTAAACACAAATATGCAAGAGGAAGTTATTAAATACACTGATATAATTTCATAGAATATTATTTTAAAACAATACTGTTAGGTGTGCTGATTCAACTGGAGAACTGAATGACAAGATACATTGTTTTTTCATTTTAATAACCAAATTTAGTCTTTAGAGAATTCAGTTCTAAAGACAAAGCATATAATTGAAGTTCTAGGTTATCATTAAGATGGTACACATTGATTACGGTAGAGTCTACAAACTATTTTATTAATATTTGTGCTGTGCTACTAGGAAAAATCCAAATTAATGCAGACAGGGCTCTTTTTTGAGGAAAGATGACTATAATATAACTAGGCAAAATGCAGAAATACTGCTGTCTAAAAAAATAACTTCTATGATGAATTGGCTCTCTTAAATAATAAAATAGACCAATATTTATGCTTGTTTTTTCCTTGAAAGAGGTTTTGAAGTAGCCCATAAAGATGAACTGAGGTACAGCATTAAAATCCATGTGCTACACTTGAGAATTAACTTTGCACAGTATAGCTGTGGCACAGACCTCAAATGCAGTTTGACTTCTAGTCCTTACATTGCACAATGACATATAACAATTAGACTCTGATAATTGAAGTCATAAAGATGTTAGTTAAAAATGTTAGTTATAAAAGAGAAATCCCTGGTGAAATCAGCAGAGTCTCAGAGATAGTCATTAGTCCATGAGGTCAAGTCTGTTTGTAGTCTGATACTGAGTATTGTTCATCAGGTCAAAATTTAGGTTTTTGTATAGACCATACCTCAGTTGGTCTTACAGGAATGACTGACATCACTGACAAGAAGGATGTTCATCTAACTCAAATTTCGCCCTTCTGATTTTAGTGGGAAAAAAATATCATGAAAGGACCATGATATACATGTTGATTAACGAGCATGTTGTCGGTCTCATAAAATCCATTATAATAAACCCAAGTTATAATCTTAATGACTCTTAATGGACTCAAAGCAAGAGAAGTAATTGAATTAATCTTAGTGGAAAATGCCATAAAGAGTACTTGTCTCCGATCACTGTCAAATAGAATATATATTCCTAGGTCCGAGCATCATTTCTCCTCAGGAGGACTGTGGAAATGCTGACCTAAAAAACATCTTTAAAGTTTTTCTTTTGTTTAGCCCCCATACTGTGGACTGTTGTTGAAGTAGTCCCGTGTCTGACTCTTTCAGACCCCATGGACTACAGCACGTCAGGCTTCCCTGTCCTCTACTACCTGGTAGATTACTTATTAGTAAACCCAGTTTTCTTTAGATAGCATTAACATAGTTTTACTGTTGTCATCATTGTTTAATGAAGAATTTCCAGACATTTTTTTCCCCCAGGACATGTGATAACATCCCCAAATGCCAGAATAGTGTCCTTGTACTGAAGTTCATATTTAGCTTTTGCATTTATTAAAATATCCATTTACTGATCTAGCAAAAGCATGTTTTTTTCTTGTTTGTTAATAATAGTTTTATTGAAATGTACTCAACATACTACAAGCTACGAATACTTAGTTTACAATTTGATAATTTCTAGACACTTGTACACATCCATGAAATCATTATCACAATACAGATAATGAATATGAAAAGATGTCTATAAGCCTCTTTGTTATAACTCCATTCTGATCCAGGCAAACACTGGCCAGATTTCTGTTACTATACATTTCATGACTTTTAATATTTTATATAAATTGAATGTAACAAAGGTTTGTTTGTTAGGTGGAGGTGGGGATCCAGTGTATTTCACTTAGCATAATTATTCTGTGATTCATCCATGCTGTTTGTTTGAGTGCTAAACTGTATTCTATTGTACGGATGTGCTAAGTCGCTTCAGTTGTGTCCGACTCTTTGTGACCCCATGGACTGTAGCCTGCCAGGCTCCTCCATCCATGTGGATTCTTCGGGCAAGGATACTGGAGTGGGTTGCCATTTCCTTCTCCAGGGGATCTTCCTGACCCAGGGATCGAATCTGCAACTCTTATGTCTCCAGTATTGGCAGGCAAGTTCTTTACCACTAGCACCACCTGGGAAGCCCGTTCTATTGTACGGATAGATATAATACAGTTTGTGTATTCAGTTATCTGTTTGGGAACATTTGTTTATTTGATTTTTTTTTTCCTTCTGATTTTTGGCTATTACAGATAAATTTCTATAAACATTTGTTTACAAGTCTCTAAGTAGACATATGCTTTCATTTATCTTGGATTAATGCCTAGAATGCCTGGAATATCTGAATCACATTCAAGTATGTTCACTGACTGCTTAAGGAACAATAAAAATGTTTTCCAGAATGTTTTTACCATTTTACTTCTCAGCAGCAATATATGAGATATCTTGTTTCTCCACATCCTCACCAAATACATGCCAGGATATGACTTTTTAATTTTAGTCATTCTGATAGTATGGGGTTATAATTAATCATGATGTTAATTTGCTTTTCCTTAAAGTTGTTTGATACTGCTTATATTTGAGTGTGTTTTATGCTATCTGTATATCTACTATTACAATAGGTCTATCTTGTGGCAATTTTTGTAAGGCTATATATTGTTTTTTTTTTCTTCCTTATTTATATGAGTCTTAATGTATTTGAGGACAAGTCCATTTTGTAGGTTTTTCAAATTCAAATATTTTCTCCAAATCTATGGCTTATTATTCTATTATCTTAAGAAGATCTTTGGAAAGGAAGATTTTATATTTAGAAACACCTTTAGTTTTTGGCTGTGCTATATGGCATGTGGCATCTTAGTTACCTAACCAAGGATAGAACCCATGCCCCCTGCAATGGAAGCACAGAATCTTAACCACTCGACCACCAGGGAAGTCCTGAGAAGTTTTTAATGTCATGAAGCCCAAATTATTGATTTATTCTTTTAGGGCTTTTTCTGTTAGTTCGGGATCTAAGATACCTGTATACATTCATATGTTACCCAAGGTCAGAGAAGTTTTCTACTAAGTTTTGTACTAGAAATGTTATACTCCTAGCTTTTACCTTTAGATGTGTAGTGCATTTCGAGTTGATTTTTTAATATGGTGCAAATGAAAAGTGAAAGTGAAAGTTACTCAGTCATGTCTGACTCATTGTGACCCCATGAGTCCATGGAATTCTCCAGGCCAGAATACTGGAGTGGGTAGCCTTTCCATTCTCCAGGAGATATTCCCAACCCAGGTATTGAACCCAGGTATACCTGCATTGCAGGCAGTTTCTTTACCAGCTGAGCCACAAGGGAAACCCAAGAATACTGGAGTGGGTAGCAGCAGATTTTCCTAACCCAGGAATCAAAGCAGGGTCTCCTGCATTGCAGGCAAATTCTTTACCAACTAAGCTATCAGGGAAGCCCTACTATGGTACAAGGATGGATCAATATTCTATGTTTTAATATGAATATTCAAATATTTCAGCACAAATTGTTGAAAAGACTAGTTTTTTTCCACAGAATAGCCTTTTACCTTTGTTGAAAATCCATTCTCCTTATATATATGGGTCTATTCTGGAGTCTACCCCATTTTGGAGAGCTATTTGGCTTTTCCACCTAATACCATATTGTTTTGATTACTGTAGCTTTATAATAACATTTGAAACAGAGAATGTTCATATTCCAAGTATTTTTTTAAGTTGTTCACCTCTTTTAGTCCTTTGCATTTCCATATATACATTTTAGAATAATTCTGTTAATTTATAAAAAAAAAATCCTACTGGAGATTTAATCAGAGTTAAATCTGTGGATCAATTTGAGAAAGTTGATATCATGCAAATAATGAATCTTCTTACACATAAACATAGTATATATCTTCATATGTTTGGAATTGTAATTTCTCTTGTATCTTTTCTTTCTGTGTCATATTTTCCCTAAGTATTTTGTTTATGATGCTTATGGTTAATAGTATTATGTTTTTAAAATTTAAATTTTTAATTTTGGCAGCTTGTATGTATACAGATATAAAATATTTTTGTATGTTGGTCTTATGTCCTGTAGACTTTCTAAACTTGCTTATTAGTTTCTGTAGCACTCTATTTTTTCATACATAGAAAGTCATGTCATTTGCAAATAAAGACAGTTCTATTTAATACTTACTCCTTTCTAATAATATGGATGCCTTTGTTTATTTTTCTTATTGTACTAGCCAGTGCCTGTAGTTTAATGCTGATTAAAAGCAGTAAATGCAGAATTCACATCTTATTAGTGATTTTAATGAGAAGGCATTCAGTCTTTTACCATGTTGGGTTATTAATATTTACCTTTCTTACTTTTATACCAAATGGACATGGAGTGTCCTATATCCAGAGACAGATGTACCAATTTCCTAGCTCTGCTATAATAAAATCCCATAAGCTAAGTGACTTAAAAAAAAAAATTGATTTTCTCAGTTTTGGAAGCTAGGATTGTCAGGATGTCAAGTTGTCAGGAAGACCATTCTCTCTCAAAGGTTTGGGTAAGAATCAGTTTCATGCTCTTCCTCTCAACTTTTGGTGTTGCTAGCAATCCTTGGTATTCCTTGGCTTATAGGTGTATCACTGAAAACCTGTGACTCCACTGGCGTGTGGTGTTGACCATGCATGTCTCTGTCTGTGTCCCCCTCTTCTTTTAAAGACACCAATAATACTGGATTATTGTCCAACCCAACAATGTCCTGTTAACTTGTTTACATATGCATAGATCCTATTTTCAAATAAAATTACATTCACAGGCACTGGGACTTATGACTTCAATGTATCTTTTTGGAAGACACAGTTCAATCAATAATAGCTGACCTCTGCAGATGCTTAACTTAATCTAGTTTATATGTACAGGCACCTCATTTTATTGTACTTTGCTTTATTATACTTTGCAGATACTCCTTTTTTTTTTTTTTTTTTTTTTATAAAGTGAAGGCTTGTGGCAATCCTGTCCTGAGCAAATCCATCAGTGCTATTTTTCAATAGCATTTGTTCACTTTGTGTTTCTGTTACATTTTGATAATTCTCACACTATTTCAGAGATTTTCATTGTTATTATATTGGCTATATAATTTGCAATCAGGGATCTTTGATGTTATTACCAGGACTTGCTGACAGCTCAGATGATAGTTAGCATTTTTTGGCAATATTTTTTAGTTAACCCGTGCACATTGTTTTGTTTTGTTTTTTTAAGACATAAATTCATTACATGCTTAATAGACAACAGTATAGTGTAAGCATAACTTTCATATGAACTGGGAAACAAAATTATATGTATGACTTGCTTTATTATCATCTTTGTTTTATTGTGATAGTCTGGAAGGGAACCCACAATATCTCCAAGGTATGTTTGTCACATCCTGGCATAGCTTTGATGTAAGCAATATTTTCATGCTTGGGTGCCTATCATGGTAGTCACCAATTTACTTACAGCACTCATGATTAACACCAGACACCACAAATGGGTAAGCCAACAAATGCAAACAAAGGTATATGCAACAAATATGAAATAAGAATTTTTTGACTTATACTGTAATATTTTAACATTTTAATTTTTGGCCAAGATTTGATAATTCAGAAATTATATGTAAAAAGCTAAATGCCACATCAAACTTGAAATATCAGTGACTAGTCAGTGGTGGTTCTTCATTATCTCATTGCATCCATTAATTGAAAGTATAATAGTAACACCTGGTACATTCACTCAGTAATCTGATCTTTAATATACTATGTTTCCTATTAATCATATGGCTTCTTAAATCACATCCACTTCATCTCCCCATGTTACCTTAATCGTAGATTATGCAAACCCTTTGTGCTATTTTAACATCAGAATGATGTCATAAAACAAGTATAATAAAATAACAAGAACCACATGGCTCTGAATCTGGAAGGTCAAATTGCATTCATCTTTATAGAAAGTATCTTGTAATACAAGGGGCTCATAAGTAAATGGTAGTATCTTCATTTATTCATAAATGAGACATCAAGCGGTGGTATCTATCTTAATAGCTTATAATTAACAAGTCTTGCCTATGAGTAGAGAACAGTTGCCAATATAGCAATAGAGGCACTGATTACTTTCTATCCCAATTGTTGCTTTCCTCAATAAAATGTACTTTGCACAGTCCGAAGTGGTTATCAATATGTAGTAAATTGCTTGAATCCAAATAAATATATGCATTAGTTGTATTCTTAATGTTTGTCCAGGTACATTTACTGTATTTTATTTTCATAGAATTTAACTATCACATTGAAAAAAAAATTGATATCAGGTACTATGAACAAACATGTTTATGGCAGAGCATAATAGCAGCCATTTATAATTTCTTGGAAATCCTTGAAGCTTTTACATCGACAAAATTATTTTACTTACTTTGATTGTTGTTTACTTCCTATATACCCATTTGCGTTTTAAGTGATATACATAACATGCTGAGATAGAAAGATGCCATGGAAAAAATGAGTGGACTTTGAAATCAGATCAACCTAGGGTTATTTGCTAGAATGTTGCCTTAATTAGAATTATTACTTCACATTTTAGCTTCAGTTTTATCTTTTCTATAAAGGAATATTACGTGCTTTGTATTATTATCATACTCTTCAATTTGATTCTATTCCCAGCAAAAGGACATTGCTGCCTTATTGATTTTATCTTTCTTCTGAATTGTCATTCCACTGTTGTACACTGACTCTTTTTTAAAATTTTAATTGATGGATAATTAATTTACAATACTGTGATTGTTTCTGTCATGCATCAACATGAATTGGCCATAGGGATACATATATCCCCCCCTTTTGAACCTCCCTCCCAATTCCCTCTCCATACATTGAAATACTTTTCTCTCATCTAGAAAATATAAAGGAAAGGAAAAAATCATTATAGTCTCTAGATACTATGTTAAAGCCTTCCCACTAATCACCACCTTCCTATTGGAAACAAGCAAACAAATAAAAAGGTGTCATTGTCTTAGTCCTTTTAGGCTTCTGTATAACAAATATCACAAACTGGGTAACTAATAAGCAATACAAATCACATTTCTCATAGTTCTAAATGCAGGAAATCCAAGATCAGGGCTCCATCAAGATTGCATTTTTCTCTTCCAGGTCACAGACTTCTCCTTATCTCCTCAGAGGGCAGAAAGGGCAAAGAATCCCCCTGGGGTCTCTTTTAATAAGACACTAATCTCATTCTGGGCTCTGCCCCTGACATAATGACTTTTCAAAGTCTCCACCTCCTAACACCATCACCTTGAGGATTAGGTTTTCAACATAGGAATTTGGGAGGGACACAGACATTCAAATCA
Source organism: Bos taurus (assembly GCF_002263795.3). Taxonomy (NCBI): domain Eukaryota; kingdom Metazoa; phylum Chordata; class Mammalia; order Artiodactyla; family Bovidae; genus Bos; species Bos taurus. Next base: position 53,006,699 of record NC_037347.1, read on the forward strand.
CATCATTCTGTCCCTCATATTCATGTTTTCTCTTATGCAAAATACATTTGTTCCAGCCCAATAGCTCTCAAAGCCCCATCTAACATTAAACTCTAGTTTAGGTCCAAAGTCATCTAAATATCATCTAAATTAGAAATCAGTAAGGTGATTCAAGGAGGGCAAATTGCTTTCCAGCAGCAAAACTGTGAAAGCAAACAAGTTTTATTGACTTTCAAACAAAACCTACAGAATACAATGGAGTGAAGGGCATAAAACCCCCATTCCAAAAGGGAGACATGGGAAAGAAGAAAGGGACAATGTCAAAGTTTGGAGTTCATGTCTGCAGCTTTTCTGGGGTAGAATCACACACCAGTTGATCTACTGGTCTGGAGTGGGGTCAAGGTGTAGACAACTGTGTCTAGCAGAACCTCTCTCCACTGAACTGGCCTTGGTCAGCCCTATTACCAGCAGCTCACATTCCTGGGTTGCATGACTAGAGCTCCCAGTCCCTCTATGCTTAGAAATCCATGTGGAGGTTGCCAAACCTCCACAGCTCTACTGGGCAAAGGTGAGGTCCCCAAGGCCCTAGATAATGAGTTGTTTGGCCTGTTGAAATCCAGGTGATGTCTCCTCCTCCTTTATTGAGATATGTGTATGTATGTGTTAGTCGTTCAGTCGTATCCAACCTTTGCAACTCCATGGACTGTAGCCCACCAGGCTCCTCCATCCATGGGATTTTCCAGGCAAGAATACTGGAATCGGTTGCCATTTCCTTCTCCATTATTGAGATATAATTGATATATAACATTAAGTTAGGGTATATAACATGTTGATTTGATATATTTGTATATTAAAATGTGCAAGATGATGTCCACCACAAGTTTCACTAACACTTGTATCAGGTCATACAATTACCAATGTTGTTTGTGTGCTGGGAACATTGAATGTATTCTCTTGGCAACTTTAAAGTACATAATAACATGTTATTAACTATAATGACCATGCTGTATATTAGATCCTCAGAATTTATCTTACAACTGAAAGCTTGTAACTTGGAACAGCATCTCCCCATTTCATCCTACGCTTACCTCCTTGTAACCACTTTTCTACTCTCTGTTTCTGTGGGTTCAGCTTTTCAAAATTCTACATAAAATTCTACAGTGTTTTCCTTTCTCTTTCTGACTTACTTCATTTAGCATAGTGTCCTCAAACTTTAACCATGTTGTCACTAATGGCAGGATTTCCTTCCTTCTCATGGTCATATACTCTTCCATACTGTATAGATGTAAAACTTCTTTATCCATTCGTGCCTTGATGGACATTTAGGTTGTTTCCATCTCTTGGCTATTGTGAGTAATGCTGCACTGAACTTGGGATGCAGCTGTTTCTTCCACATCCTGCTTTCATTTCCTTTGGATATATACCCAACAGTGAAATTGCTGGATATAGTTCAGATCAGTTCAGTTCAGTTCAGTCGCTCAGTCATGTCCGACTCTTTGAAACCCATGAACTGCAGCACTTCAGGCCTCCCTGTCCATCATCAACTCCCACAGTTCACCCAAACTCATGTCCATTGAGTCGGTGATAACATCCAGCCATCTCATCCTCTGTCGTCCCTTCTCCTCCTGCCCCCAATCTTTCTCAGCATCAGGGTCTTTTCAAATGAGTCAGCTCTTCACATCAGGTGGCCAAAGTATTGGAGTTTCAGCTTCAACCTCAGTCCTTCCATTGAACACCCAGGACTGATCTCCTTTAGGATGGACTGGTTGGATCTCCTTGCAGTCCAAGGGACTCTCAAGAGTCTTCTCTAACACCACAGTTCAAAAGCATCAATTTTTTGGTGCTCAGCTTTCTTTATAGTCCAACTCTCACATCCATACATGACTACTGGAAAAACCATAGCCTTGACTAGATGGACCTTTGTGGACAAAGCAATGTCTCTGCTTTTTAGTATGCTATCTACGTTGGTCATAACTTTCCTTCCAAGGAATAAGCATCTTTTAATTTCATAACTGCAATCACCATCTGCAGAAAAATAATCAGCCACTGTTTCCACTGTTTCCCCATCTATTTCCCACGAAGTGATGGGACTGGATGCCATAATCTTAGTTTTCTGACTGTTGAAGTTTAAGTCAACTTTTTCACTCTCCTCTTTCACTTTCATCAAGAGGCTCTTTAGTTCTTCTTCACTTTCTGCCATAAGGGTAGTATCATCTGCGTATCTGAGGTTATTTATATTTCTCCCAGCAATCTTGATTCCAGCTTGTGCTTCATCCAGCCTATGAAAAGGCTGGATTTAGAAGTTGTATTTTAATTTTTTGAGAAACCTCCATACTGCTTTCTATAGAGACTGCACAAATTTAAAAGGGAGCCACACAGATCCCTTCTTCCCCCTTTCTCACATCTTCCCCGACACTTATCTTTTCTTTCCTGTTTAATAACACTCATTCTAACATTCTAACTGTGATTTGCATTTTATTTGCATTGCCTGAGGGTGAGCACCTCTTCACCTATGTGTTGGCCATTTTTCTTGTTCGATTTTTCTTTAGTATCTATTCATTTCCTCTGCCTATTTTTTAATCAGGTGTGTTTGGGTTTTTGTCTGTTTATTCTATTGAGTTGTATGAGTTCTTTTTATATTTTGGATATTAATTCTTTTTAGATATATGATTTGCAGGTAGCGTCTCACATTCCATAGGTTTTCATTTTGTTGATTTTGTTTTGTTTTGCTGTGCAGAGGATGAAGTCCTGATGAACTCTGTTTCACCTTTAGGTCTTTCTTCCCTTTTCTTGTAGAAGAGCCCACGTTCACAGCCAAACATCTCCATGGTTCCATCCTGCAAAATCTCAGATCTAACATCTTCCTGCCTGTCTCTTTCCCCTTCAGTTCAGACTTACTGTTTTCTTGATGAAGTGGATGATTAAATGCAGACTTCACATCCAAACCAATTTCTTTATCAAATGATCACGTGGTCACACACTTAGTGTTCTCTCCTTCACATGCTTTCTCATTTTTGGCAGAATGGATAGGCTATATGTGCAAACTGTAAAGTTCTGCTCATCTTAACAATCTGTCATTGCTCCTTTCCCAAATTTCACTGTAAGTTTTCAAGAGCAGCCAAGCCATAACCTCAGCAAAGTATCCAATTTCATCACTCACAAGATTAATCTTCCTCAGAACACTAGGAAGTGAATACAATACAGCCAAGAATACAATTCAGCTTTACCACTTTATAAGGATGCCTTTTTCTCCCTGGTCCAATAACATGGTCCTCACTTCCATCTAAGAAATCATCAGAATGGCCTTTGTTGTGGTGGTGGTTGTTCAGTCACTCAGTCGTGTCCAATTCTTTGTGATTCCATGGACTTGTAGTATACCAGACTTCCCTATCCTTCACTGTCTCCCAGAGTTTGCTCAAACTCATGTCCAGTGAGTCAGTGATGCCATCCAACCATCTCATCCTCTACCTCCCCCTTCTGCACCTGCCTTCAATCTTTCCCAGCATCAGGATCTTTTCCAATGAGTTGGCTCTTCGCATCAGGTGGCCAAAGTATTGGAGCTTCAGCTTCATTATCAGTTCTTCCAATGAATAGTTAAGGGCTGATTTCCTTTAGGATTGACTGACTTGATCTCATTGCTGTCCAAGGGACTCTCAAGAGTCTTCTATAGCACCACAGTTTGAAAGCATCAATTTTTCAGCATTCAGTCTTCTTTATAGTCCAACTCTCACATCCATACACGACTACTGTAAAAACCATAGCTTTGACTACATGGAACACTGCAGACTGGTATCTCATATATATATATGAGCCCATATATATGAGAGATATATATATATATCTCATGACTTCCTTCCTATTCCCAGTTGAATGTCTCATTTTCTGCCATAATTCTTATTACTAAAGTTCCCTGTGTAAGATAAAAATCTGAAGGACAGGAACAAGTCTTATAGCTTATACCTCCTTCTATGAATCTATTTATTCTTTTATATTATACCTCTAAATATGGCTTACACATATTTTCTCCTTTTTCATTCCACTATGTTATGGCTGGATGGCATCACTGACTTGATGGATGTGAGTCTGAGTGAACTCCGGGAGTTGGTGATGGACAGGGAGGCCTGGCATGCTCGATTCATGGGGTTGCAAAGAGTCAAACACGACTGAACAACTGAACTGAACTGATGTTCACTGAAACCATATATAGGACTGCCCCAGTGGGCCAGCAGTTAAGAATCTGTGCTTTGAAGGCAGGGGGCATGGATTCAATCCCTGATAGGGGAAGTTCCACTTTCCATGCGGCAAAGGAAACAAAAAAGAAAGATAGAAAGAAAGAGACTTAAATCACATATAAATATATTGTTCCTATGTTATGGCCATAGTCCAACTAATTTTCCTGTCTTCATTTCTATTCCTTCAATCTCAATTTGTTACCAGGGAAATTTTTATACTGCAAATATTATATTGTTATTCTCCTGCATGAAACATTCTATCTGCTTTTGTTTCCAGTATCAGTGGTGTTCAAGAAGGAATCTATGTACTTTGGCAGTCACTCATGTTATCTGATCATTGTACAAAGAGAAAATAATATAATTTATTTCAATATTTTTTGTTTTATTTTTAGTAATTCTAAGGCATAAGCATTTTAGAAAAAAAGCTCAATTTTCCATATGTTGGATGATTTTTTTTTTAATTTTGATACCCACTCCAGCCACAGATTAACTTCATATTCTTTACTTCCTGTAATCTATTATGACCATTCTATACCTTATTTCCCTAGGCATTCTCAAATAAACTGGTATTTTTATTCCTCATCTTTCTTTTGTCAAAAAGAAATAGCATATTTGGGGTAATTACAAAACTGCAAGGGCTTCCCTGGTGGCTCAGGTGGTAAAGAATCTGCCTGCAGTGCAGGAGCTCTGGGTTCTATCTCTGGATTGGGAAGATCTTCTGGAAGAGAGCATGGCAACCCACTCCAGTATTCTTGCCTGGAGAATCCCCATTGACAGAGGGGCCTAGCACACTACAGTCCATGGGATTGCAGAGAGTCAGACATGACTGAGAGACTAAGCACAGCACAAAACTGCATATCTATTCTTAAAGAGAGAGCTTTTCTAGGGTGCTTGATTTTTCTTCTCACACAGGGAAACATGTGATCAGCAGTCAGAGAGAAAAAGAGTTTCTTATCTTTTTCTTGGACTTATTTCTCTTGACTTTTAGAAATGTAGTGCTATTAATGAAGAACTCTCTTTTCTACACATCACCAAAAACAAACTAAAAAAGAAAATGTTTCCTGTTTTCATAAATATCAGCTGTAATAGGGAACATGGCTGGGGGGAAAATGGCATAAACCTTAAAAAGTCAATACAAAATAAATTTACTTTCAAAGTTGCATGTTAAATACCATCCAACAGAAATAACAGATGCTGTCTTGGCTTAGGTAAATTTCGGGCGGTGTAACATTTGTCTTAGATTGAACTGCGCTTGTTTAGATAGATCCTATCTTCAGGTTACACAGGCTTCTCTTTTAACACTCTCTAAATATATCCTGATATCAATCTTCTTTTCTTCATATCTTTATTCTTATCGCCAGCAAATCATTCTTGGGAGAACTAGACATCCCAATAGATTTGTCAACTAGTGAAATGGAGAATTTAAGCTCTGCCTGATGAATATCTCAGCTTCCATGCCTGCAGAGCATACAAATATCTCCCTGCCTGATAAAAAAGCTTCATGGGTATTACTGTAAAGTCTCCCATTTATAATGTCAAATATTTTGAAATTTAAAAATATAAAAAATGCTATTCTGTGTTTTTTTTTAAGAATAATTACCAAATCATGAATTCAATTATTCTGAAAATTTTAGATAGCTAACAAGATCTCTCTATAGTAGCATTGGCTGTCATTTTTTGTCTCTTTATTTGATGTGGTGTATAATGATTAAAATAAGTATATTACCAATTGCTAGGTTTATGTGATCTGAGAGAGGCCCATCTAGTTAATTCTAGAATTACCAAAATAAAGGAACTGAAAATTTTGATATTACATTGAGAGATTCACCATTAAATTATTTTTTTTTCACATTTAACTCCTATTTGTATTTCACTTTAAGGGCAATCATTCACAAAAAGATTATTTTCTGAAGTGATATGGAATAATTACAGTAGTATTTTGAAATTTTATTCCTTGAGATAATTTTAAAAGCTTTTTTGATTAAAGACTTCTAGAGGATTTAATATACAAGCTAGTGAATAGGTCATAATTATTAGCATTCTCATTGTCAAATTTCAGCTATTTCATTGAATATCAATGGTTTGATTATAGCATTTGAACCTGAGGATTATCATGTCTGTAATTAGCATTAAGTCTTTTAAACATGTCCAGAAAGACTATCACATTGTATTAACTAAAATAATAATAATGTTATAAAGCATTATTTAATTGATTTCTTTTTGAGTTTTTTCATTGGTATTAATTACTTTTTAAATGATAACCCTGTATGCGAGACAGCAAAAGAGACACAGATGTATAGAACAGTCTTTTGGACTCTGTGGGAGAGGGCGAGGGTGGGGTGATTTGGGAAAACAGCATTGAAACATGTATAATATCATATATGAAACAAATCGCCAGTCCAGGTTCGGTGCATGATACTTGATGCTTGGTGCTGATGCACTGAGACGACGCAGAGGGATGGTACAGGGAGGGAGGAGGGAGGGGGGTTCAGGATGGGGAACATGTGTATACCTGGGGCAGATTCATGTTGATGTATGACAAAACCAATGCAATATTATAAAGTAACTAACCTCCAATTAAAATAAATAAATTTATATTTAAAAAAAAAACAAAAAATATTTAGAAATATGTTTTTATGATTTACTTCTGAATCAGTAGGCTTAATATACAATTAATTCTACCTACAGTTATATATTTGTATTTTTATAGTTAGGTAATAAAAATTAAGAAAACCATGATTTTTCTCACAGGAAGTAGTAAATGATGAAAGAGCTCATATCTGATGACAATTAAAAAGTCCCCTTCTCCAGCATATAGCCAAGCTGAAGGATAGTTTTTTGATCTCAGGTGAAGCATGAAAAATATTTAGAAAAAAATATTAGTTACATTTTAGAAAAACAGAGGTTAAATGTCAAATTCAATGGGTGCATTTACAAAATAACAAAGAATAAGAGAATGACTGAGGGAATAAGGGGTAGCTCTTTAAAAATAATTTTTTTTTTTGAAGAGTTTTCTAGATAATTAAAATTTTTGATTGTAAAGATCATTTATCTTAGTTAATCAAACAAGAAAACAAATACATGACTTTTCTTTGAGGTTGTTTTTTTCCCTGTTTTCAGTCGATGGGGTTGCAAATAGTTAGACACAACTTGGCGACTAAACAACAGAAATATAGTTTTCATTTAGAAGGTTCTACTCTCATTGAGGTTGTTTGTTATGACCAGTACGTTCTTTTGGCAAAACTCTGTTAGCCTTTGCCCTGCTTCAATCCATACTCGAAGGCCAAACTTGCCTGTTACTCTAGGCGTTTCTTGACTTCCTACTTTTGCATTCCAGTCCCCTGTAATGAAAGGAACATCTTTTTTGGGTGTTAGTTCTAAAAGGTCTTGTAGGCCTTCATAGAACTGTTCAACTTCAGCTTCTTCAGCGTTACTGGTTGGGGCATAGACTTGGATTACTGTGATATTGAATGGTTTGCCTTGGAAACGAACAGATCATTCTGTCATTTTTGAGACTGCATCCAAGTACTGCATTTCGAACTCTTTTCTTTACCATGATGGCCACCCCATTTCTTCTAAGGGATTCCTGCCCACAGTAGTAGATATAATGGTCATCTGAATTAAATTCACCCATTCCAGTCCATCTTAGTTCGCTGATTCCTAGAATGTTGATGTTCACTCTTGGCATCTCCTGTGTGACCACTTCCAATTTGCCTTGATTCATGGACATAACATTCCAGGTTCCTATACAATATTGCTCTTTACAGCATCGGACCTTGCTTCTATCACCAGTCGCATCCACAACTGGGTATTGTTTTTCTTTGGCTCCATCCCTTCATTCTTTCTGGAGTTATTTCTCCACTGATCTCCAGTAGCATATTGGGCACCTACTGACCTGGGGAGTTCCTCTTTCAGTATCCTATCATTTTGCCTTTTCATACTGTTCATGGGGTTCTTAAGGCAAGAATACTGAAGTGGTTTGCCATTCCCTTCTCCAGTGGACCACAGTCTGTCAGACCTCTCCACCATGACCCTTCCATCTTGGGTGGCCCCACACGGCATGGCTTAGTTTCATTGAGTTAAACAAGGCTGTGGTCCTAGTGTGATTAGATTGACTAGTTTTCTGTGAGTATGGTTTCAGTGTGCCTGCCCTCTGATGCCCTCTCACAACACCTACCGTCTTACTTGAGTTTCTCTTACATTGGATGTGGGGTATCTCTTCACGGCCGCTCCAGCAAAGCACAGACGTTGCTCCTTAACTTGGATGAGGGGTATCTCCTCATGGCACCTCTCCTGACCTTGAATGTGGAGAAACTCCTCTCAGCCCTCCTGCGTCCGTACTGGTCATAGCAAACACCCTCTTCCAACAATACAAAGAAGACTCTACACATGGACATCACCAGATGGTCAACACCAAAATCAGATTGATTATATTCTTTGCAGTAAAAGATGGAGAAGCTCTATACAAGTCAGCAAAAACAAGACCAGGAGCTGACTGTGGCTCAGATCATGAACTCCTTATTGCCAAATTCAGACTTAAATTGAAGAAAGGGGGGAAAACCACTAGACCATTCAGGTATGACCTAAATCAAATCCCTTATGATTATACAGCAGAAGTGAGAAATAGATTTAAGGGACTAGATCTGATAGATAGAGTGCCTGATGTACTATGGATGGAGGTTCATGACATTGTACAGGAGACAGGGATCAAGACCATCCCCATGGAAAAGAACTGCAAAAAAGCAAAAGGGCTGTCTGGGAAGACCTTACAAATAGCTGTGAAAAGAAGAGAAGGAAAAAGCAAAGGAGAAAAGGAAAGATATAAGTATCTGAATGCAGAGTTCCAAAGAATAGCAAGAAGAGATAAGAAAGACTTCCTCAGTGACCAATGCAAAGAAATAGAGGAAAACAACAGAATGGGAAAGACTAGAGATCTCTTCAAGAAAATTAGAGATACCAAGGAAATATTTCATGCAAAGATGGGCTCAATAAAGAATAGAAATGGTATGGACCTAAACAGAAGCAGAAGATATTAAGAAGAGATGGCAAGTATACATGGAAGAACTGTACAAAAAAGATGTTCACAACCCAGATAATCATGATGGTATGATCACTCACCTAGAGCCAAACATCCTGGAATGTGAAGTCAAGTAGGCCTTAGAAAGCATCACTACAAACAAAGGTAGTGGAGGTGATGGAATTCCAGTTGAGCTATTTTAAATACTGAAAGATGATGCTGTGAAAGTGCTGCACTCAATATGCCAGCAAATTTGGAAAACTCAGCAGTGACCACAGGACTGGAAAAGGTCAGTTTTCATTCCAATCACAAAGAAAGGTGATGCCAAAGAATGCTCAAATGACTGCACAATTGCACTCATCTCACATGCTAGTAAAGTAATGCTTAAAATTCTCCAAGCCAGGCTTCAGCAATACATGAACCATGAACTTCCAGATGTTCAAGCTGGATTTAGAAAAGGCAGAGGAACCAGAGATCAAATTGCCAACATCCGCTGGATCATCAATAATGCAAGAGAGTTCCAGAAAAACATCTTTTCTGCTTTATTGACTAGGCCAAAGCTATTGACTGTGTGGATCATAATAAACTGTGGAAAATTCTGAAAGACATGGGAATACCAGTCCACTTGACCTGCCTCTTGAGAAACCTGTATGCAGGTCAGGAAGCAACAGTTAGAACTGGACATGGAACAACAGACTTGTTCCAAATAGGAAAAGGAGTATGTCAAGGCTATATATTGTCACCCTGCTTATTTAACTTATATGCAGAGTACCTCATGACAAATGCTGGGCTGGAGGAAGCACAAGCTGGAATCAAGATTGCTGGAAGAAATATCAATAACCTCAGACATGCAGATGACACCACCTTTATGGCAGAAAGTTAAGAACTAAAGAGCCTCTTGATGACAGTGAAAGAGGAGAGTGAAAAAGTTGGCTTAAAGCTCAGCATTCAGAAAACGAAGATCATGGCATCTGGTCCCATCACTTCATGGGAAGTAGATGGGAAAACAGTTGAAACAGTATCAGACTTTTTTTTTTACTCCAAAATCACTGTAGATGGTGATTGCAGCCATGAAATTAAAAGATGCTTACTCCTTGGAAGGAAAGTTATGACCAACCTAGATAGCATATTCAAAAGCAGACATTACTTCGCCAACAAAAGTCCATCTAGTCAAGGCTATGGTTTTTCCAGTGGTCATGTATGGATGTGAGAGTTGGACTGTGAAGAAAGTTGAGTGCCAAAGAATTGATGCTTTTGAACTGTGATGTTGGAGAAGACTCTTGAGAGTCCCTTGGACTGCAAGGAGATCCAACCAGTCCATTCTAAAGGAGATCAGTCCTGGGTGTTCATTGGAAGGACTGATGCTATAGCTGAAACTCTACTTTGGCCACCTCATGCGAAGAGGTGACTCATTGGAAAAGACCCTGATGCTGGGAGAGATTGGGGGAAGAAGGAGAAAGGGCCGACAGAGGATGAGATGGCTGGATGGCATCACTGACTTGATGCACATGAGTTTGGGTGAACTCCAGGAGCTGGTGAAGGACAGGGAGGCCTGGTATGCTGCAATTCATGGGTCGCAAAGGGTGGGACATGACTGAATGACTGAACTGAACTGACTCTCATTGAATAATCAAATAATAATAATAATAATGTGACTTGCTTAAGAGGAGTGATATAAGAATAGAAATTTAGTGGCTTATACTCATATTGCCTTTCCATGTCCTTCTCTTAGACTCATACAAGAACAGAAAACTGGATGAAAAAGTGACTTTTGTGGATACTACTAATGTATTTTTCCATATAATGGCATAAAAGTTTTCCTATTTTTCTAAGCTTTATAATTCAGTATCTCAATTACCTTATCTCTCACTGAAAAGAGAGAGTCAGTTTGACTGAAATATTTTGGAATTATAATAGGTTTTGAGAACTGGAGGAAATGTCTCTGGGGAACATTGTGGACTGATTTTATGTACTTATGCCATCCACTTTGAGTGACCCAATTTGCAAACATTAGTTCATTCCTGTTTAGTAGTGGATGGAATTTTACATTTGTAAATTATAGAAGATCTGTTTTTAAAAGAAAGAAGAAAAGAAAAGCTTCTGGATGTGCTTTTCTTCCAAATAGAATAAGTATCATGTTCTCTGATAAGGAAAGAACATGAGATTCTGGTGATGAACAGTGGACCACTGCGCTCCATGGTTGTACCTTGTTGTTATTTCTATGGCCTCTTCCACCCATAGCAAGAGAACCACCAGTGTATGATACCTACCATTTTAAGATATTATTCATGCACCACATATATATATCCATAATTAGACAGATAATTCATTCACTTTCTTTTTTGACTTTTAAAAAATATATTTAATATCTACAAATTAATACTTTTAACAAGCATATGGGATTGAAAGACAATAGTAAAATGACAATTCTTTTATCTACTGACCAGCTGAATTTCCAGTGGCCTCTCTGATCTCATTACCCTCCCTCTTCCCTTGAATAATCAGTTAGCTGAACATTATGTCAGTAATTCCTTTGTTTTCTCTAGAAGTTTACAAAATTGCATATGAAATCCATGATTTTTGTTTCTAAAATTTGTACAAGTAAATCAGTGTATATTTTCTTTACTGACTTTTTCCCCTGAGATCATTAAAGTTGATGTAAGTAGCTGCATTTCAATCAATTATTACATGCTCTAGTATGACATTGTATGGCTGCCACATTCTATCTTTCTGTTGTTAATATATTCTGTGTTACAGATACAAGGTTGATTTTGCCTGTCTTAGCAGACTTATATAAGTCACTCTTAGTAAATGTTAAGAGTAAATTTTTTAATATTAAAAATAATTTTTCCCCTCAAGGTATAAGTAGAAATTTTCCCATCCATTAGTAACACATAATTAGACCATTATCTACATTTTTTCTATATCACTGGTTTTTGTATTGAGTGTCGAGTTGAGCTATTTACTAATGAGAATTATCATGTATTATATTTTTATGCAGTAGTTTTTTTCACCTCTGTAAACTGCTTGTTCAGTAATTTCTCAGTCTTTTTTTATTGCAAGTGTACAGTGTTGAAGACTTGAAGATTATAATAATTCTTAGTAATTTAGGCAGAGAAGGCAATGGTACCCCACTCCAGTACTCTTGCCTGGAAAATCCCATGGACGGAGGAGCCTGGTAGGCTGCAGTCCATGGGGTCGCTAGGAGTTGGACACGACTGAGCAACTTCACTTTCACTTTTCACTTTCATGCATTGGAGAAGGAAATAGCAACTCACTCCAGTTTTCTTGCCTGGAGAATCCCAGGGACAGGGGAGCCTGGTGGGCTGCCATCTCTGGGGTCGCACAGAGTCGGACAAGACTGAAGTGACTTAGCAGCAGCAGCAGCAGTACATTAGAGAAACACTTCCTTGATTTATGCTAAGAAACAGGCAATTTTATTTATGATTTTTTTTTTTTTACCATCAATAACACTGCCAACATAGTGAAACAGTAAATATAGCATTGAATTACTGTTAAAATAATTTTGAAACAACACATCTCCTGCTAGGGCAAATATATCATATGAAAAACAACATAAAATCAGGCATAATACAGATAGGCATTTTTAATGAATAATATTATAGATAGTATAAATTATCACTCTCAGTCATTATGTCTCTTTCAACATTGTAAAAACACATTGAAGGGGACTTTCCTAGTTACTGCTCTGTGAGCCCTTTATGCCAAGGCTACTAAATCATTATCATTTAAAAAAGTAATTAGCACATATCATTAGCTAATGAAGATAATACTATTAAAATTCTTTCCCAATTTACGGTTCCCCCTTTATCACGATTTAACAACAATGTTGTTTTAGTGTAATAACAAAAATTGGTTTACAAATGACCCTTCCACTAATGAACGAGCAGCACTTTGTATCAAGGAGCAAAGAATTATTTATTCATTGCACTTTTAATTATATTATGTAGAGCAGTTTACTGTTGATGCCTTTCCATTGTGATTCCGTCAAAATGTCTATTTTATCATTATATTAAAAGTATAAAGCCAAACCTCACAGTATATAATTATTTTTCTATGAAATAGAGTCAATTTCTACATTTCCAAGCTGGAAAGTGATGAATTATAATGATCAATGTATATAGATTATAAAAGCATTTCATCTGCTCAGTTCATTTTTTTCTATTTTTTTCATATTTTGAACATATAAACACATCTTAAAATAACTGAAAAAATTAATGTTCTACTGATAATTATTAACATTCACAAAAATATAATACTGAAGGAAAACATCTTATGGAGTGGCTAAAATAAATGCATTTACATTTAACTTTTTAAATCATAAAGTTGAATTTAAAATTCACTGATTCTTAGTGTTACATTGAGGGTCGTTTCATAAGTTTTCTGTTGCCATGAGCAAATTATCACAAATTTAGGTTCAAACGTCTATTTGTTATTTCATAGTTTCTGTGAATCAGGGATCCAGGCCTGGGTTGTATGACTCTCACTGGGATGAACAATGAGTTGACAGGGACTTCAAGCCCATCTGAGGCTCAGGAGAATCTGAGTTCATGCTTTGTTGGAAAAATTTGGTTCCATGCAATTCTAGAAATGAAATCCTTATCTTCTTGCTGGCTGTAGGCAGGTGTCCCTCTCAGATTCTGGAGGTAGTTTTCAAGTCCTAATCAAATATGGCAACTTTATTACTGCAAGAGAGGCAGAAAAATCAGCCTGCTGTGTGGAGTTTTATATAACATAATCTAATCATGGACTGACCATGCTATCACATTCTTAACTCTGGCCCACACTAAAGTGGAGATGATTACACAGAGTCAATGCTCCTGTAGGTGGGAAACTGCCACCCTCTGATCCTCAATTATTTAAGACTGTCTGAAATGCAAATTATATTCACCCTCTCCCAGGGTTTTTAAGGTTTTAGTCTATTACAATTCAGAATTCAAAATCTAAATCAGGTCCAGGTGTGGATAATAGGCTTGGATGTAATCTATGAAGTAAAGCTTCTGGGGCAAATTCTTCTCCATGTGTGGTCTAGGAAATCCAAAGGGAGAAGTTATCAGCTCACAACATTCCTGACTAACAATGGCAGATTAGGCACAGAAAAACAGTTAAAAATCATTGTGATTTATAAAAATGGAAAGTAAGCATGAGTAATCAGTCTATAACCATTCTGAAATGGGTTCTTTTTCATTGAGTAAAAAACCTAGAAGAAATCTTTGTGATCTTGGCTCTACCCCCTTGGGTTTCTAGTTGAGAAAAATCTGTTGTCATTTTTGTTCAGTCCCTCAGTTGTGTCCAACTCTTTGCAGCCCCATGAACTGCAGCACACCATGCTTCCCTGTCCTTCACCATCTCCTGAAGTTTGCTCAAATTCATGTCCATTGAGTCAGTGATCTGTAGGCAAATCTTTAACCTCTTGAAAGTCACTTAGTGTGACTAAATCCACTTTTTCCTTTTATAACTTCTAACATCTTTTGCCATTGGATATGCCAGTAACTTTAAAATCATCCAATTCTACTTTTTTGTTTAGCAATTCTTCCCTATATTTATCTCTCTCCTTTTGCATTTTACTATAATCTGCAAAAAGAATCTAGGCAGCACTTCTGGCATTTAGCTAGAAGTCCAAGTCCATCATTTATAAATTCTAATTCCCACATAGCTGCAGGACATGCATCAGTTCAGTTCAGTTCAGTTGCTCAGTCGTGTCCAACTCTTTGTGACTCCATGAATCGCAGCACGCCAGGCCTCCCTGTCCATCACCAACTCCCAGAGTTCACTGAGACACATGTCCATCGAGTCAGTGATGCCATCCAGCCATCTCATCCTCTGTCATCCCCTTCTCCTCCTGCCCCCAATCCCACCCAGCATCAGTCTTTTCCAATGAGTCAACCCTTTGCATGAGGTGGCCAAAGTACTGGAGTTTCAACTTTAGCATCATTCCTTCCAAAGAAATCCCAGGGCTGATCTCCTTCAGAATGGACTGGTTGGATCTCCTTGCATTGCTTCAGTACTGTCAGACTCTTTGCAACCCTATGCCAGATTCCTCTGGATGTGATTCTCCAGGCCAGGCTTCAGCAATACATGAACCGTGAACTTCCAGATATTCAAGCTGGTTTAAAAAAAGGCAGAGGAACTAGAGATGAAATTGCCAACATCCGCTGGATCATTGAAAAAGCAAGAGAGTTCCAGAAAAACATCTATTTTTGTTTTATTGACTATGCCAAAGCCTTTGACTGTGTGGATCACAATAAACTGTGGAAAATTCTGAAAGAGATGGAAATACCAGACCACTTGACCTGCCTTTTGAGAAATCTGTATGCAGGTCAGGAAGCAACAGTTAGAACTGGACATGGAACAACAGATTGGTTAAAAATAGGAAAAGGAATATGTCAAGGCTGTATATTGTCACCCTGCTTATTTAACTTCTATGCAGAGTACATCATGAGAAACACTGGACTGGAAGAAGCACAAGCTGGAATCAAGACTGCCAAGAGAAATATCAATAACCTCAGATATGCAGATGACAGCACCCATATGGCAGAAAGTGAAGAGGAACTAAAAAGCCTCTTGATGAAAATGAAAGTGGAGAGTGAAAAGGTTGGCTTAAAGCTCAACATTCAGAAAACTAAGATCATGGCATCTAGTCCCATGACTTCATGGGAAATAGATGGGGAAACAGTGTCAGACATTATTTTTCTGGGCTCCAAAATCACTGCAGATGGTGACTGCAGCCATGAAATTAAAAGATGCTTACTCCTTGGAAGGAAAGTTATGACCAACCTAGATAGCATATTAAAAACCACAGACATTACTATGCCAACAAAGGTCCATCTAGTCAAGGCTATGGTTTTTCCAGTGGTCATGTATGGATGTAAGAGTTCGACTATAAAGAAAGCTGAGCACTGAAGAATTGATGCTTTTGAACTGTGGTGTGGGAGAAGACTCTTGAGAGTCCTTTGGACTGGGAGGAGATCCAACCAGTCCATCCTAAAGGAGATCAGTCCTGGGTGTTCATTGGAAGGACTGATGCTGAGGCTGAAGCTCCAATCCTTTGGCCACCTCATGCAAAGAATTGACTCATGGGAAAAGACCCTGATGCTGGGAGGGATTGGGGGCAGGAGAAGGGGACGACAGAGGATGAGATGGCTGGATGGCATCACTGACTCGATGGACGTGAGTCTGAGTGAACTCCAGGAGTTGGTGACGGACAGAGAGGCCTGGCGTGCTCCCATTCATGGGGTCGCAAAGAGTTGGACACGGATGAGTGACTGAACTGAACTGAACTGAACATTACAAATAGCTACAACTTTTCACAATGTAGACTTATCCAGTCTATATTTGTATTCAGTTATTGGAATATTGCTGAAACCAATATGGTATGCAAAGACAAGAAATTAAATGAGTGAATAATTGGTGAGAAGTATAATTTCACTTCTTTTCTTCCTTCATTTAAGAAAACTCTGGTGGAAAATTAATTCTTTTGTATATGTGTTTTCTTGTTATGAAAACCTGTCACCCAGTGACCCATCTGAAAAGTTGCTCTTCTAATGGAACAGGCTCTGCAAAGCTTTCCTTAACATTGGGTTCATTGAATTTTGCTTTTCTGTTTTATCAATTTTATGCTATGATCTTCTCAAGGGTGCATACTATAGTCTCTTCCCTGTATATCCAGGCCATATTGCTGTGCCTGATCTGATATAATTTAGTCATAAATATTTGAATGGATACATGAATGAAATAGTATGAATAGAACTATGTTATTTTTAAAGTTTATAATTGTAGTGCTTTGAGAAAGAACAGGGTCTTATAAACCAAAATCAGTGGTAGCAGCTTGCCTATTTACATTAACCCTCAGTTGTTTTGTTTTTTCCTGGAGATAAACGTGCTTATTTCATTCTCTGATTCTCTTTTTAAAATGAAATTTCACTGAAGAAACAATGGTAACTTCTGTTCTATCCCAGATTTTCATCCATTTCTGTGGCTGTATTATTATTTTGATTTACTTCTATATTTACACCAATATCTACTTCTATAAATGTTCTACTCCTCTTTGTATGCCTACATCGAGATATTTATATCTTGAAATCCCCTGCAAACTTTTCATCTTAATCTCTCTCTCTCCCCCTCTGCACGTGTGTGCACACACACACACACACCCACACACAAACTCGCATGCCCCACTTAACTTTTTTTGTGTGTGTGGTGAATTACCACAGCTTTTCAACTTCTAGGCTCCCCTTTGTATAATTACCAAATCATAGAGACTCTTTGTTAACAAAATGTTTTCATTTATCTTTCCTCATTATTTTAATTGCTATCACCCCAATTAAGATAATTGTTTATTCTTACATTTACAATGATAAGGTTACATATAATAATGGGTTTTTATACCTCTTTCTGCTAATTCTTTCTTCATATACATCCCATTTGCTACTTTTCCACTACTATTTATAAATCTCTAATCATTCAATGCATTAATATCTTTTAATCCTGAAGTGAAATTTTTGAGCAAAGCCAGACAATTTATAAAAGTTCCATAGATTATTCTTATATGTGATTAAGCATTAAGAAGCATATTTTAATCCTGATAATAAATGGTGAAAAGGATATTTTGCAAGAACACTCTAACCTAACTAGTACCCTATTCTTAGAATAAAGACAAACCACTTTGTCAGGTGTTCAAGAATCATTTTGTCAATCCAATGTTATCTCTCATTGACTTTTTCTGTGATGTTTCATCCATTTTCCTGTGATATTTTGGGAATTATTTCCTCCTTCTCTAAATATTACATATTTATAAGCATCAACTATGCCATATCCATATGTACCTGTTTACTATTATGCCATGAGGGCTTCCCAGGTGGCATTAGTGGTAAAGAACCTGCCTGCCAAAGCAGTAGACTTGAGATGTTGGTTCGATCCCTGGGTTGGGAAGATCCTCTGTAGGAAAAATGGCAACCCACTCAAGGATTCTTGCCTGTATACTCCCATGGACAGAGGATCCCAGTGTGCTCATGAGGTCCCAAAGAGTCAGACAAGACTGAAGTGACTTTGCAGTATTATGCCATGAGTATTTACTCATGCCCTTAAAATCTTCAGATATAATTTCATTGGACACATGCAACTGTAGTTTACTTTTGAATATTTTAATTGTTTTAAATTTTCTCTTTATCAAAGTGATTCTTTAATGAATATATCTATAGGTAAATATTTACCTTAATTTAAAATTATTCTTGTGAATATCTCCAAATTGATTGACATCAAAATATAATCTAGTGTTATATAGTTCTGCTCATGTTCATAATTCCCCAAGCCCTAATGAAATATGTTATTTTAGGTCCATTCAAGGTAGCCTCTAGTTTAAAGAATCAGAGTTTACCAAAACAGGCTAGTGCGTGCGTAACTGGATTTTTAAGCAAATGATCTTCAGAACCTATTGCCTTCCCACCATATGTGCAGTAAATTGCAGAGTTATGGATTATATTTCAGGTTGACTTACCTGTGAGAAAGACTAGAAGGTGGAGATTATTGTACAGGAGCTTAATTGGCTGGTGATATTTGCATGAAAATATGTGTAAAGAGAGAGAAGGAAGCAAATGGAAATAAGCAGCAGCAGAAGTTAAGTTCCAAGGTAATTGTAAAAGTGGTCCCAACAGATTTTGTGAGAGTTTGATGATGGTGACCCTTTAGTGATTTCTCCACTCAGAATAAGAAAAACATGTCCTTATATCTCAAGAGAATCCATTGTTGAATATGAGCTTTCCTGGGAGGAGAACATGACCTTGGGAGAGAAGCATACTTTAACAGAGATCTTTTAATACATTATATTCTTATGGGATTCTTACTGATAGATTTAGATTCTTAAAAAAAAAAAAAAGGCAATATAATAGTTGAATTTGTCTTTAGGTTGGCATGGTTCTTAAAAAGCACAGTCAAATCATTCTATCATCACACTTAATTATGAGAAACTGGAAACTTTCCTACTGAGCTCAGGTATAAATCAAGGATGTTCCCACTCCTTTTAAAAATCTACTGAGTGCATATGAATGATTCACATTTTTAGGTGGTAGAAACCAACACAACATTGTAAAGCAATTATCCTCCAATTTAAAAAATCTACTGAAAGCTTTAGGTAATGCAATAAAAAAGAAAAGGAAATATAAATGTAAGGGGATTTAGAAGGAAGAAATAAAATTGTCTTTGTTTGTAAATGACTTGATTACTCACAGAAAATCCAAAATAACTGAACAAAAAACTTCTAAATAAGTGATTATAGAAAGGTTGCATAATACAAATTTAATACACAAAAGTCAATTGCTTTTCCATATACTATCAATGATCAAGTGGAATTTGAAATTAAATATGTAATAGCATTTACATAAACATACAAAAAATGAAATACTTAGAAACAAACCAATCAAACATGTATCAATACATGATCTAAATGAGGAAAACTAAAGAACTCTGATGAACAAAATCAAAGAACTAAATGTATGGAGAGATTCCATAGTTATGGTTAGAAAAACAATATTGTCAAGATTTCAATTCTTCTCAAAACTTGATCTAGAGATTCAAGGCAATCCCTTAAAAAAGCCCCAACAACTTATTTGGTGGCTATCAACAAAACGGGTCTAAATGTTACAAAGAATTGTCCAAGAACCACAATAATCAACACTGATTCAAGGAGAAGAACAAAACTGGAGAACTGAGACTAAATGACTTCAAGAGTTACTATACATTTCAAGTAATCAAGACAGTGAAATACTGGCGAAAGGACAGATGAGTAAATCAATAGAAAAGAACAGAAACAAGACATAGACTTGCCAATATATATATATATATATAGACTTGTTTTTATTGTTGTTCAGTCCCTCAGTCATGTCAGACTCTGTGACCCCATGGACGGCAGCATGCCAGGCTTCCCTGTCCTTCATTGTCTCCCAGAGTGTGCTCAAACTTATATCCATTGTGTCCCTTAGGCCATCCAACCATCTCTTCCTCTGTCACACACTTCTCTTCCTGCCCGCAGTCTTTCCTAGCATCAGGGTCTTTTCCAATGAGTCAGCTCTTCACATCAGATGGCAAAAGTATTGGAGCTTCAGTTTCAGCATCAGTCCTTTCTATAAATATTCATGGTTGATTTGCTTTAGGATTGACTAGTTTGATCTCCTTGCTCAACGAACTATCAAAGTCATCCCCAGCACCACAGTGCAAAAGCATCAATTCGTTGGCTGTCAGCCTTCTTTATGGTTCAACTCTCACATTAGTATGGATGTGAGAATACTGAAGTGGGTTTCCTGTCCCTTCTCCAGTGGATCTTCCCAATCC
The DNA here is from genome assembly GCF_002263795.3 of Bos taurus. NCBI lineage: Eukaryota > Metazoa > Chordata > Mammalia > Artiodactyla > Bovidae > Bos > Bos taurus. The sequence goes on from NC_037347.1 coordinate 53,027,273, forward strand.
AGGAATCAAACTGGGGTCTCCTGCATTGTAGATGGATTCTTTACCAGCTGAGCTACCAGGGAAGCTCTTCTTACAAAACTAAATATATTTTTATTATGCAATCCAAAATCATGGTCTTGGGTATTTACTTCAAAGAGTGGAAAACATATCCACACAAAAGCCTACACATTGGTATTGTTAGCAGTTTTATTCATAATTACCAAAACATGGAGGCAACCAAGATGTCCTTCAGTGGATAAGTGAATAAATAAACTGTGGTACATCCTGACAATGGATTATTACTCAGCACAAAAAAATGAGTTTTAAAGCCCTGGAAAGATATGAAGAAACCTTGAATATATGTGTATCATCATCAGTGAAAGTATCTCAGTCATAGACTCTTTGAAACCCCATGGACTACAGTCCATGGAATTCTCCAGGCCAGAATACTGCAGTGGGTAGCCTTTCCCTTCTCCAGGTGATCTTCCCAACCCAGGGATAGAACCCAAATCTCCTGCATTACTGGTGGATTCTCTACCAGCTGAGTCATAATAAGGCAATCTAAAAAGGCTATCTACTGTATGATTTCAACTCCATGACATTCTGAAAAAGACAAAACTATGAAAACTAGAAAAAGTTAAATGTTTGCCAGGAATTGACAAAGGGAATGGGAAAGTGAACAGAACACAGGATTTTAAGGGCAGTAAAAGTACTGCATATGTGTGCTAAGTTGCTTTAGTCGTGTCAGACTCTTTGTGATCCTATGGACGGTAGCCTGCCACGTTCCTCTATCCATGGGATTCTCCAGGCACAAATGCTAAAGTGGGTTGCCGTTTCCTTCTCCAGGGGATCTTCCTGACCCAGGAGTTGAACCTGGGTTTTGTGCATTATAGGTGGAGTCTTTACCACTGAGACACCAGGGAGGCCCCAAAATATTCTGCATGATACCTAATGATAAATATCATAATACATTTCTCTAAGCCCATATAATGTACAATTCCAAGAGTGAACCATATGTAAACTATGGACTTTGGGTTAATTATGATGTGTCAGTCTAGGTTTGTAAATTGTACTAAATACACCATTTATGTTGGGGATGGTGATAATGAGAGAGACCATGCATATGTGAGGGCAAAGGGTACATGGAAATCTCTGGATGTCCCTTCAATTTTGCTGTGAACCTTAAACTGCTCTAACACAATAATGTCTTAATAAAATAAAATTAAATCAAAGGGCTGTAGTATTATTGTATTTATTCTATCATGTCTCTTTTTTGTTATTTTTAGACTACCTGGAAAGACTTTAGTTTCTGTGAATATAGAAGCCAATAATTTTGAAAGAGGTTTGAAATCAAGTGGAATACAATTTCATATGAAAAGCTTTGAAACATTGACCTATACAGTAACTGAGAATACATTTTGAAGTGACTAAATATACTTCCTAAAATATTCCTTCTCTAGTTAGAAGTGTATTTTTCATTACTTTAAGAGCTCAGAAGTGCAAATTAGTACTTGTTGAAATTGTCTCTAAAATAATTATTACATTTTAAAATATTAGGCACATAGAAATTGCTGTAAAGGCAAGAAAGATGTGATTTAAAAGAAAAGTGAAATATATGTTTCCTAGTATGGGGACAATATTATAAATCCTTTACAGAAAGTATTTGGCTGAACCATTCCCATAAATTTGAATAAATGTTTGCAACACAGTAGATGGAGTTATTATTCATTAGTGACATCTCCTGGTTGACTGAGCAGTTTTCACTAAGCTAAGGATAATTACAAACTAATTTTCCTTTGTCAGATTTTAAACAGTTAAGTCAGTCTCACAGTCATGTCTGACCTTTTGTGACCACATGGACTACCCAGCTCCTCTGTCCATGTAATTGTCCAGGCAAGCTCATGAAAGTGGGTTGCTATTTCCTATTCCAGGAGATCTTCCCAACCCAGGGGTTGAATCCAGGTTTCCTGCATTGCAGGCAGATTCTTTACTGTCTGAGCCATCAGGGAAGTTCTAGAGGACTGTGTCACAATTAGAGTCCATGCCATGCATTATGCCATAGAAATGGAAGAAAGCATCATATTTCTAGCAATGAGGAAGAGATGAAATGACCAGTGTATACTATTGGTCTCATTAACACCAGGGCTATGATAACCTTTGCAGAAAATGTATGCTACACATAAGTGAGTCTCTATGTGCTCACATTTGAGTGTCCCTCTCATAGAACATTCAAGTGAATGACTTGAATTCCTAGTAATAAGGCATGTGAACCCTGTATCAACACTAATTCCTCAGCTCAAACTTATAAACCAGTCACACTGGATTTAAACTCTTATTTTAAGAAAGGCCATATTGAAGAGGTAAGAGTTCTGAATTAGGAATATGAGAATATACATGTTGGGAGCCTGAAACTTCTGAATAGTATGTGTTCTAAAGGACTCTGAGATATTTTTCTTTCAATATATATATATAGTAGACAGGTAGATGGCCTTCCTAGATGGCTCAGTGGTAAAGAACCCGCCTGCCAATGCAGGACATGTAAGAGACATGGGTTTGACTTCTGGGTCGGGAAGATATCCTACAGAAGGGCATGGCAACCTGCTCCAGTAGTCTTGCCTAGAAGATCCCATGGACAGAGGAACCTGGTGGGCTACAGCCCATGGGTCACAAAAAGTTGGACACAACTGATGCAAATTAGCACCCAGCATGCACAGACAATAGAATGGGACAATAGAATGGGAAAGACTAGAGATCTCTTCAAGAAAACTAGAAATACCCAGGGAACATTTCATGAAATGATGGGCACAATAAAGGACATAAATGGTAGGGACCTAACAGAAGCAGAAGATATTAAGAAGAGATGGCAAGAATACACAGAAGAACTCTACAAAAAAGATCTTCACAACCCAGATAAGCATGATGGTGTCATCCATGATGGTGTGATCACACACCTAGAGCCAGACTCCCTGGAATGTGAAGTCAAGTGGGCCTTAGGAAGCATCACTATGAACAAAGCTAGTGGAGGTGATGGAATTCCAGTTGAGCTATTTCAAATCCTGAAAGACAATGCTTAGAAAGTGCTGCACTCAATATGCCAGCAAATTTGGAAAACTCAGCAGTGGTCACAGGACTGGAAAAGGTCAGTTTTCATTCCAATCCCAAAGAAAGGCAATGCCAAAGAATGCTCAAACTACTACACAATTGCACTCATCTCACACGCTAGTAAAGTGATGCTTAAAATTCTCCAAGCAGGCTTCAACAATACATGAACCATGGACTTTCAGATGTTCAAGCTGGTTTTATAAAAGGCAGAGGAACCAGAGATCAAATTGCCAACATCCACTGGATCATGGAAAAAGCAAGAGAGTTCCAGAAAAACATCTATTTCTGCTTTATTGACGATGCCAAAGCCTTTGACTGTGTGGATTACAATAAACTGTGGAAAATTCTGAAAGAGATGGGCATACCAGACCACCTGACCTGCCTCTTGAGAAACCTGTATGCAGGTCAGGAAGCAACAGTTAGAACTGGACATGGAACAACAGACTGGTTCCAAATAGGAGAGGGAGTATGTCAAGGCTGTATATTGTCATCCTGCTTATTTAACTTGTATGCAGAGTACATCATTTGAAACGCTGGGCTGGAGGAAGCCCAAGCTGAAATCAAGATTGCTGGGAGAAATACCAATAACCTCAGATATGCAGATGACACCACCCTTATGGCAGAAAGTTAAGAACTAAAGTGCCTCTTGATCACAGTGAAAGAGGAGAGTGAAAAAGTTAGCTTAAGGCTCAGCATTCAGAAAACTAAGATCGTGGCATCAGTCCCATCACTTCATGGCAAATAGATAGGGAAACAGTGGAAACAGTGGCTGACTTTATTTTTCTGGGCTCCAAAATCACTGCAGATGATGATTGCAGCCATGAATTAAGACACTTACTCCTTGGAAGGAAAGTTATGACCAACCTAGGCAGCATATTTAAAAGCAGAGACATTGCTTTGCCAACAAATGTCCATCTAGTCAAGGCTATGGTTTTTCCAGTGGTCATGTATGGATGTGAGAGTTGGACTGTGAAGAAAGTTGAGCGCCGAAGAATTGATGCTTTTGAACTGTGTAGTGTTGGAGAAGACTCTTGAGAGTCCTTGGACTGCAAGGAGATCCAACCAGTCCATCCTAAAGGAGATCAGTCCTGGGTGTTCATTGGAAGGACTGATGTTGAAGCTGAAACTCCAATACTTTGGCCTCCAGATGCGAAGAGCTGACTCATTGGAAAAGACCCTAATGCTGGGAAAGTTTGAGGGAAGGAGGAGAAGAGAATGAGATGGTTGGATGGAATCACCGACTCAATAGACATGGGTTTCGGTGGACTCTGGGAGTTGGTGATGGACAGGGAGGCCTGGTGTGCTGCGGTTCATGGGGTTGCAAAGAATCAGACACGACTGAGCGACTGAACTAAACTGTACTGAACGCTCAGACAGGTATGTAATCAAGATCTCCAAACTACTTCAAATCTCTTTTTCTTAACTGTGCTCCCAGGACATCTTCCTACTATTTCCTGTTTTAACTGTGGCTCCTCCTCATTCCTCTGACTTTAAAGGGCTCAGTCTTAACCTTTCATTTTATGGAGTTTATAATATATGTGTACATCATCATTTCCACACTGATAGTAAATTACCAAATATTTTTATACAGTTTCAAATTTTCTACTGGATGCCAATATCATCTCTCATGTCGTTTCTCCCTGGATGAGGACCAGTAATTCTTAACACTTCTTGCCTATTTTTTATGGCACTTGATAAAATCATTTTATCAATTATTAAACAATGATTTTACATTCAATACATACAAACTTATTTAATCATATACTTTTGTCTCTCACTCCCCACAATGTAAGCATCATGAGGGTGGTTGTTTTGTCTCTTTTGGTCACTGCTGTATCCTTAGCACGAATAATAAGGTTTGGTACATATCAGGTATGCAGTAAATCATTATTGCATGAATGATCTATAAGTTTTAGGAAAAAGAGTTCATAGCAAATTACATCTTCACCTAAAGTCTTGCTAAGATAATTTTAGTAAGAATAAGAATAAGTCTTATGCCATTTACTTTTAAGTTCTGAAAAACCTTTATTACCCTCTGAGATCACACATGTTTCCTTTTATTTTTCTCCTTTTAATATTCTCTTTTCAATGTAAGCACTTCAATACAATTGAAATTATGTTGTATACATAATAAAATATGAAAAATATTCTTAATTTACTCAAACATCAGTCCCAATTATAGAATAATATACTTCATATTGATTTATAAAACTGCCTTGTTTTACATATATTTTAGGTAAATTTTAGTATTTCTTGCATTTATATTCTGATATATTTTCCATAATCTATGGTTTCAAAGTACAATATTGAATTTATGATGCATATTATTATTAATTACTATTCTTACAAGTATTATTTTATTACTTGAAATCTCTACTAATACTTTATATTTTAATATTGACTATACATTAAGAACAAAGCTAAGGTCTTCAAATAGATTATAACCCTAAGTTATTATTTGAACCTCTATGAAGAGCATATATATCTTAATCAACTGAAGTAACAGTGGTTCAGAGAATGTAACTAAAATTGTTCAAATCTCATAAGAGACTGATATTCCACTAGAGTCTCTATTTCAGAAGGCTATGATCTAAAAAAACAAAAATCTGGTAGTTCAATTTCTCTCAATATTTTGCCTCTTCAAAAACTGCTGTATTTGCTCCTCATCCTCCATTATGTCCTCATGAGTTGGATTCTTGAGTGATATTAAGAAATTTGTAATGAACTATTCCTTTCTATGGGCTTCCCTGGTGGCTCAGATGGTAAAGGATACACCTGGAAGGCAGGAGACCTGGGTTTGATTGCTGGGTGGTGATGATGCCCTGGAAATGTAAATGAAAATGGCAACCCACTCCAGTATTCTTGCCTGGGGAATTATATGGATAGAGGAGACTTGTAGGCAACAGTCCATGGTTATGTGTAGCTTTTTATGATATAAAGATTAAAAAGTTCTTCATGTATTTTTTTCTTTTTTTCTCTTCAGGACCCAATCACAGACACACATAAGAAAATATATCATCAAACATTCATAAAGTGAATTGCAAGGTAAAATTTTCCATGTAATATCTGTTATATTAAAAAGTTATAGAAATATAAAAATTGTTTCTCTTAAAGATTTTATATTCTTAGATATTTAGAGGTTTGACAGAACAATTTCTTTTGTGTTTTAAAATTCACTCTCTAAAAATATACCATTATTTTCTCTAATAAAATTTGAACTCATTCTTATGGCACATTTTTCAAATGTTATAGAACCAGCAAAGGTACCTTGATATTAGACTGACTTTCATAAGTATTTCTAAAAATAGTTTTAAGGGAAAGCTCAAGGAAGAGACTGATAATGCAAAATAGATAAAAACTTAACATTCAGATAACTCAATTAATGGTATATTACTATATTTCAATATAAAAAAAAACTATTTCTAAAATGTACTTTTATGTATGTGTGGGCTTGGAATACATCAATAAATCAGATTATGCATTTTTGTTAATCATTTGAACTTGTTGCTAGATGTAGATCTCTTTCCTAATGAGCACTGAATTTATTTGTGTTTTATAATGTCTTTCAACATCTGACTCTAGAGGTATAACTGTTCCTGGCTATTAATCATAATTTATCTGTGTAAATCTGTTTTATAGATCAGGTTTGTTAAAACAATGATGCTTATATTTAAATAATATATATAATAGGTATAGATACTGAAAATTTAGTAAGTAGTAGATAAAAATAATAGTATACCCTCTATTATTTTGGTAACTAATGAGATCTGATATAAAACTGACTTGCATTATAAGAAATATCTTGAATACCTGAATTTCTTGTGAGAAGATGAAATATAAGGATATAAGCCATGAGATCAGAAGTTCTGTTTTCATTTATTTTCTGTAAAATATACTTTGCTGTACATATTCTATATAATTGGCTGGCTTTTATGGTAAGTATGCAAATATCTTATTAAATCCTGCTCATTGGTAGCAACAAAAATAATGAAAAATGCCAGCATATCAAAGCAACCAACATTTTCAAAGTTGAATTCTGTTGTTTTATATAATGTGCTTTTCATTATTTTAGAAAGACACCTCTATGTATGGATGTTTGGTGGTACTCTTTTAAATGTAAAAACAAACAAACTCTAAACCATTGTATTCCATTCAATTAAAAAAAAAAAAAAGATATGCGGTAATACAGTTTTCAAGTGTTGATCTCCCTGCCTCATCCCTACCACCCGTATCTGTCCTGAGTCCTCCACTTGGGACACCGTGAACTTGACCATGTCAGAAAACCCTATCAAGAATGAGTTGTTTTTTTTTTTTTTAATCATATAGGTTCAAAATGTATTTGCTTTGGAGACCAGTTTTGTTTGAAAATGCTTTGTGGGATTCAGAAACACATAGGAGTAAAAGAAAAATAAAAATTTGTGTTATGAAACTTTCTGTGCCAAACATATAATAGCTTAATCATCTTAATAATAAATAAATTACTTTCTAACAAATAAACAAGACTTTACCTATCATCATGAGTATATTTCATTGTTACAAAAAAATAATGTAGGTTTGTGTATGTGAAAATTTATATCCATTTTCATTCTGTAGGATTTAAATGAAACATAAATAACTTTGAAAATTGAAACACTAGTGTATAATTTATTATGTTATTTATTATATTTATATTTTACAGTGTCATCCTTAAGATTGTAGGTAATTGAAACAGAATTATATTTACACTGAATCATTTGTTCTGCCTGTGAGAACTAAGATTCATGGCATATATTCAGAAAGGGTTATATTAGAACAAGCATGGCATCACATATTTTATTGTCTTATCAGGTAAAGCTTAATTAGATTTTTAATGTTAGCCCAAGTTTCCATGGCTTTAGGTCATATTTATACAGAGGTATATGGAAAATAAACAGTATGATACTGTTTATAAGTGAATTTAAGTATAAATTTAACTATAAGTGTGTCTGTTAAATTCAAAATTAATGCAGCTTATTTAAAAAGGAGAAAATGAAAAAAGCTAAAAATGATTTTATACTGTTTGTGAATTGAAGTTTAACCATATATTTATGTTGATTTTATGTGAAATCTCACTTAAACTTTGACTCTTGAAAGTCATCTTCAACTCCATTGTAAAATACATTAATGATATTTGAGGATGTAACTATAAAGACAATACAGTATTTAATAAATTAAGACAGGTGTAAGATAAATATCCTTGAGAAAGGAAGTTTTTGCCATTAAATTGATTAGTATGTTTGCAATTTTACTCTCAATCTACATCTTTAAAAAGAAAATCTCCAGTTTACAACCAACAGTGTCCTACATAAAGGGCTTGCATTTCAGAAGATTATTAATACCTCAATCCTCTTCTGTAATATCACCGGAAATCTTTCCTCAAATTTTTCTTAGAAAGGCAATTTTCATAAAGGCACATGTTCACTTTTAATTTGTGATTAAATTGTCTCTAATAGACAAATCAATCAAATTCAAAACCAATAGAATTAAAAATAAACCTGTTGAATGTTTAATGGAATAGAACCAAAAACTCCATTTCTATGTTATAAAATAGTTGATAGCTGTTCCATAATTAAAAAAAAAATATTTCAACTTTGACAGACTGTTGAATAATAAAATTTTCTATATTTAAATGAAGTTTGTGTGAGTATATAATTTATACATATTGACACTTGAAGCTTATCTCATGTCATTTTCAATAGATTATTTTTATCTTTTACAAAAATTGCATAATACATCTTTACTTAAGTTACTTAATATTTATTCATTGCTTTTATCATCTCAAAAATGTGAGTACTACATAGTCCTATTCTATAAATTTCTACAAATATTACTTCATACAGTTTATATAATGTTTGTTATACTTATTATAGTTTCAGATTTTTCTGTTTATTTGTTTTCATGTACTTTCTTATAAGTATTCCTTACATAATTACATAGAGAAACCAAATAAATTGCATAACTCTGATATAAACACACAATAGATAGTAAACTTTTATAGTCATTTATATGACTACATCTTACAAATTGCTAGTATTAAATGCTCCCATTGATTGGTGTTTATAAACTTATTTACTCCTTAAAGCTTTGCTGTGATATAGGTATGATTACTACAATCCTTGAGAGGAGAACTGTGGATAAAATAGAAATGGCATGATTTTATAGGACTTTAGACAGTTATTTTAAAAGTATAAAAGAATGTAATGTAAAAAGTAATTATATTGAGTTCAAAGTTTGCTCACACGTTTAAGTACAGAGGAGTAAAACTTACAGTCAAATGACGCCAGACAATCCTCAGTGGGCCTCTATCTACAGAATGTTTCCTGGGATTGGTGCTTGTCTGGATTTGGTTAAACTGGTAAAAACTCTGGTTTATAGTTGCAGTCATTAGGGTGTGTGGAGGTAATTGTGAAAATTAGGGATTACCCTACTAAAGAGAAAAGGGGCTCTCAACATTTTCATTGCTGGTGCTGCCATTTGGTTGAATATTAGAGTCCATGGCAAGGAGAACAGAGAAGACAATGGCACCCCACTCCAGCACTCTTGCCTGGAAAATCCCATGGACAGAGGAGCCTGGTGGGCTGCAGTTCATGGGGTCGCTAAGAGTTGGACACGACTGAGTGACTTCCCTTTCACTTTTCACTTTCATGCATTGGAGAAGGAAATGGCAACCCACTCCAGTGTTCTTGCCTAGAGAATCCCAGGGATGGGGGAGCCTGGTGGGCTGCCATCTATGGGGTCGCACAGAGTCGGACATGACTGAAGTGACTTAGCAAGGAGAATGTGTGCTTATTTCTCTAGGTTGAATGTTTTTCTCTTGTCATGTAGGCATGGCAGATTTATGAGCACTGTCTATCCTCTGGAGGATGGAAGCAACCTGACAGTTCATAAGAAGAATATTATGTACTCTCGAGGTTCTTTCACATTTGTTGATGAGCAGCATTATCCATGTTGCTTAAAATCAAACATTTATACCTTTCCACTTACTCAATAATGTCATCTACTTGACACATCTCACTGAAGAAATATCCTTCAACCAGGAGGCATTAAATCCATCTCTTCACTATTTAAATCTCACCAAATCTTCAACTTCATAAGAAAAATAAAAAAGCCTTCTATGAAATATTGTTTAATTCAGTGATCACACAATTTACATTAATCAGAGAAAAAGCATGTTGTGTATATAAATAAAGAATTATATTTTCTTGGGAGATAACAAAATAATCATCATATAATCATCATTGCTTTGTTTCTGAGTGAATTAATTACATATTTGAAAAAAATGAATGAATCTTTTGAAGTATACTGTCTTCTTTAACTGCAATTATTCTCAAACATTTCCTTGTTTCTAAATACTGTATCACTTTTCATTTTAATTCAATTTTCCCTTTTGCTATTATCTACCAATCTTTACTATTATTAAGTAATAATGGCTAAAAGCCAAGTCTTAAACTACTAAAACTTTCCTTTTCCCCCAGAATGTCTTTGCTTCATCTCTCACAGAATGCCAATTCTGTCTTACCAAGTCTATCTTCACAATAGTTAACTAACTGTATTGAGAAGTGTATCCATAACTTACTTGCATTTACATTCTACTTTTCATCTTTGATTTAAATTCCCTCCCCTCTTGGTAAAGCACATTACTTGGTATATGATAGATTAGTAAATATTAGTGTGTGTATGCCTTCAATGGGGTTGGAGGATATAATTAACCATATCTAAGCCTTGACGACTTTCATAAGCTTTAAATGATAGTAACCGGGCTATTAGCCTATTGAATTCTGAGATCTCTATGATGAGAAAGGCAGTGCTACACAACTGCAAGACCCTTGACACCTTACAGCATCTCAGGGAGATATCTGTGCTATAATTCAAACTGAATGCTGCATTTTTGTACCTGATAAATCCTTTAATGTAACACATTTGAACCACATGAAAAATCAGATTTCTGCTCTAAGTGACCCATTCCCTTATCTTGACAATCTTTATAAAAAAACTGGTGTGGGAGGTTCATGACTAAAATATTTACTTTTAATTCCACTAATGGTATTAACTATACCATTTGTCTTTTGCTTGTTTCACAAGATTATTATTTCTTGTATTACCAAGTTTATGACTGAGCCTTCAGTTGAAATGATGACTAGACTTGAAGCAGTTGATCAAATGTATACTTCGATATATGATCAATGATTATAATAGTGTAAATCTAGAAGGCAATGGCAACCCACTCCAGTACTCTTGCCTGGGGAATCCCATGGATAGTGAAGCCTGGTTGGCTGCAGTCCATGGGGCTGCTAAGAGTCGGACATGACTGAGCGTCTTCACTTTCACTTTTCACTTTCATGCATTGGAGAAGGAAATGGCAACCCACTCCAGTGGTCTTGCCTGGAGAATCCCAGGGACGTGGGAGCCTCGTTGGCTTCCGTCTATGGGGTTGCAGAGTTGGACACGACTGAAGCAACTTAGCAGCAGCAGCAAGGGACAAATGGTGAAGAGCTGGTTTAATAGAGCATGGCTTCTAAAATACACAAAGTATCAGAGAACAGAGGTTTGGTGAGAGATGATGGAGGAACATCTTGACTAGGTTCATTAGCATGAACCAGTTTATTAGATTAGCCAGTTCTTAGGCTGGATGGTTTTAAAGGCATTAACTGAGAAGAAATGAATTGTGATTGACATTACTCTGGTAGATGAGAGGAAGAGGAGAAAACTAGAAGGACTTGGGAGGTGCTAAGCTGAGCACAAGAATAGCTGAATGTATAGTAGCTGGTTAACCTATCATATAACATTTCCTTAATTAAAAAAAAGAAAAATTCCCCAATACTGGATACTTTAACTTTATGTGTGTAAATTATTAGATGCCCAGTCCAAGCCATTTACTAAGTGGTTTGGATACACAACCGCATTTATTACTTAGCAAATGCAGTTGTCTCCATTTTATTGAGGAGGACACTAAACCTAGATTGATTGTGGATCCTTCTGGCACCAATCCTTTGCTTTTAACCATCAGGAATGGATACAGTTATATTCAGTGAGATATGTACCATGCTTGAGGCTCACTGGTATGTAGAATTATTGGTTTCTTTCCAACTGTGGATTTATGTTTTCACTTCCTGCTTTCCTTTAAGTAAAGTACTAGAACCCCTATTTCAAATCCCTTCACAACATGTGCAAATTTTTGTTTCTTTTTGCCTAGTTTGCATACCTTTCATCAAATTCTCAATAGATCTATAACAATAAAGGGTTTTAAGTAAATTAAAAAAAAAACAAAGGGATAGAAAAAAATTGTACTGAAGTATGGATCAGTTAGAAAACACAGCTGCATTTATAAGTGGTTTCCTAATTACAGTATGCAATAATTGGTGCACACAAATAATGAAGTCACCTGAATACAGTTTGCAAAACCTGAGAATTTTTATGAGGTAAATCTACAACAAAAAAAGGATAATAATATAACCTCTGTACACATCTTCTCATTTAATTGCAATGTGTTTAATTTGATATTCTATAAAATTAACTCATGACCAAGTCGTGTAGTGAGCAACTGTAATTTGGCTCTACCACATTTTGTATTTAGTACTACTTTTACAAATCTATGTATATTTTACAAAATTTCATATACTGCTGCTCTTTCTCAAATGTTGATGGTCATTCTCTAGGTCACTGTCAGCCACTCCATCATTCCTTAAAACAACTATTACAACATCTAGATTTTATAGTGCCCTTTTTTCTTAGGATCTTGCCTGTGAATCAAAAATAGTGATTAGTCCCTTCTGAAATTTGATACCATACTTCACTTAAAACTCAGAGCCAGGGAATGACTCCAATGTCAAGGATTTCTGTTCTACAACAGACTCTATAGGTTTTTATTGTGTTTTATGTCTAAAGTGTTTTTAATGTGTGGTGTGGTGTGTTTAAACAGGGGTCTGTGACCCATCTTAAATCATGTTATTTAATCCCTGAGTAATTTTGTATAATTACAGTATCAGGTACCAGGGAGAGGGCTGCAATGTAGATTATTATATGGCTGAGTGTTTTTCATAATCTGATGAGGTAGATATTAATACCCCCATTTCTTCAGAGTAAAACTTAGTACTCAATCTAAATCAAGTGGGTAGTCACACTTAGGTTTTCTGGCTATAATTTTAGAATTTTCTCTTATATCACAACAGGCTTTTTTGACATCTGTTCTTTTTAACTTCCCATTGTTGTGATTTCTGTTTTACCTGAGAGAAATAAATTGCTTTTGGTCACATTTGTTTTGAGATTTAAATCCAGGCATATTTATGGGGATATAAAAATGTTTTAGAATCTCTTTTGATATAACAGCGCTTGTTTTAAACTAGAATATACTACAACATAATGTCAACTATTTCAACATTATCGCAGAAATGGTGTATCCAGATTGTTTTTGTAAGAAGGTAAAATGAAGTTTGGACTGATTTTAGTGTGAGTGCAGGTTTTATTTATTAAGCCTATGTTGCAAGGACAAGAAAAGCCATTGTAGAGAACTGAAGACACATCTACTAACAAATGGCCATTTATTCTGATTTAATGTAACTTTTGGGCACCAGTAAATCACCTGCTATGATATCAAGACAAAACAGAAGATTTTTAAGTTTTACAGCTCCATGTCAAACTGATGCTTAGCACAGTTAGACTTTTTTTTTTTTCCCCCGGCCTTGACTGGGGAAATTATCTTGGTTTTTCATTTATCCCATTGATTTTAAAAGTTGGATGCAGAGAAGAGGAAATTATAAATAACAAATTTTATTTAATAAAAACATAGTAAATTATGTAAAATCATGACAATTCAAAGAAATTCAATTAATTTCCTTAATTTCAGAAGTTTAAAAAATAAATAAATAAAATAAATAAATAAATAAATAAAAATCAAAATGTGTCAAGAAATATGACATTTGTACCTCTTCATCATAAGTAAACTTTATTATTTTCATTTTTACCCTCTTTAAAATAAGAAATTCTGTCCTTTCCTTGTGCTTAAATCAACTTCTTAAATTTAAAAACTTGTTAAAAATGGAAATCTTTATCATTGTGGAAGCAGTCAATTTTTTGAATATGTTTTCACTGTTATTTTCCACTATTAAAATGATGAAGCTAGTCCAATATGGGCCTCAGGGTCTTGGGATACTGAATGCAGATGATGTCTAAATGTCACCTAGAAGAACTCATAATCATACCCATAACCATATCAGAGATAGTTTTTTGAACAGAAAAATATCTGGTGCACACCTATGTATCATTCAGGCGCCCCTGGTGGCTCAGATGGTAAAGAATGGCTTTATTTGCAATGCAGGAGCCCGGGGGATTCAGTCCCTGGGTGGGGAATATCCCCTGGAGGAGGGCATGGCAATCCACTCCAGTTTTCTTGCCTGGAGAATTCCATGGACAAAGGAGCCTGGCAGGCTGCAGTTCACAGGTTCTCAAAGAGTCAGACAGGACTGAGTGATTAACATTCACTTTCGCTTTATGTATCATGGCTTGGACTGACAGTCTGATTCTGAAAATATTAGTTTAGATCATGCAAAGCAGAATTTGAAATGCAAGATTCAGCACCCATCAAGAGAGGTTGTTATTTGATTGTATGTTGCTTGTATGCATGTGAGGTCGCTTTAGTTGTGTCGGACTCTTTGGGATCCTATGGACTATAGCCTGCCAGGTACCTCTGTCCAGGGGATTCTCCAGGTGAGAATACTGGACTGGGTTGCCATGCCCTCCCCAGGGGATATTCCCAACCCAGGGATCAAATCAGCAACCAGCTTCTCTTATAACTCCTGCTTTGGCAAACAGGTTCTTTATGACTAGCAACTCCTGGGAAGGATGTTGCTTGTCATTTATGGTAAATTATATTTACTTGTTTTTTTCAATCATATGTTAAAGATGACTTTTTTGAGATATTTATATTGAGTAAAATTCCTAAATGCTGTATAATACTCAATATTTCAACTATTTACCATACATTTTCAATTAAATAACACAAAATTCTTTAGCTGAGAGTCCAGAGGTCCAAGCTTTGGTGACAGCTCTTGTTTTTGACCTCTGTTAGCTGTATGATCTTGAGTAATTAATGTACTCTTTCTGGGCCTTAGGATCGTTGTTTAATAATTAGAAGTAGGAGTGGGTTTGTGGTTCCAAAGACACAATTCTTGAATTGAGGCTTCTCTGGTATAGTTTCATTGGTTCAGGTTACAGTGACAAGCATGATGATTGAGTTTACTGTAATGATATATTTATTTCATTTAGAGTTCTGATTTATTTATATATTAAGATTAAATGGTAGTTTCTTAAAAATAATATCTCAATCAAATTCAGCTTTTGGACTCAGAATTCTGTTTAAAATAACAAAATGTAGAAATATAGTTGGAGACATAAATATTTCTATCTAGACAGGGTGTTAGATGGCACAGAATGACAGCATTTTATTAATTATAATAATGCTATCATTCTTTTCATTCTGTAAGAAAATGTATTTTTTAAAGCTTCCTACTATCTAGAAGGACTTTCTTTTATATTTTGGGATTTGTGATAAAAGAGTTCATCAAAATATGTAGACAAAACATAAATGCCAAAATGTTCATAATTGTTACATCTGGATGATGTATACAATGTAATTGTCCTCCAATATTCCTTTGTATAGCTTTATTGTGAATTGGTACAAATAGGAACTAAATTTATTAGGCAACTTGAAGTTAGGGATTGCACTGAGACCAAATTCTGGTATGTGAAACCTATCCTATGTATGTGCATGCATGCTAAGCTGTGTTTAGTCACTCACTCTTGTCCGAGTGTTTGTGACCCCATGGACTGTAGTATGCCAGGTTCCTCTGTCCGTGGGATTCTCCAGGAAAAAATATTGAAGTGGGCTGCCATGTCCTCCTCCAAGGGCTCTCCCCCACCCATGGATCAATCCCGTGTCTCCTGCATTGGCTGGTGGGTTCTTTACCACTAATGCCACCTGGGAAGCCCATATCCTTGACTAAATCTGTAACTTTCATTTCCTCAACTTCCTCAATCTTCTTAACTAATCTTTCAGATATCAGATTTAGATGACAATTATTTATTGAGAGTTTAAACAGTGCCTCTAAATAAGCATGATTTGTATATTTTAAAAATATGTAAATATGTCACTGAGGAGTTAGGAGTTGTTATTTTTATGGAGATAGTATCTCATTTTTGCCATCAAAGCACCTGTATGTCTTTATTCCTAAACTCTCTCTCAGCCAGCAAGAAAAACACACATCACACACTCACACCATGGTCAGGAACTCAACTTTTAGGACTGACATAATGCAATGATATATGCTTAAATGTGGAATCTGGGCTCAGAGAAACCTGAGACCTGGGGACAAATCTCAGTTCTGGCACTTATGGGATATTAAGATACAGAAAATTACACCTAAATGTTTATCATCTACAAAAACAAATGAGAAAACAACAAAGGTTGTTAGGAGTAGCTAATAAGGCAATCCCTGACACATATAAATATCTCAATAAAGATATCTCTATTTGACGTTTTTTTGTTATCATTCGGGGCTCAAATGGTAAAGAGTCTGTACTGTAGAAGACCAGGGTTTGATCCCTGGGTTGGGAAGATACTCTAGAGAAGGGAATGGCTACTCACTCCAGAATTTTTGCCTGGAGAATCCCATGCACAGAGGAGCCAGTCAGGCTACAGTCCATGGGGTTGCAAAGAGTTGGATATGACTGAGCAACAAACACCTTCTCTTTCATTACCCAAAGGTAGAGTGCATATGTAATAAGCTTGTTTACAGATTTTCAAAAGGAGTATAAATAAAATATTCAGAAAGTCTTCTAATTTGATTGTTATTTATTTATTTATTTTACATAAAAGGAAGAAACATAAAAGGTAAAAAGAAGAAAACCATAATGATTCCTAATCTCACTGATTAACTGTATAAACCTTTCTATAATTCCTCTCTCTCTCAACTTTGTGTTTTTCTATGTCATTAAACTTTTGCAAAATAGTTTCCTATTCTTAAAGTAGTATGTAATAGATCTTTCTATTGTAAACAAGCAGCATGAAATAGCAATAAGCATTTGGAAATCACAAAGTAGTTAACTGAGCCCTTAATAGATCCCATATCCTCAGCCCTCACAGGGAAGAGCCTCCGGAAATAGAAGACAGCATGGATTTAACATAGGTTTACAGATGTTTAAATGGATTCAAGTAGAAAACAGTATAATTATAGACTATTATTAGTGTTTTGCTTTAGAACTTACCACATTGTAAATTGCCTCTGAACTTGTAAAATAAATTCAAAGATTGCTACCTATTTAGCAGCTGTTCAAGCTATTGGTTAAAATAGAAGAACGGTATAGAAAACTTGAGAGTCATTTATAAAGTTAGTAACGTATCAAATCTAGTCAATAACCATTTGTAAACACCTATGCATGAAGCATTCTTCTAAGTAATACAGAAAATTAATTTGTCTACTATTTTCATCATGTAAAGAATTTTCGTATATACAGACTCAATTGATTCTTACACGTAATTTGAATACAAAATCATGTTGAGACATTTCTCTCATTGGCAACTAAGTAATTTTACATTTTAAGCTAACTGCCTTGTTAACTTCATTGTCTTAAAAATCTAACAAATCAAAGCCATACTTGGATACTACAATTTTTTTTTTCTTTGCTATTAGCGATCATGGTAGTGTATATTTTCCCTTTTCATATTCAAATATATATTTAAAATATTTGAATAATGTTTTCTCTAATATATATATATTTCCACTTTATTTAAGACTAATTAACACAGTAAATTCTCCTTTCAAGAAGTCCATATTTTCTATTTTTTCCTTAACACATGTTCAACTAATAACATGTGTACATCATTGTATCCAGATATTAAGACCCAGACCTAAGGAGACTTTAAACATACCAATACAATAGTAAAGTAATTAACCTCCAATTAAAATAAATAAATTTAATAAAAAAATAAACATCAAACCATCAAAAAAATAAACATAAGCAAGGATGATGGGAAGATATATTTGGAAGATTTTTAAATATCTTCATATTCTTACTTATAAATGATTTTAACTACATTGTTGAGGTATAATTGACATTAAAAGCAACATCTGTTTAGACTATAAAATTTGATATGATTAGAAATAAATGCATACTGTGAAATTATCAACATAAGGCAGTTGACATTACTAGTATCTGGAAAAGTTCCTCTGTCCATTTGGTAATCCCCTTTTTATAATCATCTTTGCCTTTCCACCTCTTTATCTGGCACTGTATTATAGATTACTTTGTATAATTTAGAATTTTTGTAAACAGAATGACATAACATGTTCTGTTTTTGTCTAACTTCTTTCATTAAGAATCTTTATCTTTACATTTACCCATATAGAAGCATTTACCAACAGTCTAATCTTTTTTATTGCCAAGTAGTATTCCATGTATGGATATACCCTGGTTTTATTTTACCATTCATCTTTTGAGAGGTATTTGATTTGTCTCCAGATTTTAACTAAGGAAAATGAAGTGGATAGGAACATCATACAGAGTCTTTATATAGAATTATATTTTATTTTCTCGAGTGAATGAAAAGGGTTGTAAAGGCTACATTATATGGTAAATATATATTTAGTCTTGCAAAGTGATTGTACAATGTTACATTCTCACCATTAGTATCTGAGAATTCAGGTTCATCCTTGTCTACACCTGGTATGATTGATCTTTTGGTTTTAGCTACTTTAATAGAAGTTAAAGAATAGTTAGTGGTTTTACTTTTGATTTCTCTTAGGACTAATGTTGTTAAGCATATTTTCAGGTGCTTATTTGCTTCCATATATTTTCTTGGTGAAATTTTTGTTTAAATGTTTTCCCAACTTTGTTAACCTGTTCCCTTATCGAGTTTGACCTGGGTTTGATCCCTGGGTCAGAAAGATCCCCTGGAGAAGGAAATGGCAACCCACTCCAGTACTCTTGCCTGGAGAATCCCATGGAGGGAGGAGCCCGGTAGGCTACAGTCCATGGGGTCTCGAAGAGTCGGACACGACTGAGCGACTTCACTCACTAACTCACTCACTTATCGAGTTTGAGATTTGTATACATATTCTGAGTATAAATTATTTACAAGAAAAATGATTTACAAGTAATTAATCTTTTTGTCATTTGTCTTTTTATTTTTTATCATATATTTCATATAGATAATTTGACAAATAGGTAGGTATGGATATAGATTATATAATTTTGATGTCACATCTCATACATCTTTATGTTATCCAAGATCACAAACTTTTTACCTTACGTTTTATTCTAAATGGTTTAGGGTATTTCTTCTGTTTAGGTCTGTGATCCACTTTGATTTTGGTATATGGTACAAGGTGTAGACCCAATTTTTTTTCCCTAATATCATTGTTGCCAGGGCTATGTGCATGTGTGCTCAGTCGTCTTGCAGGATTAGCCTTTTTCTATTAATTTCTTGGCCCTGTTGCTGTTGTTGATTGGCCGTTCTAGTTGTTCTTTCTCATTTCTATGTGGATTTTAATTTTAGTTCATCAGTTTCAATGAAAAACTTTACTTGGATTTCAGTTGGAATGATGTTAATTCTATAAATGAATTTGTGGAGAATAAACATCTTGATAGTATCACATCTTCTGACCCATGAACAGAATATTTCTTTCATTTTATTTTGGTCCACTTTAGTTATCCTTGTCTTTGTTTCATAGTTTTGTTATGCAGATATTTTATATATTTTGTTAGCTTACCTTAAGTGCTTCATAAATTTTTGCTTGTCATAACTGATAATATGTTTTAATTTAACTTTCTGATTCTTTGTTGATAGTATACAGACAACCTGATTTTCTTTGTATCTGCTTTTATAACTTGCAATCTTACTGAACTAAGTATATTCACTTTTTATAGTTTCAATCAGATTTCCTATATAGATGAATATTTTATCTATGAAGAAATACCTTATACTTCTTCCTTTCCAATTTGCTTGCCCTTTTTTCTTCTTCTCACTTCAATTCCTTAACAAGAACCTCCTGTACAATAATGAAGGAATTGATGAGGATATCCCTGTGTGTTTCCTTATCTTAGGGTTAAAGGAAAACATTTTTCTTTCTGCATTAAGTATAATGATTGTTCATCTTTTGTAGATGTTCTTTGCCAGTTTGATTAAGCAATACTAACATGCAGATTTTTTTTTTCCCATAATGAAGCGCTGCAGTACTAAGTAATCCACAGGCAGGTGATCGAATCTGCAGATGTAAAATTGTGCATTCAAAAAGCTGGGATATAAAAATATAAGCATATTTTTGACTGTGTGGAGGGTTAGCACCCTAACCCCTATATTTTCAAGGGTCAACAGTATATCCTATTTAGCAAGATGACATATCAAAAGGGAAAAAGAAAAAGGGACTTGTGATGGTTAAATAGCAATGCGCCCAGAACTGCTGAAATTACTCAAAGCATAAACAATCTCAAAATAATTTTGGGTGCATATTCTAAACTAACAGAATGTAACTTTAATGGTATCTTGACAAAACGAAATAACTATAATTTAAAGTTAATGAGATACTGATTTTGTTTCTTTATTTTTCAATGTATCATAGGTGCACTTGTAACATAGTTGTATTTATTTCAAATATGTAGGTTTGACTTAAACTCTGTTCAAGAACCCATGGCCTGAGGATTTAAGTTCATAAAATAATGAAACATATAGATCATTTATGACAGTAAGAAAAACCATCAAATTTAATCCTCAAATTGCCTTTTTCTCCAAGTCCCAGTATGCATGCAAAGGGCACCAATACAGCTTTCTTTATTATTAAAAAAATATATGAGAGATGAAACACTCTTTCATGTATTTTAATTAAATCATTTTAGAATCGTTTTGTTTGTTTGGCTATTGAGTCTTAAGGACAGAAAAGTTTTTGTTTTTATATTTGGCAAAACAAACTGTAAGAAGAGTTTAAATGTTTACTGTTATAAAGCTAGTATATTTTTATTTTTCCCTTTATATTCTAGCATCCATTCATATTTTAATATAAATTTATTTATTTTAATTGGAGGTTAATTACTTTACAATATTGTATTGGTTTTGCCATACATTGGCCACAGGTATACACGTGTTCCCCATCCTGAACCCCCCTCCCTCCTCCTTCCCCGTACCATCCCTCTGGGTCATCCCAGTGCACCAGCCCTAAGCATCCAGTATCATGCATCAAACCTGGACTGGCGATTCGTTTCATATATGATATTATACATGTTTCAATGCCATTCTCCCAAATTATCCCACCCTCTCCCTCTCCCACAGAGTCCAAAAGACTATTCTATACATCTGTGTCTCTTTTGCTGTCTCACATACAGGGTTATCATTATCATCTTTCTAAATTCCATATATATTCGTTAGTATACTGTATTGGTGTTTTTCTTTCTGGGTTACTTCACTCTGTATAATAGGCTCCAGTTTCATCCACCTCATTTGAACTGATTCAAATGTATTCTTTTTAATGGCTTTGTAATACTCCATTGTGCATATGTACCACAGCTTTCTTATCCATTCATCTGCCGACAGACATCTAGGTTGCTTCCATGTCCTGGCTATTATAAACAGTGCTGCGATGAACACTGGGGTACACATGTCTCTTTCAATTCTGGTTTCCTCAGTGTGTATGCCCAGCAGTGGGATTGCTGGGTCATAAGGCAATCTATTGATGGTGCTTAAAAAGTCACTGCTATGATTACCATTTTAATTTTTGTAATATATTTATAGACATTAAATTGAGATATTGAAAAATATTTTATTGTCTTAACTTGAAATAAACAAATAAGCTAAATATTTTTTATTTATTGTCAATCAGCATTATCTGGAAATCAGAACAACTCTTTCTGCTATCATGCAGAATTTTAATCTTTGCAGACTACCTAATGTCTCTAGGCCTTATATCAAAATTTGTAAACTGATGGGATTGTCAAGTGATTTCTAAAGTAATATGAATGGACTTTTTTGCCCTTTATCAATTATCACTGAAGTTTGAGCACTCAGTTACCCCTAGGAGTGACCAACCCAGCTAAAGTTCAATTTTTATATTTTTATGTTTTTCCATTTTAAAATTCATCAGTTGCTACATAATTATGGTTTTAAATTTTTGTGTATAGGTGAGATTTTATACATAAAAGAGTTTTCAACACATCACTACAGTGACCATAGATGAACGGAATTCATGATCATGACCACCAATTCCAGTATCCCACCTGAGCATATACCTAAATCACTTGTTGATACACAGATCTCTTGCTCTGTACATTGAATCATCATTTCACATAAGTGACAGTGTTTTAACAACCATATTTTTTCCACCTCTCTTTCCTTCTCTGAGTATGCTTTTATCACATTTGTCTAATCAGGATAATGTCTCAAGAAAGCTTTTGACTGCTAACACTGACTATTTTATCCTCTACTTGTTAAGAGAAATGAGGTGAATTTTGATAGCCTTTGCTTTGTTAGATTCCAGGTAAACTATGTGTAATAGAAAATAAGGCAACTAATTCCCAGACCATATGAAATGATCAAATTCACTTTATTAAGTTGAATAAACCTGAAAAATCAAGTAGAACATAGTTAAAACATAATTTCACAAATAATATTAATAATCCATACATATAGGAAGTGAAGGCATATATATGACATGTGAGCATATCAAGAAAGATCTAGTAATAACTAGATACATTAGTGTTAGTCCCTCAGCCATGTCCTACTCTTTGTAACTCCCTCAGGTCTTCTGTTCCTGGAATTCTCCAGGCAAGAATATTGAAGTGAGTTGCCATTTCCTTCTCTAGGGGATCTTCCCAACCCTGGGTTTGAACCCGAGCCTCCTGCATTATAGGCAGATTTTTTGCGATCTAAGTCCCTAGGAAAACTAATAACTAAGTACATTACTGGGTTTAATAAGATAGATGGTCATAAGTCTCAGTAACCTAGTATATTTTTGTTACCAACCAGATGGTTTAGACAATAATAAATTCCTATATTAGGAATTTCAGCTTTCCTCATCCCAGAAGTATATATATCAAATCACTTTTGAATTGAATGTTAAAAGAATAGGGGATATTTGATTTTGAGAAGGTATTTTAATTTGTTACCAATATCTTATAGCCTAGAGTCATCAATTCCATTTCTGTGAGTCTTTCAAAACCTTAGTAAATGATGCAGAATTGTGTCTTAGGTACCCTGATTCCAGTGTAATTTGATATATCTGTGTCCCACACTGATCCACAAAGAACTTTCTATTATACACATATAATTATTAGAATATAAATAAATATAAAGTACTATTTCTAATGAAGAGAACATTATGCAACCTGGATCATTAAGAACTATCATTCATGGTAAATTTAGGGGAAAGAAAAAACTTACAAGTTCTATTTCATATTCCTAAAAGATATTAGGGGTATGACTAATATACAAAAGAAAAAAATAGATGCTAATAACTGCAACGCATGGAAACTAACCAAGCTGTGGCCTTCTTCATGGCTGAGTACTACAAATAATATACCTTAATGTGCTAAATTCTATAGAAAATAAATAATGAGAGTAACACTCTAATCATATATTATTAATTTATAATGCTTCTCTCAAAACAGAATCTGGGATACTATGTGAGGAAAAGACAAAATTTATACCAACTGGGCCTCTTGCCCAGAAATACAACCATACAAAAATATACATAATTAAGAGAGGAAAAAGCTTGTCCAAAGAGAAAACAGTTGGAAAGAAAATAAGAAAAAACAAAAACTTTTACTGAATTAAAAATGAAAATGGTGTAATTGTAACTTAGTAAGTCAGTTTTGTGTATTATTAATAAGAAATAAGAGTTACAGAAATATAAAAATAATTATTGTGTTTGATAGAGAATCATACTTAAAAAATATTTGACCAAAATACAGATCTTTTTTTAATGGTACTGAAAAGTAACTAAATAGAGCAAATACTAGTGACTTCCAAGCCTTGTTTTATAGCTGAAATAACCCCTGGTCTTATATAGAGTTTGGGAAGCAGATCTTTTTAATGTGCCATTCATAATCAGCATGTATCTTTGGTTAGGGTTTTGGGGTTTGATGGTTATTGAGAATATTCAATAAGAGAAGAATAAATTGCCTAGATGATGTTTATGTGAGGTCCACAAGACAAACGTGATTTAGAACCACATGTGATTCTAAATTCTGGTCTAACTTTTTAATCAACAATTTGATTTTATATGCTTATAAATAAAATGTCAGTGTCTTAGTAGCTTGTTAATATGTCCCAGGTTTATTCTTTACCATACTCCCATTCCATTGACATTCTCATATGACAAAAAAATAATAATAATTAAAAAGACCTCTACATTTGCGAATAAAAAGAATATCGATCAACTATCAATTTATCAGGCTAGTTTAGAAACTTACATAAAAATGAACTGACCTATTGAGCAGGAGATAGTGAAGGACAGGGAAGCCTGGCATGCTGCTGTTCATGGGGTTGTAAAGCGTTGGGCACAACTTAGAGACTGTACAAAAGCAAAGCTTCCTTAAGTAAGTATATGTCTTACATGAAAAACTGTAACTACACAGCTAGTGAGTTACTAGTGAGTCACCACTGGCTACTTTTCTTCTACCTGAAAAAAAAAAAAAAATTTCCTAGTCAAAAGAAATGGTCTGGGTTGAGGAGAGAGGTGATATGACATCATAATAACAGGAGATAGGGTTTATGAAAAGATTAATTTAAGAGGTCAACAAGAAGTGACCAAAAGGTAGAAGGAAAATGAAACAAAACACACATTTTGATATTGAGCCAAATTCAGAATAGTTCCAATAAGAAAATTAGGCCACTACCATCAAACATTGCAGAAAGCCACAGCATGTCTTGATATACACTGCCTTTACCATAAAGAAATCAGTTTGATGGTCTTAGAAAAGAAATGCCAACTGAACTATAAGGGAATTTAGTTAGCTTACAATGAGCTGAGGAATAAGTTGGGGATGAAATGCAAAGAATGATGTCTGTGGCCAAGAAAAGAAAAATTGCAGAGGAAAATAGGATCAGAATATTCTGTATTTGCTTTGCTACTTTTGACGAGAGAGATCTGAATATGTTGAAACACTAAGAGGAAGAGGCTGCTGCTGCTGCTGCTGCTGCTAAGTCACTTTAGTCTTGTCCGACTCTGTGTGACCCCATAGACGGCAGCCCACCAGGCTCCCCGTCCCTGGGATTCTCCAGGCAAGAACACTGGAGTGGGTTGCCATTTCCTTCTCCAATGCATGAAAGTGAAAAGTGAAAGTGAAGTCGCTCAGTCGTGTCCGACTCTTAGCAACCCCATGGACTGCAGCCTACCAGGCTCCTCTGTCCTTGGGATTTTCCAGGCAAGAGTACTGGAGTGGGGTGCCATTGGCTAGTAGAGTAGAAATTGAACTTATAGAAAAAAAAAGTTTTTAGATTTCTGAGATGTGAATAAAAATGGCTTGTAATCTAGTAGAATAACCAATTATAAACAGAATATTGGGTGGAGGAAACAAAGATTAGATAGATATGAATTTTTATGAGTAGAGTGAGGATTGATTTTTGTACCATGACTTTTATTGTCTTAATGAGATAAGAGCTTAGTCACATGCTGGTCATGTATGAGCACAAGGTGGATTAAGACATTGTGGAAAGTAAAAGAATGCTGACATATATCCTGAGAGTATTGGTCGGAAAGCTTTCTAGGGGAAGAGATGATTTCAGCACAGTTTTGAGATCCAAGGTGTTATGAGAAAACATAACTGCAAACGGATCCTCTATGAGTCTGGGTGGTTTTTATAAATTATCTATAACTATAAATTATTAATATCTTTCTATAGGCTTAGATGTAGAAGACACGTATATAGAATATTGCAACATTGAGGGTCAGGAAAGGGAGAGGAAGGACATATATGTTGATTATATTGCTAAAAGTGGGCTTGGATCTCACCAGTTATGAGATTTGAATTGGATGAAAAAGGTGAAAATGGGAGGATCTGGTATGTATGGAGAAAGGAATTGGGTCAAGAGATTAGAAATTAGAAAATAAATGAGTACGAGAACAGTTGCCTGGGATGTATTGGAGTGGGCAAGACCTTGCCAATGGCTTATGTTTAGCTGGTGAGTTAAATAGAATAGTTTCATGCTCTTAGTGATTAGTGAAGAAACTGTGTTTATGTGTGTATGGAGAAGTGTGATGGATATAGTGCAGTTAAAATCAGGAGAATGACTGAGAGTGGGTGCATCAGAGAAAATTAAAGAGAGTGATCAGGATGGGAGAGAAGATAGAGACATCAAGTAAGTGTTAAAGTGCCAGGCTGACAAAGTAGGTAGTAAATTTATATGGAACAGTTTCAGTGGGTTCTGAGGGCAGGAGTCAGAGTAGTTAGACAGTAAACGTGGCGTTACATATATAAAAGTAAAATACTCTTTGAGGTGATAAGATGAGATAGATGGTGGTGGCTAGAGATGGTGCAAAAGGAAGAAAATATTTATTTTATGTGTTTATTTTTTGACATGGAGAGTCTCATGCTCCAGAGAAACCATCAAATTGCTAGTGATGAGGAAGTTTGAATATTCAGAAGAGAGACAATATAACCCTGTGGGCTGGTAGCCTGCCAGATTCCTCTGTCCATGAGATTCTCCAAGCAAGAATATTGGAGTGGGTAGTTGTTCCCCTCTCCAGGGGATCTGCCTAATCCAGGGATCGAACCCCTGTCTCCCACATTGCAGACAAATTTTCTTTTTTTTACCATTGGAGTCACCAGGGAAGCCCATAAGCAATTTAACAAGTTAGTAAATAATGGGAACCAGAAGCACTTCCAGGAAGGAGAGGCATTTCAAGAAGGTACATCTTCCAAGGAGGTATCAAATTGAAAAAACAAAACAAAACATTGTTTTACTATACTGGAAGTATTTGTACTATTTCTTCATAAAGTGTATTCGCAAAGAGAATATCATTCACTAATTACCTTACTTTTGGAACTTCAAATATTTGCATTATTTATATTGTATTTTTAAATTTGGTACATGGATAACTTGTCTCTCCACTAACATTATAAGTTTATTGAGGAATCATTTCAGAATGAATCAATAATTTTGTATTATCCAAAGCATATGTGACAGTACCTTTACATATTAGATGTTTTAGAGATACAATTTTTAAATTAATTTAGTATCAAAAATAAATATTAAACATGCATATATACTTGGCAAATTTAACTTTCTGTGCATTAAATATGAAAATTAAATGAGTAGTTTAAAAAATAAAAATACAGAGATATACTATGTTGATTTCTTATTGAAACAACTGCCTTAGGACTAACATCTAACTTAGTATAAATTATGTAATGTTTCTAGTGTTTCATTACCATCTGTAGGAGTAGAATCTACTAAAAAAATTATAAAATAGGTGAAAAAATTAAATATAGGTAAGGATGTAAGTGTCTATTAATTAAACTTACTGAATACATCTCAACATGTATTCTTAATACAGTTAAAAAAAAGTTTAACCAACTCTGTAACTATAGTTCAATAAAACTCATATAAAATATATCTCCTCTACTGACACCACCATAATAATTTATATATATTCAGTAGCTTAATATATTTTTAGATTATGGTAGTAAATAATTCTCCCACTTATAACAACTTATGATTTGTTATAGTTATTTAAGGAGCTATAAATAGTTATATGTCTGATATTTATTTCTTAGTTTTCTAAGAGTATAATTTAAATAATAAGAAAAAATCTAATGTTTTGAAAGAAGTTATAGTAGAAGATCTATTTTAGAGCTCTATTTTTTTCTGCTTTTAAACAGAATTTTACTTAAAATAATTGCTTCACTGTTGAAAAGTCTTCCATCAAACATACCAAGGAAGAAATGTTCTAGTTGCAATGTATCTATGACATCAGTCACATCAATATAAAAGTGATTCATTTTAACAAACACTGTATTTGTGAAATTAACATATTGTTCATTTACTTTTAATTATAATAATCAGTCAAGATTACTATGCAGCTGAAGCTTTGATTGTAAAATATAATTTGATTCTTATTCATGACAGTGACAGATAATTCCAATTGCTGCTTTACACACTTTCACGTAAAATAGTTCTTTTATCCTGCATCAAACCTGGATTGGCGATTCATTTCCTATATGATATTATACATGTTTTAATGCCATTGGGATGACCCAGAGGGATGGTATGGGGAGGGAGGTGGGACGGGGGTTCAGGATGGGGAACACGTGTACACCCGTGGTGGATGCATGTTGATGTATGGAAAAACAAATACAATATTGTAAAGTAAAAAAAAAAATAATAATAATAATAAAAAGAAAAAAATAGTTCTTTTAATGGTTTGAATAAGTCTAAAGATATTCTTTCAAGTATCAGATTGTTGCTTTCCAAAGGCCAGTGTGTTTGTGTATATGTGTAAGTGGCTCTTGCACTTTTCCTTGACATTTGCTGCCTTGCCTTTTTTAAAAGAAATTTCAGACTCAAATGATATTTGATTTAAGATATGCAACATGCATAAACAAGAATTTATTGCACTTGTTCAAATCCAGAAGATCTCAATGCCTTTATTTTTTTTCTCCTATCACTTCCTCACAAATGTGTCCTGTCATATCACTGACCTTCCCTCGGTAGGACCATGGAGAGATCCCATGGTCTTCCATTTATTTACAGTTAGAATATTTCTCTATGGTAATGGCAACTTACTTTCAGATCTGTCCAAGTCCCCTCCACTCTAATGTAAAACTTTCCATTTCACACCTAATTTCCATTTCACAAACACTCTTGCCCTAGTGAGCAAATACCTTTCAGGGTGGCTCAGGCCATGCCATCTTCAGGAGGCATCCATTTTGCTCATAGAAACTTCACTCCTTCTTTATTCACCATATGCTTGTTGTCCTGTACCATTGCTTCTCTGCCCTTGACATCATAGGCAACCCCAATGAAACCCTACTGCTTCTGTAAGTCTCCATGAGAGGAGTAAGCACTTAACCCCAAGTTTCTATCTGCTCATCACTCTTTATGGAAAACCCATGCCAAGCCCTACCAAACATCTTGTGTACTCCACTCTTAGGTACTACAGTGAAACTATGAGTTTCTACAGCTCAGCACACAATGTGTGTCTGTGTGTGTCTTTGGGTAGAGTATGGTAGTGGTGGTGGTCACAGTGGTGATATTAACAAGCTATTGCTGATAGTATCTAAATCATCTCTTTTACTTACTATTTTCCTGACACAGAAATCTTCTGTGATCGACATAGGTTGATAACATATATATCTATTTAGTTATCAAATATTTATTGTCTACCATGTTCCAGACATTTTTCCTAGATGTGGGAATACAACGCGGAACAGAACAAAGTCAGTGTTTTTCTTTAGTGGAGACTGCTTTATAGTTGTGGATAACCGTATGTCAGATGAGGTGAGAAAAGTTGTAAAGGAAAACGTACATAAAGTAAGGCGGTAGACAGTGAATTATAGGGTATGTACTATCATAGTGGTGGTGATGGTGGTGGTTTAGTCACTAAGTTGTGTCTGACTCTTGTGACCCCAATAACTGTAGCCCACCAGGCTCCTCTGTCCATGGGATTTCCCAGGCAAGAATACTGGAGTGGGTTGCCATTTCCTTCTCCAGGGAGGGGATCTTCCTAATCCAGGAATCAAACCCATGTCTCCAGCATTACAGGCAGTATCCTGCATTGCAGGTGGATTCTTTTACTGACTGAGCCACCGTGGAAGGCTACATGTTATAATAGTACTTACAGGGAATATTTCACCAATGAGATGACATTTGAACAAGGACCTGAAGGAGATGAGAAAATAGAAAATATTGTGCTACTGCAACAGAAAATGATTTCTTTTTTTTTTTTCATTTTATTTTTCCTTTTTTTTTTTCTTTTTTTTATTATTTTTTATCTTAACCCTCCTCCCTCCTCCCTCCCCATACCATCCCTCTGGGTCGTCCCAGTGCACCAGCCCCAAGCATCCAGCATTGTGCATTGAACCTGGACTGGCATCTCGTTTCATACATGACATTTCACATGTTTCAATGCCATTCTCCCAAATCTTCCCACCCTCTTCCTCTCCCACAGAGTCCATAAGCCTGTTCTATACATCAGTGTCTCTTTTGCTGTCTCGTATACAGGGTTATCGTTACCATCTTTCTAAATTCCATATATATGAGTTAGTATACTGTATTGGTGTTTTTCCTTCTGGCTTACTTCACTCCGTATAATAGGCTCCAGTTTCATCCACCTGATTAGAACTGATTCAAATGTATTCTTTTTAATGGCTGAGTAATACTCCATTGTGTATATGTACCACTGCTTTCTTATCCATTCGTCTGCTGATGGACATCTAGGTTGCTTCCATGTCCTGGCTATTATAAACAGTGCTGCGATGAACATTGGGGTACACGTGTCTCTTTCCCTTCTGGTTTCCTCAGTGTGTATGCCCAGCAGTGGGATTGCTGGATCATAAGGCAGTTCTATTTCCAGTTTTTTAAGGAATCTCCACACTGTTCTCCATAGTGGCTGTACTAGTTTGCATTCCCACCAACAGTGTAAGAGGGTTCCCTTTTCTCCACACCCTCTCCAGCATTTATTATTTGTAGACTTTTGGATCGCAGCCATTCTGACTGGTGTGAAATGGTATCTCATAGTGGTTTTGATTTGCATTTCTCTGATAATGAGTGATGTTGAGCATCTTTTCATGTGTTTGTTAGCCATCTGTATGTCTTCTTTGGAGAAATGTCTATTTAGATCTTTGGCCCATTTTTTGATTGGGTCATTTATTTTTCTAGAGTTGAGCTGTAGGAGTTGCTTGTATATTTTTGAGATTAGTTGTTTGTCGGTTGCTTCATTTGCTATTATTTTCTCCCATTCTGAAGGCTGTCTTTTCACCTTGCTAATAGTTTCCTTTGATGTGCAGAAGCTTTTAAGTTTAATTAGGTCCCATTTGTTTATTTTTGCTTTTATTTCCAATATTCTGGGAGGTGGGTCATAGAGGATCCTGCTGTGATGTATGTCAGAGACTGTTTTGCCTATGTTCTTTAGGAGTTTTATAGTTTCTGGTCTTACGTTGAGATCTTTAATCCATTTTGAGTTTATTTTTGTATATGATGTTAAAAAGTGTTCTAGTTTCATTCTTTTACAAGTGGTTGACCAGATTTCCCAGCACCACTTATTAAAGAGATTGTCTTTAATCCATTGTATATTCTTGCCTCCTTTGTCAAAGATAAGGTGTCCATATGTGCGTGGATTTATCTCTGGGCTTTCTATTTTGTTCCATTGATCTATATTTCTGTCTTTGTGCCAGTACCATACTGTCTTGATAACTGTGGCTTTGTAGTAGAGCCTGAAGTCAGGTAGGTTGATTCCTCCAGTTCCATTTTTCTTTCTCAAGATCGCTTTGGCTATTCGAGGTTTTTTGTATTTCCATACAAATTGTGAAATTATTTGTTCTAGCTCTGTGAAGAATACTGTTGGTAGCTTGATAGGGATTGCATTGAATCTATAAATTGCTTTGGGTAGTATACTCATTTTCACTATATTGATTCTTCCAATCCATGAACATGGTATATTTGTCCATCTATTAGTGTCCTCTTTGATTTCTTTCACCAGTGCTTTATAGTTTTCTATATATAGGTCTTTAGTTTCTTTAGGTAGATATATTCCTAAGTATTTTATTCTTTTCGTTGCAATGGTGAATGGAATTGTTTCCTTAATTTCTCTTTCTGTTTTCTCATTATTAGTGTATAGGAATGCAAGGGATTTCTGTGTGTTGATTTTATATCCTGCAACTTTACTATAATCATTGATTAGTTCTAGTAATTTTCTGGTAGAGTCTTTAGGGTTTTCTATGTAGAGGATCATGTCATCTGCAAATAGTGAGAGTTTTACTTCTTCTTTTCCAATTTGGATTCCTTTTATTTCTTTTTCTGCTCTGATTGCTGTGGCCAAAACTTCCAAAACTATGTTGAATAGTAATGGTGAAAGTGGGCACCCTTGTCTTGTTCCTGACTTTAGAGGAAATGCTTTCAATTTTTCACCATTGAGGATAATGTTTGCTGTGGGTTTGTCATATATAGCTTTTATTATGTTGAGGTATGTTCCTTCTATTCCTGCTTTCTGGAGAGTTTTTATCATAAATGGGTGTTGAATTTTGTCAAAGGCTTTCTCTGCATCTATTGAGATAATCATATGGTTTTTGTTTTTCAATTTGTTAATGTGGTGTATTGCATTGATTGATTTGCGGATATTGAAGAATCCTTGCATCCCTGGGATAAAGCCCACTTGGTCATGGTGTATGATCTTTTTAATGTGTTGTTGGATTCTGATTGCTAGAATTTTGTTTAGGATTTTTGCATCTATGTTCATCAGTGATATTGGCCTGTAGTTTTCTTTTTTTTTGCACCAAAAGAAAGCAGGAGTAGCAATACTCATATCAGATAAAATAGACTTTAAAACAAAGGCTGTGAAAAGAGACAAAGAAGGTCACTACATAATGATCAAAGGATCAATCCAAGAAGAAGATATAACAATTATAAATATATATGCACCCAACACAGGAGCACCGCAGTATGTAAGACAAATGCTAACAAGTATGAAAGGAGAAATTAACAATAACACAATAATAGTGGGAGACTTTAATACCCCACTCACACCTATGGATAGATCAACTAAACAGAAAATTAACAAGGAAACACAAACTTTAAACGATACAATAGACCAGTTAGACCTAATTGATATCTATAGGACATTTCATCCCAAAACAATGAACTTCACCTTTTTCTCAAGCGCACATGGAACCTTCTCCAGGATAGATCACATCCTGGGCCATAAAGCTAGCCTTGGTAAATTCAAAAAAATAGAAATCATTCCAAGCATCTTTTCTGACCACAATGCAGTAAGATTAGATCTCAATTACAGGAGAAAAACTATTAAAAATTCCAACATATGGAGGATGAACAACACGCTGCTGAATAACCAACAAATCACAGAAGAAATCAAAAAAGAAATCAAAATTTGCATAGAAACGAATGAAAATGAAAACACAACAACCCAAAACCTGTGGGACACAGTAAAAGCAGTCCTAAGGGGAAAGTTCATAGCAATACAGGCACACCTCAAGAAACAAGAAAAAAGTCAAATAAATAACCTAACTCTACACCTAAAGCAACTAGAAAAGGAAGAAATGAAGAACCCCAGGGTTAGTAGAAGGAAAGAAATCTTAAAAATTAGAGCAGAAATAAATGCAAAAGAAACAAGAGACCATAGCAAAAATCAACAAAACCAAAAACTGGTTCTTTGAAAGGATAAATAAAATTGATAAACCATTAGCCAGACTCATCAAGAAACAAAGGGAGAAAAATCAAATCAATAAAATTAGAAACGATAATGGAGAGATCACAACAGACAACACAGAAATACAAAGGATCATAAGAGACTGTTATCAACAATTATATGCCAATAAAATGGACAACGAGGAAGAAATGGACAAATTCTTAGAAAAGTACAACTTTCCAAAACTCGACCAGGAAGAAATAGAAAACCTTAACAGACCCATCACAAGCACGGAAATTGAAACTGTAATCAAAAATCTTCCAGCAAACAAAAGCCCAGGTCCAGACGGCTTCACAGCTGAATTCTACGAAAAATTTAGAGAAGAGCTAACACCTATCCTGCTCAAACTCTTCCAGAAAATTGCAGAGGAAGGTAAACTTCCAAACTCATTCTATGAGGCCACCATCACCCTAATACCAGAAAATGATTTCTTCTGAGCATACAGAGGACTTCTTACAAAGGCTTTAATTTTCTTTTTTAAATATTTATTTCTTTAGGCTGTGCCAATCCCAGTCTTGCCGCCTGTGAAATTTCAGTTGCTGCATGTGGGCTCCAGTTCCTGACCAGGGATGGAACCTGAGCCCTCTGTATCAGGACCAGAGTCTTAGCCACTGGACCATAAGGGAAGTTCCCAAAGCCTTTACTGTCCATGGGATTTCCCAGGCAAGAATACTGGAGTATTCTTTACTTTCCATGTTAATTGACTATTAAGGACATTGTGGGGCTGAAGGCAGGGAGCAAGGAGGAGAGAAGGAGGGAACACAGTCAGAGCAAGGACATAGATGCATGTATGTTTATATATTGGGCTTCACTTGTAGCTTAGATGGTAAAGAATCTGCCTGCAATACAGAAGACCAGGGTTCGATCCCTGGGTCAGTAAGATCCCCTGGAGAAGGAAATAGCTACCCACTCCAGTATTCTTGCCTGGGAAATCCCATGGACAGAAAAGCCTGGGAGCTACAATCCATGGGTTGCAAATTAGAGTGAATGTTTGTGACACAACAGAATATTCAAAAACATTTGTGAGTTTCTCAGTCAATGCTTTAAAATAATTTTGAAACAAACTCTTGCAAATTAGAAAAAATAAAATGACAATGGGAAATTTTTGGCAAGCTTTTATATCATAATTTGAAGCATTCTTCAAACCAATAAAAAGAGAAACACTTTTTGTTTTTTAATTAAAAATAATGCATTTCATTATGTCAGCAAAGTTTTAACCAAACGACATGTGAATAGAATATATGTAGCAGAAAATAGCAAATCAATATTAATGATGGCTTAGCCAGCACATATTGATTTTGTAATAAATAAAATCTTGAAATAAAAAGGGAAAAAGGAATCCAGAATTCAGCCTAACTAAAATCTGAGCTTAGTAGAACAAACTTATATAACTATTAACAATACATTTAGGTTGTAAATTTGAGTTGAAACCCCAAAATATAAAAATAATATAACTATTCAGATATAAGGGTCCCCTCCCATCAGGAATTCAAAATAGCACTCACAGTTCCTTGCACTAGGAGTAATATAACCTGCTCCATTACAAAATAACCCTAGGCTTTTCTATTATCTTGAAAAATATGAGCCTCTTAAATACCTGTGGTTGTTTGATGATTAAATACTTGACCTATATTTCTTAAAATAAGAGTGAGGCAACTATCTGCCAAAGTAATTTTATATATTCACAATCAGAACTAGATTTTAGAGAATCTGAAAGTCAGAAGGGCTTGGTTAAAAGATACCTCAATTTTTCTTCTGTGACAGTGGAGATTCTGCAATTTCAAAAATAAAAAAAAAGGAGCAGATACAGAAAAGGTGCACTGTTTTATAAAAGCTTAATATAAAGGAGAAGAAAATCCTTCTCTGTAAAAAAAATTTTATCTTTCAAACAAAAGTTTGGTTATGCTATGCTATGCTAAGTCACTTCAGTCATGTCCAACTCTGTGCAACCCCATAGATGGCAACCCACCAGGCTCCCTTGTCCCTGGGATTCTCCAGGCAAAAACACTGGAGTGGGCTGCCATTTCCTTCTCCAATGCATGAAAGTGAAAAGTGAAAGTGAAGTCGCTTAGTCGTGTCTGACTCTTAGCGACCCCATGGATTGCAGCCTAACAGGCTCCTCCGTCCATGGGATTTTCCAAGTTTGGTTAACTCCATAATTTTCTCATCCAGAAATCACAAGAAAGATTTCTTACATTATGTAATATATAGCTTTCATTCAATGGCCATCAAAGGAGGAACCTGGAGGGCTACAGTCCATGGAGTCACAAAAGAGTCAGACATGACTTAGCAACTAAAACAACAAACAGCAACGACTTAGGCAGGCAGAATAATTCTCGGGGAAATACTATTAATATAAGTGCTATTTTGGCAAATGTGGGAAGCTTTATGTGATATTTCACTTAATTTGTATAGTACATCTAGTTGTGATATTAAAAAAATTAAACACAGTAATAAATGGCTGTAAGGAAATCAAAGGACTGAAAGAGGTGTCAGAAAATTGTAAATTCTAGTTACTTTCAAGTTCCTCCATTCAAGGAATAAACGTGGAATTCAAATCATTTGTTTCTCGAATCATTCTCCTAATTATTTAGTTGGCAGGCACGTTGTTGAAAAAAAAAAAAATTCTCCATAATTCTTGGAAACCAAAATATGTAGGTTAAATCTCAGTTTTAGAAAGTGTAATATTTTGTACTCTTTCCTTTTTTATGAACTTGTTTATTTTCCATACATTTGTCCTGCTACTTTATACTGCTGCCAAATGAGGACACAGAGATCTATGTTTCTAGTTTGCTAAGTTTTATTTCTAGTGATCCCATTACTTAGGAGTTTTTTACTAGGGAGTCATACTTCCTGGATGAAAATCCATGTGTAGCTTAGGAAAGTTTTATAAAATTTTGTGTTTCCATTTTCTTACATACAATGAGTATCATCATCAAACCTATACCCCAGAGATATTGTAAGGATTAAAGTTCATGTGGATGTTGTAAGGGTATTTGTTATTTAGTAATTTCATCTTGTACTGTGTAATTAGAATTTCTGTTTAAACCAAGAGTTCACTAATCTTCTCTTCAGCAAATTCAACTGACCTTGAGAGTCTATCCTTTCTGTTGTCCTGTTAGCATCTATATGGTCTAGATGTGTGGTATCGAACCCTACTGAACACATCTCCCGAGCTTCATGGACCTCTCATCCTCTCTGCCCTGGCTTAAGGCCAGAGCTGGTCCTTCTGAAGTCAAGGGATCTGGGGAAGGACAGAGCACTGGTGAATATCAGAGGGGCATTCCAGAAATCGAGAACATTGTAAATGAAAGTATTAATTCAACTGAACTAAAGTTGGCATGCACTGAGAAGAATAAATATTTCAACTTGATTTTAGTTTGAGCTCCATATACAGGAGAAGTGTGGAAAAGATGCTACTAGGTATGTTGGGGCAAGACTATTGGTACCTGTTGTTCTTTTGGCATCTTTTTAAATTACTGTTGATAATTCTGCAATTATTGATTTCTCTGATGGCAGGAGAGGAAGGTCTCCATAGGCAAGCACTGGCAGTATTTGTTGGGAAAGACGGGAAGTTCAAAAAGAAACTAGTTTAAAATGTTATGGATAATCATTTAAGAAGCTACATTTAGAAAGATACATTACTAATGGAAAGAAGGGAAGTAATAGGGACATATTTCAATATGTCAAAATGCAAAAGGAATCATAGTTGAAATTTATCCTGAGTTCTGATTATTTATCCTCAGCTTCTTACTTTTATTTATGCAAACTGATTTAGACAGACTGTCGTTGATTTTGGAGTCAACAGCAATTTTTAAAGATTTTATGTATATTTCATCCCTAAAATATATTGTGAAGATGCACTTCTAGATCATTCATCAACATCTATTTATCATATTTGCTTTCATTTACTAACATAAGCATGTATGTTAGAGTTGACCCAGGAATCAAATGGATTCAATAACTGTATGTATCATACATCGAACCTGGACTGGCAACTCGTTTCATATATGATATTATACATGTTTCAATGCCATTCTGGGATGACCCAGAGGGATGGTATGGGGAGGGAGGATGGAGGAGGGTTCAGGATGGGGAACACATGTATACCTGTGGCAGATTCATTTTGATATATGGCAAAACCAATACAATATTGTAAGTTTAAAAAAAGAAAACAAATAGCTGTATGTAATATAGTTAACCCTCTATGTGGTGGGTTCTGTGTCTGCAAATCCAACCAACCACAGATCAAAAATATTAAAAATAAAATCCCAGAATTTTTAAGAAGCAAAGCAAATTTGCCACATGCCAGTAACAATTTATATGGCAATTATACTGTGTTTATAACTATTTACATAATATTTATATTTTATTAACTATTTTAAGTAACCTAGAGATAATTTAAAGTATAAAGTATTTAGGGCTTGCCAGGTGGTACAGTGGTAAAGAATCTGCCTGCCAATGCATGATTTGCAAGAGATGCAGAATCGATCCCTGAGTTGGGATGATCCCTTGGAGGAGAAAATGACAAACCATTCCAGTATCTTGCCTGGAAAATTTCACACATAAAGCCTGGCAGGATATAGTTCATGGAGTCACAAAGAGTCAAACGCAACTGAGCATGCACACATAAAGCATAATATTTACAGTATATCATGCAAATGATTTGTATATATTATATGCAAATACTGCACCATTTTATACAAGTTCCTTGAGCATCCTCAGATTGTAGTATCTGCAGGAGGCCCTGGAATCCCCACTAAGGCTACTGATGAATGACTGTGTGTATATTAAACTAGAAAATTGAGAGCTAATGAAAAAAATTTAAACTATAAAAGTAATAACAGTAATATTAAAATTTATCTTAGCAAAATGTCAAAAAGACCTGAAAATAGGAGACTAATAATTGTTAAAGGAAAAGTAGAGATTACTGCATTTGGGCAAAATGTCCCTAGTCTTTGCCATAAAAACATCAGAAAAAAATCAAAAGAGTTTAACTGGTTTTATGCCAGAGCAACAACAACAAAAGTGGTTGCTGAACTACAACAAGAATGATCTAATTGAAGACAATGGAAATATTTGAGTGTATAAGATTATATACAGCTTCAGATCAAAAAGTGCAAATACATTCATTAATTAATAAACTAGAGGTGTCTACACTATATGGGCTCATGGCTATATTGATATTTCAGTAATTTTTTTCACAGTTGCCCTAGGCCCAAAACCTAATAGTTCTTTTCATTAAAGCAACGTCTAAATCTCCTAAGACTAGTAGATTGTTGGATTTATTTCATGTTCTGTCCCTGAAATTTTGTTTCACGCTATAGTCCTCTAGAAGTTTCTATAATGACTCCAAGTGCTTCTGAAATCAAGTTCAAAATTTTACCCCATTTTATTGGCTTGACTCTAACTTACCTGAATGTATTTCCAATGTTTATTTTTAAATAACTTCCTGTGAGTCAGCACCTTGATTTTCCCTGAAGCACTCTGATTATTTTATTCTCTTAACTTTTCCTGTTTCATGATGTGTAGTCTTTCTTAGTCAAATTAGTACAAATCTAATGTCAAGTTCTACCTGATCTCTTACTTGCTTAACCCATTCTATTATTTGCTTTATAACAGAAAAAAGTTCATTAATATACAGTATTGTATATAGTGCATTCATTAATGAATTTTCATTAATATATATTTTTATCCTATAATACTTGTTTAAATTTATTGTTATATGCAGCTATTTTACATTTTGTGCATCAAAGGATATGTGTTGTCTTCTGTATGTATAGAATACTGAAAAAACCCTGTAAACTTCTACACTATATATGTAGTACCCTATATGCATATGCTTACCTCTTTTGAATTCACTAATGTTAAAAACATTGAATGATATCCACCGGAAAGAATAGTATATTGAAGTCTTAATGGCATCACCAACTTGATGGACGAGAGTTTAAGTGAACTCCAGGAGTTGGTGATGGACAGGGAGGCCTGGCGTGCTGCAATTCATGGGTCACAAAGAGTCAGACATGACTGAGCGACTGATCTGATCTGAATGCCCAAAATTGTGACTGTGAACTTGTTTAAAAGTAGGAAGACTTCTTCTGGCAGTCGAGTGTTTAAAGCTTCATGCTCTCAGTGCAGGGAGCAAGGGTTTGATTCCTGATC
The DNA here is from genome assembly GCF_002263795.3 of Bos taurus. Taxonomy (NCBI): domain Eukaryota; kingdom Metazoa; phylum Chordata; class Mammalia; order Artiodactyla; family Bovidae; genus Bos; species Bos taurus. The sequence continues at coordinate 53,066,935 of NC_037347.1, forward strand.
AGAGAACTAAGATCCTACACGCTGCACAGTTTGGTCAAAATAAACCAGTATATAAATAAATAAACATAGGATCTTTGCAGATATGATCAAAATGAGATGAGGTCATTAGTGCATGCACACGTGTGCTCAGTTGTATCCTGCTCTTTGCAACCCCGTGGACTATGGCCTGCCAGGCCTCTCTGTCCATGGAATTTTTCAGGCAAGATTACTGGAGTGGGTTGCCAGTTCCTACTCCAGGGGATCTTCCTGACCTAGGGATCGAACCCGCATCTCCTGTGTCCCCTGAATTGCAGGCAAAATCTTTACTACTGAGCCACTTTGGAACTCTGAGGTCAGTAGAATAAGCCCTAATCCAATGTGAGTGGTGCCCTTAAAAGAAGAGAAAGACATCATGTAAAGACAGAGACACACAAGAGAAGATGGTCATGTGTCAAGGGAGGTAGGGTCTGGGTAATGTGTCTACAAACCAAGAAGAACCAAGAATGCTAGAGAATCTCAGAAGCAAGATGAGGTGAGGAAGGAGTCTCACCCTCAGGCTTCAGATGGTGTATGGCTCTATTGCCACCTTGACTGAAGACTTCTAGCCTCAAGAACTGTGAGACAATACATTTCTGTTTTATCATTAGCTTGCGGTATTCTATTACAGCAGCCCTGAAAAGCAATATTAAGCTAATACCATTAGGATAGAGGCAAACAATAATAGTAAATACACTCCACTTTAAATCATGAGATAGTTTAATAAAGCCTTTGTAAAGACATATGATTGCTTTTTGGAGGAGGAAATGACAACCCGCTCCATTATTCTTGCCTGGAGAATCCCATGGACAGAGGACCCTGGTGGACTACAGTTCATGGAGTCACAAAGAGTTGAACACAACTGAAGTGATGCAGCATGCACACATGCAAAGAGATATGATGATATCTTTTTGATAGAAAGTATCACAAAAATAATCAACTGCATCTGGATAGAAAGTTTACAAACAACTTTCAATTACAGTATTTCCTAAGATATTGAATATTACATGACATGTCACATAAAGCGAGTATTACAATATCTTTTTGCTATGTGAGCAGAGTCCTAGGAAATTTCACAATCCTGTCACTGATACCTGTATTCAAGCCACATATTCTTTCTGCAATTCATATTTGGTAAGCCAAAGAGCCAGCAATTATATCTGATTGCTGAGCTGAAGCTAGATGTTCAATCTACTATGCCTCAAAATCTGATATTTTCAAAGGATAGATTCTCTCTCTTTGATTCTTATCATTAACTGAAAACGAGACAACAGGTGATGTGTTTACACACGTACATTCAAGAAAGCCTGCATGTCTAAAGAAAATTTCTGATTTAATGAAATGTTTGGCAGCATGTTTACAAAAAGAAAGTATTTGTTCCTTTAAAACTTATAAATAAGTTATTTGGTTCTAGAAATCTGATGCTGCTTTTCTAGTCTTGCATTTAGATATTATCTTTGTACATTTATCCTACATGTAATACATTTTGCTCTCTAAACCATGATACAGCTTTCTGGCTTTAATGGTTGCCAGAATGAAATATCATGCCAACATTTCAGGACTCAGCAATAGCAAATATCAAGATTGGATAGATGCCCTAGGACAGAATCGTGATCATTGCCACTGTGAGTGGTATTTGTGCAAAGTAACTTTCTGCTTCCTCCAACTCTAAATTTACGAGCCTGTTAATTTACATGTCAAGGGTATTTGGGAAGATCGAAGACTTGTATAACCCTTCAAAATTGCACCACTGGAAAATCTGTCATTTTATATTTAGAAAGATAATTATTTCCCTTGATGGTAATTTAACTTATTATCTAGGAAATTTTATCCACTAGCTACAGATTATAGACATAAAAAGACTCTACAATGCAGGAGAAGTGAAGACGGAGGCAGTGGGGCTTGTGCTTTATCAATTTCATTTCCTGAGATGAAGCCATGCTTCCCCCAGAACAACCCTACTCAACTAAAACACCCAAAACAATGGCGATGCAGAGTTCTTCTATGACTTTATTGAATTCATGTGGCGACATTTCAGATGACTATAAAAGTGTTGCATTTCAGAGGAATTTTGCCACGCGGTACCTGTGAATTGAGTAAACAAGTAACTATGCTTTGTGAAAAAAATATGGGATTCAAACTACCTATATTTACATTCTGATCAAGTGCTCAGTATATTATCCAACTGGAAATATTCTTACAGCGATATTATCTTCAAATTCTATTTATATGAATTGAGTTATGTAAAAAGAAAAACAATTAATTCATATTTATTGCTAAATTTCTATTACTGCATGTGCAAACCTCTAAGTTCAGTTGAAATTATTTTTCTCCAGGTTAAAACAATTGATTTAATTTTACCAGGACTACAAACTTAATATTCATTGAGAGGTAGAGCAGTACAACTTCTGAGGACAGAGATTTAGTATTCTTGCCTCGAGAACCCCATGGACAGTATGAAAAGGCAAAAAGATATGACACCAGAAGATGAGCCTCCCAGATCCACAGGTCCAATATGCTACTAAGGAAGAGTGGAGAGATAGCTATAGAAAAATGAACAAGCTGGGTCAAAGTGGAAGCAATGCTTAGTTGTGGATGTGTCTTGTGGTAAAAGTGAAGTCTGATGCTATAAAGAACAATATTGCATAGGAACCTGGGATGTTAGGTCCTTGGATCAAGGTAAATTGGACATGGCCATTTATGGATGTGAGAGTTGGACCATAAAGAAAGCTGAGCCTTGCAGAATTGATGCTTTTGAACTGTGGTGTTGGAGAACAGTCTTGAAAGTCCCTTGGGTGCAAGGAGATCAAACCAGTCCATCCTAAGGAAATCAGTCCTGAATATTTATTAGAAGGACTGATGCTGAAGCTGAAGTTCCAGTCCTTTGGCCATCTCATGCAGAGAACTGTTTCACTGGAAAAGGCCCTGATGCTGGAGATTGAAGGCAGGAGGAGAAGGGGACAACAGAGGGTAAGTTTGTTGGATAGCATCACTGACTCAATGGACATTAGTTTGAGCAGGCTCCAGGAGTTGGTGATGAACACGGAAGCCTGGTATGCTACAGTCCATGGGGTCACAAAGAATTAGACATGACTGAACAACTGAACAGAGAAGGCAATGACACCCCACTCCAGTACTCTTGCCTAGACAATCCCATGGACCAAGGAGCCTGGTAGGCTGCAGTCCATGGGGTCGCTAAGAGTCAGACACGACTGAGCAACTTCACTTTCACTTTTCACTTTCATGCATTGGAGAAGGAAATGGCAACCCACTCCAGTGTTCTTGCCTGAAGAATACCAGGGACAGGGGAGCCTGGTGGGCTGCCATCTATGGGGTCATACAGAGTCGGACACGACTGAAGTGACTTAGCAGCAGCAGCAGCAGAGCGACTGAACTGACTGAAGCAGGAGATGGCAAGCGTGAACATCAACATTTTAGGAATCAGTGAACCAAAATGGACAGGAGTGGGTGAATTTAATTCGGATGACCATTTTATCTACTACTATGTAGAAGAATTCCTTGGAAGAAATGGATTAACCCTCACAGTCAACAAAAAAGTCTGAAATGCAGTACTTGGGTGCTAAAAGGACAGAATTATCTCACTTTGTGTCCAAGGCAAATCATTCAGTATAAGATTACCTGTATTTAATTTCTGGAATTCCCCACATATAAGCAGTGTGATGTTGTATGGTATCTCTATACCTCTACCTCTGTCATTTATTTGTAAAATAGGATTAAGGAGAATTTCTGTCTAATATTTCTTTATGATTATTAGAGAAACTATGTAAAGAATTTAGAATATTGTCTGGAAAATTAGTGAGCACTGTAACTATAACCAATTATGAAAATATATTCTGGGATCTATCAACATAATGTTGGGCTGAATGTCAGTAAGGAATATTATAATGAAAACAAACCAAAACAAACCCTAGAAACAACACCCTGCTCATCAGTCTCTCACTTTATATGCAAACAGATGTACAGTCATCTGTTACTGATTGACTTAGAAGATGAACAGATGTCCATATTTTTCAGGAAGGAAACTAAATTTTCATGCTAGCCTATAATGGTCAAACGTATATTATATATCATTTCAACATATTCCTAATCATCTGGTTTCAGCCTGTTTTTACTTGTGTTCAGTTATTGGAAGTTTAAAATCTATATTTTTCAGTTTCAGGAATCTGTAAATCTCCCTTGAAATGGCTAAGGAAGAGTTAGTCAATATTTACAAGGCCTCATGATGAATTATAAATTAACTATCTTAGGCAAGGTGAAAAGACAGCCTTCGGAATGGTAGAAAATAATAGCAAATAAAGCAACTGGCAAAGAATTAATCTCAAAAATATACAAGCAACTCCTGCAGCTCAATTCCAGAAAAATAAGCAACACAATAAAAAAATGGGCCAAAGAACTAAACAGACATTTCTCCAAAGAAGACATACAGATGGCTAACATGAAAAGATGCTCAACATCACTCATTATCAGAGAAATGCAAGTCAAAACCACAGTGAGGTACCATCTCATGCCGGTCAGAATGGCTGCTATCAAAAAGTCTACAAACAATAAATGCTGGAGAGGGTGTGGACAACTCCTACATTGTTCGTGAGAATGCAAACTAGCACAGCCTCTATAGAGAACATTGTGGAGATTCCTTAAAAACCTGGAAATAGAACTGCCATATGACCCCGCAATCCCACTGGTGGGCATACACACTGAGGAAACCAGAACTGAAAGAGACACGTGTACCCCAATGTTCACCACAGCACTGTTTACAATAGCCAGGACATGGAAGCAACCTAGATGTCCATCAACAAATGAATGAATAAGAAAGCTGTGGCATATATACAGAATGTAATATTAGCAGCTATTTAAAATAAGGCATTTGAATCAGTTCTACTGAGGTGAATGTAACTGGAGCCTATTATATAGAAGGAAGTAAGTCAGAAAGAAAAACACCAATACAGTATATTAACGCATATATATGAAATTTAGAAAGATGGTAATGATGACCCTATATATGAGACAGCAAAGCAAAAGAGACACAGATGTAAAGAATAGACATTTGGACTCTGTGGGAGAAGGGGAGGGTGGGATGAAACATGTATATTATCATATGTGAAATAGATTGCCAGTCCAGGTTTGGTGCCTGACACAGGGTGCTCACAGCTGGTGCACTGGGATGACCCTGAGGGATGGGATGGGGAGGGAGGTGGGAGGGAGGGTCAGGATGGGGAACACATGTACACCCATGGCTGATTCATGTCAATGTATGGCAAAAACCACTACAATATTGTAAAGTAATTAGTCTCCAATTAAAATAAATAAAAAATAAATAAATTAAAAAAAATTTTTTTCAGAAAAAAAAAAAAAAAAACTATCTTAGGATAGTTAACCTGCACTATGAACTCCTTGAGTTAAATATATCCTAATATATCCTATTTAAGTTGTCAAATTATTAGTTAGAAAGAAAATGTGTGTGTATGTGTGCATGCTAAGCATCTTCAATCATGTCTGACTCTTTGCAACTCCATAGACTGCAGCCTGCCAGGCTTCTCTGTCCATGGGATTCTCCAGGTAAGAATACTGGAGTGGGTTGCCATTTTCCTTCTCCAGGGGATCTTCCTGACCCAGGGATCGAACCCAGGTGTCCTGTATTGCAGACAGACTCTACCACCTGAGCTACCAGGGAAGTTCATATATATATATAGGAAGTCCACTAGAATTTTAAAGTATATAATCTTTTGTCATTCTTAAATTTTTGGAGGAAAAGCAAATTCAAATTTAACATATTTATTCGTTGACTAAAATATACTCAAATATTTCAGTATAATTAGCCATAGCTATTCCAAGGAGTCTGTTGATACAGTCAAGGAATCTGGCCATCATTAATAATTTAAATAATTATGTTGCTTGCACTGATTCCATTTAGTACATTCTGATCCCAGGGCTTTCAATCTGTAACCTCATGAATAATTTTCTGAAATCTTTATAGTTAATAAAATAGTTAATAAAATGTTAGTGATCAGTTACTCTACAATGGAATTTGTAATTGAAAAGAAGGAAAATAGTATCCAGATTAGGCAGATACAGACATCATAGGGATAAAATAAATAAAATATGGATAACATTAAATTCTTTCTGATAGTGCATACATTTGCATGCTTAAAATACTAAATTTTATTTTTTATAATATGATAAGCAATAAATACTTTCAAGTAATTGAATTTTCTGGTTCCCTGAGTGCTGTGCTATTCATAAAATATAGTTTTCAGGATATACTAATGATCAGATTCATGTAAAACTGGCTGCTAAGTCAGATGTAGGCACCTGTAGGCTTCTGCATATTACATATTTTAGAATTTTAGAAGTTATAGTGTTAGATCTCTATATTTCCATTTAATAAAGGATTTTAAAAATCACAACTTTTTAGTGTATTAATCAGAACAACTACAGACTTTGAAAGCAGCCTGATGAAAATAAAATGTTGAAACCGAATCTGATAATTTTAACTAGAAAATAAACCTAGAGGGAAAAAGTAAATCAGGCTTGCAGTTATGGTGATGAAATGCAAATCTGAAATTGCCTTTTGGTCTCAGGAAAACAGATCCAGGTAAGAGTGATGAGGGAGGGTTAAAAGTCCCTCCTGGCAACCCAGATTCCTGTATCAATGGTAACATTCAGGGAAGTGCTAAGTGTTACGGAAAATTTGCCTTTCATCTAGATGGGCAAGAGGCAAACCACTCTTTTATTGTTGTTGAACTTCGCCTCAAAGTTTATGAAAATTATAAATAAAGTATAAATGGAAAATCTAACCAGATATAATAAGTGATACATTCCATTTATAGTTCTTACTTACTCCCTCTTTCTTACCCTCAGTCCACAGATATTCATGACTCTATGCTGTGCTCATATAGCTAATGTTAAGAGTCTCTGTCTCTTTTGCCAACTGATCCAACAGCAATTTCAGGTTTGCACCTATGAATATGTATGCTGCTATGTCTATTTTTGTAAATTTTATTTACTTATGATATTCCATTCTTATAGTGTCATTGCGGTCATTTGAACTGCTGGTTATCACAACCCATAATTAAATTCAAAACAGAGATAACAGTCTGAAAAGACATAAAGATGAGAGAAATATAACCCATGAGCACAAAACATTATTTTATTAGTGCAGAGGCTTATAGGTAATGTGGCTAAAAATACCACTGAAAGTGAGGAAGTGTTACTTAATGGAAGGTTCTGGATAAGATACCATTTTGACATTTTCCAGGCATCAGTGATTACTCATATTTGAGGAAGTGTTTAACAGAAGTAGAATGAACTTCAGTGTATATAAATCAAAATGTAATATGCTGTGCTAAGTTGCTTCAGTCATGTCCAACTCTGTGTGAGCACATGGACTGTAGCCCACCAGGCTCCTCTGTCCATGGGATTCTCCAGGCAAGAATATTGGAATGGGTTGCCATTTCCTCCTCCAAGGGATCTTCCCAATCCAGGGATTGAACCCAGGTTTCCTGCATTGCAAGTAGATTCTTCATCATCTGAACTACCAGGGAAGCCCAAGTAGCAATTCATATTTTTGTTCTCATTTTTATTCAATTAATTAATAACATTATTGCTAAAACTCATTAACTCAAAGAACACATTTTTGCATTTAAAATGTTCTGTGAAGTTTCAGATTTATAAAAATGGAACAACATGTAAACTCTCTTTATCATGAACACTGGTGAAATATGGGTTGAAAATCTAAAGGAATGAGTACAAAGGTAGACATATGGTGCAGTGGAAGTGTAGAGAATCCTGAAACTTATTCTCCTGGTGGAACATTTCTGCTATATCTCAAAGGATTAGTATATATGCTTGCCAAAAATAGGAGAGAATTTCAGAAGGAGTGCTAGCATGGTTATAGCATATAGGCATCTAGCAGGAGGAAAAGATACTAGATACAGCTGGTGGTGAAAGACCTGACTTTCCCTATTAAGATTTTAATCTGTGCTGTTCAGAGCTCAGGAGGAGTCAGTGGTAGTTATGATGACATTGTCACATATTTTTATTTTCCTTTAGCAATATGGAAACAAGTATGAAGCATATTCTTGAGTGATACAGAGATAGTCCTGTGGAAATCTCCAGATAGAAGATGGATACACCCTAGAAGTTTGATTAGAAATGGTGAGAACTAATGCAGCAACTGCAAAAGTTAGGGGACTGGACAGATTGAAGAGGTACCAGCCAGTTACAGTTGATGGGATTTGGAGGGTATCGTGAGGAGGGCAGCAGGAATGCAGGTCGATGCTGAGGCTGTGTCCGCTGTTAGGGGATCAGTCAGGGTTCAGACTGGAAAACAGAAACATTTCAAGGCAAGAGAAATTAAGAAATACCACTGGTTACACAGAAGTGGGTAGGCTGCAAAAGTAAAAAATACACTGAAGTAACTGAGCAATTACTGTAAGAATTATCTTTAATCTCAAAGTCTGAAGACTAATCAGAACCTAGGATTTTAAGAACAGGTCCTATAGGGCTGTTGTTCATTCTTTTAGGGCAGATCTCAGCGCTCCATACTCTTGGACTTCAAAGGAGACCCCTAGGAAGGTTTTTGATCAGTCACTAATTCGTGTCTGACTCTTTGAAACCCCATGGACTGCAGCATTCGAGGATTCCCTCTTCTTCACTATCTCCTGGAGTTCACTCAAACTCATGTCCATTGAGTCTGTGATGCCAGCCAGCCATGTCATCCTCTGTAGCCCCCTAGGAAGGGACCCAGCACAAAACAAACAAAAGAAAATTTTATTTTGGAATTATGGTTGATTTACAGTGTTGTGTTGGTTACAGGTGTATAGCAAAGTGACTTAGTTATATGTGTTTGTATATGTGTGTGTGTATATATATGATATTTATTATATACAATACAATAATATATATGTGTAACATATATATGTGTGTATATATATACATACATACATACATATGCATATACATATATATATAATATATATTCTGTTTCAAATTATTTTCCCTTATCAGTTATTACAAAATATTGAATATAGTTCCCTGTGCTACAGAGTAGGTCCTTTTCGGTTATTTACTTTACATATGTAGTGTATATATGTTAATCCTAACCTCCCCATTTATCCATTTCCCACCTTTCTCCTTTGGTAACCATAGTTTATTTTCTATGTCCGTGGGTCTATTTTCTTTGCAGATAGGTTCATTTTTGTATCTTTTTAAAGATTCTAGTCATAAATGATATTATATGATATTTGTCTATCTCTGTCTGGCTTACTCAGCAAATCTAATGCATAGAGTGTTTAAAGAAGCTAGGGGCTAGTCTACTCTTTGCTGCTGTTGAAGTGATGCCAACAGAGAACCTAAAAGATAAAGATTCTTCTCCCTACCTGCCACATTCCACACATCCTCTATGGCTTCCATTTGGCCAAACCTAAAAAGAAGTCATAGGGTTAAGGAGTGTAAGACCCAGCACCAACAACCAAGAAAAGTGTAGAGAGAGCAGTACATAGAGAGATGAATATACAGAGAACGTATATAGAACATAGAAGTATGTATAGAACAGTATATGGAGAATCAAAAGACAACATATAAAATAAATGGCACAGTTAATAACTGAATTTGGCATTTCAGGTAAAAGACATGTGCTAAGGTAATATGAGAAGCTCAGTCTTGGAATGGCTAATTTAAAGGAAACTAATTATGGCCCTGAAAGAGGAGAGTGAAAAAGTTGGCTTAAAGCTCAACATTCAGAAAACTAAGATCATGGCATCTGGTCCCATCACTTCATGGGAAATAGATGGGTAAACAGTGGAAACAGTGCCAGACTTTATTTTTGGGGGCTCCAAAATCACTGCAGATGGTGACTGCAGCCATGAAATTAAAAGACGCTTACTCCTTGGAAGGAAAGTTATGACCAACCTAGATACAATATTCAAAAGCAGAGACATTACTTTGCCAACAAAGGTCCATCTAGTCAAGGCTATTGTTTTTCTAGTAGTCATGTATGGATGTGAGAGTTGGACTGGGAAGAAAGCTGAGCACCGAAGAATTGATGCTTTTGAAGTGTGGTGTTGGAGAAGATTCTTGATAGTCCCTTGGACTGCAAGGAGATCCAACCAGTCCATTCTGAAGGAGATCAGTCCTGAGTGTTCTTTGAAAGGAATGATGCTAAAGCTGAAACTCCAGTACTTTGCCCACCTCATGAGAAGAGTTGACTCATTGGAAAAGACTGATTCTGGGAAGGGATTGGGCGCAGGAGGAGAAGGGGACGACAGAGGATGAGATGGCTGCATGGCATCACTGATTCGATGGATGTGAGTTTGAGTGAAATCTGGGAGTTGGTGATGGACAGAGACACTGGGCATGCTGCAATTCATGCGGTTGTAAAGAATCAGACACGACTGAGTGACTGAACTGAACTGAACTGAATTATGGCATAAATTGTGCTTAGAAGCAGAGAGTTTTTGTATGTTTCTGTTTTATTTTGCCTATAACCCTCCTTGGCTCCAATTCTCACTAGCTTTTTGATCATTTGTCAGTCATGCACCCTGGCTATTCCTATTTTCTCATGGTAACATAAGAATAATAGTAGTCTATCCCTCATATTAAATTCCACAGGAGGGGTAACTATTATTATCATTGGAAAGTCTTCATTATACAGGATTTTAAAAGTCATGAGAATGAATGTCTGTGTAGGTCATGTAGATAATGAATAGAAGGACACATAGTCCCCTACATTTATACTTCTGGTATAAAAGGAAAACGTATTATTAAATATCAGGAAAATTAGAAGTGATTGTATTAAGAAAAGTTCAGAAGTATACTTTAAGAAGAAGAGAGTGATTATTAACCTCCAATGATCAAGAGTAGTAAAATGACAGTCAAAAGTAGGTCATATGACTTGAAAATTAAGAAATTATTTTATGATATTCTTCTAAAGCTATGTAAGTGGAATAGAGGGGAACTTCTTACAACTGGATGAATAAAAAATGCCAACAGTGAAATATTTAATCAGGGGACTGACCATCCTCAGACGTTAAGAAAACAGCAGTAATAAGCAAGCAACTGAAAATGTAGAGGAAAAAGTCAAGTTCAGCAATGATCCAAAGGAAGTGGCAAGAAGGTGACCAAGAACTCACTTCAAGTAACTAGCTTTTCCATTGAATATATATGTACTACAACAAGCTTAATAAGGCACTAAATAAGTAAATTGCCAAGTATCACTTTAGAAAATAAAAAAATGGCTTTTCCAAGCTATGAGTATGTGTTTAACATAGAAAGGAAAGAAGTCTTCAGGCTTTTTTTTTTTTTTTTTTGCCAAAATAAGAAAAGCAGGGAAATAAAATGTCATCAGTAGCCTAGGTTGTAAATTGATTCTGTCCTTGGTTCAGACCTATAAGCAAGACAATGAGTGAATGGAAACTTCTGAAGAAAACATTGTATATATGTCAGTAAGAGCTAGATTGATATTATTACTTCCACTATTTACCATCTGCCTAGTTTAAAACAAGCTATTTAAATTCTGAGGCAGCAGAGAAGGAAAGATAATTTCCTTCTTATAGAAGTATATGAAGTACTTAGTATAGTTCCTGATACAGTGAGTGGTTCGTTTTGAAAATTATGATGATGAGAGTGATGAGGATGAAGATAATGATGATGAAAAAATGTTTAAGGAATTGAAGATGTCAAGTATGGCACCAGTGTGGCTATGGACAATGTAGTTCTGGAGTAGGGCTGATTATATAATATAAAGAATTGGGGGTGATCAGTGGAATAAAGAAATTGCTAATAAGTGAATAATCCTCTATCATTGATTTGCTGTCTGAATTTGAGTCTTGTTGGCTGAATTAGAGTTGTTTCAGTCTTCTGAGCCACATTGGCTCTGTGTGACTTCAAACTTGAGTTTCCTAAATTATTACTACACTAGAAATTATGGATATTATTTGGCCAAATATAATTACATTATTGACTAGAAAAGTTATCACTACAAAGTATAATGCACAAAATTTGTACACATATATACCAACACTTTGGGGGAGTTTGTGATAGAAAACAAAAAAAATGTGTTTGTATGTTTATGTAATACAAAAGATGGTATATACAATAAAAAATAATAAAGCAGTGTACAGTAAAAAAGAATAGTGAGCATTGTTCTGCTTTACATGAAATGGTAAGAGGCATCTATTCAGATTCAGTAATATTTGAGCAGAGACCTTAAGGAGGGAAAACCTGAGCATTCAAGATATCAATAGAAGCAACTGCCAGAGTGAAGGTCTTCTGAGGACCAGTAAAGGGTCTGGTGTAGCTGAAGTGAACATGAGACAGTATTCTGAGATGGTCACAGAGCTAAAGGATGCCAAGATACACAGTGTTTTTGAGTAACAAGGCAAGGCAATGGAGTTTATTGAGCAGAGGAGTAGCATAATATAATTTATCTTCCAAAGTATCATTGTGATTGCTACCCTGAGAATGTTGTAAACTGATCAATTAAGATGCTATAATAGGATTAGATGTCAAAAGGATGGCTTTAGGAGGAGGAAGTTGACGATGAAGGTTATAAGACACACTCTGACTGAATACGTATTTTAAAAACAGAGTTAACAGAATTTGCTATTGAACTGCATATGGGGTGGGAGATAAAGGGAGTTAAGGATAACTCCAAGGTTTAAAGCCCAAGAAATTGGTGAGTAGAATTGCTTTGTATTGAAAATTATTGAGTATTTTTTGAGAAATCAAGTTGAGAGAGAAATAATGAATCTACCAGTGATTTAGTCAACTATAAGTAGTTCTTATTTTAACTAACCCCACTGATATTCAGTTCAGTCCAGTTCAGTCATTCAGTTGTGTTCAACTCTTTGCGACCCCATGGACTACAGCATGCCAGGCTTCCCTGTCCATCACCAATTCACAGAACTTGCTCAAACTCATGTTCATTAAGTCAATGATGCCATCCAACTATCGCATCTTCTGTCATCCCATTCTCCTTCTGCCTTCAATCTTTCCCATCATCAGGGTCTTTTCCAAGAGTCAGTTCTTCACATCAGAAGTCAAAGTATTGGAGCTTCAGCTTGAGCATCAGTCCTTCCAAAGAATAGTCAGGATTGATTTCTTTTAGGATGGACTGGTTTAATCTCCTTGCAGTCCAAGGGACTCTCAAGTGTCTTCTTCAACACAGTTCAAAAGCACCAATTCTTTGGTGCTCAGCATTCTTTATGGTCCAACTCTCATATCCATACATGACTACTGGAAGAGCCATAGTTTTGACCAGATGGACCTTTGTTGGCAATGTAATGTCTATGCTTTTTGATATGCTGTCTATATTTCAAGGGCTTCCCTGGTGCCTCAGATGGTAAAGCATCTGCCTGCAGTGCAGGAGACCTGGGTTCAATCCCTGGGTTGGGAAGCTCCCCTGGAGAAAGAAATGGCAACCCACTATAGTATTCTTGCCTGGAAAATTCCAAGGGGGAGCAGCCTGGTAGGTCAATGGGGTCGCAAAGAATCAGACATGACTGAGTGACTTCACTTTCTTTCTTTCTATCTTCTTTTCATTCTTTCTTTTTTCCTTTCTTCTTTTCTTTTCTTTCATCATAGCTTTTCTTCCAAAGAACAAGCATCTTTTAACTTCATGGCTGCTGTCACTATCTACAGTGAATTTGGAACCCAAGGGGGAAAAAAAAATTGTCATTGTTTTCATTGTTTCCCCATCTATTTTCCTTGAAGTGATGGAACTGGATGCCATGATCTTAGTTTTTTGAATGTTGAGTTTTAAGCCAACTTTTTTACTCTCCTGTTTTACTTTCATCAGAGGCTCTTCAGTTCTTTACTTTCTGCCATGAGAGTGGTATCACCTGCATATATGAGGTTACTTGTATTTCTTCCAACAATCTTGATTCCAGCTTGTGCTTCATCCAGTATGGCATTTTGCATGATGTATGCATCCGGTCCCACCACTTCATGGAAATAGATTTGGAAACAGTGGAAATAGTGTCAGACTTTATTTTTCTGGGCTCCAAAATCACTACAGATGGTGACTGCAGCCATGAAATTAAAAGACGCTTACTCCTTGGAAGGAAAGTTGTGACCAACCTAGATAGCATATTCAAAAGCAGAGACCTTACTTTGCCAACAAAGGTTCATCTAGTCAAGGCTATGATTTTTCCTGTGGTCATGTATGGATGTGAGAGTTGGACTGTGAAGAAGGCTGAGCGCTAAAGAATTGATGCTTTTGAACTGTGGTGTTGGAGAAGACTCATGAGAGTCCCTTGGACTGCAAGGAGATCCAACCAGTCCATTCTGAAGGAGATAAGCCCTGGGATTTCTTTGGAAAGAATGATGCTAAAGCTGAAACTCCAGTACTTTGGCCACCTCATGCGAAGAGTTGACTCATTGGAAAAGACTCTGATGCTGGGAGGGATTGGGGGCAGGAGGAGAAGGGGATGACAGAGGATGAGATGGCTGGATGGCATCACTGACTTGATGGACATGAGTCTGAGTGAACTCCAGGAGTTGGTGATGGACAGGGAGGCCTGGCGTGCTGCGATTCATGGGGTCACAAAGAGTCAGACATGACTGAGTGACTGATCTGATCTGATCTGATTCTGCAAAGAAGTTAAAGAAGAAGCGTGACTATATACAGCTGTGATGTACTACTTTCCCAATTTAAAACCAGTCTGTTGTTCCATGTCCAGTTCTAACTATTGCTTCTTGACATGCATACAGATTTCTCAGGAGGCAGGTCAGGTGGTCTGGTATTCCCATCTCTGGAGAATTTTCCATAGTTTGTTATGATCCACACATTCAAAAGGTTTGGTGCAGTCAATAAAGAAGAAGTAGATGTTTTTCTGGAATTCTCTTGCTCTTTCTATAATCCAATGATGTTGACAATTTGATTTCTGATTCCTCTGCCTTTTCTAAATACAAATTGAACATTTGGAACTTCTCGGTTCATGTACTATTGAAGGCTTGCTTGGAGAATTTTGAGAATTACTTTGCTAGCATGTGAAATGAGTTAATAGTTTGGTAGTTTGAACATTCTTTGACATTGCCTTTCTTTGGGATTGTAATGAAAACTGACCTTTTCAAGTCTCGTGGCCACTGCTGAGTTTTCCAAATTTGCTGGCATATTGAGTACAGAACTTTAATAGCATCATCTTTTAGGATTTGAAATAGCTCAACTGGAACTCCATCACCTCCACTACCTTTTTTTGTAGTGATGCTTCCTAAGGCCCACTTGACTTCTCATTCCAGGATGTCTGGCTCTAGGTAAGTGATCACACCATTGTGATCATCTGGGTCATGAAGATGTTTTTTGTTCAGTTCTTCTGTATATTCTTGCCACCTCTTCTTAATATTTCTGCTTCTGTTAGGTCCATACCACTTCTGTCTTTTATTGAGTCCATGTTTGCATGAAATGTTCCCTTGTTATCTCTAATTTTCTTGAAGAGATCGCTAGTCTTTCCCATTCTATTGTTTTCCTCTATTTGTTTGCATTGATCACTTAGGAAGGCTTTCTTATCTCTCCTTGCTGTTCCTTGGAACTTTGCATTCAGAAGGATATATCTTTCCTTTTCTCCTTTGCCTTTGGAGAAGGAAATGGCAACCCACTCCAGTGTTCTTGCCTGGAGAATCCCAGGGACGGGGGAGCCTGGTGGGCTGCCGTCTATGGGGTTGCACAGAGTCAGACATGACTGAAGCGACTTAGCAGTAGCAGCAGTTGCCTTTCAGTTCTCTTATTTTCTAAGCTGTTTGTAAAGCCTCCTTAGACAATCATTTTGCCTTTTAGCATTTCTTTTCCTTGGGGATGGTTTTGATCAATGACTCCTGTGCAGTGTCAGGAACCTCTTTCCATAGTTCTTTAGGCCCTCTGTCTATCACATCTAATCCCTTAAATCTATTTGTCACTCCCACTATATAATTGTAAGGGATTTGATTTAGGTCATACTTGAATGGTCTAGTGGTATTCCCAACTTTCATCAATTTAAGTGTGAATTTTTCAATAAAGAATTCATGATCTGAACAACAATCAGTTCCCGGTCTTGTTTTTTGCTGAGTCTATAGAGCTTCTCCATCTCTGGCTGCAAAGAATATAATCAATCTGATTTTGGTATTGATCATCTGGTGATGTCCATGTCTAGAGTCATCTTCTGTTTTGTTGGAAGAGGTGTTTTCTCTGACCAGTGCTTTCTCTTGGCAAAATTATTTTAGCCCTTTCCCTGCTTAATTTTGTTACTCAAGGCCAGTCTTGCCTGTTGCTCCAGATATCTCTTGACTTCATACTTTTGGATTCCAGTCTGCTGTGATGAAGAGGACATCTCTTTTTTTGGTGTTGTTCTACAAGGCCTTGTAGGTTATCATAGAAATATTTAACTTCAGCTTCTTTGGCATTAGTGGTTGTGGCATAGACTTGGATTACTGTGATATTGAATGATTTGCCGTGGAAACGGACAAAGATCATTCTGTCATTTTTGAGATTGCATCCAAGTACTGCATTTCAGACTCTGCTGACTACAAGGGCTACTCCATTTCTTCTAAGGGACTCTTGTCCACAGTAGTAGATATAATGGTCATCTGAACTAAATTTGCCCATTCTGGTCCGTTTTAGTTCACTGATTCCTAAAATGTTGAATTTCACTCTTACCATCTCTTATGTGACCACTTCCAATTTATCTTGATTCATGGATCTAACATTCCAAGTTACTGTGTAATATTGTTCTTTACAGCATTGGACTTTACTTCCATCACCAGTCACATCCACAGCTGGGTGTTGTTTTCACTTTGGCTCATTTTCTTCATTCTTTTTGGAATTATTTCTCCACTTTTCTCCAGTACCATATCGGGTACCTGCCGATCTTTCAGTGTCTTTTTTTTTTTTTTAACCTTTCATAATGTTCATGGGGTTCTCATGGGAAGAATGCTGAAGAGGTTTGCCATTTCCTTCTCTTGTAGACCACATTTTGTCAGAATGTTTCACCATGACCCATCTGTCTTCGGTGGCCCTACATGACATTAATATAATTAGAATTAATATAATTCAAATGAATCAAATTAGAATTTGGAGGGGAACTTGCACTTTTAAGATCTAATTCTTTGCTCTCAGGCAATGGAGTTATCTTAATGCAACTGCGAGTCCAAAGCCTAATTAAGGTGGACAGGTTCACACACTTAGTTAAGAGGAGTAACTTCTGACCTGAGGCCATTTCTCCTCCACTTGAACCAACAGTGAATCCCTTTTTCTAATTTACATCACATTGATTTCCTGATGTGGAGATTTCTAAAGAAAAATTATTTTTCTGACTGCCTTCAATGATGGGCAAGAGACAACTGAAATAGTCTTCATTAGACAAACTAATTACTAGGGCGAAGAAGTTCTCATGATGTTTGCTCTACATTTAACCTCAATTTGATCCTAATAAAATCACTCTGAAGTGTGAGTTACTCAGAGGATTACAGAAAGCCAAACACAGGAACTGATGCTCATTTTCATTATCACAGAAACATATTATCTCTGAAATGCAGAGTCAGAAGGAAACTGTTGGATGTCTTAAGCTTACATTAGAGAGGAGACTTTAAAATTCTATCATTGAAAAAAACTAAAAGAATAAAGTAGGAGAGATGCACAGAGCTGCATTTTATGAGGATATATAGTGAATAAGGCCAATATTTGATTTCACTGGTAACATAAGGGAGCTTTCTTAGGTCAAGAACACATGGAATCTTAAAAAAAAAAAAAAAAGGCTACAAATGAACTTATCTACAAAACAGAAATAGAATTATAGATGGAGAAAATAAATTTATGATTACCAGGGGGTCAGGGGAAGGGAGGGATAAACTGAAAGATTGGAATTGACACACACACACTACTTATATATAAAATAGATAACTGATAAGGACCTACTGTATAGCACAGGGTACTATACTGTGGCTCAGTACTCTATAATGGCCTACACAGGAATAGAAGCTAAAAAAGAGTGTGTGTGTTCATGCTCTGCTGTGTCCAACTTTTTGTAACCCCCTAAACTGTAGCCCACCAGGGTCCTCTGTCCATGGGATTTCCCAGGCAAGAACACTGGACTGGGTTGCCAATTCCTCCTCCAGGAGAATCTTCCTGAGCTAGGGATCAAACCTGCATCTCTTGCATCTCTTGAATTGGCAGGCAGATTCTTTACCACTGAGCCACCAGGGATGCCCTAAAAATAATAAATGAATACATACATAAAAGAATGGAGAGATATATATACATATATATCCATATATATATATATATATATATATATCTGTATATATATACACACATATATATATATGTATGTATAACTGATTCACTTTGCTGTACACCTGAATCCAACACATTATGTAAACTATACTCCAATAAATATTTTTTTCAAAGTACTACTGATGATAAATTAATGATCAAGTCATAACAGTTTCTTTCTTTCTTTTACCTTGTATCTCAAAGACTGTTCATTAAAATGCCTTCATTAAACCTTTTACATATAATTGGGAAAATGTCTATGTGGTTTTTGAAGACTTGTGTTGCTAGATGAGCATTCCCTTAAATTACAGAGTCAACAGCTTTGAGAGCATTTCATCATTACAGTGCCCTGGATGACTGTCATCATTTGCTCCCAAGGAATTAAGAAAGACTGTCAAGAAATGTCACTTGAATGAAAACACATAGAATTTAGTGTATATATTTTCATGTAAGTCAGTTTCTTACGACCTTTTATAATAGCCATTGATATCGTGAATTTTGAGGAAGTTCTATTAGATAAAATCACTATTAAGCAAAAGAATTATATGTCAAATGGTAATGAATCATCCAACTTTTAGTTGATTTGCTCATTCATCCAACAAATAGTTTCTCAACTGACACTTTGTGCCAAGCATGCATCTCAGCACAAAAGAGATGATGTTGAATAAGCAGTCTCTAGATTCAAAGAACAATCAGTCACGGAGAAAACCACCTGAGAATGAAGCTCTGTAAAATGTTCTAAATATTATATTAAAGAAAAACCAAGAGCCTGTGAAAACATAGACAAGAAACGGTTCCTTATGATAGAAGATAGTGCAATATCAAAATCAAAAGCTGTAGTCTTTTTGCTTCCATGGTTATTATTTTAACTTTTTTGTTTTGGCTTTGTTATTTTTTCTCTATTTAAAAACATGTTTTCCCATTATGCCCCGGAGTAGGATGAACTCAGAAAATAAAATATACATAAAAATTTATCATTTTTAATATTATATTAAAATTAAATAAGCATTGAAGTTATCCCTTTTAAATGGCAAAGCCCTTTATTCTGTCAAATCTGTTATGCTTACTGTATGAAATAGCTGTTTGGGAACTAAACTTCTAACAAAATTTTTAAGAGTGGTTTTGTATCTATGAATGTAAGATTATTTTGACTTTTAAAAGGAAATTAATGATAATAATGACAATAACTTAATAATAATAGTAAAAACTAACACAGAATGTGTGCCCTCTGCTAGGTACCATTCTTAGTGCTTCATATAATTGTTTTGACCCTACAACTAATGAAGATAATGAGGTAGATAGTATTACTATCAACATTTTATAGATGAAGAAACAGAGGACCCAGAGAGTTTGAATAATTTGTTCAGGGTCACAGAGCAAGTAAGAAAAGTAACCAGGATTTACTTCAGACACTCTCACTCTGTAGCCTAAATTCTTCAATATGCTACAGTGCCATTTTTCTAGGGAAAGTTTTAAATGTTTATTTCCTTCTCATTACAGTTGAAGTAGCTCAAATATGCAAATTATTCAGATTACCAAAAGATATAATTTTTGTTGTTGTTGTTTCACTATTAACCCTCAAGAGGAAAATAATTTTTTTCACGGAAGTAAATGAGGATCATTTTCACTAGTTTGTTCTAATCCTTCCTAGATGTAAAAGATTTTCAACAACAAATTTGCAGAGCATGCAACCCATGCACATTATCTTTACTTTTGTAAACTGATAGTTCTGATGGCAATTTATTTCATTATGTTTAAGGACTCATGTGAAAGTGCAATTTGAAGCAGGGTGGGAAGGGGAGATTTTGAATTCAGGCAAATGTAGATTCAGATTATGACACAGCAAAATACTACCTTGCCTTCGACAGGCCACTTGACCTCTCTGAGACTTAATTCCTTCATCTCTGGGATTAGGCATTAAAATCTGTCTCACAGCATAAAATAACTGAAAGGAAAATAACAGGGTGTGTTAGCCAAAGTAGGACTGGATAACTGGTAGAGATGCCTATGGGAATTGATGTGATTATTGTTCTTGTTTTTTTTAAATTTTTTTTTAAACTTTACAATATTGTATTGGTTTTGCCTAATATCGAAATGAATCCGCCACAGGTATACATGTGTTCCCCATCCTGAACCCTCCTCCCTCCTCCCTCCCCATACCATCCCTCTGGGTAGTTTGAATCATGTGAAGTTCTTACTTCAATAGGGGAAAAGTTGTTATTCAGTTGCTAAGTCATGTCCAGCTCTTTGTGACCCTATGAACTACAGTACACCAGGCTTCCCTGTACTTCACTGTCTTTTGGAGTTTCCTCGTGTTCATGTCCATTAAGTCAGTGATGCTATCTAGCCATCTTATCCTATACTGCCCTCTTCTCCTTTGGTGTTTGATCTTTCTCAGCATCAGGGTCTTTTCCAATGAGTTGGGTCTTCACATATGATGGCTAAAGTATTGGAGCTACAACCTCAGCATCATTCCTTCCAATGAATACTCAGAGTTGATTTCCTTTAGGAATGACTGATTTGATCTGTTTTCAGTTCAAAGGACTCTCGAGAGTCTTCTCCAGCAGCACAATTCAAAAGCATCAATTCTTCAGCACTCATCCTTCTTTATGGTCCAACTCTCACATCCCTGCACTACTGGAAAAACCATAGTTTTGACTATGCAGATCTTTGATGGCAAAAAGATGTCTCTGCTTTTTAACATGACACAGCAATTGCTTTGTCACAGCTTTTCTTCAAAGGAATAAGCGTCTTTTAATTTATAGCTACAGTCATCATCTAGAGTGATTTTGGAGCCCAAGAAAATAAAACTTGTCACTGTTTCCATTTTTTTTACCATCTATTTGCCATGAAATCATGGGGCCAGTTGCCATGATCTTAGATTTTTGAGTTTTGAGCTTTAAGAATCTTCTTCATTCTGCTCTTTTATCTTCATCAAGAGGCTCTTTAGTTCCTCTTTGTTTCTGACGTTAGAATGATTATCATTTCATTGCATATTTGGGGTTGTTTATATTTCTCCTGGCAATCTTGATTCCAGCTTGTGTTTCAAAATTTTAATGATATATTTCTGTATAACAAAACACACCGATGTCTCAGTTCAGTTCAGTTGCTCAGATCAGATCAGATCAAATCAGTCGCTCAGTCATGTCCGATTCTTTGCGACCCCATGAATCACAGCGCGCCAGGCCTCCCTGTCCATCACCAACTCCCAGAGTTCACTCAGACTCACGTCCATCGAGTCAGTGATGCCATCCAGCCATCTCATCCTCTGTCGTCCCCTTCTCCTCTTGCCCGCTCAGTCGTGTCCAACTTTTTGTGACCCCCTTAATTTCAGCATGCCAGGGCTCCCTGTCCATCACCAACTCCCGGAGTTCACTCAAACTCACGTCCATTGAGTCTGTGATGCCATCCAGCCATCTCATCCTCTGTCGTCCCCTTTTCCTCCTGCCCACAATCCCTCCCAGCATCAGAGTCTTTTTCAGTGACTCAATTCTTTGCATGAGGTGGCCAAAGTACTGGAGTTTCAGCTTTAGCATCATTCCTTCCAAAGAAATCCCAGGGCTGATCTCCTTCAGAATGGACTGGTTGGATCTCCTTGTAGTCCAAGGGACTCTCAAGAGTCTTCTCCAACACCACAGTTCAAAAGCATCAATTCTTCGGCGCTCAGCTTTCTTCACATTCCAACTCTCGAATCCATACATGACCACTGGAAAAACCATAGCCTTGACTAGATGGACCTTTGTTGGCAAAGTAATGTCTCTGCTTTTGAATATGCTATCTAGGTTGGTCATAACTTTCCTTCCAAGGAGTAAGCATCTTTTAATTTGATGGCTGCAATCACCATCTGCAGTGATTTCGGAGCCCCCCAAAATAAAGTCTGCCACTGTTTCCACTGTTTCCCCATCTATTTCCCATGAAGTGATGGGACCAGATGCCATGATCTTAGTTTTCTGAATGCTGAGCTTTAGGCCAACTTTTTCACTCTCCTGTTTCACTTTCATCAAGAGGCTTTTTAATTCCTCTTCACTTTCTGCCATAAGGGTGGTGTCATCTGCATATCTGAGGTTACTGATATTTCTCCTGGCAATCTTGATTCCAGCTTGTGCTTCATCCAGCCCAGCGTTTCTCATGATGTACTCTGCATATAAGTTAAATAAGCAGGGTGACAATCTATAGCCGTGAAGGACTCCTTTTCCTATTTGGAACAAGTCTGTTGTTCCATGTCCAGTTCTAACTGTTGCTTCCTGACCTGCATATAGGTTTCTCAAGAGGCAGGTCAGGTGGTCTGGTATTCCCATCTCTTTCAGAATTTTCCACAGTTTATTGTGATCCACACAGTCAAAGCTTTGGCATAGTCAATAAAGCAGAAATAAATGATTTTCTGGAACTCTCTTGCTTTTTCGATGATTCAGTGGATGTTGGCAATTTGATCTCTGGTTCCTCTGCCTTTTCGAAAACCAGCTTGAACATCTAGAAGTTCACGGTTCATGTATTGCTGAAGCCTGGCTTGGAGAATTTTGAGCATTACTTTACTAGCATGTGAGATGAGTGCAATTGTGTGGTAGTTTTAGCATTCTTTGATATTGCCTTTCTTTGGGATTGGAATGAAAACTTTTTTCCAGTCCTGTGGCCACTGCTGAGTTTTCCAAATTTGCTGGCATATTGAGTGCAGCACTTTCATAGCATCGGCTTTCAAGATTTGAAATAGCTCAACTGGAATTTCATCACCTCCACTAGCTTTGTTCATAGTGATGCTTCCTAAGGCCCACTTGACTTCATATTTCAAGATGTCTGGCTCTAGGTGAGTGATCACACCATCGTGATTATCTTGGTCATGAAGCTCTTTTTTATACAATTCTTCTGTGTATTCTTGCCACCTCTTCTTAATATCTTCTGCTTCTGTTAGGTCCCTACCATTTCTGTCCTATATTGAGCCCATCTTTGCATGAAATGTTCCCTTGGTATCTCTAATTTTCTTGAGGAGATCTCTAGTCTTTCCCATTCTGTTGTTTTCCTCTATTTCTTTGCATTGATTGCTGAGGAAGGCCTTCCTATCTCTCCTTGCTATTCTTTGGAACTCTGCATTCAGATGCTTATATCTTTTCTTTTCTCCTTTGCTTTTCACTTCTCTTCTTTTCACAGCTATTTGTAAGGCTTCCCCAGATAGCCATTTTGCTTTTTTGCATTTCTTTTCCATGCTAAAGAAGCTGAAGTTGAACGGTTCTATGAAGACCTACAAGACCTTTTAGAACTAATACCCAAAAAAAGATGTCCTTTTCATTATAGGGGACTGGAATGCAAAAGTGGGAAGTCAAGAAACACCTGGAGTAACAGACAAATTTGGCCTTGGAATACGGAATGAAGCAAGGCAAAGGCTAACAGAGTTTTGCCAAGAGAATGCACTGGTCATAGCAAACACCCTCTTTCAACAACAGAAGAGAAGACTCTACACATGGACATCACCGGATGGTCAACACCGAAATCAGATTGATTATATTCTTTGCAGCCAAAGATGGAGAAGCTCTATACAGTCAGCAAAAACAATACCAAGAGCTGACTGTCACTCAGCTCATGAACTCCTTATTGCCAAATTCAGGCTTAAATTGAAGAAAGTAGGGAAATCCATCAGACCATTCAGGTATGACCTAAATAAAATCCCTTATGATTATACAGTGCAAGTGAGAAATAGATTTATGGGACTAGATCTGATAGATACAATGCCTGATTAACTATGCATGGAGGTTTGTGACATTGTACAGGAGACAGAGATCAAGATCATCCCCATGGAAAAGAAATGCAAAAAAGCAAAATTACTGTCTAGTGAAGCCATGTTTAGTAGCTTGCCAAAAGAAGAGTTGTTATTTTTATGATTCTGTAGATCTGGGCAATTACTCCTCTTGTTGTAACCTGAGGTTGTTTGCATCATTGTGTTCAGCTGAGAAATCAACTGAGACACTTTGCTTCTCCTCCTTGAGATCTCTTGCTCTAACACTGTCTTAACCCCCAAGGCCTCACAATAGGTCCTTTTCTCTCTAGTAAAATATCCTGTGATTTGTTATAACCTGGAAGCTAGGTACCAAGAGGTACTGTTTTAAGAGGACAAACCCAATATATGCAAATTATTGTCAAAAGTCTGTGCTGCTGCTGCTGAGTCACTTCAATCGTGTCCGACTCTGTGCGATCCCATAGACGGCAGCCCACCAGGCTCCCCCATCCCTGGGATTCTCCAGGCAATAACACTGGAGTGGGTTGCCATTTCCTTCTCCAATGCATGAAAGTGAAAAGTGAAAGTGAAATCGCTCAGTCATGTCCGACCCTCAGCGACCCCATGGACTGCAGCCTTCTAGGCTACTCCATCCATGGAATTTTCCAGGCAAGAGTACTGGAGTCGGGTGCCATTGCCTTCTCTGAAAGTCTGTGCATTAATATGCTAATACCCATCTGCCCATCGACTAAAGCAAATTACCTCAACAAACCCAGAGTCAAAGAATCACTCATAGGTGTTCATTTGGCGGACAATAAAGTAACAGCCAAGCATAGGTGAAGATTGTTAGTTTCTTGTAGTTTAAACCATGAAGTCTGGGGAAACTTTCTGAAAGACCTACATTTACCTTAGAAGATTCACAGGCTTGTGGAATTTAAAACATACCAGAAGAGATTTCCTCCTCCATTTCAAATAACTGTCCTTGGTGATCAGTGATCCATGATTAGAGGAGAGATGAAGCATAAGTGAAGAGGCTGAGGAATGAGATGAATAAATTCATGTGTTTCATATAAAGGCATTATTGAATAATCATTTGGCTGGAGCAACTGCTGTGTCAGTGGTCTGCCTACATCCTATAGTTAATTTCCAATGTTTGTGTATATCATTAGCTGGTTTCTGGTGACTTTCCCACACAATAGCCAGCATCTGCCCTATTTTTTAGAGAGCTTCCCTCAGGCTGCCACCATCTTCTTAGTCTCCAGTCTAGGAGAACAAAAGTCCCCTCTGTCTGTCCACCCTTGCCTTTAGCCAATGAATGAGGTGCTCAGGAAAATAAATATTTCCCAATTGGAGAATGTTAAGACATGACTAATTTTTTTTTCCCCTAAATCTTTTGTATAAGATCGAGCACACCTACTCTATATGATACTTTGCTTGACTTCCTTGTTTTCCTGCCTTCCTAATCCCACTTTCCATCTCCCTGACCAATTTTAAGCTCATAGCAATTTTGCTTAACAAGTTTTCTTAGCAATTTTTCTTAACTTTTACAGGAGTCATTGTCTGAGGCTGATTTCAGGACAACAAAATCTAAGACAATTTGTGACAGTAACACATAATGTAGTTAATTCTTGCTTTTGTATTTGTAAGCTCTAGTACTAGATTTATAATGAGTGAAAAAGAAATTAAATACTTTGTGAAGTTTTTTAATAATTTCAAACTTCTCAGAAAGGTTTACTGGTTTGTTTTCCTTTCATTTTAGAAATATTCCTGGTTTTCAACATAATATATTGCTGATGTCATATATTTTGAAGAGGTTATTTAATCTTAGTCTATTCCATAAAAACTGTTAAAATGAGGTAATAACATTTTTTCTTGCCAAAATGTTTTTAGAACTAGCAAAAATTCCTGGAAGATTCTTCAGATTTAGCATGTGTTCAGTAAATGCAGGCTTTTGCTACAACTATTGTTAATATTACTTTTTCATTAATATTCTTGTTGAAACTCCCTGCATTAAATGTCTTTTTGCAGTGACCTACAACTCACCATGACTTTTTTTTTTTTTTAATGTAGCTATTAGTTTCTCTAAGTTTAAATAATCTCTCTTGCCTTCTGGAGCAGAAATTCACTAGGTCTTATTTGTCCTTTCTCTTTTGAGTGACTGTCAACTCCCTCTTGAAAGATATAATTAATGCAGTTCTGTCCACAAGCAGAGTCATTCAGTTGTTAAGAACACTTGATTTATTGTCAGAAGACTCAGTTTGAAAGTTTAGTTCTGCCACTTACTTTCCTCAGTAATGCCTTGACTTTTCTCATCTGTAAAGGATGAAAATATCTATTCTCCCCATCCTCTTGTTATTTTGTGTGACTCAAATCTATGAGAAAATGCTTTGAAAAATGATAAACTACAATGCCGGGGAATGTACTATTATTGTTGTTGCACACTCCCACTGTTCTCATATATTTTCACTCTGTTTTGCCACCTGATGTGTGATAAAAGCAGGACTCTTATTTCTTCAGAAAAAAAGAGAGGAAAACACTATTTACACTAATTAATGAAGAAAGCCTTCCTCTCACACTTGCTCTAGGTATTTCATTTTTTTTAAGTAGAGCTTAAAGGAATCTATTTCATTGATCTTCAATTAGCTAACAGATAAAATAAAGAAGAGTGGTGTATTCATCGGGGTTTTCCAGAGAAACAGAAGCAATGGGATATATGTGTATATAAACAC
This sequence comes from Bos taurus, assembly GCF_002263795.3. Lineage (NCBI taxonomy): Eukaryota > Metazoa > Chordata > Mammalia > Artiodactyla > Bovidae > Bos > Bos taurus. The sequence continues at coordinate 53,093,645 of NC_037347.1, forward strand.
ACACACACATACATATATGTGTCACTCAGTTGTGCGACACACTAATATATATATTAGTCACTCAGTTGTA